>NC_069504.1:903272269-903927269 GCF_027579735.1 Bombina bombina
TTAAGTTCATAAGTAATTTTTTATAAGTTCTTCTATCTAAAATAAAATTTCAGAGTATTTTAATGTATGTGCGTAGGTGGGACAAGGGTGCTCCTGGGCAAGTTGTGTGGGTATAGTGGTGTGTACTAATGGGCAGAGCTGGTAGGGACTTGGTGAGTTGGGGCATAGCTAGACATTCTTTTAGACAGCATTTTTACTTTCTGCAGAGAGCAGCTTGTAGACAATTCAAGAAACAGCCCTTTTTTGTTTGAGTTTAGAACAGACTGTATTGATAAATTCTATCGCCCCCATTTTTGAAGCTGCATAAGCAGCTTCAGGGTAATTTTGGTGCAGGCTCACTCATATGTACGGCAGTTGCTTCTTAATGTGTTCACAACCTCAGAGGTTGCAGATGTCAGACAACCTGAACTTGATCATCTGGGATGACTGACAAGCCCTGCTCTCTATGGGCCCAATTATCTAAAGATCTCTCTCTCAGATGAGATTATCTAAAATGATCCTGCAGCACTGTGATATCCCTCACAGGATCCTAGACAAACACATTTTGTTTTAGATCCCTACATTTCTAGATATGAAAGAAAGACATGCCCAGTGCAATATAGCACTGCATGACATAAGAGTTCTGTTACATTTACACTTTGTGTACAATTATAGCATTGTGATGACTTTAGAAACTCAGCTCTAAATTCGGCTTATACAAAAAAATTATTTTCAGGATATGAACATTTTGTGATCAGCTCCTTTTGTTCAAGTTGTATTACATTTAAGATATGCACTTTCTATTTTAGCGCATTTAGATTCTGCTTACAACAGTGTATTTAGGATTGTAATTTCACAGATTCCGTTTATGCTTTCAAAGTTTCTGTGTAACTTTTGTAAATTTGGATCATACCTTGTATATTTATGTGTATCTGTTGTTGATACGTCTCAGGAGTGTCCTCCAGTAATGTTGGTGTATTTATCAGCAGCAGTTGCCATCAACTTGTTACGTATTGTAATTATGAATATTAATAATTAATAGCAGTATAAAATTATTGTTAGTGATATCTACAATTAATATAGTAGAATGTTGTTAATACATTCCAGAAATATGTTAAATCTCTGTAGTGTACCCCAAAATATCATTATTGAGATATCTATAAATTTGACAACAATATTATTATTAAAAATGTAATATTTAATCTCAATATAAAATATTCCTAAATTCTGATCAGTTAATCTTTATATACACCTTGATTATATTTATGTAGTAGCTGAATATCACCTATGACCCGTTATAACTATCAATACTATATTAAAATATAAAGCAGGTTATAGAGATATTTAGATTAATTACTATTCAATAGATTTTGGGGGGTAGTTATCAAGCCGTCTACTTTTCTTGCTTCGCCGGCCCAATACGCCCGCCTAAGCTCGCCTACCTTCGCCGCCGCGGACCTGAAAAATACGCCTAAGTTATCAAATAAAGCTGTCAAAAAGCCGCGGGGCGATGAGCAGCGGACTGTGAGAGTTATCACTCATCCGATCTCGCTGCCCTTCGGCTTTTTCCCAGCTTTATTGCTAGCCTGTCACTAAGCACTCACACTAAACTACACTGTTCTATCCCTATACCGGCGCCCCCGGAGCCTCCCGCAACTCAATAAAGTTACTAATCCCTAAACCGCCGCTCCTAGACCCTGCCGCAACTCTTATAAATGTATTAACCCCTAAACCGCCGCTCCCGGACACCGCTACCACCTACAGTATACCTAGTAACCCCTATCCTGCCCCCCCCATACCGTCGCCCTCTATAATAAAATTATTAACCCCTATTCTGCTGATCCCGCACCTCTCTGCAACTAAATAAATAGTTTAACCCCTAAACCGCCGCTCCATGAACCCGCCGCAACCTATATTAAACCTATTAACCCCTATCCTGCCCCCCCTACACCGTCGCCACCTATAATAAATTTATTAACCCCTAATCTGCCCCCCCTACACCGTCGCCACCTATAATAAATTTATTAACCCCTATCCTGCCCCCCACTACGCCGCCGCCACAGTAATACAATTATTAACCCCTAAACCTAAGTCTAACCCTAACCCTAACGCCCCCCTAACTTAAATATTAATTAAATAAATCTAAATAAATTAACTCTTATTAAGTAAATGAATCCTATTTAAAACTAAATACTTACCTTTAAAATAAACCCTAATATAGCTACAATATAAATAATAATTATATTCTAGCTATCTTAGGATTTATATTTATTTTACAGGTACCTTTCAATTTATTTTAACCATGTACAATAACTATTAAATAATTATTAACTATTTAATAGCTTACCTAGCTAAAATAAAGAGAAATGTACCTGTGAAATAAATCCTAACCTAAGTTACAATTACACCTAACACTACACTATACTTTAATAAATTATTCCTATTTAAAAATAAATACTTACCTGTAAAATAAACCCTAAGATAGCTACAATGTAATTGATAATTATATTATAGCTATCTTAGGATTTATATTTATTTTACAGGTAACTTTGTATTTATTTTAGCTAGTTAGAATAGTTATTAAATAGTTATTAACTATTTAATAACTACATAGCTAAAAGAAATACAAAATTACCTATCAGCCAATCAGATTTTTCCTACCTTAATTCCGATTGGCTGATAGAATCCTATCAGCCAATCGGAATTGAGGGGACGCCATCTTGGATGACGTCCCTTAAAGGAGCCGTCATTCGTCGTAGTCCGTCGGTGAAGAAGGTGGTTCCGTGTCGGCGGAAGGAAGATTCAAGACCCGGCTTGGAAGATGACTTCGCCCGGATAGAAGACCTCTTCAGCGCCTCTTTGAAGATGACATCGGACGGATCGAAGACTTTTCTTCAGCGCCGCCTGGATGATGACTTCATCGGATGGAAGATTTCTTCAGCGCCGCTTGGAGGATTAACTTCTTCCGCTCCGGATGTCCTCTTCAGTTCCATCGGTGGCTCGGCTGAGTGAAGACAACTCAAGGTAGGATGATCTTCAGGGGATTAGTGTTAGGTTTTTGTAAGGGGGGTTTGGGTTAGATTAGGGGTATGTGGGTGGTGGGTTTTAATGTTGGGGGGGGGTTTGTATTTTTCTTTTACAGGCAAAAGAGCTGTTTTCTTTGGGGCATGCCCCCACAAATGGCCCTTTTAAGGGCTGGTAAGGTAAAAGAGCTTTGAAATTTATTTAATTTAGAATAGGGTAGGGCATTTTTTTATTTTGGGGGGGTTTGTTATTTTATTAGGGGGCTTAGATTATGTGTAAGTAGCTTAAAATTGTTGTAATATTTGTAACATGTTTGTAACTTATTTTTTTATTTTTTGTAACTTAGCTTTTTTTATTTTTTGTACTTTAGTTAGTTTATGTAATTGTATTTAATTGTAGTTATTTGTAGGTAGTTTATTTAATTAATTTAATGATAGTGTAGTATTAGGTTTAATTGTAACTTAAGTTAGGATTTATTTTACAGGTAATTTTGTATTTCTTTTAGCTATGTAGTTATTAAATAGTTAATAACTATTTAATAACTATTCTAACTAGCTAAAATAAATACAAAGTTACCTGTAAAATAAATATAAATCCTAAGATAGCTATAATATAATTATTAATTATATTGTAGCTATCTTAGGGTTTATTTTACAGGTAGGTATTTATTTTTAAATAGGAATAATTTATTAAAGTATAATGTAGTGTTAGGTGTAATTGTAACTTAGGTTAGGATTTATTTCACAGATACATTTCTCTTTATTTTAGCTAGGTAAGCTATTAAATAGTTAATAACTATTTAATAGCTATTGTACATAGTTAAAATAAATTGAAAGGTACCTGTAAAATAAATATAAATCCTAAAATAGCTAGAATATAATTATTATTTATATTGTAGCTATATTAGGGTTTATTTTAAAGGTAAGTATTTAGTTTTAAATAGGATTCATTTACTTAATAAGAGTTAATTTATTTAGATTTATTTAATTAATATTTAAGTTAGGGGGGGCGTTAGGGTTAGGGTTAGACTTAGGTTTAGGGGTTAATAATTTTATGACAGTGGCGGCGGCGTAGTGGGGGGCAGGATAGGGGTTAATAAATTTATTATAGGTGGCGACGGTGTAGGGGGGGCAGATTAGGAGTTAATAAATTTATTATAGGTGGCGACGGTGTAGGGGGGGCAGGATAGGGGTTAATACATTTAATATAGGTTGCGGCGGGTTCAGGGAGCGGCGGTTTAGGGGTTAATACATTTATTATAGTTGCGGTGGGCTCCGGGAGCGGCGGTTTAGGGGTTAATATGTATAGAGTAGCTTGCGGTGGGCTCCGGGAGCGGCAGTTTAGGGGGTAATAACTTTATTTAGTTGCGGCGGTGTAGGGGGGGACAGATTAGTGGTGTTTAGACTCGGGGTACATGTTAGGGTGTTAGGTGCAGACATCTCCCATAGAAATCAATGGGATGTCTGTCAGCAGCGAACTTGTACTTTCGCTATGGTCAGACTCCCATTGATTCCTATGGGATCCGCCGCCTCCAGGCTGGCGGATTGAAAACCAGGTACGCTGGGCCGTAAAAGTGCCGAGCGTACCTGCTAGTTTTTTGATAGCTAGCAAAAGTAGTGAGAATGTGCCGCACTTGTGTGCGGAACATCTGGAGTGACGTAAGAATCGATCTGTGTCGGACTGAGTCCGGCGGATCGATGCTTACGTCACAAAATTCTACTTTTGCCGGTCTCGAGCCTTTGATAACTAAGGCGAATCAGCCTCGCCACAAATACGCTGCGGAATTCCAGCGTATTTGAGGTTGACGGCTTGATAACTAGGCCCCATTGTCTATTATCCTATGTATGGACACAATATTTCTATAAATTAACCTTAACTCAAAATGAATCACTTAAAAAATATCCCACATGAATTTTACAAGAACAATTTTTATTTAAACAGCAACACTTACTCCAATACCAAAATATGGACTACTAACTTTATTTTATATATATTTTAACACAAATCTTACCAAATCTCAATAAATCTAATAGAACTTCCAGAAAGATATAATTAAACTATTTGGCCCAAAATAGTCTTATAATACTTTAAATAATCAACCAGATAGATTCACATATTATCAACACAATTTATATACACTTCTTAAGAGAGTTCACAGTAAATTAAAAAAAATGAATTTATCAATATGGAATACAAAACCTTTCCTCTCAACAGTAAATTGCTTGATGCTAGATATATTTATTTATAGACTACACAGGCCTATGGAATATCTAGCTTTAACTACAAATTACACTTATAAATCACAGCTACAATTTATATATATATATAGAATACCTTTGATTTAAAACATTAAAAATATAAAACAACCACTAATACGTTTCCAGTAACCAATATGAGAGTTCAGCTTTTTCAATCAGAGTTTTCCAAAGTCATACGTGAAAGTATTTTTCCAAACAGGGTATCACAAACACTGAGAGCTATTCTAAACCAGGCCCCAAACCAAATTGTGTTTTTGCATAGTCTTTTTGTCTGTGACAAATTCCACCTTCATTTCCAAATCACCCAATGGAAATTCTCTGGGCAAGCCCTTTTAGTCTGAGCTTATCTCTCATTGGCCCTTGGAAATGCATATGGTAATTTTAAATCCCGTGACAATTTAAAATACCCTTTGGTTGCAATTATTGTATTGAACACCGGGGGACAATAGGCAATTGAATGTAGTTTCATTAGCAAATACTACTACAGAAAAATATATTTTCTTCAATGTACTGTATATTCAATATATGTATTATTTCCTAGTATTAATAAACTCTGTTCAGTATATGGCCCATCTAATATAATTGAGCACAATATTTTTGAGACTAAACATGCGTAAACTTAGAATATATATACAGGGAGTGCAGAATTATTAGGCAAATGAGTATTTTGACCACATCATCCTCTTTATGCATGTTGTCTTACTCCAAGCTGTATAGGATCGAAAGCCTACTACCAATTAAGCATATTAGGTGATGTGCATCTCTGTAATGAGAAGGGGTGTGGTCTATTGACATCAACACCCTATATCAGGTGTGCATAATTATTAGGCAACTTCCATTCCTTTGGCAAAATGGGTCAAAAGAAGGACTTGCAAAGCTTCTGAAGCGTGATCATCGAACAATCAAGCGTTTCATTCAAAATAGTCAACAGGGTCGCAAGAAGCGTGTGGAAAAACCAAGGCGCAAAATAACTGCCCATGAGCTGAGAAAAGTCAAGCGTGCAGCTGACAAGATGCCACCTGCCACCAGTTTGGCCATATTTCAGAGCTGCAACATCACTGGAGTGCCCAAAAGCACAAGGTGTGCAATACTCAGAGACATGGCCAAGGTAAGAAAGGCTGAAAGACGACCACCACTGAACAAGACACACAAGCTGAAACGTCAAGACTGGGCCAAGAAATATCTCAAGACTGATTTTTCTAAGGTTTTATGGACTGATGAAATGAGAGTGAGTCTTGATGGGCCAGATGGATGGCCCGTGGCTGGATTGGTAAAGGGCAGAGAGCTCCAGTCCGACTCAGACGCCAGCAAGGTGGAGGTGGAGTACTGGTTTGGGCTGGTATCATCAAAGATGAGCTTGTGGGGCCTTTTCGGGTTGAGGATGGAGTCAAGCTCAACTCCCAGTCCTACTGCCAGTTTCTGGAAGACACCTTCTTCAAGCAGTGGTACAGGAAGAAGTCTGCATCCTTCAAGAAAAACATGATTTTCATGCAGGACAATGCTCCATCACACGCGTCCAAGTACTCCACAGCGTGGCTGGCACGAAAGGGTATAAAAGAAGAAAATCTAATGACATGGCCTCCTTGTTCACCTGATCTGAACCCCATTGAGAACCTGTGGTCCATCATCAAATGTGAGATTTATAAGGAGGGAAAACAGTACACCTCTCTTAACAGTGTCTGGGAGGCTGTGGTTGCTGCTGCACGCAATGTTGATGGTGAACAGATCAAAACACTGACAGAATCCATGGATGGCAGGCTTTTGAGTGTCCTTGCAAAGAAAGGTGGCTATATTGGTCACTGATTTGTTTTTGTTTTGTTTTTGAATGTCAGAAATGTATATTTGTGAATGTTGAGATGTTATATTGGTTTCACTGGTAAAAATAAATAATTGAAATGGGTATATATTTGTTTTTTGTTAAGTTGCCTAATAATTATGCACAGTAATAGTCACCTGCACACACAGATATCCCCCTAAAATAGCTATAACTAAAAACAAACTAAAAACTACTTCCAAAACTATTCAGCTTTGATATTAATGAGTTTTTTGGGTTCATTGAGAACATGGTTGTTGTTCAATAATAAAATTAATCCTCAAAAATACAACTTGTCTAATAATTCTGCACTCCCTGTATACATATAATATATATTTCCTACTTATAATATTTTAAAAGCTGTATTTAAAAGTAATATTTCTATAAGTGGACTAGTAGTTATAATTCAATATAGATATATGTATATTTGACTTTATTTGTATATCAGTTGATAATTAGTCATACTATTATTCTATTATTTGATTTTAATAGAATCATATCATTCCATATCTAGTATATCTCCAATGCTGAGTGTATAAAAACATATGCTATAATTCACAGCACAAATTGCATAGGCCTTTATCATATGTCTGAAAAAAAAGAAAATGTTAAACATTTTAAATATACCAATACAATTATTTATATTTAATTCACTTTAGATTTAAAGGTATATTAGGCATTAGACACATCTCCCAGATCCATAAATATACATTTATACAAAACTGATGTACAAATAAAACATCTGAACAATTTATTTAAGTTTTAAGATTTAAATTTGTATATGGATTCTAGCTTACATAGGGTTAACTATACTTTCTTAAGTTTCTCCTGCTATTCTCCATAGAGACATAAGTCTGAGCTTCGTGTATTTGAACTCAGCATTGGGTCATTAACACTTAGATTATAAGGGCCACATTCCCTGAGAATTTTTGTATATTCAAATATCAGTTCAGACTGAACGCCTGTTGTCTACAGGGGGCATCCTGAATTAGGTAAGTATCAGGGCAATTATTTTAATTGAGTTATTTAGAAATACATCAAAGTGCAGTCTGTATATTGAGTGTAGAGAGGGGTCTGGGCCGAAAAGTCAAATTTAAGAATTTAATGCGACTTACATTAGCAAGATTTTCATATACAAATTAATTATTTCTCTACATCATATATATATGTATGTATATATATATATATATTGCATAATGTCCCTCACCTATTCCCTGACACTGTTATAAACTATATTGTACTTTGTATTTGTTCTATGTGAAATGAGTCTGACAGTTTGAAAAAGTGGGAAGGACAGGGGAGTTCCCAGGGTGTGCCTGAATCTCTCTTCAGTGGCGGACCTAATGAACAGAGGGCCCTGGTACAAGAATTGTTTTTGGCCCCCACCCAAACCAAATGTAACTCAAGGGAATAGTAATAATACTAAACAATATATAAATAGATAGAATATGTTTTGTTTATGCTTCCAAAATAGGGAATTTAATAATTATAAACAATTTTTAACAATGACTATAAATGAATATGCTATGAACTTAAAGACATTAAAGTACTTTTTAGGGGTGTCGTTATGTTAAGCAATTATTTGCTAAAAAATGTAAAACATTTTTTTTTTAAATGTGATTAGGAATATTAACATAAAAGCATTATTGCAAAATGTTCGAACCGTGGGTATGTGATTATTTGCACATTTGTTGAAAAGCATATTTTTAGGTGTGTATTTCAAATGATAACTTTAAGAAAGATTTGTCTAGTTACAGTAGAAATAGTCTAAAATTATTTGTTAGTGCGATTGAGCTTTAAATTATATTGTATACATGCTTTGTACATTTTTTAGAGGTATGATTTGGAGTTTGATAGACATAGCTAAACACTATTATTTTGATAGGGAGGTGGGGAGAATGACATTTTTAAAGTTGATGGCGATTGAGGTGTCATTGGATAAATAAGGTTATGGTTGATGTGGTGTTAATGGTAACTGAAATCACCTGGGGGCTTAAGATTTACTGGTTTACGTTAAATGTACTATTATAGGAGTTGCTATGTTACAGCTTTGAGACTTTTATAGGCTATATGGACAAACATATGGGCTTCTCTTTATAGGGGAAATGAGATGAATTGTTATACTGTAATTAATGGTTTTATTCTATTTGGAAAACTTTATACTATGTGGTGCTTTTAATGCGATCATTTTGAAGATTTGTAATGTTTTTCAGAGTGAAATATGCAGCCGTTATTGGGGTTTGTTGAATATGACAAAAATTTGATTGCCTTATTGTGGTATTTTAAGGATTTGGCATTGTAGTAAAAAAAACATGGATGAAATTGGAGAAACATATTGACATTTAATTGTGACTGAGTTTACAGACCAGAATATTTGCCCTTAATTGTGGGTATCCATTATAGTGCTAAAGAGGGTGAGGGCATATAAAGTGTGATATAGGTTGATTGTGTTTTTTCCTCTTATGGAAAATGCCTGGGGTACCAGTTATTTAAGCACAGAATAAAAGGAAAAGCAGTAAAATGTTAATTTTGAAAAGTCCTTTCACAGTAAATACTGTTTGAGTGTGCATATATGACTATGTGTGTAATTTTGCATTCCTATTTATGCTTTGGTTAGTGAGAATTTATAAGTGATTGTATGTGTTTGAGTATGTATAGGTGCACATAGCTGTGTATAATATAAAAAGCATGCCTCATGGCATTATTCAGGTAAACTTGCCTCAAATCAAGACCGATTTCACCTTGTAAATCCCCCTCTGGGTTCCACACTCAAGTTTCCTCCTGGGTGATATAACTCATAGGCTGACAGCTGCCCCAATGCTCACGTAAGATTCTGCTCTGGGCATGAGATCAATGTTACCACTGGGCTCTGCCAAACTTCGCAGAAATTGGCTGGGGAAAGCTGACTGGGGCAATCAGTAATGACTGCAGAAATGCTACTCTTCAACTATAGTGATTGTTCCCCCTGATAACTGTTGCAGGCAGGAGATGGGGGGTGGGTGGGAGGATGAGGGGCCTTGAAGATCTGTGTTGCTAGCCTGGCTGCCTGGGGGGGAATTGAAAAGTGACACTGTGACCTCCTGCTCCCCCATCACTTCCTCACAGCGTGTCAGCATCCTAGTCATCCTGTCAAGACCTCAGGTGGCTGCTGTGTTCTCACAGTGACCAGTCTGGTGGTGCACAGTGGTAGGGGGGCTGAGCAGAATCGGTATAGATTACCATTGCGGTGCTTTGGTCCTCCTGTGTTTTTTGTGTGTATAGAGCAGTAAGCTTTGTGTGTACCATGAATCCTTTAATATGGAACTCACTCAATAGAAGCACTCAGCTCTGGGGACAGAAAAGCAGCTGCCACTTTTTATACTACTAGCTAATGTGCGCTCTCGCTCTCAGCACCGGGTACAATGTAGCTAAAGCTGGATTGGGCTGGAGGCCACAGAAGTTTTACCATGGCATGGCCGGGGGCATGGGCTGGTCTACACACATTTCCAGGGCCAGTCTGAATTCCCAATCCGGCCCTGGCTCCAAGAGACACACAGACGTGGGTGGACTGTCGCCTGCCCCATCTTCTACTACTGCCAGTGAGTCACAAACAATTATCACCCGCCTCAGCCTAATCTGACCTGCCCCACCCCTGATGCACTGCATGCAACACTATTGGTTAATACGCGGACATCTCTGTCAAAATTCAATGAAATAAGAGACGGCCTTCAGGGGCTTAGATATTAGCATATGAGCCTACCTAGGTTTAACTTTCAACAAAGAATACCAAAAGAACAAAGCAAAGTTGATGATAAAAGCAAATTGGAAATTTGTTTAAAATTGCATGCCCTATCAATTTTGATTATACCGTCCCTTTAAATAAAATTAACACACAAGGTTTTTTAAAGGATATATCCCTGTACTGCTCTGAAATAACAAACACTAAAAAATGGTTATTTCTCTTGTTAAGTGTATCCAGTCCACGGATCATCCATTACTTATGGGATATATTCTCCTTCCCAACAGGAAGCTGCAAGAGTCCACCCACAGCAAAGCTGCTATATAGCTCCTCCCCTAACTGCCATTACCAGTCATTCTCTTGCAAGTCTCAACATAGATAGGAGGTCGTGAGAGTCTGTGGTTTTTTTATACTTAGTTTATTTCTTCAATCAAAAGTTTGTTATTTTTAAATGGCACCGGAGTGTGCTGTTTATCTCAGGCAGTATTTGGAAGAAGAATCTGCCTGCGTTTTTTCTATGATCTTAGCAGACGTAACTAAGATCCAGTTGCTGTTCTCACACATTCTGAGGAGTAAGGTACTTCAGAGGGGGAATGGCGTGCAGGTTTTCCTGCAAATAAGGTATGTGCAGTAAAATATTTTTCTAAGGAATGGAATTGACTAAGAAAATACTGCTGATACCGAAGTAATGTAAGTACAGCCTTTAAATGCAGTGAAAGCGACTGGTACCAGGCTGATTGATAGAGATATATGCTAAGGTATGTGCAGTAATATATGTTTCTAAGGAATGGAATTGACTAAGAAAATACTGCTGATACCGAAGTAATGTAAGTAAAGCCTTAAATGCAGTGATAGCGACTGGATCAGGCTTATTAATAGACATACATACTCTTATAAGAATGTGTTTTAAAACGTTTGCTGGCATGTTTAATCGTTTTTTAACATATGTTTGGTGATAAAACTTATTGGGGCCTAATTTTTCCACATGGCTGGCTTAAATTTTGCATAGAAACAGTTATAGGGAAGGTAATCCACAGCTCAGCTGTGGCAGTTTTGTTGTGTCTGTTTAAAAAAATGTCGTTTTTTTTTTTTTTTTTATCTGTTTTTTGCATTAAGGGGTTAATCATCCATTTGCAAGTGGGTGCAATGCTCTGTTAACTTATTACATGTACTGTAAAAATTTCGTTTGATTTACTGCCTTTTTTCACTGTTTTTCAAATTTTGACAAAATTTGTTTCTCTTAAAGGCACAGTAACGTTTGTTATATTTGCTTGTTAACTTGATTTAAAGTGTTTTCCAAGCTTACTAGTCTCTTTATTAGTTCTAACATGTCTAACATAGAGGAGGCTCTGTGTTTATTATGTTTAAAGCCATGGTGGAACCCCATTTTAGAATGTGTACCAGATGTACTGATTTCATGTTAAACAATAAAGATCATTTTTTGTATTTAAAAACATTATCACCAGAGGATTCTGTCGAGGGGGAAGTTATGCTGACTAACTCTCCCCACGTGTCAGACCCTTTGACTCCCGCTTTAGGGACTCACGCTCAAATGGCGCCAAGTACATCAAGGGCACCCATAGCGTTTATTTTACCAGAGGATTCTGTCGAGGGGGAAGTTATGCCGACTAACTCTCCCCACGTGTCAGACCCTTTGACTCCCGCTCCAGGGACTCACGCTCAAATGGCGCCAAGTATATCAATGGCGCCCATAGCGTTTATTTTACAAGACATGGCAAAGGTTGTGTATAATACACTGGCAGCAGTATTAGTCAGACTACCTGAAATTAAAGGAAAGCAAAACAGCTCTGGGGGTAGATACAGAGCATACAGACGCTTTAAGAACCATGTCTGATACTACCTCACAATATGCTTAGTCTGTGGGTGATATTTGTGACTCAGGGAAGATGATTTAACCTGATTCTGATATTTCTACATTTAAAATTTATGTTTGAGAACCTCCACTTGTTTGTTGCTCAGGGAGGCTTTAGCTGCTCTGAATGAATGTGTACTATCGCAGTGCCAGAGAAATTGTGTAGACTGGATAAATAATATGCAGTGCCGGTGTGTACTTATGTTTTTCCAATACCTAAAGAGGTTTACTAAAATTTTTCATAAGGAATGGGATAGACCAGGTGTGCCGTTCTCTTCCCCTCCTATTTTTTAGAAGAATGTTTTCTAATAGTTGCTGTTACGGTACCAACTGTATACCAAGGGTTAATACCAGATGAACAATGTCCTGCATACAGAATCAGCACTTCACAACCTTGATCAGTTTCCCTGCAAACATGAGACCAAGCTCCACATTTCAGGTTTAAAACAGGATAACAACTTTATTTGAAGGCAGCACACAGATTTATACAGGTTTTTGACCCCCCCACAGATGGGGGTTGAAAGAATGTTGTACATTAGATAAAAGGGAGAAGCGCCCTTGACATGATACAATAGGATTATATTACTTAAACACTTCAACCACAGGACACTCTTGACTCTCCTTATCACTTAGGCGTTTCTCTCTGGAGGTGATCAAACAATAGAATGCTAAGCATTAATTAGATTGTAGCTGGAGCCAGCCACTTGTGGTTAGAAAATAAAGTTAACACTTTCAGTCCTGACCGAAGGGTCTGTCACATAGCTCCCCCCTTGTGGAACACTCCGGCAGACCCGGCTTGACCCTTTGGCGGGTCAACTTGGGGATGACCGGACTGGGTGGTGGTAGACATATCAGTTTGCCGGGACAATCCATCGGCATTCCCGTTTAGCTTACCGGGCCGGTAGCTGATGGTGAAGTTATAGGGCTGGAGGGCTAAACTCCACCTCAGCAATCTACCATTGTCTCCTGAGACCCGGTTGAGCCAGACTAAGGGATTGTGGTCCGTTATGAGGGAAAATTCCTGTCCATATAGATAAGGGTTCAACTTTTTCAGTGCCCAGACCAGGGCTAAACATTCTTTCTCCACTGCCGCATAGCTTACTTCCCGAGGTAATAACTTTCTGCTTAGGTAGGCGACAGGATGCTCTCCTCCATCCTCCCCGACTTGACTCAGTACAGCCCCCAGTCCATACATGGAAGCATCTGTATGAATGAGAAAACGTTTGTTGGGAACTGGGGCAGCCAAGACAGGGGCATTCACAAGGGCCTGCTTCAGTGCCTGAAACGCGGCTTCACAAGCTGGAGACCACAGGACCTGTTTGGGGAGGTTCTTTTTAGTCAGGTCAGTCAGGGGCTTGGCGATAGTACTGTAGTCGGGGACAAAACGTCGGTAATACCCGGCCGTCCCCAGGAAGGCTAGTACTTGGGTCTTAGTGATAGGTGTGGGCCAGTTAGCCACAGCCTCTACCTTGGCTGGCTCCGGTCTCTGGCTCCCACACCCCACTCGGTGCCCCAAGTACTGTACTTCAGCCATACCTAGATGGCACTTGTCCGGTTTCAAGGTCAGGCCAGCGGCCCGAATCTTGTCCAGTACCAGCCCTACATGGGTAAGGTGTTCTTCCTAGGACCCACTGTAAACCGCAATGTCGTCCAGGTATGCACAAGCAAATTCCTGGAAGCCATCAAGGAGTCTATCCACCATACGCTGGAAGGTAGCCGGAGCATTCTTCATCCCAAAGGGCATGACCTTAAACTGGTACAGGCCGAATGGGGTGACGAATGCCGACTTGGGGATAGCATCCTCGGCCAGGGGAATCTGCCAATAGCCTTTACACAGGTCTATGGTTGTCAGATAGCGCCCCCTAGCAATACGGTCTAGTAATTCGTCTACCCGGGGCATCGGGTAGGCGTCAGTGGTGGTCCTCTCGTTGAGCCGCCTGTAGTCCACACAGAACCGGGTGGTTCCATCCTTCTTAGGTACCAGGACTACAGGGGAAGCCCAAGGACTATCGGAGGGCTCGATCACTCCCAGCCGGGCCATCTCCTGTATCTCCTTCCGCATTCCTTCTCGGACTGCTTCGGGTATACGGTAGGGAGGCTGTCGCAGGGGATTCTGTCCGGGAGTCTCTACTTTATGTACAGCTAGGGTAGTGTAGCCGGGCTCTTGGGAGAACGTCGCCTGCTTCTCCCACAGGAGCTGTCTTGCCTGTACCCTCTCGGTAGGGTTCAACCGGTCCCCTAGCTGCACAAGACTAGTGAGGTCAGTCTGGGGGTCCTTCTCTAATAAGTCGGGTAGGGGTAAGTTCTCTGGGTCATCTGCAGCAGGGGCACATACTGCGGCTACGTCCTCTGGCCTCTCCTGATACTCCTTCAGCATGTTCACATGAAAGGATCGCTGGATCCTCTCATCTGCACAGCTGGCTATAACATAGGTAGTATCACACACCCGGGATAACACTTTATACGGGCCCTGCCAAGAGGCTTGCATCTTGTTGGCCTTCACAGGCTTGAGCACCAAAACCTTCTGTCCAACCTGGAAGACCCGCTGCCGGGCACCTTGATCGTACCACCCCTTCTGTCTTTCCTGGGCCACCTGGAGATTCCCTCTTACCATCAGAGACAGTTTCTCCATGCGGTCCCGGAGTTCCAGAACATATGGCACGATGGGGGTTCCCTCCTGCTCTATCTCTCCCTCCCAGTGTCCTCTAATGAGGTCCAGAGGGCCGCGGACTCTTCTCCCATAGAGTAACTCAAAGGGAGAGAACCCAGTGGACTCCTGGGGCACCTCCCTGTATGCAAATAGCAGATGAGGCAGGAATCGTTCCCAGTCTCTGCAAGTGTCCGTGAAGGACCTCAGCATCTGCTTGAGGGTGCCATTAAAGCGCTCGCAGAGACCGTTAGTCTGGGGGTGATAAGGCGAACTGAGCAACGGTTTAATGCCGCACACCTTCCACAGCTGCTGGGTGAGCACCGCGGTAAACTGGGTCCCCTGATCAGAGAGAATCTCCTTAGGGAACCCGACCCTAGTAAAAACCTTAACTAGGGCATCAGCGACTGTCTCTGCCTCTATATTCGACAGTGCTACTGCCTCTGGGTAACGAGTGGCATAGTCCACCACAGTGAGAATATACTTCTTACCTGATGGACTAGCCCTGGCAAGGGGACCCACAATGTCAACGGCTATGCGGGAAAAGGGTTCCCCAATGACAGGCATAGACATAAGCCTAGCTTTGGGGTGGTCCCCCCGCTTACCCACCCGTTGACAGGTGTCACAAGTACTACAATATACCCGCACATCTCGGTTAAAATTGGGCCAGAAGAAATTCTGGGTGATCCTATGAGCGGTGCGGCGGGACCCTAGATGTCCAGCTAACGGTACATCGTGCCCAATCCGCAGAATCTCTTGCCGGTATTTCGCAGGCACTACCAGCTGCCGATTTGGCGGAAGGGCAGTACTTTTCTGGGCAGGTTTGGGGATTCTATATAGCCTATCCCCCATCCACTCATAACGTTCCCCATCTACTCCCTCTTCTCCAGTGTCTGCCCTAGCCCTGTACTTCTGAAGGGTCGGATCCTCCCGGGTTTCCCTCCCGTACGTCTCTGGGGTATCCCAACTCAAGGGGGTCTGGTCTAGGGTATAAGTCGGGGAAGAGAGTCTTACCTGGGTCTCAGCAGCAGGTGGGTCGGTCTCGGTGGCACGGGCCTGGGCACGGGTAGTCACCGGGTTAACATCAACGGGACCCATGGGAGCGTAGGCCGAAACAAGGGGGGCCAAGTCATTTCCAAGGAGAACATCAGCTGGTAAATCCCTCATGACCCCCACATTCACATGTCTAGCGCCCACTCCCCAATCCAAATGTACCCGGGCAACAGGTAGGCGGAACACAGTGCCCCCTGCCACCCTCACAGCCACAGTGTCTCCAGTGTGCTGGTTCTCGGACACCAAGTTCTTTTGGAGCAAGGTCATGGTAGCACCAGTATCCCGTAGACCACTGACCTCCTTCCCATTTACTTTAACCAGTTGCCGGTGCTGTTGCCGGTTATCTCGATGGACAGCTTGTACGGGGTCTGCTTCATGTAGGATGCCCCAACACTCTTGATCCTCTACGCAGTGGGCAGCGGGCTGAGGGTTACGTGGGATTCCGCCGGCGGGTCTCCTCCAGGACTGTGCTTGGTTGGCCGTGTTGAGGGGACACTCCGACCTTTTGTGTCCGATTTGCTTACATCCAAAGCACCGGATAGGCTGGGAGTAATCCCGTGAGGTGAACCGGGCTGTCTGAGGGTAGTTCGTGACTGGAGGCTGTGTGGCATAGCGGTGCACCGGGGGTTGGTAAATGGCAGCTGCTGGGGTGGCCGGGGGTCTGTACTCCACTTTAGCAGGGGGCTTAGTGGTAGCAGTGTCCAGTTTGCGGGCATCCGTATACTCATCTGCCAAGCGAGCAGCTTCATGCAGGGTGGAGGGTTTACGGTCCCGAACCCACTCCCTAACTCCTGCTGATAACTTGTCAAAGCAATGTTCCAACAGGAATAGCTGCAGCACCTCTTCCCCAGACACGGCTTTGCACCCCGCCATCCAGTGCGATGCTGTGCGGTGCACCTTACATGCCCACTCAACGTAGGAATCGCCAGCCAATTTAACAGTGTCTCTGAACCGCCTCCGGTATGCCTCCGGTGTAACCGCATACCTGGAGAGCAGAGCCTCTTTCACAGTATTATAATCCCCAACTTCCTCATCTGGAATGGCCCGAAAAGCCTCACTGGCCCGGCCGGATAATTTTCCGGATAATATCATGACCCAGTCCTCTGCGGGTACCTTGTGTAGTGCACATTGTCTCTCAAAATCCGCAAGGTACCCATCAATCTCTCCTTCTGTTTCCAGAAAGTTTTTAAAAGCGGTAAAATGCACTTTTCTCTTTTCCACTGGGGTTGCGGTGACTTGGACGGCTGCAGCGCCGCTTTGGCGAAGTAGGTTGGCCTCCACAGCTGCTATGACCCGGTCGATAATTTCCGCAGATGGGTTGGGGCCATAGTGTGCCAGTCTTATTTTGACCGCCCGGTCAAAGCTTGCTTCTTCGGGGGTTCTGTCTGACATGCTGGGCTCATTGGTTCCTTCGTGCCCTGATACTCCGTCCATCTCGGTCAGTCTTGCAATAATCTCCCTCTTCCTGAGGTTACTGGTTTGTTGGCCCCGTTGCTCTAGCAGGTCTTTAAGGGTAGCTCTTTTTAGCCTTTCATACGGTGTTCCCATTCGGTCTGGATCCGTAGTTGCTCCTTTGGGCGATAAGGATTCTCCCGTCGCTTGCCACCAATGTTACGGTACCAACTGTATACCAAGGGTTAATACCAGATGAACAATGTCCTGCATACAGAATCAGCACTTCACAACCTTGATCAGTTTCCCTGCAAACATGAGACCAAGCTCCACATTTCAGGTTTAAAACAGGATAACAACTTTATTTGAAGGCAGCACACAGATTTATACAGGTTTTTGACCCCCCCACAGATGGGGGTTGAAAGAATGTTGTACATTAGATAAAAGGGAGAAGCGCCCTTGACATGATACAATAGGATTATATTACTTAAACACTTCAACCACAGGACACTCTTGACTCTCCTTATCACTTAGGCGTTTCTCTCTGGAGGTGATCAAACAATAGAATGCTAAGCATTAATTAGATTGTAGCTGGAGCCAGCCACTTGTGGTTAGAAAATAAAGTTAACACTTTCAGTCCTGACCGAAGGGTCTGTCACAGTTGCCACCACACGGGACTTATGGCAGACAGTTCCTAAGGTGGAGAGAAGAGTTTCTACTCTAGCTAAGCGTACCACTACCTCTGGCGAGGACTGTTGTGCTTTTTTAGATCCAATGGATAAAAAATGTTTATTCAACAAGGTTTTATCCTGCAGCCCCTTGCACGCATTGCTCCTGTCACTGCTGCTGCGGCGTTCTGGTTTGAGTCTCTTGATGAGGCTTTACAGGCTCCATTGGATGAATATATTTGACAAGCTTAGAGCACTTAAGCTAGCCAATTCCTTTGTTTTCTGATGCCTTTGTTCCTTTGACTAGACTAACGGCTAAGAATTCTGTTTTTTACTATACTGGCGCGCAGAGCGCTATGGCTTATATCATGGTCAGCTGTCGTGACTTTAATAAATAAGCTACTTAACTTCCCTTCAAGGGGCAGACCCTATTCAGGCCTAGTTTGAAGGAGATTATTACTTATATCACTGGAGGAAAAGATCATGCCCTTCCTCAGGACAGGTCCAAATCAAGGGACAAAAAAGGCCTAATTTTCGTGCCTTTCGAAAATTCAAGGCAGGTGTGGCATCAACTTCCTCTAAGGCAGACAACCGGACCTGGTACAAAGATAAGCAGGTCAAGGAGCCTGCTGCTGCCTCTAAAACAGCATGAGGAACGGACCCCTATCTGGTAACGGATCCTATAGGGGGCAGACTTCATTCTTCGCCCAGGCGTGGGCAAGAGATGCCCAGGATCCCTGGGCATTGGAAATTATACCCCAGAGATATCTTCTGGATTTCAAAGCTTTCCCCCCCAAAAAAGGGGAGTTTTTGCCTTTCACATTTATCTGCAAACCAGATAAAGAAAGAGACATTCTTGCATTGTGTACGTGACCCATTCAGTTCCAATAGAGGAACAGGGACACAGTTTTCCTCAAATCGGTTTGTGGTTCCCAAGGAAAGGAAACCTTCAGACCTATTTTGGATCTAAAAGATCTTAAACAAATTCTTTAGAATTCTATCATTTAAGATGGAAACTATTCGTACCATCTTAACTATGATCCAGGAGAGTCAATAGAGGACTACAATGGATTTGAAGGATGCTTATCCTCACATTACCATGCATAAAGATCACCATCGGTTTTTCAGGTTTGCCTTTCTAGACAGGCATTACCAGTTTGTAGCTCTTTCCTTTGGGTTAACTACAGCCCCTAGAATCTTTATGGAGGTTCTGGGGTCACTTTGGCGGTCCTTAGGCCGCGGGGCATAGAAGTGGCCCCTTATTTAGACGACATCCTGATACAGGCGTCAAACATCCAAGTTGCCAAGTCTCATACGGACGTAGTACTGGCATTTCTGAGATCGCATGGGTGGAAAGTGAACAAGGAAAGAGTTCTCTATCCCCAATATCAAGGGTTTCCCTCCTAGGGATTCTGATAGATTTTGTAGAAATTAAAATTTACCTGACGGAGTCCAGGTTGTCAAAGTTTCTAAATTTCTGCCGTGTTCTTCATTCCATCCGCGCCCTTTGGTGGCTCAGTACATGAATGTAATCGGCTTAATGGTAGCGGCAAGGGACATAGTACCGTTTGCACGCCTACATTTCAGACCACTGCAACTATGCATGCTCAGCCAGAGGAACGGGGATTACACAGATTTGTTCTCCTGTTAAATCCGGACCAAGAAACCAGAGATTCTCTTCTCTGGTGACTATCTCGGGTCCATCTGTCCAAGGGTATGACCTTCCGCAGGTCAGATGGGACAATTGTTACAACAGATGCCAGCCTTTTAGGTTGGGATACAGTCTGGAACTCCCTGAAGGCTCAGGGATAGTGGACTCAGGAGGAGACCCTCCTTCTAATGAATATTCTGGAACTGGGAGCGATATTCCATGCTTTTCAGACTTGGCCTCAGTTAGCAACTCTGAGGTACATCATATTTCAGTCGGACAATATCACGACTGTGGCTTACATCAACCATCAAGGGGGAACAGAAGTTCCCTAGCAATGTTAGAAGTCTTAAAATAATTCACTGGACAGAGACTCACTCTTGTCTAAAAGCTATCCCTATCCCAGGTGTTGAGAACTGGGAGGCAGATTTTCTAAGTCGTCAGACTTTTCATCCGGGGGAGTGGGAATTCCCTCCGGAGGGGTTTGCACAAGATCAAGCAGGAGAGTGCTTTGGTGCTTTTGACAGCGCCTGCGTGGCCACGCAGGACCTGGTATGCAGATCTGGTGGACATGTCATCCTTTCCACCACGGTCTCTGCTTCTGAGACAGGACCCTCTACCTCAGGGTCTTTTCAACCATCTAAATATAACTAATCTGAGATGGACTGCCTGGAGACAGAACGCTTGATGTTATCAAAGCATGGCTTCTCTGAGTCAGTAATTGATACCTTAATACAGGCATAAAAGCCTGTCTCTAGGAAAATTTAACATAAGATATGGTGTAAATATCTTATTGTTATGAATCCAAGGGTTACTCATGGAGTAAAGTCTGGATTCCCAGGATATTATCTTTTCTCCAAGATGATTTTGAGAAAAGGGTTGTCAGCTAGTTCTTTAAAAGGACAGATTTCTACTCTGTCTATTCTTTTGCACAAGCGTCTGGCAGGTATTCTAGATGTTCAGGCATTTGGTCAGGCTTTGGTTAGAACCAAGCCTGTGGTTAAAAATGTTGCTCCGCCATGGAGCTTAAAGCTGGTTCTTAAGGTTCTTCAAGGAGTTCCATTTGAACCTTTTCATTCCATAGATATCAAACTTCTATCTTGGAAAGTTCCTTTTTGGTAGCTATTTCCTCGGCTCATAGAGTCTCCGAGTTATCTGCGTTGCAATGTGATTCTCCTTATCTGGTTTTCCGTACGGATAAGGTAGTCCTGTGTACCAACCTGGGTTTTTACCTAAGGTGGTATCTAACAAGAATATCACTCAAGAGATTGTTGTTCCATTCTTGTATCCTAATCCTTCTTCAAAGAAGGAATGTCTATTACACAATTTGGACGTGGTTCGTGTTTTAAAGTTTTACTTACAAGCTACTACAGATTTTCATCAAACATTCACCTTGTTTGTTGTCTATTCTGGACAGAGGAGAGGTCAAAGGACTTCAGCAACCTCTCTGTCTTTTTGGTTAAAAAGCATAATTCATTTAGCTTATGAGACTGCTGGACAGCAGCCTCCTGAAGGGATTACATTCTACTAGAGCTGTGGTTTTCACTTAGGCCTTTTTTAAATGTGGCTTCTGTTGAACAGATTACAAGACGGAGTCTTGGTCTGCGTTTCATACTTTTTCAAATTTAACAAATTTGATACCTTGCTTCTTCGGAGGCTATTTTTGGGAGAAAGGGTTTTTTACAGGCAGTGGTAACTTCCGTTTAAGTACCTGCCTTGTCCCTCCCATCATCCGTGTACTTTAGCTTTGGTATTGGTATCCCATAAGTAATGGATGATCCGTGGACTGGATACACTTAACAAGAGAAAACATAATTTATGCTTACCTGATAAATTTATTTCTCTTGTAGTGTATCCAGTCCACGGCCCGCCCTGTCACTTTAAGGCAGGTAATTTTTCCATTAAACTACAGTCACCACTGCACCCTATGGTTTTCCTTTCTCTGCATGTTTTCGGTCGAATGACTGGTAATGGCAGTTAGGGGAGGAGCTATATAGCAGCTTTGCTGTGGGTGGACTCTCGCAGCTTCCTGTTGGGAAGGAGAATATATCCCATAAGTAATGGATGATCCGTGGACTGGATACACTACAAGAGAAATAAATTTATCAGGTAAGCATAAATTATGATTTTTTTTATGCAGATCTTTTGCAGGCCTGTACTTAGCTGCTGATATATTCTAATCAAAGGATGTATAAAAAATACTTTAATGTCTCTTTAAAAAAATTAGCCAGCAAAGAGAATTCTAACACTTTCAGCACCATGGAGAGCATTGTGTTGGGATTCTCCAGGCATCCCATGCCTTTCTGTAGCAATGATAATATGTACCGATTTATTTTGTACAGTATTTCTGTAGTATATAAATGATCATTGTATTTCTAAATTTGCTACTATCTTTAATGTGTGCCAAGGGTGTCTGCAACTCATTGCACATCAATTTATCATTAAAAAAACAGCAAGAAAAGAAAGTCTTGCATTTTTCTCTTGTGCAGTGTTTTTTTGTTGGTGGCATTCTGAAGATAGATCTCCCTTCTGCAGCAGAATTAATCAGAATGGCTCTGGATTTCCCAAGTAATTATTTGTTGCTGTAGTTTTCAGCCTAACCGCTGCCTGTTGATTTTTCTTACTCTTGTTTAACAGTGGCTGAAGAGGGGGGGGGGGATTACTTCAAAAGTCAGGAAGGAACAGAACATCATATCAAAGTATCCATCATTCCAGCAAAGTCTTCTCTCCCTCCCTGTGGCTCAAGCCAGGCTGTGTGCTAGTTCTGTGTATTGCAGGATGATGCAGCAACCAATGTAAGAATAAAACTAATAATTAAACAAGTAAATGATCACCTTTCTCTAGGAATTAATGAGTTAAAAGCGATTCATCAAACAAATTATTATAAAACATAGTTCAGCATTTCAAACACAAGACAGATGGCTAATGGTGACCAAACTAAAGCTACTGGAGGTTGGAATATTTTTTCTTTTAATGTAGTATAACTTTCTGAAATGACAAGAAGGCACAACACGTTCACATTATGGGTGTTGTTATACAATTACCTTTATATAAGCATAAATACACACACACAATAGGATTACAATAAACCAATAAAATAATAGAAAAGTATACTTGCACTGATTAAAGAAAATGTAGCAACAGTGCTGAAGATGGCAGACTGCCAGATAGTGAAACGCGATTCATAACTCCTGAGAACACATTTCCATAGCGATTCTTACAAGCTACACACTGCAGCACTTGGCAGCCCCACTCGGTGAGTTTGTGTGGTTTAACACTTCATGGCTGGATTGTTGCTCCTAGATGTTTCCACCTCACAATAATAGCACTTACAGTTGATTGGGCAGATCTATTAGGGTAGTAATTTCACAGACTGGCTTAGGTGGCATCCTATGACAGTGCCACGTTTGAAGTCAATGAGCTCTTTCGTATGATCCACCCTTTGTACATATTTATCTATAAAAATTTCATGGCTACATGTTGTTGTAATTTATGCACCTGTTAGCAATGGGTGTGGCTGAAACACCTGACCTCAAGTTAGTATAGGTGTCCACATACTTTTTGGCAATATAGTGTATCTACCTAATAAAAGCGGAGATCTGATATACTTTGTTATTTATGTAAGTACAAATATTATGCTCTTTCAACAACAATATTTTTTGATTTAACAAACAAAATAAATCTCCACAAAAAATATATAAATGAATAAAGGACTTTCCTTAGATGCCTAAAGATAATATTATTGAATCAAAATGTGATGAACATACCCCAGATGCCTACAAGCTAGACAGAAATGACTCATAATGACCTCAGTATAAATAACTGACATTCTAATATATCATCTAAAATAAATAAAATAAATAAATAAAACTAAAAATATATGAATATAGCTGTTGAATAAATCAAATTTATTCAAATTAGTTCTAAATGAAGCATCTTATTGTTGGGGAAGAGTCAATGTAATTATGAATATTACACGTATAAAACTACTGGTATTCTATTTTTTTGGAAAAGCAGTAAAAGTAGAAAAGCTGAATAAACCTATAGAAGCAGCAAATCCTGACGACCTTCCAGTAGAGTTCTATCTATTATTTATAGATAGAATCACAACTCAATTACATAACTTATTTATTAATAATTTTCAGACTAATGATGCGCTATCTCCACATTTTAAATCAACAATTATAATTTTTCTATATTTTACAGCAATACTACAGGACAATCTTACTTTTAAACCTGGACTATAAAATAACATAAATTCTGTCAAAAAGATTAAAGGGACATGAAACCCAAAATTTTTCTTTCATGATTCAGATAGAACATTCGATTTTAAACAACTTTCCAGTTTACTTCTATTATCAATTTTTCTTAATTTTTGTGATATCCTATATTGAAGGAGCAGCAATGCATTACTCGGAATAAGCTATTCACATTTTTAAGCCAATAAGCAGAGGCATATATGTGCAGCCACCAATCAGCAGCTAGCTCCCAGGCTTTCCTAGGTTTACTTTTCAACAAAGGATACCAAGGGGCCGAATTATCAAGCTCCGAATGGAGCTTGATGCCCCTTTTTCCGCACAAGCCTTCTAAGGATCGCTGCTCCATAACTTGTCCACCTGCTTTGAGGCTGTGGACATCAATCCACCTGATCCTATACGATCGGGCTGATTGGATCCCCTGCTAGCGGCCGATTGGCCACGAATCTGCAGGGGGCGGCATAAGAACTGCTTGTGCAATGATAAATGCCAACAGTGTATGCTGTCAGCATTTTCGATGTGCGGCGGACATGATACGCTACATCGTATCATGTCCACTCGCACTTTCATAAATCGTCCCCCAAGAGAACAAAACAACTTAGACAATATAAGTAAATTGGAAAGTTGCTTAAGAATGTATATTGTATCTGAATCATGAAAGAAAACATTTTGGGTTTCATGTCCCTTTAAATATTTTATTATCTACTCTTATCTCACAACAACAGACATGATTTATTAAAGGTAGATCTTTTGGTTAATAATATTCAGGAAAAGCTTATATGTCGTCCAATATTATTGGAGAAAAAAATAATCAGGCAAAAATTCTGCTTTGCTGAGGGCCTTCAGGTTGTCACTTTACATAGAGAAGGCTTTCCATAGAGTTGAATAGTATTATTTGGGCTATGTACTGAATAGATTTGGGCTTAGAGGACATTTTTTCACTTCACTAAGAAGCTATATACCAAAGCAAAGTCTTACTTGTTACGAAATTCAATTATTTCCCCTCCACTGCAGTTGGAAAGAGGCACCTGTTAGGGGTGTCCTTTCTCCCTGTTTTTATTCAATCTAGCCTTAGAACCCTTGTCATTTGTTTTATAAGAAGCTCATCTTTGTATCATTATAGGCAAAGTAAATTTATAGACAGAACTTTATGCTGATGAGCTAATAATTATTTTGCAACCACATATTTATATTGCTAAAATGAGTGTAAACAAGATAGGGTTGACACCTTTCAGCATATGTATTGATAGAGGTAAACTCAAACATAGAGTAGACCTGAAGGATATTGTAAGATGGTCTTTCTCTTCATGGCTGAAGTATGCGCAGCTCCATCACTTCTTACAGATCTTGGGTACAGGAATTGCGGGGGTTATTTGAATTCACCCATAAATTCATATTCAAATTCAGTCTTCTCACAAATCTTAGAACTAAATCACAAACTAATTTTCTGCTGATATCTAACCACAGTCCATTTAGGACGCGTTTACCCAAAAGCACAATCCTGTTGTTGGAGAGGATGTAGTCAATTGGGATCTATGGCTCATATATAGTGGTGGTGCCCCTCCCCATTATATTCTTGTTATGAGATATCCTTGAAAAGACATTTAAACTTCTCTTTGGAGAAACATTCACAATCACATGTATAATTGCTCTCCTGAATGGTAGACCTAAATATAGATGAAATATTAGACTCAACCTTCTTCAAACAGCCCATAACACTGCGTTCCTAATAGTTTAGCTGTTGAAATCCTCACAATTCCCAAGATTATTAGACCTGCAAACCAGAACATGGATGAATAAAGTAAGCTTATTACTCAACATCAAATTCTATTAGAAAGTCTGCACCCACAGATAACAGAGCTGGGATTCTAAAACTTCTCTATATGTGGATTGTACTGTAGCCCTCTGCCAAGGGGGGCATCATGAGGTAGATCGTACTATATTACATCCCTCCCTTTCCCAACTTCTCCATCCTCCATCTCCCCTTATTTCTTTTCCACCGAATATAATTCTTCTCTTTCTTCATATTATAACTTTATTCTACCAGCTTCACATTCTCTCTTCTTTGTATATTATAGTTCTTAAGGTTTCATAATAGGCAAATATTTTGTTGCCTTTTCAGAACCTATAATTAAACCAGATATTGTAGATCAGTGATGGTCAACTTTCTACCTAATACATGGGGGCCATAGATCAATAATTTTGAAGCCTTAATGGCGGCATATAAATTATTAACTATAAAACACACAAATAATGATATATTTTCTAACGCCTAGATTTAGAGTTCTGCGTTAGCCGTCAAAACCAGCGTTAGGGGGTCCTAACGCTGGTTTTGGCCGCCCGCTGGTATTTAGAGTCAGTCAGGAAAGGGTCTAACGCTCACTTTCCAGCTGCGACTTTTCCATACCGCAGATCGCCTTACGCCAATTGCGTATCCTATCTTTCAATGGGATCTTTCTAACGCCGGTATTTAGAGTCTTGGCTGAAGTGAGCGTTAGAAATCTAACGACAAAACTCCAACCGCAGAGAAAGTCAGGAGTTAAGAGCTTTCTGGGCTAATGCCGGTTCATAAAGCTTTTAACTACTGTGCTATAAAGTACACTAACACCCATAAACTACCTATGCACCCCTAAACCGAGGCCCCCCATATCGCCGCCACTATAATACATTTTTTTAACCCCTAATCTGCCGACCGCACACTGCCGCAACCTACATTATCCCTATGTACCCCTAATCTGCTGCCCCTAACACCGCCGACACCTACATAATATTTATTAACCCCTAATCTGCCCCCCCAACGTTGCTGCTACCTTACCTACAATTATTAATCCCTAATCTGCCGACCGGACCTCACCGCTACTCTAATAAATGTATTAACTCCTAAAGCTAAGTCTAACCCTAACCCTAACACCCCCCTATGTAATAAAAATTTAATCTAACAAAATAAAATAAATCTTATTAAATAAATTATTCCTATTTAAAGCTAAATACTTACCTGTAAAATAAACCCTAATATAGCTACAATATAAATAATAATTATATTGTAGCTATTTTAGGATTTATATTTATTTTACAGGCAACTTTGTATTTATTTTAACCAGGATACAATAGCTATTAAATCTTTAATAACTATTTAATAGCTACCTAGTTAAAATAATTACAAAATTACCTGTAAAATAAATCCTAACCTAAGTTACAATTAAACCTAACACTACACTATCAATAAATTAATTACATACAAATACCTACAAATAAATACAATTCAATAAACTAACTAAAGTACAAAAAATAAAAAAGAACTAAGTTACAAAAAATAAAAAAATAATTTAGAAACATTATAAAAATATTACAACAATTTTAAGCTAATTACACCTACTCTAAGACCCCTAATAAAATAACAAAGCCCCCCAAAATAAAAAAATGCCCTACCCTATTCTAAAATAAAAATTGAAAAGCTCTTTTACCTTACCAGCCCTTAAAAGGGCCTTTTGCGAGGCATGCCCCAAAGAATTCTGCTCTTTTGCCTGTAAAAAAAAACATACAATACCCCCCCAACATTACAACCCACCACCCACATACCCCTAATCTAACCCAAACCCCCCTTAAATAAACCTAACACTAAGCCCCTGAAGATCTTCCTACCTTATCTTCACCATGCCGGGTATCACCGATCCGTCCAGAAGAGGGTCTGAAGTCTTCATCCTATCCGGGCGATGTCTTCATCCAAGCGGGGGCTGAAGAGGTCCATCATCGGGCTGAAGTCTTAATCCAAGCGGGGGCTTAGGTTTATTTAAGGGGGGTTTGGGTTAGATTAGGGGTATGTGGGTGGTGGGTTGTAATGTTGGGGGGGTATTGTATGTTTTTTTTTACAGGCAAAAGAGCAGAATTCTTTGGGGCATGCCCCGCAAAAGGCCCTTTTAAAGGCTGGTAAGGTAAAAGAGCTTTTCAATTTTTATTTTAGAATAGGGTAGGGCATTTTTTTATTTTGGGGGGCTTAGTAGGTGTAATTAGCTTAAAATTGTTGTAATATTTTTATAATGTTTGTAAATTATTTTTTTATTTTTTGTAACTTAGTTCTTTTTTTATTTTTTGTACTTTAGTTAGTTTATTTAATTGTATTTATTTGTAGGTATTTGTATGTAATTAATTTATTGATAGTGTAGTGTTAGGTTTAATTGTAACTTAGGTTAGGATTTATTTTACAGGTAATTTTGTAATTATTTTAACTAGGTAGCTATTAAATAGTTATTAACTATTTAATAGCTATTGTACCTGGTTAAAATAAATACAAAGTTGTCTGTAAAATAAATATTAATCCTAAAATAGCTACAATATAATTATTATTTATATTGTAGCTATATTAGGGTTTATTTTACAGGTAAGTATTTAGCTTTAAATAGGAATAATTTATTTAATAAGATTTATTTTATTTCGTTAGATAAAAATTATATTTAAGTTAGGGGGGTGTTAGGGTTAGGGTAAGACTTAGCTTTAGGGGTTAATACATTTATTAGAGTAGCGGTGAGGTCCGGTCGGAAGATTAGGGGTTAATAATTGTAGGTAGGTGGCGGCAACATTGGGGGCGGCAGATTAGGGGTTAATAAATATAATATAGGGGTCGGTGGTGTTAGGGGCAGCAGATTAGGGGTACATAGGGATAACATAGGTTGCGGCGGTGTACGGAGCGGCAGATTAGGGGTTAATAATAAAATGCAGGGGTCAGCGATAGCGGGGGCGGGAGATTAGGGGTTAATAATAAAATGCAGGGGTCAGCGATAGCGGGGGCGGCAGATTAGGGGTTAATAAGTGTAAGGTTAGGGGTGTTTAGACTCGGGGTACATGTTAGAGTGTTAGGTGCAGACTTAGAAACTGTTTCTCCATAGGAAACAATGGGGCTGCGTTAGGAGCTGAACGCTGCTTTTTTGCAGGTGTTAGGTTTTTTTCAGCTGAAACGGCCCCATTGTTTCCAATGGGGGAATCGTGCACGAGCACGTTTTTGAAGCTGGCCGCGTCCGTAAGCACCGCTGGTATTGAGAGTTGCAGTGGCGGTAAATATGCCTGTATGCTCCATTTTTGGAGCCTAACACAGCCCTTCTGTGAACTCTAAATACCAGCGGTATTTTAAAGGTGCGGGGGGGAAAAAACATGTGTAGCTAATGCACCCCTTTGGCCGCAGAACTCTAAATCTAGCCGTATGTGTTTCAAAGGGCACAGGGCTAGATTTAGTTTGCAGGGTATCCTATAGCTGCTTTTCTCAAACCCCCCCCCCCTCCACACACACACACCACCATAGAGCTCTTGAGTTCTGGATACCTTTTTTTTCACCCCCAAAAGCCCAACATTTTAGTTTTTCCTTTTTTACATGGCCACAAAAACTATGGCCCACATTTTTAGTTCTTCTTCTTTAAAGGGGCTACAAAAACTAGTGCACTAGTTAGACCTAATTAACATTTTTTTTCTTTCTTGGAATCTAGCCCTAAATTAATCTTTCTTTCTTGGAATCTAGCCCTAAATTATTAACAATTGAATTATTATTAACCAGTATCAACATATTATTTTTTGAAAAACTGAACTTACCATTTCAAGTTAAATTCTGTACTTATAATTCTTAGAACAAGGAAATATATTTTTAGAAACTGGATAGGAATAGAGACACCTACTATTCAGGCAGGATTAATCTTATCTACCATTATAATTCTCTTATTTTGTGTTTATATTTTCCTTATAAGGGCTAGATTACGAGTGGAGCATATTTATCACTCCCGCTTGCACACTAACTCCATTAGAAGTAAGCTTTTTGCACGCGTCGGGTAACGCTTGTATTACAAGTTGAAAGTAAAAGGTTTTCGCTCGCATGCTAACCCTACGCGCGCAAAAAGCCAAACTTAGAATATTGTGATCCCGTTAACATATTCCCTCATAGAAATCAACGGAGTTTGAAAAGTGGAAAAAAACTATCACCCTAATCGCATTCTCAAGTGCGCTGACATGTCATGAAAACATTAATATTTCATATTCCAATGTTCTTCACATAGCAGAATATGTTCTATTTATTCATAAATACATATTTCTACATATATCTAATGGTGTTTTGGTAAAATATATATCTATAGATATCTATAGATATATATTAGGGCTGGGCGATATGGGGAAAAAAAATTGAGATTTAAGAAACAAAAAAACACGATTGCGATTTTCTTAAAAATTACTATAACACCTTCATTTTTCAATAAAAAGTTTATTTAACACTACAGAATCTTAATGTACATGTTTCTCAATGTCCAATACACTCTGGGAGCATAAAAATACAAACCACATATGTGTGTGTGTGTGTGTATATATATATATATAGAACCAGGATGAGCACTCTCACTTCAATCATCAGCAGTCAGGATGCTAGTGGGTAATGAATATTGATAGCAAAAACTTGCACTCACTGCACTGTTTGGTGTTAAAAAAGTCCAGTGAGTGCAAGTTTTTGCTATCTATCTATATATATATATATATTTATATATTTATTATTATTATTTTTCTTCTTTTTTAAACATTTTATCTTGACTGAAAATGAGCCCTGCTCCTGTGCAGGAATCCAATACAGGCATATATCAGTAGGGGTGGGGGGCTGCTCCTTTCAGAAATGCTGTGCCTTGCTGATTTTTTTTTCCAAAAAATTGCGTACTCTTGCGGTTTTAAAACCGTGGCGATTAATCTCGGTTTAGAACCGCATCCATGATTAATCGTGCAGCCCTAATATATATATATATATATATATATATATATATATATATATATAAAAACTTCAGAAGGGATCCCACACTCACTGCTTAGACTCAGCCTCCGGGGTGCACTTAAACCATTGATATAAGCAAAAAATAAGAAAGGCACTCTCTGTGTAAATAGTAATATTTTACTTTGATGAACGTTTTCGGGGTTACCCCCGTCCTCAGACCTTACACGACAAATAAAACAGTTAACTATTTAAGTGATTACCTGGTTGCGATCCTGCCAGAGCGTGTAGCGTCCCCATAGCGCAACTGCGCATGCGCCAGAGTATGCACAGAGGCCCTGGAGGTTCAAAAGAGTCACCTAGTCAAACCACAAATAAAACAAGAATAATTACATACAAAATAAGATTAAAAAAGCACGGCACTTAGCAACCAGAGGGGTTACTGATAGAAACAAAATGTTTGTAAATAATGCGTGTTGCAGTGTTAAATTGGATTAAGTGTACGGTAATATGTAGAGAGGCTGCGTGTGAGGGAAGCATCAGTAATCTACATGACAACTCACAGTAAATACCAGAATCATTAATTATATATTCATTTAATATGTCAGAACATCACTAAGCAACAAGCTCAATCTACCACCAGTTAATATCACTGTTATGGAGTCTATCAACTGTTGCTAAGCAACAGTAAACAACAACACTCTTAGTGTACCAATCCGGTACCTGCCATAATGCGTCCCCAATCAGTCTAATCCAACCCACTCCAAAATATTACCACTCATATTACCTATGTCCTACCGCTGTTATTAAGTAAATTTTAACAAATTTTTAACAGATTTTTAACAGATTTTTAACAGATTTTTAACAGAATGTTAAAACCATCTATACTCCGGTGTGCAGCTACTGTTATTAAGTAACCGTAGTTACTAACACTACACCAATCAGGTGCTAACAATATGCCCAGAGCTATCAACAACTGTCAACAATCTATCGCATTACCAAGGTAGTGCACTAACCGCTGCAGATAACCAATAGATGTTGGACTATTCAGATCCAAGTGAGTGAGACCTGTCCCTAACCTTAACCAGTCATAGTCTCACAATGTTGATAAAACATAACATGCTTATTTATGGTGCGAAATTTCAGATATTGCATGCAAGCAATAAGATACCAACTCCATCACACATTAACCCTTCACCTTTCCACAACCAATCAGGAAGATTAGTGAAATTAATATTGAGAGAGAACATAGATTTATCTACACAATCCCAAAGCATTGTGTCAATATGAACAATGCATACTACATGGCATTGGTCACACTTTCAGACAATCATCATTGTAATACTAAAAACATTAATCAAGAAAATGTTCTTCAAAGAAACCAATATAGTAGAATCTAAACCATTAGACTATATATATCTCTCATAAATCTACAAAGGCCAACAAACCTAGTATTATATGCACGCCAAAACACCTCAAAATGCAGACATAATCCATATCCAAATTCCTAAGAAATTGTACAATGTTCAGATATGTATCACTGAACCTCCATAGCTATTGTCCAAAACATAATTCACAGGAAGCATTGCATATCAAAATGAACATTAAGCCCCTTAGGTACCAGAGTGTCAAGTGTAAAAATCCATCTACTTTCCCTCTGCAGTAGCAACCTGCCTCTATCACCACCTCTTGTAAGGGGTGGGACATGATCTATGATAATAAATCGTAGATCAGTATTCTTGTGTTTGGCTTGTAAAAAATGTCTGGCTACTGGTTGGTCTGATTTACCATTATTTATAGCTGCTCTAATGGCCGACCTATGGTTGGCCATTCTAGTGCGGGCATCATCTTGTGTCTTACCGACATAAAATTTACCACAAGGACAGTGGATCATATATATGATATAGTTGGTAGTACAAGTGACTCTGTGTCTAATGGCAAATTTTCTATTTGTCCAGGGGTGTGTGAAAAATTTGCTCTGGGTCATCCCACTGCATGTGGTGCATCCACTACACCGGAAGCACCCATTTTTTGTGGTGTCTAACCATGTTTTAGACTTGTAGCTCAGTCTATTATCAAGTCGCATCAGATGGTCCCTTAAGGAGGCCGCCCTCCTATACCCAACAATCGGTGAGTCCATAGACTCGCAAGACAGTCCCTTGTCAGTTGAGATGATATCCCAATGTTCTCTTAGTATATTCGGTAGAGTGACTTTATCAGGAGTAAAGGTGGTCGTCAATATCATCCGTTCCTTGGGTGGTACCTCTGGTGTAGTCTTCCCCAGAGCATCATTCTGTGAGATATTCTTAGCTTCCAGAAAAGCCGTGGTTAGATGTTGTCTATTATAACCTCGCTGTTCAAATTTTGTCCTCATCTCTTCAAGTTGTAGCTGTTTGTTCACTTGATCACTGTTATTCTGGGTTACCCTCTTAAATTGTGACTTGGGCAGAGCCTTTTTCAAGAATGGTGGGTGGCAGCTCGTTCCTTGGAGAATTGAATTTCTGTCGGTAGGTTTTTGGTATAATGTAGTCTTCAGGCCATCCCCAGATCTATATATCCTTAGATCTAGGAAATCAATTGTTTGTTTGTTGTAGGTGATCTTGAACTTAAGGTTGTTGTTTGTTCGGTTTAGTTCCTCAAACCAAGAATCCAGACCTTTTTGGTCCCCTCTCCAAATCAGGAATAGATCGTCTATGTACCTTCGGAACATTGATATCCGTGGATCCTGGAATAGTGTGGTACCCAGAGTCTCAAATTGTGCCATATACAGATTGGCATAGGATGGGGCCACATTGGACCCCATCGCTGTGCCCGAGATCTGCAGATAGAATTTTGATTCGAATTTAAAATAATTCATCTTGAGACAATATTCAAGTAGCTGCATGACCACATCGATCGGTGGACCGACATAGGGAGAATTGAGTAAAGTAGATTTGATCGCAGCCATGCCCTCATCATGCGGGATGACCGTATAGAGGCTGGTTACATCCAGGGTAACCATCACATCATTGTAAGGGTTAACTTCCTGAGTCTGACTTAGGAACCTCCCTCTGACTGTTCTTACCTATTTAAGCAGTTCACTCCCAGCTACCTTTGCTGGTTTATTGAGCTCCACTTGTTTCTGAAGTGCTCAAGCTTCCTGCCGCCATTTACCTTTGGATTTCCTGGCATCACTGTGACTTGGGAATTACCTGCATCCAACCTACTTTGTTTTTCCTCCTCAGAGTGTACTTACCTGCTACCGGAGCGCTCCGTGTTCATCTGCTATTCCCTGCACTGACGTATCTGCCGATACGTCATCAGCTACAGCCGCTGTTCCTCTCTGCCTCTCAGCGTCTCTCAGCTTGCAAGCCTCACACACTCTGCAGCAGATCCTCGGCTTCTCCACTAACTAGTATCAGGTTTGATCCAATGAATTTATGTAACCTTTATCTGCTTCTGTTTTGCAACGCATCATTTAAAGTTATACACTTATCTACTTAGTCTGAAATATATGCAAGTTCCGTTTATCCTCATTACAGTAACTAATTTAAAATCACTGTTTACCACACTTAAGACTTTGCCACATAAGGTTGTGATATATTTAACCATGATATATATATAACCTACATCGTGGCTTATATTAAAATTCACTTTGGGAAACCTTTTATTATAATTGGTTTACCAAGTGAAACAAAACCAATTTGTACTAAACTTATATGTCACCAAATTATGAATGCCTAGTTATGAGAAAGATTATACACATTGATAATCTTTACAATCATCTTCAGTTAATCCCTTAATCTCATGTAATGTTTTCACCATTTCGATAGAATCCAGAAGAAAAGAACCCATTTGTCTCACAAATGGTTGTAGGATGTCGTCCACATACACCGCAAGTGATTGTAATATCGATCCCCTCACCGATACAATTGGGCGTCCTGGAGGCCTCACAGGGTCCTTGTGGACTTTAGGTAAAGTGTATATAATGGGAATTATCGGAAAATCCACAACCAGGAATTCATATGTTGCTTTAGATATAACATTAGTTGAATACAATGTATCAAGATTTTTTTTTTTTTATAACATCTGTTTATTGGAAAACATACAACAATACAGACAATAAGCCAAGATAAAGTTTCTACGAACATTACTTCAAAGTCTGTAAATTGATATTTAGTACAGATGATGATATTGAACAAGTCTTCAAACAAAGTCAAATAAAACAAAATAATATTCAACATTTTCACAGCTTTTCATGTGCTCACTAGTGCAAAATAAATTGTCTCTGAATCCAATATCACACCAATTTCTCTAAGTAGAGTACCCATAGGCAAGTGTAGGTCTTATAGATTAAAAGTTTCTTCAGCTAACAACTGAATCATATAACATTAGATAAAGTAAGGAATGGGGTGATAGGAAATATAGGCGAGAACCTCCGGAGCCTCAACTATCCTATTAATCTTCTCTGTGATGGTGATAATGATTCCTCCCAGATGAAGCGTATGTCAGCTAAAGTGTTTAATTTATGTCTTTTTACATAGCCATATTCCTCTAAGGACAGGAGACTAGACACTTTCATCCTCCATGTTGGGATAGAGGGAATGTCTGGAGATTTCCATTTGTGTGCAATCAGGGCCTTAGCACCATTTAGTCCCATTTGCAATAAAGTAAGTCTCAGTGTACATGTGATGTTTGGTTTAACATTAAGTAAAGCTATGTTATGTGTCAATCTGAAACTATCTGTCAGTATTCTTCTGAAATGCGTCTCTACACCCTCCCACAATGGCCGAACTCTGTCGCATTCCCACCAATGTATCAAGATTTTTATCAATGTTTTTTTTTTAAAATCAAAGGTGGGATCCTGAGGTAATGTACGATATACCATCTTATCATCCAACTGTGATATGATTTCATCCCTGTAGTCCTTATAATCCTGTAGGACCAATGCACCCCCCTTGTCCGCATTGCGTATCACCAGGTTGTGGTTATATATATATAGATCATTACATATAGGTATAGATATATACATATAGATATATACAGATACCTCTTTAAATACTTTATTAAAAATTAATATTGCATTAATATGTTTCTATATTTTGATAAATATGTATTAATGTGTTTATATGTGTATATATGTCTGTATATACATATTTACACATATAAATACATATGTACACACATCTATATAGATAGACAGAAATCCCATTAAGAAATAAAACAAATATGCAAATAATATAGGTGATTACAGTTAAAGGGACAGTAAACCTTAAAAATAATGTTTTATAATTCTGCACATAGTGCAGAATTATATAACATTATAGTAGCCAAATATTATTTAAACGTAATTTCCCCTATTCATTTTTAAAAGAAAGCGCGTCTGTTATATTTCCTCAGCGCATCGGGCCAGCTGTATAGTCACAGTCTGGCCCGACCGCGCCATAAGACTAAGTGCAGCTCGCTCCTGTCACAGGAGTGAGCTGCACTTAGTCTTATGGCGCGGTCGGGCCGGGCTGTGACTATACAGCTGGCCCGATGCGCTGAGGAAATATAACAGACCCGCTCAGCAGAGAGCAGAGAGCGGGTCTGTGAAACAGCGCTTTCTTTTAAAAATGAATAGGGGAAATTACGTTTAAATAATATTTGACTACAATAATGTTATATAATTCTGCACTATGTGCAGAATTATATAACATTATTTTTAAGGTTTACTGTCCCTTTAATTAACCTATAGGCAAATAAGTACCATGAAAGCTAAATACAGGAATATCATACTATAGTCAAAAGAAAAAACAACAAAAGCAAATAATTTCTGATCTTTAGTTTTCCCTCTATAACATAAATATATGCAATACAATTTTATAGTTTATCATTCCATCACAAAATATGCTAAATTCCTCAGTTTAATATTCCATTACATCTCTATATAAGAATTTATTCAACCTTTAGCACTTCATGTATTTTTCTCTCTTTTTTTTCCTCCTTTTTAATTAAATAAATAAATAAATAATAATGGGACAAAACAGAGCAAAACAGATAAAAAAAAAAAAAAGAACCACATCCTTCTCTTAGCACTACTATACCTACACCTCCCGTCGACCCACTAGTTAGGGAATTCATTGTTTGCAATAGCCAATTTGAGGAAGACATTGCCCCTGAAAGAGGCAATTAATTGCACTTGTATTTCTCTAGGGTAGCTTAAAATGATGTTTTTCCATTTGTGGAAGAACCGTTTAATTTGGGGTTCTGAATTTATCGAGGTGTAAAATGACTCCATTATCATCTGATTCTTAAGTTTCTGGAGGAATTATGTCAAACTAGGGGCTTTGTAAGATTTCCAGTATGTAAGGATCAATAATCTTCCGACCATAATTAGCATTTATTTAGCGAGCGTTTTTTAAAGAGTTTTCTTTTTGCTCGTCTATAAAAAAAAATATATGGTAATCCATTATTTGTATATGTTTTTGATAAATTTTATTTACCCAGTAGTTAATTTTGTACCAGAATTTCTTTATTTTAGGATAGTTCCAGAAACAATGGTGAATATACGCTTTTAATATTTTACATTTGTGACAATGAGCTCCTGATTTATCCCATATAGCCTTGATGTGTGGTGTAATGTATATTCTGTTTAATAGTTTAGTGTGCGATTCTCTCCATGTGGAGGAGTCTGCAAGTTTAAAGCTTTTATAAATGGTTTCCGGTAGAACCTGCCAGGCATCAGCTATTTTGTGTACATTAACTTGTCCATGGGAACTCATAACTATTTTATATAGTGAAGAGATAGAGTGTTTGCCTGCTTTGAATAGATTCAGTGCAGGTTCTAAACTAAGCCAAGTTTCCTCCTCTACACTATTATATACTATTTCCTGAAAATAGTGTCGGGCCTGCAAGAAGGGGAAAAATTCTCTATCCAGAATACAAATTCTTGTTTTACAAGTCAGAAAATGTCTTACAGCTCGCTGACCCTTTTTCTCTAAACTGATGTATATATTCTAGCCCTTTTGAGGCCCAATCTTTGAACATTTTAGAATTTAACATTGGAGTAAAATTAGGATTACCATTAATAGGTAAATATTTAGCAAAACATGGGTTAATATGTAGGATTTTCTGAATTCTTTGCCAAGCCACAATCACATTTTGAATAACGGGTAGTTGTTTAACCTTAGCAGGCCATTTATTAGGATAACAGTGAAGCCCTCTCTAAGTATGGCTGTACTAAGTTTTCTTCTAGGGGATAAACTACATAATAATCTATTCCAGTTAACCAGTCCATGGCGGTCTTTCCAATACCTACTAGATTATACATTTTCAATATCTGGTAGTGCAAATCCCCTTCTAAATCATAAAAGTTTTTTAAACGCAACAGCCTTCCATCCCCCCCCCATAAAATTGTATGCATATCTGTTTGAAGGCATTAAAATCCTTTCATTTTATCATTATTGGGAGATTTTCCATTAAATATAGTAATTTAGGGAATATCACCATTTTTATTAAGTTAATTTTGCCTGCTAAAGTTAATTTAAATTTGGCACAAAAAAGTCATGTTTTATTTTACAGAAGATAGGGGGATAGTTAAGCTCATACCACTCATTGATATCCTTGGATAATTTAATACTTAAATATATAAAGGCATCTTTCGCCTCTTTAAACTGATAATATTGGCATGAGTCTTTATGTTTATTTATATAAAAAAAAAAATTTTTTAGATGTGTTTATTTTGTAGCCTGAAAAGGCACTAAAGTCCTGTAATATTTGGGTTAATATTGGGATATTTCAGTATTTGTCATTAAGACTAAGTCATCGGCATATATATATATATATATATTAAGCATATATAAAGTCGAAGCCTTTCTTGTCCCCAATTTAATCCCATCAATCTCCTTCCTCAGGCAAATTGCTAAAGGCTCTAAATTCAAATTAAATAAGTAAGGGGAGAGTGGGCACCCTTGTCTTGATCCCTTATGTAGAAAGAAATTAGCTGAGGGGCATCATTAATCAAAATAGAGGCTTTGGAGCAATTATAAATTTAACGGATAAAGTTCAAAAAGGACCCTTCGACTCCATACTTTGACAAAGCAGTAAACAGATGATCCCAAGTAATGGAGCCGAAAGCCTTCTCCGCGTCAATATAGATTATTGCTGCATCCGGGCCCTTTGTTTTCTGTGTGTGTGATTGATAGATATTTAAAATCAATTGGAGTTTCCTCAAGTTACGGGAAGAGATTCTGCCAGGCATAAAGCCGACCTGGTCCTTATGAATAATGGGGTCGATAACTGATTTAATCCTGTTTGCTAAAATACTCAATCTTGTCATCACTATTCAATAGTGAGATCAGTCTGTAAGAGCCAATCTCTTCTGGGTCTTTGTCTTTTTTTTTTAAATCAGTGATATTAATGAAGAGGTGAAGTATCTAGAGCAAGGAATGCAATCAGTGTAATATATATTAAATAAAATAGCAAGTGTTTGCGCAATGTCTTCTGATAGTTTTTTTTTTATATTCAACTGTTTTATTGAGTTTTCATACAAGTATACAGGGAATGCGATTATACAGATACTGCGATTATACAAATAACTGGACACATTACAGTAGCGATATTAGTGATATACATATAAATACACATATACACACGTACATACGCATATATATATAGATGGGTGGTCTTTGGAGAGAATAACATCAAGTCCTTAGACATAAATCAATTCTATCTGATACTAGAGATATACACGAAATAGGTAAGCAGTTTTTAGATCAATTCCATTCAGTTGCACCATTATAGGGAAGGATTATATAACGTCAAGACACTCGATATCTTTACAGGCATCTCTATTAGTGTTATTATTTTCAGATCCCATTGTGGAGAGCTTGATTTGCCTTAGTTATCAAACCCTACTGTCAGGGTGCCAGGAATCAGACTAAGACGAGAAGTGCAAAAATAATCATACCTTTATTAATAGCAAAAAATAATAAAAACTCCACAAGTCATATAACAAGCCAGGAGTCAAAACCAGAGCTGGTAGTCAGACGAGCCGAGTCAGGAGCCAAAGCGAATAGTCAGACGAGCCGGAATCAGGAACAAGGAAAACAGCAGAGTCAGGAACAGGAAGGACGTCAGGCAGCCAGGTAATACACAGGAACTCTCACAAACAGGTCTGACACAACGCAAAGGCAAAGCATACTAAACAGAGGCCCTTTAAATAATAAGTGGTGACATCACAATTCTGAGACTGCATCCTGTCTCACATGGATGATGCACACCAGTCTGGCCATAAAAGGAAGTGCAGGAAATGAGTAGCATCCCCCACAATGCACCATAGTAAGGAAGAGAGGTGAGTAAAATGGCTGCCAGCAGCACATGGCAAACACAACAGGGAGAAAACCCTGACAGTACCCTCCCCTCAACGACCCCTCCCCCGTGGGAGGACAAAAGGCTTATTGGGGAAACGAGCATGGAAGGCACGGAGGAGGGCGGGAGCATGAACATCAGAGGAGGGAAACCAAGAACGCTCCTCCAGACCGTAGCCCCTCCAGTGAACCAAATACTGTACACGGCCCCTGGACATACGAGAGTCAATAATGCTGCTGACCTCATACTCCTCATGGTTGTCAACACAGATAGAATGGGGACGAGGCAACACAGTGGTAAACTGATTACAAACCAATGGTTTCAAGAGGGAGACATGAAAAACATTGGAGATGCACATAGCAGGAGGAAGGTCTAGAGCGTAGGCCACAGGATTATTCGAAAAGGACCAACATAACGGGGAGCCAATTTATTGGAAGGCACACGAAAGTTCAAGTTGCGGGAGGACAGCCAAACTCTCTCACCAACATGGTAGGAAGGTGCGGGCAGACGCCTACGATCAGCGTGGAGCTTTTGGCGCTGCATAGAACGATGAAGGCAATCCTGAATCTGCACCCACGTTGAACGGAGTTGCCGGAGATGCTCCTCCAAAGCCAGAATACCCTGAGACATGAATGAATCGGGCAACAAGGATGGTTGAAACCCATAATTCGCCATGAACGGGGATAATTTGGAGGCAGCGTTAATAGCACTATTACGAGCAAACTCTGCCCAATGTAACAGTTCAGACCAATTATTGTGGTGATCTGAGACATAGCAACGGAGGAACTGTTCCAGAGCTTGATTAGACCGTTCCGCAGCCCCATTGGATTGAGGGTGATATGCAGAGGAGAAGGAAAGCTGGATCCCCATTTGAGCGCAAAAGGAACGCCAAAATCTGGAGACAAACTGGCTACCCCGGTCCGACACTATCTCCTTGGGTAACCCATGTAAACGGAAGACCTCCCGGGCAAAAATTGAAACAAGCTCCTGAGCGGTAGGCAGCTACATCAAGGGAATGCAATGTGACATTTTAGAAAAACGGTCAACCACCATAAGGATAACAGTATTGCCATTGGAAACAGGGAGCTCGACAATGAAGTCCATGGAAAGATGTGTCCAAGGACGCTCACCATTAGCAATAGGTTGAAGAAGACCCACAGGAAGACGTCGAGGAGTCTTATTCTGTGCACAAACTGAGCAGCAGGCAACATACGCAGCAACATCAGAACGAAGACCTGGCCACCAGAATTGTCGAGTGACAGACCAAATCTTTTGGTTCTTGCCTGGGTGACCTGCGGCTTTAGGATAGTGGTAAGTGTGCAAAAGTTTAGTTTGAAGATTCTCAGGAACAAAACACTTACCACTAGGTTTCTCAGGCGGTGCATTGGTTTGTGCAGCCAGGATCTCCTCCCCCAAGGGAGAAGTCAAATTAGTACGTATGGTAGCAAAAATATGGTCAGGAGGTATAACAGGAGTAGGTACAGACTCCTCCTTGGAAAGAGACGAAAATTGTCGAGAGAGGGCATCAGCCCTAACATTCTTACTACCAGGCAGGTAGGAGACCACATAATTAAACCGAGACAAGAATAGCGCCCATCTGGCCTGTCGGGGCGACAAACGTTTTGCTTCAGATAGATAAGTTAAATTCTAGTGGTCAGTAAGAATGAGCACTGGCACGCTAGTACCCTCGAGAAGATGCTTCCATTCCTTAAGTGCCAAAATTATGGCCAGTAATTCCCTGTCGCCAATTTCATAATTGCACTCCGCTGGAGACAAATTCTTAGAGAAGAAACCACACGGATGCAAGGAACCGTCAGGCATAGGAAGTTGAGACAAGAGGGCACCTACTCCAGTCTCAGACGCATTGACCTCAAGAATGAAAGGCAGGACAGGGTTAGGATGAGCCAGAACTGGAGCGGCAGCAAAGGCATTCTTAAGACTATCAAAGGCATTAATGGCAGTAGGTGACTAAAGGAGTCGATCATTCTCTTTACGGGTCATGTCTGTGATAGATTTGACCAAGGAAGAAAAGTTTTTAATAAACTTTCTATAGTAATTGGCGAACCCCGAAAAACGTTGAATAGACCGAAGACCAACTGGGCGAGGCCACTGCAGAACTGCAGATAACTTGTCAGGATCCATGGAGAACCCTGCAACGGAGATAACATAACCTAGGAAGGTTACTTGAGTCTGATGGAACTCACATTTCTCGAGTTTACAAAACAGGCCGTTCTCGCGTAGTCTCTGAAGAACCCGTGTAACATCAGAACGATGAGCCTCAAGTGTGGGTGAGTGTATGAGGATGTTGTCTAAGTACACCACAACACACTGTTGCAACATATCAAGTAGGACATCATTAATAAATTCCTGAAAAACAGCAGGAGCATTACATAGGCCAAAGGGCATTACAAGATACTTATAATGCCCGCTCCTGGTGTTAAATGCTGTTTTCCATTCATGGCTCTCCTTAATCCTAACGAGATTGTACGTTCCTCTCAAATCAAGTTTAGTAAAGACCGTAGCTCCCTTGAGGCGGTCAAAGAGTTCCGAAATAAGCGGAATAGGGTAAGCATTCTTAATGGTAAGACGATTAAGACCCCTATAATCGATACATGGTCTTAACTCCCCACCCTTTTTCTTCACAAAGAAGAAGCCAGCCCCTGCAGGAGAGCAGGATTTGCGGATGATCCCCCGCGACAGAGCATCGGCAACATACTCCTCCATAGCACAATTCTCTGCAAAAGACAGAGGGTACACCCAGCCCCGAGGAGGAATGGCTCCGGGGTGCAGGTCTATGGCACAATCGTAAGACCGGTGAGGAGGCAACGTACCGGCATGCACCTTGTCAAACACGTCTCGGTACTCCTCTGGCAATTGAGATTTCCAAAGACAAGTGGAAATACATTGCAGGGACCACGACAAAATTTCGGACTTGCGCCAGTCGAGACTGGGATTGTGCTTTTGGAGCCAGGGATAACCCAGAACAACCGGAAAATGCGGAGAGTTTATCACCTGGAACTGGAGGGTTTCAAAATGGAGAGCCCCAACAGCCATGGACAACAGAGCAGTTTTGTGAGTAACGAGTGCGGGCTGAAGGGGCCTGCCATCAATGGCCTCAAAAGCAAGTGGAACGGACCGAGGCAAAACAGGAATGGAGTGCTTAGATACAAAAGCACTGTCAATGAAATAGCCCGCAGCACCGGAGTCAACAAGAGCCTGAGTGACTATGGAGGAGTCCACCCAGGAAAGGACAACTATGACCAAAGGTTTCTCCTTAAGCAGTTCCGGGGACGAGGATAAACCACCCAAAGTCTGCCCCCGACAGGACCTTAGGTGTGAGCGTTTCCCGGCCGTGTAGGACAAGACTTCAAAAGGTGGCCCTGTAACCCACAATAGAGGCAGAGCCCCTCCCTCCTCCTAAAGGCCCTCTCCACCGTGGAGAGACACGTGAATCCCAGCTGCATCGGCCCAGCAGGCATGGGAGGAGAGGGAGGCATGGGTGGGAAGAAACACGTAGGAGACAACGGAACAGGAGGCTTCCGCAAGCGCTCCTTGAAAGAGGGCCTCTCTCTGAGTCTGATATCAATTAGGATCAAAAAAGGCACCAATGCCTTGAGATCATCTGGTAAATCTCTGGCATCAGAGAGCCCATGAAAGAAGGCGACAACAAGGGCTTCATTGTTCCAATCTACCTCTGCGGCAATCGTACGGAACTCAATAGCATACTGAGCAACAGATAATACACAGGAACTCTCACAAACAGGTCTGAGACAACGCAAAGGCAAAGCATACTGAACAGAGGCCCTTTAAATAATAAGTGATGACATCACAATTCTGAGACCGCATCCTGTCTCACATGGATGATGCACACCAGTCTGGCCATAAAAGGAAGTGCACGATATGAGCAGCATCCCCCACAATGCACCATAATCAGGAAGAGAGGTGAGTAAAAAGGCTGCCAGCAGCACATGGCAAACATGTAACATACGATTAGCCGGTCTCAGTCTGACACAGATTGATGCTTACGTCATTACAGATGTTCCAAATGCAAATTCGGCACTATCTGACTACTTTTGCTAGTTAACAAATGTCTACTAGGTACGCTCGAGACTATTACGGCCCAGCGTACCTGGTTTTCAATCCGCAGCCCTGGAGGCCGCGGATGCCATAGGAATCAATGGGAGTCTGAAAGCAGCGAAAGCTTATGTTCGCTGCTGGCCAATATCCCATTGATTCCTATAGGAGAATAAAAGTTACGTTTACACCTAACACCCTAACATGTACCACGAGTCTAAACACCCCTAATCTGCCACCCCCTACACCGCCGCCACCTACATTATACTTATTAACTCCTAATCTGCCGCCCCACCACCGCCACCACCTACATAAAAGTATTAACCCCTATCCCGCTGCTCCTTGAGCCCACCGCAACCAAATAAATGTTTTAACCCCTAAACCGCCAGCCCCCCACATAAACTAAATTAACCTATTAATCCCTAAACCTAACAACCCGCTAACTGTACATTAAATATTAACTCATCCCTATATTATAATAAATTTAAACTTACCTTTAGATTTAAATTAAACTATATTAAACTACTAATTAACCTATTCTAACTATTATAATAAAATTACATTAAACTATATTAAATTAATAATTAACCTACCCTATTATAATAAAATTACATTAAACTATATTAAAATAATAATTAATCTAACCTAACTTTTAAACTAAAATTACAATAAACTACAAATTAAATTAACTATATTATATATTTAAACACCTAACCCTACTCAAATAATTTAAATCTACACTAAACAATTACACAAAACTAAGTTACAAAAATTAACAAACACTAAGTTACGCAAAAAAATAAACACTAAGTTACAAAAAATAAAAAAGAAATTATCAAAGCTTTAAACTAATTAGACCTAATCTAAGGGCCCTATGAAAATAAAAAAGCCCCCCCAAATAAAAAAAACCCCTAGCCTGCAATAAACTACAAATGGCCCTTAAAAGGGCCTTTTGTGGGGCATTGCCCCAAAGTAATCAGCTCTTTTACCTGTAAAAAAAAAAAATACAAACAACCCCCCCAACAGTAAAACCCACCACCCAAACAACCAACCCCCAAAATAAAACCCTAACTAAAAAACCTAAGCTCCCCATTGCCCTGAAAAGGGCATTTGGATGGGCATTGCCCTTAAAAAGGCAGTTAGCTCTTTTGCGGCCCAAAGTCCCTAACCTAAAAATAAAACCCACCCAAAACACCCTTAAAAAAACCTAACACTAACCCCCTGAAGATCGACTTACCGGGAGAAATCCCCCTCGAAGCCAATAGGATTGAGTTTGCATTCTATTGGCTGATTGGATCAGCCAATAGGATGAAAGCTCAATCCTATTTGCTGATTGCAACAGCCAATAGGATTTTTTCAACCTTAATTCCGATTGGCTGATAGAATTCTATCAGCCAATCGGAATCTAAGGGACACCATCTTGGATGACGTCACTTAAAGGAACCTTCATTCATCGGTAGTCGTCGGAAGGAAGAGGATGCTCCGCGTCGGATGTCTTGAAGATGGAGCCACTCCACGTCGGATGGATGAAGATAGAAGATGCCGTCTGGATGAAGACTTCTGCCCGCCTGGAGGACTACTTCGCCCGGCTTGGATGAAGACTTCTCCCAGCTTCGTTGAGGACTTCGGCCCGGTTGGATAAAGACTTCTGCCGCTTCCTTGAGGATGGATGTCCGGTCTTCAGAACAGTAAGTCGATCTTCAGGGGGTTAGTGTTAGGGTTTTTTACGGGTGAATTGGGTGGGTTTTATTTTTAGGTTAGGGACTTTGGGCCTGCAATAGAGCTAACTGCCCTTTTAAGGGCAATGCCCATCCAAATGCCCTTTTCAGGGCAATGGAGAGCTTAGGTTTTTTTAGTTAGTATTTTATTTGGGGGGTTGGTTGTGTGGGTGGTGGGTTTTACTGTTGTTGGGGTTGTTTGTATTTTTTTTTCAGGTAAAATAGCTGATTACTTTGGGGCAATTCCCCGCGAAAGGCCCTTTTAAGGGCTATTGGTAGTTTAGTTTAGGCTAGGGTTTTTTTTATTTTGGGGGGGATTTTTTTATTTTGATAGGGCTATTAGATTAGGTGTAATTAGTTTAAAGATCTTGTAATTTGTTTATTATTTTCTGTAATTTAGTGGGGGGGGTTTGTACTTTAGCTAATTTTATTTAATTGTTGTTAATTTAGTTAATTTGTTTAATTATAGTGTAGTGTTAGGTGTTATTGTAACTTAGGTTAGGTTTTATTTTACAGGTAAATTTGTATTTATTTTAGCTAGGTAGTTAGTAAATAGTTAATAACTATTTAGTAACTATTCTACCTAGTTAAAATAAATACAAACTTGCCTGTAAAATAAAAATAAACCCTAAGCTAGCTACAATGTAACTATTAGTTATATTGTAGCTATCTTAGGGTTTATTTTACAGGTAAGTATTTAGTTTTAAATAGGAATTATTTAGTTATTAATAGTAGGTTTAATTTAGATTTATTTTAATTATATTTAAGTTAGGGGTGTTAGGGTTAGACTTAGGTTTAGGGGTTAATAAATTTAATATAGTGGCGGCAACGTTGGGGACGGCAGATTAGGGGTTATTAAGTATAATGTCAGTGGCGGCGGTGTAGGAGAAGGCAGATTAGGGGTTAATAACATAATGTAGGTGGCGGTGGGCTCCGGGAGCAGCAGGATAGGGGTTAATACGTTTATTAGAGTGGCGGTGGGCTCCGGGAGCGGCGGTTTAGGAGTTAATAACTTTATTTAGTTGCAGCGGGTCCATGAGCAACGGGATAGGGGTAAAACAGTGTAGTATAGTGTGGGTGTTTGGTGACAGTATACCAATAAATCTGGGAAAAAGCCGAATAGCAGCGAGATCGATGACTGTCAGTTAACAACAGTCCGCTGCTCATCACCCCGTACTTGGTGCGCGGCTTTTTGACAGCTTTTTTGGTAACTTTGGAGAGCGTATTCAGGTCCGCGGCAGCAATGTTAGGCGAGCGTATTGGTGCCGTCGAATGCAAGTAAGTTGACGGCTTGATAAGTAGATGCCTATATCTTTAGTCAGCTGTCAGCTAGCTCAGACTTAATTACTTCTAATATATAGTCCTGGTTCTTTTATGGACACTCTATTGTATAATGTATATTATTTTTACATTAGAATATGTTTGACACATATGTCGGTTATGTGATGTATTCACATTGTTTGCCTAGTAGAATTTGACATTTTACTGGTTCTAATTACATGTGCTGCTTTGATAGTAGTTTCAGCAGAATTCAATATTTCATACTCCACTTCTTTACGATTGTGCCTGTTATAATATGTTATTTTTTAAATTTTTACACAACATATGATTTATAGTGATGTCTAGAAAAAAAAATTCTACTTGCAAAGTGTTTTTTTGTAACACATTGTATCTCTACAGTTCATCCTGCAGTTTATCAAATATCCGTGTAAGTTTACAGATTCAATCCATACATTTCCAGTTATATACAATATATTCTTTCATGTTTAATTGTAATAGTCATATTACTTTGCCATTTGCGACATCCAAATTCAATTATGATCTTACACATTTTTACTCAGGTCACAATTCTTTTAATAGTTTATATTGTTTCCCTTCTAGCAAAAGCCTTTTCCGCTACTTTTTTAGCTTTCTTTCAGAATTCTATATTTTATGCAGACATTTCCTCCCATGTCATTGGATAATTTGAAAACTCTAAATAGCCAATGAAACACAATGTGGCGGCTTAAATAAGCAGCATTTTTCACTTTGCTTTTATACGATATTATCTTTTGCCTGATGAAACGACTGTAATATTGGGTTGAGAAATGCATTGCAATTTATTGAACCTGATTTTAACCTTTTTTACGGAGGTGTCTGCCTTTTTACTTCTACGGAAGACATTGCACTTTATCACTTAGCTAGTGATTTTAATTCAGCATTCTGCTGACCTTTGCCTGCTATTTGCTTTCTGCCTTTTGGTTGCTGTTGGGACGTTGACAGACCAGATACAAGTTCCGCCTGATACGGGAGTTAGCTGACTACTGCGAGTGTCAGTCTGCCTGTTTGCACTGCATAAGTGCCATCACAAATTGTGAGTTTTATTTCATTCTCTCTTTTGACCATATTACATATGGATTTCACTATGAGGCACCCCTTTTCTCTTTGATTTTTATTATGAGTGTAACTGAACTTTTAAATGTATTTTTGTTGTGTTTTGTGACTTCCGATGTGTGCAAACAGCCACGATAAACCCGAGATCGCTCTCACGCAACTGTTAGCGCACCACTCGTTATCTGGCCCTAAATGTTTATAAATACTGATCCTAAAGTGAAATGTTTAAATCTATATTTGCTCTTTTATGTGATTGTCGCATAGTTTTGGAATTGGTAAATCATTATGGATAATAGCAAAAACAGTATAATACTTAAAAATATATTTAGATGAATAATGGAAGTTAATTCCATAAATTGGAAAGAACAAAAAAAAATCCTTAAAGGGACATAAAAGTGCAGAAAGAAAATGCTGTAATATGCTGCAAAGGGATTAAACACATAGTTAAAGTCAGCTCCAGAGCAGCAATGCACAACTGGGAGCTAGCAGAACACACCTGTTGAGCTAATGACAGAAGACAAATGTGTGTAGCCACCAATCACACGCTAGCTCCCAGTAATTCATTGCTGCTTCTTAGGATATGTACATATGCTTTTCAACAAAGGATACCAAGTGGACAAAATGCATTTAATAAAATAAATCAATTTAACATTGTCTTAAAATGTCATGCATTATCTGAATCATGAACGTTTATTTGTGACTTGCATGACTTGCATGCAATGGAGAATATAATCTGAGGTAGTGAGTAGTTGACCATGAACAAAACAGAGTAAAGGTTTACAAAGTACATGAACTTGTAAGGACCAGGATTGTACATGTAGTTCTTGAAATACAATGGGGTTGATTTATTAAAAGTCGAGTGGACATGATTTGCTGTAGCGAATAATGGGGCCTATCTATCAAGCTCCGAAAGGAGCTTGACGGCCCATGTTTCTGGCGAGTCTTCAGACTCGCCAGAAACAGCAGTTATGAAGCAGCAGTCAAAAAGACCGCTGCTCCATAACCCTGTCCGCCTGCTCTGAGCAGGCGGACAGACATCGCCAGAAATCAACCCGATCGAGTACGATTGGGTTGATTGACACCTCCCTGCTGGCAGCCCATTGGCCGTGAGTCTGCAGGGGGTGGTGTTGCACCAGCAGCTCTTGTGAGCTTCTGCTGCATTCAGCGAGGTCTGGCGTACCTGATACAAAATGTCGGATCAGGTCCGCCAGACTTTGTTAAATAGAGGCCAATGTCTGCTCGACCTTGCTAAATGCCGACAACATACGCTGTCGACATTTAACATTACAAAAGCATTTCTGGTGTAATGCTTGTGCAATGCCGCCCCCCTCACTGGTGACCAATTGGCCGCTAGCAGGTGCTGTCAATCATCCCGATCAGATCGGAATGATTTCAATAGCAGCATCCGCTGCTTAATGAATGGTGCCCAATGAATCAAAGTAAAGAGGAGAGACAGACAGGGGTTAATTACAGATTAGAATAAGAGTATGAACAAATTATAAATAATATGCCGTAGTCAAAATGGGAAATGGTAGGATTTTTTTTTTTTTTAAATTGATGATTCAATAGATTTGTAGGAAGCGGTAGAAGACAGGAACAGTATTAACCATTTTCTTTTGAATTTTGTGGTTTCTGTACTATAGTATAGGTTAAATAGATTTTTTACTATGTACAGTGGATATAAAAAGTCTACACACCCCTGTTAAAATGTCAGGTTTCTGTGATGTAAAAAAATGAGACAAAGATAAATCATTTCAGAACCTTTTCCACCTTTAATGTGACCTATAAACTGTACAACTCAATTGAAAAACAAACTGAAATCTTTTAGGTAAAGGGAAATAAAAAAATAAAATAATATGGTTGCATAAGTGTGAACACACTTTTCTCCTGTTAAGTGTAGTCAGTCCACGGGTCATCCATTACTTATGGGATATTAACTCCTCCCCAACAGGAAGTGCAAGAGGATCACCCAAGCAGAGCTGCTATATAGCTCCTCCCCTCTACGTCACACCCAGTCATTCTCTTGCACCCAACTAATAGATAGGATGTGTGAGAGGACTGTGGTGATTAAACTTAGTTTTTATATCTTCAATCAAAAGTTTGTTATTTTAAAGCGGCACCGGAGTGTGTTGTTTTTCTTCTCAGGCAGAATTTGAAGAAGAATCTACCTGAGTTTTTTGTATGATCTTAGCGGACGTAATTAAGATCCATTTGCTGTTCTCGGCCATTCTGAGGAGTGAGGTAAACTTCAGATCAGGGGACAGCGGGCAGGTTCACCTGCAAAGAGGTATGTTGCAGTATATTATTTTCTAAGGAATGGAATTGACTGAGAAAATACTGCTAATACCGATATAATGTAAGTACAGCCTTAAATGCAGTAGTAGCAACTGGTATCAGGCTGATATGTATGTATGTTTTCACTTAAGTATTTCTGGGGAATGGCACTTCACTGGGAAATTACTGTATGCATATAACTTTTAGCCTAACTTGCAGTGTGAACAACTAGCAGCAGGCTTTTAATGACATTTCATAAATTAGATTTTAAACGTTTGCTGGCATGTTAAATCATTTAATTATCTGAGGTACTTGGTGAAAAAAATTTTGGGCATTATTTTCCACATGGCTGTCGTTTGTTTTAAATTAAAACAGTTTACTGAGCTTCCCTCACTGTTGTATTGTGAGTGGGAGGGGCCTATTTTGGCGCTTTTACTACGCATCAGAAATTCAGTCACAGTCTGCCTTTTTCTCCCTGCATGATCCAGGACGTCTCCACAGAGCTCAGGGGTCTTCAAAACTAGTTTTGAGGGAGGTAATCACTCACAGCAGACCTGTGAGACTGTGCTTTGACTGTGATAAAAACGCTTATATTTTCAATTGTTATACGTTTTTTCTGATATTAAGGGTTAATCATCCATTGCTAATGTGTGCAATCCTTTGCTAAATTTATGTTTTTACTGTGAAAATTTGGTTTCTATAACTAATCCGGTTCATTGTTATTCAACCGTGACAGTTTTTCTGTGCTTCTTAAAGGCACAGTAACGTTTTGCATATTGCTTGTAAATTTAATTGAAAAGTATTTCCAAGCTTGCTAGTCTAATTGCTAGTTTGTTAAACATGTCTGACACAGAGGAATCTCTTTGTGCAATATGTTCAAAAGCCAAGGTGGAGCCCAATAGAAATTTATGTACTAATTGCATTGATGCTACTTTAAATATAAGTCAATCTGTACATGTTAAGCAACATTCACCAGACAGCGAGGGGGAAGTTATGCCGACTAACTTGCCTCACGTGTCAGTACCTGCATCTCCCGCTCAGGAGGTGCGTGATATTGTAACGCCAAGTACATCAGGGCGGCCATTACAAATCACTCTACAAGACATGGCTAATGTTATGACTGAAGTTTTGTCTAAATTGCCAGAACTTAGGGGTAAACGAGATCACTCTGGAGTGAGAACAGAGTGCGCTGATAATGCTAGGGCCATGTCTGATACTGCGTCACAATTTGCAGAACATGAGGACGGAGAGCTTCATTATGCGGGTGACGGATCTGATTCAAATAAACTGGATTCAGACATTTCAAATTTTAAGTTTAAGCTGGAAAACCTCCGTGTATTGCTAGGGGAGGTGTTAGCGGCTCTGAATGATTGTAACACAGTTGCAATCCCAGAGAAAATGTGTAGGTTGGATAAATATTTTGCGGTACCGACGAGTACTGACGTTTTTCCTATACCTAAGAGACTTACTGAAATTGTTACTACGGAGTGGGATAGACCCGGTGTGCCTTTCTCACCCCCTCCTATATTCAGAAAAATGTTTCCAATAGACGCCACCACACGGAACTTATGGCAAACGGTCCCTAAGGTGGAGGGAGCAGTTTCTACTTTAGCTAAGCGTACCACTATCCCGGTGGAGGATAGCTGTGCCTTTTCAGATCCAATGGATAAAAAGTTAGAGGGTTACCTTAAGAAAATGTTTGTTCAACAAGGTTTTATATTGCAACCCCTTGCATGCATTGCGCCTGTCACGGCTGCGGCAGCATTTTGGTTTGAGTCTCTGGAAGAGACACTTGACTCAGCGCCTTTAGATGAGATTACACACAAGCTTAAAACCCTTAAGCTAGCTAATTCATTTATTTCTGATGCCGTAGTACATTTAACTAAACTTACGGCTAAGAATTCCGGATTCGCCATTCAGGCACGCAGAGCGCTGTGGCTAAAATCCTGGTCAGCTGATGTAACTTCTAAATCTAAATTACTTAACATACCTTTCAAGGGGCAGACTTTATTCGGGCCCGGTTTGAAAGAAATTATCGCTGATATTACGGGAGGTAAAGGCCATGCCCTGCCTCAAGACAGAGCCAAACCTAGGACTAGACAGTCTAATTTTCGTGCCTTTCGTAACTTCAAGGCAGGAGCAGCATCAACTTCCTCTGCTCCAAAACAGGAAGGAGCTGTTGCTCGCTACAGACAAGGCTGGAAACCTAACCAGACCTGGTACAAGGGCAAGCAGGCCAGAAAACCTGCTGCTGCCCCTAAGACAGCATGAAGTGAGGGCCCCCGATCCGGAAACGGATCTAGTGGGGGGAAGACTCTCTCTCTTCGCCCCGGGCTTGGGCAAGAGATGTCCAGGATCCCTGGGCGTTGGAGGTCATATCTCAGGGATATCTTCTGGACTTCAAAGCTTCTCCTCCACAAGGGAGATTTCACCTTTCAAGGTTGTCAACAAACCAGATAAAGAAAGAGGCGTTTCTACGCTGTGTACAAGACCTTTTACTAATGGGAGTGATCCACCCAGTTCCGCGGTCGGAACACGGACAAGGGTTTTACTCAAATCTGTTTGTGGTTCCCAAAAAAGAGGGAACCTTCAGACCAATATTGGATTTAAAGATCCTAAACAAATTCCTAAGAGTTCCATCGTTCAAAATGGAAACTATTCGGACAATCTTACCCATGATCCAAAGAGGTTAGTACATGACCACAGTGGATTTAAAGGATGCTTACCTTCACATACCGATTCACAAAGAACATTACCGGTATCTAAGGTTTGCCTTCCTAGACAGGCATTACCAGTTTGTAGCTCTTCCCTTCGGGTTGGCTACGGCTCCAAGAATCTTTACAAAGGTTCTGGGCTCTCTTCTGGCGGTACTAAGACCGCAAGGAATTTCGGTAGCTCCGTACCTAGACGACATTCTGATACAAGCGTCAAGCTTCCAAACTGCAAAGTCTCATACAGAGTTAGTACTGGCATTTCTAAGGTCGCATGGGTGGAAAGTGAACGAGGAGAAGAGTTCTCTCTTACCACTCACAAGAGTTCCCTTCTTGGGGACTCTTATAGATTCTGTAGAAACGAAAATTTACCTGACAGAGGACAGGTTAACAAAGCTTCTAAATGCTTGCCGTGTCCTTCATTCCATTCAACACCCGTCAGTGGCTCAATGCATGGAGGTAATCGGCTTAATGGTAGCGGCAATGGACATAGTTCCTTTTGCACGCCTGCATCTCAGACCGCTGCAATTGTGCATGCTAAGTCAGTGGAATGGGGATTACTCAGATTTGTCCCCTACGCTGAATCTGGATCAAGAGACCAGAGATTCTCTTCTATGGTGGCTTTCTCGGCCACATCTGTCCAGGGGGATGCCCTTCAGCAGGCCAGACTGGACAATTGTAACAACAGACGCCAGCCTACTAGGTTGGGGCGCTGTCTGGAATTCCCTGAAGGCTCAGGGATCGTGGACTCAAGAGGAGAGTCTCCTTCCAATAAACATTCTGGAATTGAGAGCAGTTCTCAATGCCCTTCTGACTTGGCCTCAGTTAGCAACTCTGAGGTTCATCAGGTTTCAGTCGGACAACATCACGACTGTGGCTTACATCAACCATCAGGGAGGGACAAGGAGTTCCCTAGCGATGATGGAAGTATCAAAGATAATTCGCTGGGCAGAGTCTCACTCTTGCCACCTGTCAGCGATCCACATCCCAGGAGTGGAGAACTGGGAGGCGGATTTCCTAAGTCGCCAGACTTTTCATCCGGGGGAGTGGGAACTTCATCCGGAGGTCTTTGCCCAAATACTTCGACGTTGGGGCAAACCAGATATGGATCTCATGGCGTCTCGCCAGAACGCCAAGCTTCCTTGTTACGGGTCCAGATCCAGGGACCCGGGAGCGGTCCTGATAGATGCTTTGACAGCACCTTGGACCTTCAGGATGGCTTATGTGTTTCCACCCTTCCCGATGCTTCCTCGTTTGATTGCCAGGATCAAACAGGAGAAAGCATCGGTGATTCTAATAGCGCCTGCGTGGCCACGCAGGACCTGGTATGCAGATCTAGTGGACATGTCATCCTGTCCACCTTGGTCTCTGCCTCTGAGACAGGACCTTCTAATTCAGGGTCCTTTCAAACATCAAAATCTAATTTCTCTGAAGCTGACTGCATGGAAATTGAACGCTTGATTTTATCAAAGCGTGGATTTTCGGAGTCAGTAATTGATACCTTAATACAGGCTAGGAAACCCGTTACCAGGAGGATTTACCATAAGATATGGCGTAAATACTTACACTGGTGCGAATCCAAGAGTTACTCATGGAGTAAGGTTAGGATTCCTAGGATATTGTCTTTTCTACAAGAAGGTTTAGAAAAGGGTTTATCTGCAAGTTCCTTAAAGGGACAGATCTCAGCTCTGTCCATCCTTTTACACAAACGTCTGTCAGAAGTTCCAGACGTTCAGGCTTTTTGTCAGGCTTTGGCTAGGATTAAGCCTGTGTTTAAGACTGTAGCTCCACCGTGGAGCTTAAACTTAGTTCTTAACGTTTTACAGGGGGTTCCGTTTGAACCCCTTCATTCCATTGATATCAAGCTGTTATCTTGGAAAGTTATGTTTTTAATGGCTATTTCCTCGGCTCGTAGAGTCTCTGAGTTATCAGCCTTACATTGTGATTCTCCTTATCTGATTTTTCATTCAGATAAGGTAGTTCTGCGTACTAAACCTGGGTTCTTACCTAAGGTAGTCACTAACAAGAATATCAATCAAGAGATTGTTGTTCCATCATTGTGCCCTAACCCTTCTTCAAAGAAGGAACGACTTCTGCACAATCTAGACGTAGTCCGTGCCCTGAAATTTTATTTACAGGCAACTAAAGATTTTCAACAAACTTCTTCCCTGTTTGTCGTTTATTCTGGACAGAGGAGAGGTCAAAAAGCATCTGCTACCTCTCTATCCTTTTGGCTTCGTAGCATAATACGTTTAGCCTATGAGACTGCTGGACAGCAACCTCCTGAAAGGATTACAGCTCATTCTACTAGAGCTGTGGCTTCCACTTGGGCCTTTCAAAATGAGGCCTCTGTTGAACAGATTTGCAAGGCTGCAACTTGGTCTTCTCTTCATACTTTTTCCAAATTTTCCAAATTTTACACTTTTGCTTCTTCGGAGGCTGTTTTTTGGGAGAAAGGTTCTTCAGGCAGTGGTTCCTTCCGTATAAAGATCCTGCCTGTCCCTCCCGTCATCCGTGTACTTTAGCTTTGGTATTGGTATCCCATAAGTAATGGATGACCCGTGGACTGACTACACTTAACAGGAGAAAACATAATTTATGCTTACCTGATAAATTCCTTTCTCCTGTAGTGTAGTCAGTCCACGGCCCGCCCTGTTTTTTATGGCAGGTCTAAATTTTAAATTATACTCCATTCACCACTGCACCCTATAGTTTCTCCTTTCTCGTTTGGTTTTCGGTCGAATGACTGGGTGTGACGTAGAGGGGAGGAGCTATATAGCAGCTCTGCTTGGGTGATCCTCTTGCACTTCCTGTGGGGAGGAGTTAATATCCATAAGTAATGGATGACCCGTGGACTGACTACACTACAGGAGAAAGGAATTTATCAGGTAAGCATAAATTATGTTTTTATAACTGGGGATGTAGCTGTGTTCAGAATTAAGCAATCACATTCAAAATCATGTTAAATAGGAGTTAGTACACACCTGTCGTCATTTAAAGTGCCTCTGATTAACCCCAAATAAAGTTCAGCTGTTCTAGTAGGTCTTTCCTGACATTTTGTTAGTCGCATCCTACAGCAAAAGTCATGGTCCGCAGAGAGCTTCTAAAGCATCAGAGGGATCTCATTGCTAAAAGGTATGAGTCAGAAGAAGGGTACAAAATAATTTCCAAGGCATTAGATATACCATGGAACACAGTGAAGTCAGTCATCATCAAGTGAAGAAAATATGGTGCAACAGTGAGATTACCAAGAACTGGATGTCCCTCCAAAATTGATGAAAAGACGAGAAGAAAACTGGTCTGGTAGGCTGCCAAGAGGCCTACAGCAACATTAAAGGAGCTGCAGGAATATCTGGCAAGTACTGGCTGAGTGGTACATGTGACAACAATCTCACATATTCTTCATTTGTCTGGGCTATGGGGTAGAGTGGCAAAACGGAAGCTTTTTCTTACAAAAAAAAAACATCCAAGCCCGGCTAAATTTTGCAAAAACACATCTGAAGTTTCCCAAAAGCATGTTGCAAAAGGTGTTCTGGTCTGATGAAACCAAAGTTGAACTTTTTGGCCACAATTCCAAAAGATATGTTTGGCGCAAAAACAACACTGCATATCACCAAAAGAACACCATACCCACAGTGAAGCATGGTGGTGTCAGCATCATGCTTTGGGGCTGTTTTTCTTCAGCTGGAACTGGGGCCTTAGTCAAGGTAAAGGGAATAATGAACAGTTCCAAATACCAGACAATATTGGCACAAAACCTTCAGGCTTCTGCTAGAAAGCTGAACATGAAGAGGAACTTCATCTTTCAGCATGATAACGACCCAAAGCATACATCCAAATCAACAAAGGAATGGCTTCACCAGAAAAAGATTAAAGTTTTGGGATGGCCCAGTCAGAGCCCAGACCTGAATCAAATTCAAAATCTGTGGGGTGATCTGAAGAGGGCTGTGCACAGGAGATGCCCTCGCATTCTGACAGATTTAGAGTGTTTTTGCAAAGAAGAGTAGGCAAATCTTGCCAAGTCAAGATGTGCCATGCTGAAAAAATCATACCCAAAAAGACTGAGTGCTGTAATAAAATCAAAAGGTGCTTCAATAAAGTATTCGTTTAAGGGTGTTCACACTTATGCAATCATATTTTAGGGGTTTTTTTTATTTCCCTTTACCTAAAATATTTCAGATTGTTTTTCAATTGAATTGTAGAGTTTATAGGTCACATTAAAGGTGGAAAAAGTTTTGAAATGATTTATCTTTGTCTCATTTTTTTTACATCACAGAAACCTGACATTTTAACAGGGGTGTGTAGACTTTTTATATTTATTTTTTTATATTTATATTGACATTTAACACTTTGAGATGGTGATATAAAATGATAAATCATATGTGTAAAAAAACTCTGCAATATACTTTCATGATTTACTTTGTCCCCTTTTCCTGTAATTCCATTCTGAAATTGTGAGTTTTTCAGTTCCTGTTAGAAATCGAAATGCAGAACACTGTTATATTCCACACAGCCATTGGCTGCACACTCTAGTGACTTATTTATATTTGTCTCTAATTGGCCACAGCAGAGAAGATAACCTAAGTTACAACATGGCAGCTCCCATTGTTTATAGACACTAAAACTTTACACTTATTTTGTCAATATTTTAAACAGCTAATTAAACTTTAAAAAATACAACTACATGTTATTCTCAGACTAATCTTTTCTTTGAATGCATCATTCTAGCTAGCATGTATTGTGTTTAATGTCCCTTTAAAGGGAAAGTAAACACCTTGAGATTTTAATATTAAATGTTTGGTTATGTGTAATTAAACAACTTTGAAAAATACGGTAATTATTTATTTTGCTCCCCTTTCATGTAATATATCTCCAAAGTGGTGGAGTTTCCAATTGTCAGAGCTAACCCTGCTACGTATATTCCCCTAATTAGCTTTAACAGACTGCAAAACAATATACTTGTACAATGGCCGTGCGTCATTCTGAGTAATGTAATGAAATTTCATGTGGTCCCGCCTATTTCTCTAGCATATCCAGGGTGTATATATACGCTACCCAGCCATTATTCACTTAGTAGCCGTCTCGGTTATCAGATCAACTCTCAGGGTATTGCTTGTGTTCAAGTAATCTTTTTTTTTGCTTAATTCGTTTATTATTATAATTGGTCTATTTTATTATTAGTTTTATTATTAGTTATTGTTGTTATTGTCTTATTATGCCTAATATATAAATTAAAATATACATAGGCATGTACAGTATATAGTATTACTATCCGCGTTTTCAGGCATCCACAGAGGAGCTTAGAACCTGTCCCCCACAGATACAGGGGTCTTACTGTATTTTACATTATTTTAATAATTTGTAATAACAAACAAAATAACAATACTGAAATTGGAGCATCTTTGTTATTTGGTCAAGAGTTTTTTTGATTTGTTTTTTACCTAGGGCTGTCCTAGAAAAATCCTTGATCATGATGTCAGGAAATGCCTCAAATTCACATAGCTTATTAATTCAGCGGTGCATGATCAAAATCTAGACTTGTCTACCTACTGTTCCTTTCCACTTGCAGATCATTTTACATTTTAATGTGCAGATAGATGAATGTAAAACCAAACTGTGAAAAACAACAAGAGGTTTCCATGAAACTGGGACTTCCGCACAGACTGCTTTGAGATATAACATGAGTGGTCACATTTAGAATAGCTATCATTTAAACTAGTAAAGCTTCTTGAATTATGTATATCAGAAAAATATGGTTATTAAACTTGTGAAGAGCTGTTTTTCTCAGGCTATTCAAATGGGCTTTTGTGAATCTTCACAAAAGCAAAGGATGTGCAGTCCAGTCCAAATAAAATGGAAACATTAGTGCTATCTGATAAATGTTTGACTATGTTTTTGAATGTCATCCTTTTCAATATCAATTCACAATGCGTACAAATTCAAATTTCACCTCATTTTGGTCAAGATTAAAGAGAGTGAAGCGTAAACGTTTGCACACAAGTGATATCAGGTTTCCGCGATCGTTTGCACGCAGGTTAAATTGCGTTGGTATTACAAGTTGAAAATAAATGGTAACGTGTGAGGGCAAACACAATTTACGCAAGAATGATTACCACATCATCAGAGCTGTGGTTAACTATTTTGCAAAACACAAAAGTGTCCCAAAGCACTTCAAAAATACTTTACAAAGTATAGTTACAATCATAATAATACCATCTAATAAAAATTATACAAAAATTTTTTTGCACAAAAAAGTTACAAGGGCTCAAAGCAAAAAGGCAGGCAAAAGGCTTTAACATTGTGATACATATCCATCTTAGACATGTATATGTATGTATGTATGTATGTGTGTGTATATGTATGTATATATGTATGTATGTATATGTATGTGTGTGCAAGCATACTGCAGTGTAATTTAACCTCACTATGCATGGATCTATCTGTGAAGTATCCTTTCCCTCTATTAATTGAAAAGTTGGGAAATTAGAGTGATTAACCCCTTAACGACCAAGGACGTACGCCACACGTCCTCAAAAAAAATGCAGTTAATGACCGAGGACGTGTGGCGTACGTCCTTGGTCTGGAAAGCAGCTGGAAGCGATCCTGCTCGCTTCCAGCTGCTTTCCGGTTATTGCAGTGATGCCTCGATATGGAGGCATCCTGCAATAACCCCCCTTGGCCATCCGATGCAGAGAGAGCCACTCTGTGGCCCTCTCTGCACCGGACATCGATGGGTGGGAGCTTACGTGGGAGGCGGGTGGGCGGCCATCGGTGCTCTATGTGGAGTGGAGGGGGGCGGGATCGGGGGCGGGAGCTATGGGGGCGCGCACGGGAGCGCGCGAGTGCACGGGGGGTGCTGGGCGGGCGCGTGCACGGGGCGGGAGCGGGTGGGAACCGCTACACTACAGAAAAAAAAAGTTAAAAGTTAAAAACACAAATGCAGTAAAATGCAATCTAAGGGTCCTGGAAGGGGTTGGGGGTTGGTCTCGGTGGGGGGGGGGAAAGCTACACTACAGAAAAGGGAATTTTTTAAAAAAAAAGACACATTTTGTTACAAAACTGGGTACTGGCAGACAGCTGCCAGTACCCAAGATGGCGCCCATTATTGCAGAGGGGAAGGGTTAGAGAGCAGTTTGGTGGGGGATCAGTGAGGTTGGGGTCTAAGGGGGGATCCTACACATCAGCATATACCTTTTATTTTAGTACTGGCAGAGTTTCTGCCAGTACTTAAGATGGCGGGGACAATTGTGGGGTGGGGGAGGGAAGAGAGCTGTTTGGGAGGGATCAGGGGGTCTGATGTTTCAGGTGGGAGGCTGAGCTCTACACTAAAGCTAAAATTAACCCTGCAAGCTCCCTACAAGCTACATAATTAACCCCTTCACTGCTAGCCATAATAAACGTGTGATGCGCAGCGGCATTTAGAGGCCTTCTAATTACCAAAAAGCAATGCCAAAGCCATATATGTCTGCTATTTCTGAACAAAGGGGATCCCAGAGAAGCATTTACAACCATTTGTGCCATAATTGCAGAAGCTGTTTGTAAATAATTTCAGTGAGAAACCTAAAATTGAGAAAAAATTAACGTTTTTTTTAATTTGATCGCATTTGGCGGTGAAATGGTGGCATGAAATATACCAAAATTGGCCTAGATCAATACTTGGGGTTGTCTACTACACTACACTAAAGCTAAAACTACCCCAAAAAGCTCCCTACATGCTCCCTAATTAACCCCTTCACTGCTGGGCATAATACACGTGTGGTGCGCAGTGGCATTTAGCGGCCTTCTAATTACCAAAAAGCAACACCAAAGTCATATATGTCTGCTATTTCTGAACAAAAGGGATCCCAGAGAAGAATTTACAACCATTTATGCCATAATTGCACAAGCTGTTTGTAAATAATTTAAGTTAGAAACCAAAAGTTTGTGAAAAAATTTGTGAAAAGTGAACGATTTTTTGTATTTGATTGCATTTGGCGGTGAAATGGTGGCATGAAATATACCAAAATGGGCCTAGATCAATACTTTGGGTTGTCTACTAAAAAAAAATATATACATGTCAATGGATATTCAGAGATTCCTGAAAGATATCAGTGCTCTAATGTAACTATCGCTAATTTTGAAAAGAAATGGTTTGGAAATAGCAAAGTGCTACTTGTATTTATGGCCCTATAGTTTACAAAAAAAGCAAAGAACATGTAAACATTGGGTATTTCTAAACTCAGGACAAAATTTAGAAACTATTTAGCATGGGTGTTTTTTGGTGGTTGTAGATGTGTAACAGATTTTGGGGGTCAAAGTTAGAAAAAGTGTGTTTTTTTCCATTTTTTCCTCATATTTTATAATTGTTTTTATAGTAAATTATAAGATATGATGAAAATAATGGTATCTTTAGAAAGTCCATTTAATGGCGAGAAAAACGATATATAATATGTGTGGGTACAGTAAATGAGTAAGAGGAAAATTACAGCTAAACACAAACACCTCAAAAATGTAAAAATAGCCTTGGTCCCAAACGGACAGAAAATGGAAAAGTGCTGTGGTCATTAAGGGGGTAAGAAGAATTATTCTTAAATTAAGTAAAGGTCTTAATTTAAAAATTTTAAATTTTAAATTCCAGAACTATTGGTTATTACCAGTAGTTGATTAAATCCGTCTCAATATTGAGACCAAGTGTTTGCCTACTACCTAGGGTAAAGATCCAAAATACCTCCTTTTTAAAGAGGTCTTTTGATCTATCCCCTCCTCTTGGTTTTTTATTTATCTGGTCAACTACCATCTACGTGAAGCCTCTTATGTCCTTACTGTGTTCTTCCGCAAAGTGTTTAGAAGCTCCAGTAGTCACATTGCCTCGTTCAATTTTGTTCAGGTGGGCTCTTATCCTCTCCCTGACCTCACGTGAGGTGCACCCTACATATTGTTTCTGGCATAGTGAACATGTAATCATATAGATTACATAGGTCGACCTGCAGTTAGTACATTGTAGGAGTGAGTACACCTTCTGTGTGGTCAGGGATTGGAAAAACTTACCTGTGGTAACGTACCCACACGCCTTGCAGGTACTGTTGCCACATTTGTAATGTCCCTTTTGGGACAACCAACTACTTTGTGGTTTGGATTTTTTTATCATTGAGGGAGAAATTTGATTACCAATGGTGGTATTGCGTCTTGCTACGCAAAAGCAACCATCAATTACCTCATCCTTCAGTAGATCATCCGCCAATAATATTGGCAAGTTTCTACGTAAAATCTTACAAATAGAGTAGTACTGTGGACTGTAAGTTGTCACAAATGTTGGTTAATGTTTGGTTTGTTTAGGACTTCTCCTTACTTCCAGGAGAGACTCCCTGTTACTGTGGCTTGCTTCATTAAAAGCTTTTTGTACCACTTCTCTGTCATGGCCACGTTCTAACCGTTTGTTAGTAAGCTTCTTACTTTCTGCTAGAAAAGCATCCTCCTCTGAGCAATTTCTTCGTAACCTTAGAAATTGCCCTTTCGCTATACCATAACTGGTATGTGGGGGATGGTTGCTCTTCGGGTGTAAAAAGGTGATAGAAGATATGGGCTTAACATATAGTGAGGTACTCACTCTGTTTTCCCCCGGGAGTCCTATTAGGATCAAGTCCAAACAGGGGATCTCTGTCTTCTCAAAGAGAAAGGTGAATTTCAATCCAATTTCATTGTCATTCAGATAATTAACAAAGGATTCACCATCAGTCTGTGTACCTGACCACACAACTAAGAGATCGTCTATGAAACGTTTATAGCCAATGATGGAACCAAAAAAGCGGTTGGAGTCTGTATAGATATATTGATGCTCCCACCAGCCCATGAAGATGTTTGCATAGGCTGGCGCAAACTTGGCCCCCATTGCCGTGCCTCGTTTTTGTAAATAAAAGTCTCCTAGAAACTCAAAATAGTTGTGTGTCAGGGAAAATTTTAAGACTTGAAGGATATAGTCCTTCAGATCAGCAGAGTAGTCACTAAACAAATCAAGCATGTATTGAGTAGCTAGCAAACCCTTGTCATGAGGGATTGCTGAATACAGCCCTACGACATCAATTGTGAGCCAACCCATATTGCAGTCCCATGTGCAATTACTTAGTATATTTAATAGATGTTTAGTGTCCCTTAAGAAGGATGGCCGTTGGTATACCAGAGGTTGGAGTAAGGATTCTAGCCAATTGCCCAGGTTCTCAAGGAGTGATCCTATCCCTGAGACTATGGGACGTCCCTTCACCTCCTCCAAGGATTTATGTACCTTGGGGAGGTGATGGAATATAGGTACCACAGTATTCTTAACATGTAAGAATTCAAAGGTGTCATCATCGATTAGACCAAGGTGTCTGCCATCGTCTAACAGGTCCAAAAGGAGCATCTGTGTGTACAGATGTATTTAAATGTGTATATATGTATTTACAGATATATAGATATATAGACATATAAACGTACCCATATATATACTATATATATATATATATACAGTATATATATATATATATATATATATATATATATATATATGTGCATTGGATCCCTTTGCAGATAAGTAGATAAAAACATGAAAAAACATTTATGCAATATTCATATTTAATAGTGCTATACTGCGTATTTACTGTAAATATTTCACATTACAATGTTCTGCACATAGGAGAATATGTTTTTAAATAGATATTCCTATATATATCTATACCGATATATAATCATGTGTATATGTGTGTGTATATATGTATATATATATATATATATATATTATACAGTATATTTATATATATATATATTATATATATATACACAGTATCTCACAAAAGTGAGTACAACCCTCACATTTTTGTAAATATTTTATTATATCTTTTCGTGTGACAACACTGAAGAAATGACACTTTGCTACAATATAAAGTAGAGATTGTACAGCCTGTATAACAGTGTAAATTTGCTGTCCCCTTAAAATAACTCAACACACAGCAATTAATGTCTAAACCGTTGGCAACAAAAGTGAGTACACCCCTAAGTGGAAATGTCCAAATTGGGCCCAAAGTGTCAATAGTTTGTGTGGCCACCATTATTTTCCAGCACTGCCTTAATCCTCTTTGGCATGGAGTTCACCAGAGCTTCACAGGTTGCCATTGGAGTCCTCTTCCACGCCTCCATGACGACATCACAGAGCTGGTGGATGTTACAAACCTTGTGCTCCCCCACCTTCCATTTGAGTATGCCCCACAGAAGCTCAATAGGGTTTAGGTTTGGAGACCTGCTTGGCCAGTCCATCACCTTTACCCTCAGCTTCTTTAGCAAGGCAGTGGTCATTTTGGAGGTGTGTTTGGGGTCGTTATCATGTTGGAATACTGCCCTGCAGCCCAGTCTCTGAAGGGAGGGGATCATGCTCTGCTTCAGTATGTCACAGTACATGGTTCCCTCAATGAACTGTAGCTCCCCAGTGCTGGCAGCACTCATGCAGGTCCAGACCATGACACTCCTATCACCATGCTTGACTGTAGGCAAGACACACTTGTCTTTGTGCTCCTCATCTGGTTGCCAACACACACGCTTGACACCATCTGAACTAAATAAGTTTATCTTGGTCTCATCAGACCACAGGACATGGTTCAAGTACTCCATGTCCTTAGTCTGCTTGTCTTCAGCAAACTTTTTGCGGGCTTTCTTGTACATCATCTTTAGAAGAGGCTTCCTTCTGGGATGACAGCGATGCAGACTAAATTGATGCAGTGTGCAGCGTATGGTCTGAGCACTGACAGGCTGACCCCCCACCCCTTCACCCTCTGCAGCAATGCTGGCAGCACTCATAGTCTATTTCCCAAAGACAACCTCTGGATATGACACTGAGCATGTGCACTCAACTTCTTTGGTCGACCATGACGAGGCCTGTTCTGAGTGGATTATCAAGGAAATACCAATGGCACTACTAAGAGTTAAATAACGTTCCCATATATGTGATTACATAATAGTAATTATTTTATAGGGGATGGTGCTTGTACTGATCATTAATTCAAAACAAATCAGTAGAGAACTGAAGAAAGAGTACAAATACAGCACTCATGAACGTTAAATTGAAATATCGATTTAAAGCAAAGGATGAAAAACTATAAAACTTAACTTTTACGAAATTAGTTAAAAACGAAAGGTGTACACATCATATTAAAATTTAGCATACTCAGGCTGGGCACGATAAGTAAACAAGAACAAATTAGATAACAAGGCTCCTAAGGTCTAAATAATGCCTAAATACTAGGCGACTCAGAAGGGTTGGGTTGTGTGCTAATTGGATATCGGCATATACTTGGATATACAGGTTACACTAGATAAAAGGTGGTACCAGGGATCAAAATAATTATACAGTATCAAAGAAAGAGAAAATACTAGAGTCCTATACCTGTTGGTTAACCGTTGATACCTGTTATATTGTCAGCTAATAGAAAATTAACATAGTGTATATATATAATAGTGAGTTGTTGCATCTCAGGAGATACCAGAGAACCGCTAAGAAATTAAATATATATGTTTAATAATCTATCTGAGAATGCAGGGACCTATACCTATTGATTTACCAAGTAAGGATTAATAGTGATTTCTCTGAAAATACCAGAGATCTATGCCTTTTAGGTTTGCTGTTGATACCTATGTGTGACCGACTGATACAGCATGGATATATATTTATAAAAGTGTAGTTTCTCTGGAAATACAAGAGACCTATACCTTTTAGTTTACCGTTGGCACCTTTAAATTTACCGGCTAGTAGATCAAATATATATATATATATATATAAGAAATTGTATCTCTGGAAATACCAGAGACCTATACCTCTTAGTTTACCGTTAATACCTTTAAGTTTACCGGCTAATAGATCATATATATATATCTATAAGTAAATACTTGCTTTTCTGGAGATACCAGAGACCTATACCTTTTAGTTTACCATTGGTGCCTTGAAATTACCGGCTAGTGGATCAAATATATATATATAAGAAATTGTTTCTCTGGAGATACCAGAGACCTATACCTTTTAGTTTATTGTTAATACCTTTAAGTTTGCAGGCTAATAAATGTTCTGAGTGGAACCGGTCCTGTGAAACCACAGTATGGTCTTGCCCACCATGCTGCAGCTTAGTTTCAGGGTCTTGGCAATCTTCTTATAGCCTAGGCCATCTTTATGTAGAGCAACAATTCTTTTTTTCAGATCCTCAGAGAGTTCTTTGCCATGAGGTGCCATGTTGAAATTCCAGTGACCAGTATGAGAAAGTGTGAGAGCAATAACATCAAATTTAACACACCTGCTCCCCATTCACACCTGAGACCTTTTAACACTAACGAGTCACATGACACCGGGGAGGGAAAATGGCTAATTGGGCACAATTTGGACATTTCCACTTAGGGGTGTACTCACTTTTGTTGCCAACGGTTTAGACATTAATGGCTGTGTGTTGAGTTATTTTGAGGGGACAGCAAATTTACACTGTTATACAGGCTGTACATCACTACTTTACATTGTAGCAAAGTGTAATTTCTTCAGTGTTGTCACATGAAAAGATATAATAAAATATTTACAAAAATGTGATGGGTGTAGTCACTTTTGTGAGATACTATATATATATATATATATATATATATATATATATATATATATATATAGTACCAAAAATAACATTAGGAATATAAAAAAGATATTGCAGAACTAGAAAAAGTTCAGAGAAGGGCCACAAAGCTAATAAGGGGATTGGAGAAATTAACCTATGAGGAGAGGCTAGCCAAACTGGGTCTGTTTTCTTTAGAAAAAAGGCACTTGAGAGGTGACATGATTACTTTATATAAATATATTCAAGGCCCATATACAGAGATGGCAGAAGCTCTGTTTATTCCAAGAAAATTGTTTCTGACAAGAGGTCATAATTTAAGGTTGGAGGAAAGGAGATTTAATCTCCTGCACTGGAAACGTTTTTTCACTGTAAGAGCAATAAAATTGTGGAACTCATTACCAAAGGAGGTAGTGAATGCCAATACCATAGATACATTTAAAAATAGTCTGGATAAATTTCTGTATATAAACAAAATTCATGGATATGATTGTTAGTATTAAATGGGTCACCTTTTAATGGGGTTATTTAAGCTTAACTGGAGCTTTTTGTAAGTATTTTAGTTTTGTATAGGTTAAACTCGATGGACTTCGGTCTTTTTTCAACCTTATCTACTATGTTACTATGTAATAATTAGAAATATGTATTTATGAATACATATAACATATTCTGCTATGTGCAGAACATTGGAATGTGAAATATTCATATTTTCATGTCAGGCTAGCACATATGAGAATATGCATTTGGTTTACGCGTGAGTGGGGTTTTAGGTATTTTTTGTTCTCCATTGACTTTTTTTTCTTCATTTTGAGTTTTAAACATAGACTTCCTACACACAGTGCAAAAATAATGCAAAAATCAATTTCCCCCCAACAGCTTACCCAGTCCGGTGCTGTGTATAATTCACACTGTAAGATCAGCTGCACTGAGTATTTTCTGTGTCTCTACTCCTGTTTATAGTAATTTAACACACTGCAGCCTAGCCCCTCCCCTATATCTCTGCCCTCACAGTGTCATTAGGAGTCCAGGATAACTTAGAAAGCATTGCTGCTGGCTACTAGGACAGTGGATCTAAGGTATTTTTGTTTCACTTCAATTATGTGTGTCTTTAAGAACTCAGTTAAGCCAATCAATAGTGTAATATATAGGGACGTGATAATATATGAGTTGGACAGTTAAAAATATTTTCTTAGGAGATACTTTGCTTCATTATAACTTTACTGCAATAGTGCAAGAATGCTTCTATTTTATGCTCTTTTGTAAAAATTAATGACTGTTAATAGTAAAAGTTTTGTAAATATATGTGCACATATATTTGTTTAAATTAGACACTTTAATAAATTTTGACTAGTGATGCAGACATTTTTTCTGTTTACTGGTACAAATTCTAAAGTAAAATAATTATTTTTATTCTTTAACATTTTTTAAAAGTCTTACAGGTAGATTACGAGTTGTGCGTTCGTGTTTTAACGCTGAAAAAAAATGGTAATTTGAGCGTTAAAATAGCAGCACAGCTATTACAAGTCTTGTTGGTATAGCTGTAACGCAACGTCAGTCCCGCACTCGTAAAACTCATAGAAAGCTTGCGTTGCAGCCTATAACGACAAGATCCGTACCGCCATCTGAGAGCAGTAGTTATGAGTTTTACGCAACAAAGCTGTTACACAAAACTCATAACTATAGTGTTACAAAGTACACTAACACCCATAAACTGCCTATTAACCCCTAAACCGAGGCACTCCCGCATCGCAAACACTATATTAAAGTTATTAACCCCTAATCTGCTGCTCCCGACATCACCGCCACTAAAAATGTATTAACATCTATTCCGCCACTCCCCGACATCGCCACCACTATACTAAAGTTATTAACCCCTATTCCCCCACACCCCAACATCACCCACACTATAATAAATATATTAACCCCTATTCTGCCGCTCCCCAACACCTGCGCCACTATAATAAACCTATTAACCCCTAAACTGCAAGCCCCCCACAGCAAAATATACTAAATTAAACTATTAACCCCTAAACTGAAAGCCCCCCACATTGCAATAAACTAATTTAAACTAGTAACAACTAAACCTAATGCCCCCCTAACTTTATATTAAAATTACAATTTCCCTATCTTAGTTTACCGTTAATACCTTTAAGTTTACCGGCTAATAGATCATATATATATATCTATAAGTAAATACTTGCTTTTCTGGAGATACCAGAGACCTATACCTTTTAGTTTACCATTGGTGTCTTGAAATTACCGGCTAGTGGATCAAATATATATATATAAGAAATTGTTTCTCTGGAGATACCAGAGACCTATACCTTTTAGTTTATTGTTAATACCTTTAAGTTTGCCGGCTAATAAATGTTCTGAGTGGAACCTGTCCTGTGAAACCACAGTATGGTCTTGCCCACCATGCTGCAGCTTAGTTTCAGGGTCTTGGCAATCTTCTTATAGCCTAGGCCACCTTTATGTAGAGCAACAATTCTTTTTTTTCAGATCCTCAGAGAGTTCTTTGCCATGAGGTGCCATGTTGAAATTCCAGTGACCAGTATGAGAAAATGTGAGAGCAATAACATCAAATTTAACACACCTGCTCCCCATTCACACCTGAGACCTTTTAACACTAACAAGTCACATGACACCGGGGAGGGAAAATGGCTAATTGGGCACAATTTGGACATTTCCACTTAGGGGTGTACTCACTTTTGTTGCCAACGGTTTAGACATTAATGGCTGTGTGTTGAGTTATTTTGAGGGGACAGCAAATTTACACTGTTATACAGGCTGTACATCACTACTTTACATTGTAGCAAAGTGTCATTTCTTCAGTGTTGTCACATGAAAAGATATAATAAAATATTTACAAAAATGTGATGGGTGTAGTCACTTTTGTGAGATACTATCTATCTATCTATCTATCTATCTATCTATCTATCTATCTATCTATCTATCTATCTATATATATATATATATATATATATATATATATATATATATATATATATATATATATATATAAAAAAGAGATAATCCAATACTCGTCCACGGCAAGAGATAAAGTCACTCAGAATCCGAGGTAAAAAAGATAAAAAGTAAATCTTTATTATGGACACTCCATGGGATAAAACATGCACAAAAAAATGAACTCAGCTAAGAGAACAAGAAGTGAAGTCTGACCGGTTTCGGCTCAGTGTGGCCGTAGTCATAGACACATAGCAGGTGTTCAGAGTGAGCACCTGATATACCTGTTAACCACTCCCCTTAGGGGAGGGGTATAGGAACATGATTAAAAACAAACACATTACTCAAAGCACATTAATAATTAGTTAATCATTATTTTTCTCTTTGTTCTCACTAGGCCCTTTTCCATCTATTATGGTCTTCTACCTGACCTATATGTAGATTTAAATTCATAAGCACATAGGTGTTAAATTGGTGTTTTTGCATTACATATTTAAACTATTTATGGTCCTTTTTCCATAGTCTTTCACCTAACCTATATGTAGATCTATATTTTTAGGCACATATGTGTTAAATTGGTGTTTTTGCATTACAAATTATAACTATTTATCTTAACAGCTTATCTACAATATTGTAAAAGTTATTAGTCCTTGGTATGGTTTTTTGTTTAACTTATATGTAGATTTAAACATATATGCACATATGTGCTAAAAGGTGTTTCTGCAATATTAGTTATAACTATTTATCTTAACCGCTATATTTACAGTATTGTTTATGTTCGTAGATCTTATTCTTATGCCCATTGTTAGCTTTTGTACACATATATATATGATAATGTATCCCTTTTCTCAACAGCTTTGAGTAATGTGTTTGTTTTTAATCATGTTCCTATACCCCTCCCCTAAGGGGAGTGGTTAACAGGTATATCAGGTGCTCACTCTGAACACCTGCTATGTGTCTATGACTACGGCCACACTGAGCCGAAACCGGTCAGACTTCACTTCTTGTTCTCTTAGCTGAGTTCATTTTTTTGTGCATGTTTTATCCCATGGAGTGTCCATAATAAAGATTTACTTTTTATCTTTTTTACCTCGGATTCTGAGTTACTTTATCTCTTGCCGTGGACGAGTATTGGATTATCTCTTTTTTACATTTTACTGTGGAATACAGGGATTCCACTTCCGCAAGCACGTCCAGGCTGACACGGGCTTCAGCTGGCCCTGATGACTACACAGTATTGGAGGAGGTGTGTGCAGCGGTGAGAGGCTGAGCAGTGTGAACCGGAATATAATTACAGGGATTGTACCCGGCTTTTTCGAATACAGCATTTCCCAGCAAACCGTGGATCTTTGGTACCGTGAGTACATATATATACATACATGGCAACGTGTCTATATAACTGCTTGTTTGGCCTGACTATACATACTCCTTTCCGGAAATAAGGTACTTTTCACCTGGCTTTGAGCTACATTGCTGTTGTTGATACAGTAGCTGCCGGGTTGGGACTGTGAGAATATCCTAAATGCAGTCAGGCCACTTGAATGTGTATGCAGTTAACACTGATTGTGTCTGAGTATCCGGCTGGATTTGAAGGCTTATCTTTATCGCAATTGTTTCTCTTGGATATGACACTATGCCTGCATGTTAAGACCAGTGCTGCAACTAATGAGAAATACGTTGTTTTGTTTCTTGGGGACTGTACTTAAAACATATATCTATTTTCTCTCTAAAACACTGCATGTCGCGAAGGTGACAGCCTCCCTTTAGCACACAGAATAATTTTGAACTTTGCTACATTTGGCAACGTATGTTGCTCACTTTTTGATATATATATATAGTACCAAAAATAACATTAGGAATATAAAAAAGATATTGCAGAACTAGAAAAAGTTCAGAGAAGGGCCACAAAGCTAATAAGGGGATTGGAGAAATTAACCTATGAGGAGAGGCTAGCCAAACTGGGTCTGTTTTCTTTAGAAAAAAGGCGCTTGAGAGGTGACATGATTACTTTATATAAATATATTCAAGGCCCATATACAGAGATGGCAGAAGCTCTGTTTATTCCAAGAAAATTGTTTCTGACAAGAGGTCATAATTTAAGGTTGGAGGAAAGGAGATTTAATCTCCTGCACTGGAAACGTTTTTTCACTGTAAGAGCAATAAAATTGTGGAACTCATTACCAAAGGAGGTAGTGAATGCCAATACCATAGATACATTTAAAAATAGTCTGGATAAATTTCTGTATATAAACAAAATTCATGGATATGATTGTTAGTATTAAATGGGTCACCTTTTAATGGGGTTATTTAAGCTTAACTGGAGCTTTTTGTAAGTATTTTAGTTTTGTATAGGTTGAACTCGATGGACTTCGGTCTTTTTTCAACCTACTATGTTACTATGTAATAATTAGAAATATGTATTTATGAATACATATAACATATTCTGCTATGTGCAGAACATTGGAATGTGAAATATTCATATTTTCATGTCAGGCTAGCACATATGAGAATATGCATTTGGTTTACGCGTGAGTGGGGTTTTAGGTATTTTTTGTTCTCCATTGACTTTTTTTTCTTCATTTTGAGTTTTAAACATAGACTTCCTACACACAGTGCAAAAATAATGCAAAAATCAATTTCCCCCCAACAGCTTACCCAGTCCGGTGCTGTGTATAATTCACACTGTAAGATCAGCTGCACTGAGTATTTTCTGTGTCTCTACTCCTGTTTATAGTAATTTAACACACTGCAGCCTAGCCCCTCCCCTATATATCTCTGCCCTCACAGTGTCATTAGGAGTCCAGGATAACTTAGAAAGCATTGCTGCTGGCTACTAGGACAGTGGATCTAAGGTATTTTTGTTTCACTTCAATTATGTGTGTCTTTAAGAACTCAGTTAAGCCAATCAATAGTGTAATATATAGGGACGTGATAATATATGAGTTGGACAGTTAAAAATATTTTCTTAGGAGATACTTTGCTTCATTATAACTTTACTGCAATAGTGCAAGAATGCTTCTATTTTATGCTCTTTTGTAAAAAGTAATGACTGTTAATAGTAAAAGTTTTGTAAATATATGTGCACATATATTTGTTTAAATTAGACACTTTAATAAATTTTGACTAGTGATGCAGACTTTTTTTCTGTTTACTGGTACAAATTCTAAAGTAAAATAATTATTTTTATTCTTTAACATTTTTTAGAAGTCTTACAGGTAGATTACGAGTTGTGCGTTCGTGTTTTAACGCTGAAAAAAAATGGTAATTTGAGCGTTAAAACAGCAGCGCAGCTATTACAAGTCTTGTTGGTATAGCTGTAACGCAACGTCAGTCCCGCACTCGTAAAACTCATAGAAAGCTTGCGTTGCAGCCTATAACGACAAGATCCGTACCGCCATCTGAGAGCAGTAGTTATGAGTTTTACGCAACAAAGCTGTTACACAAAACTCATAACTAAAGTGTTATTAACCCCTATTCCCCCACACCCCAACATCACCCACACTATAATAAATATATTAACCCCTATTCTGCCGCTCCCCGACACCTGCGCCACTATAATAAACCTATTAACCCCTAAACCGCAAGCCCCCCACAGCAAAATATACTAAATTAAACTATTAACCCCTAAACCGAAAGCCCCCCACATTGCAATAAACTAATTTAAACTAGTAACAACTAAACCTAATGCCCCCCTAACTTTATATTAAAATTACAATTTCCCTATCTTAGTTTACCGTTAATACCTTTAAGTTTACCGGCTAATAGATCATATATATATATCTATAAGTAAATACTTGCTTTTCTGGAGATACCAGAGACCTATACCTTTTAGTTTACCATTGGTGTCTTGAAATTACCGGCTAGTGGATTAAATATATATATATAAGAAATTGTTTCTCTGGAGATACCAGAGACCTATACCTTTTAGTTTATTGTTAATACCTTTAAGTTTGCCGGCTAATAAATGTTCTGAGTGGAACCTGTCCTGTGAAACCACAGTATGGTCTTGCCCACCATGCTGCAGCTTAGTTTCAGGGTCTTGGCAATCTTCTTATAGCCTAGGCCACCTTTATGTAGAGCAACAATTCTTTTTTTCAGATCCTCAGAGAGTTCTTTGCCATGAGGTGCCATGTTGAAATTCCAGTGACCAGTATGAGAAAGTGTGAGAGCAATAACATCAAATTTAACACACCTGCTCCCCATTCACACCTGAGACCTTTTAACACTAACGAGTCACATGACACCGGGGAGGGAAAATGGCTAATTGGGCACAATTTGGACATTTCCACTTAGGGGTGTACTCACTTTTGTTGCCAACGGTTTAGACATTAATGGCTGTGTGTTGAGTTATTTTGAGGGGACAGCAAATTTACACTGTTATACAGGCTGTACATCACTACTTTACATTGTAGCAAAGTGTCATTTCTTCAGTGTTGTCACATGAAAAGATATAATAAAATATTTACAAAAATGCGATGGGTGTAGTCACTTTTGTGAGATACTATATACAGGGAGTGCAGAATTATTAGGCAAATGAGTATTTTGACCACATCATCCTCTTTATGCATGTTGTCTTACTCCAAGCTGTATAGGCTCGAAAGCCTACTACCAATTAAGCATATTAGATGATGTGCACCTCTGTAATGAGAAGGGGTGTGGTCTAATGACATCAACACCCTATATCAGGTGTGCATAATTATTAGGCAACTTCCTTTCCTTTGACAAAATGGGTCAAAAGAAGGACTTGACAGGCTCAGAAAAGTCAAAAATAGTGAGATATCTTGCAGACGGATGCAGCACTCTTAAAATTGCAAAGCTTCTGAAGCGTGATCATCGAACAATCAAGCGTTTCATTCAAAATAGTCAACAGGGTCGCAAGAAGCGTGTGGAAAAACCAAGGCGCAAAATAACTGCCCATGAACTGAGAAAAGTCAAGCGTGCAGCTGTCAAGATACCACTTGCCACCAGTTTGGCCATATTTCAGAGCTGCAACATCACTGGAGTGCCCAAAAGCACAAGGTGTGCAATACTAAGAGACATGGCCAAGGTAAGAAAGGCTGAAAGACGACCACCACTAAACAAGACACACAAGCTGAAACGTCAAGACTGGGCCAAGAAATATCTCAAGACTGATTTTTCTAAGGTTTTATGGACTGATGAAATGAGAGTGAGTCTTGATGGGCCAGATGGATGGGCCCGTGGCTGGATTGGTAAAGGGCAGAGAGCTCCAGTCCGACTCAGACGCCAGCAAGGTGGAGGTGGAGTACTGGTTTGGGCTGGTATCATCAAAGATGAGCTTGTGGGGCCTTTTCGGGTTGAGGATGGAGTCAAGCTCAACTCCCAGTCCTACTGCCAGTTTCTGGAAGACACCTTCTTCAAGCAGTGGTACAGGATGAAGTCTGCATCCTTCAAGAAAAACATGATTTTCATGCAGGACAATGCTCCATCACACGCGTCCAAGTACTCCACAGCGTGGCTGGCAAGAAAGGGTATAAAAGAAGAAAATCTAATGACATGGCCTCCTTGTTCACCTGATCTGAACCCCATTGAGAACCTGTGGTCCATCATCAAATGTGAGATTTACAAGGAGGGAAAACAGTACACCTCTCTGAACAGTGTCTGGGAGGCTGTGGTTGCTGCTGCACGCAATGTTGATGGTGAACAGATCAAAACACTGACAGAATCCATGGATGGCAGACTTTTGAGTGTCCTTGCAAAGAAAGGTGGCTATATTGGTCACTGATTTGTTTTTGTTTTGTTTTTGAATGTCAGAAATGTATATTTGTGAATGTTGAGATGTTATATTGGTTTCACTGGTAAAAATAAATAATTGAAATGGGTATATATTTGTTTTTTGTTAAGTTGCCTAATAATTATGCACAGTAATAGTCACCTGCACACACAGATATCCCCTAAAATAGCTAAAACTAAAAACAAACTAAAAACTACTTCCAAAAATATTCAGCTTTGATATTAATGAGTTTTTTGGGTTCATTGAGAACATGGTTGTTGTTCAATAATAAAATTAATCCTCAAAAATACAACTTGCCTAATAATTCTGCACTCCCTGTATATATATATATATATATATATATATATATATATATATATATAGTACCAAAAATAACATTAGGAATATAAAAAAGATATTGCAGAACTAGAAAAAGTTCAGAGAAGGGCCACAAAGCTAATAAGGGGATTGGAGAAATTAACCTATGAGGAGAGGCTAGCCAAACTGGGTCTGTTTTCTTTAGAAAAAAGGCGCTTGAGAGGTGACATGATTACTTTATATAAATATATTCAAGGCCCATATACAGAGATGGCAGAAGCTCTGTTTATTCCAAGAAAATTGTTTCTGACAAGAGGTCATAATTTAAGGTTGGAGGAAAGGAGATTTAATCTCCTGCACTGGAAACGTTTTTTTCACTGTAAGAGCAATAAAATTGTGGAACTCATTACCAAAGGAGGTAGTGAATGTCAATACCATAGATACATTTAAAAATAGTCTGGATAAATTTCTGTATATAAACAAAATTCATGGATATGATTGTTAGTATTAAATGGGTCACCTTTTAATGGGGTTATTTAAGCTTAACTGGAGCTTTTTGTAAGTATTTTAGATTTGTATAAGTTGAACTCGATGGACTTCGGGCTTTTTTCAACCTTATCTACTATGTTACTATGTAATAATTAGAAATATGTATTTATGAATACATATAACATATTCTGCTATGTGCAGAACATTGGAATGTGAAATATTCATATTTTCATGTCAGGATAGCACATATGAGAATATGCATTTGGTTTACGCGTGAGTGGGGTTTTAGGTATTTTTTGTTCTCCATTGACTTTTTTTTCTTCATTTTGAGTTTTAAACATAGACTTCCTACACACAGTGCAAAAATAATACAAAAATCAATTTCCCCCCAACAGCTTACCCAGTCCGGTGCTGTGCATAATTCACACTGTAAGATCAGCTGCACTGAGTATTTTCTGTGTCTCTACTCCTGTTTATAGTAATTTAACACACTGCAGCCTAGCCCCTCCCCTATATCTCTGCCCTCACAGTGTCATTAGGAGTCCAGGATAACTTAGAAAGCATTGCTGCTGGCTACTAGGACAGTGGATCTAAGGTATTTTTGTTTCACTTCAATTATGTGTGTCTTTAACAACTCAGTTAAGCCAATCAATAGTGTAATATATAGGGACGTGATAATATATGAGTTGGACAGTTAAAAATATTTTCTTAGGAGATAGTTTGCTTCATTATAACTTTACTGCAATAGTGCAAGAATGCTTCTATTTTATGCTCTTTTGTAAAAAGTAATGACTGTTAATAGTAAAAGTTTTGTAAATATATGTGCACATATATTTGTTTAAATTAGACACTAATAAATTTTGACTAGTGATGCAGACTTTTTTTCTGTTTACTGGTACAAATTCTAAAGTAAAATAATTATTTTTATTCTTTAACATTTTTTAAAAGTCTTACAGGTAGATTACGAGTTGTGCGTTCGTGTTTTAACGCTGAAAAAAAATGGTAATTTGAGCGTTAAAACAGCAGCGCAGCTATTACAAGTCTTGTTGGTATAGCTGTAACGCAACGTCAGTCCCGCACTCGTAAAACTCTTAGGCCTAGATTTGGAGTTTGGCGGTAGATGGGCTGTTAACGCTCCGCTGGCTTTTTTCTGGCCGCACCATAAATTTAACTCTGGTATCGAGAGTTCAAAAAAATGCTGCGTTAGGCTCCAAAAAAGGAGCGTAGAGCATTTTTACCGCAAATGCAACTCTCGATACCAGAGTTGCTTACGGACGCGGCCAGCCTCAAAAACGTGCTCGTGCACGATTCCCCCATAGGAAACAATGGGGCTGTTTGAGCTGAAAAAAAACCTAACACCTGCAAAAAAGCAGCGTTCAGCTCCTAACGCAGCCCCATTGTTTCCTATGGGGAAACACTTCCTACATCTGCACCTAACACTCTAACATGTACCCCGAGTCTAAACACCCCTAACCTTATACTTATTAACCCCTAATCTGCCGCCCCGCTATATCTGACCCCAGCATTATATTATTAACCCCTAATCTTCCGCTCCGTAAACCGCCGCAACTTACATTATCCCTATGTACCCCTAATCTGCTGCCCCTAACACCGCCGACCCCTGTATTATATTTATTAACCCCTAACCTGCCCCCCACAACGTCGCCGCCAGCTACTTACAATAATTAACCCCTAATCTGCCGAGCGGACCTGAGCGCTACTATAATAAAGTTATTAACCCCTAATCCGCCTCACTAACCCTATCATAAATAGTATTAACCCCTAATCTGCCCTCCCTAACATCGCCGACACCTAACTTCAATTATTAACCCCTAATCTGACGACCGGAGCTCATCGCTACTATAATAAATGTATTAACCCCTAAAGCTAAGTCTAACCCTAACACCCCCCTAACTTAAATATAATTTAAATCTAACGAAATTAATTAACTCTTATTAAATAAATTATTCCTATTTAAAGCTAAATACTTACCTGTAAAATACATCCTAATATAGCTACAATATAAATTATAATTATATTATAGCTATTTTAGGATTAATATTTATTTTACAGGTAACTTTGTAATTATTTTAACCAGGTACAATAGCTATTAAATAGTTAAGAACTATTTAATAGTTACCTAGTTAAAATAATAACAAAATTACCTGTAAAATAAATCCTAACCTAAGTTATAATTAAACCTAACACTACCCTATCAATAAATTAATTAAATAAACTACCTACAATTACCTACAATTAACCTAACACTACACTATCAATAAATAAATTAAATACAATTGCTACAAATAACTACAATTACATAAACTAACTAAAGTACAAAAAATAAAAAAGAACTAAGTTACAAAAAATAAAAAAATATTTACAAACATAAGAAAAATATTACAACAATTTTAAACTAATTACACCTACTCTAAGCCCCCTAATAAAATAACAAAGACCCCCAAAATAAAAAAATGCCCTACCCTATTCTAAATTAATAGAGTTAAAAGCTCTTTTACCTTACCAGCCCTGAACAGGGCCCTTTGCGGGGCATGCCCCAAGAAAATCAGCTCTTTTACCTGTAAAAAAAAACATACAATACCCCCCCCCAACATTACAACCCACCACCCACATACCCATAATCTAACCCAAACCCCCCTTAAATAAACCTAACACTAAGCCCCTGAAGATCTTCCTACCTTGTCTTCACCATACCAGGTTCACCGATCCGTCCTGGCATCCGGTGCTGAAGAGGTCCAGAAGAGGCTCCAAAGTCTTCCTCCTATCCGGCAAGAAGAGGACATCCGGACCGGCAAACATCTTCTCCAAGCGGCATCTTCGATCTTCTTCCATCCGGTGCGGAGCGGGTCCATCTTGAAGCAGCCGACGCGGATCCATCCTCTTCTTCCGGCGTCTCCCGACAAATGACGGTTCCTTTAAGGGACGTCATCCAAGATGGCGTCCCTCGAATTCCGATTGGCTGATAGGATTCTATCAGCCAATCGGAATTAAGGTAGGAATATTCTGATTGGCTGATGGAATCAGCCAATCAGAATCAAGTTCAATCCTATTGGCTGATCCAATCAGCCAATCAGATTGAGCTCGCATTCTATTGGCTGATCGGAACAGCCAATAGAATGCGAGCTCAATCTGATTGGCTGATTGGATCAGCCAATAGGATTGAACTTGATTCTGATTGGCTGATTCCATCAGCCAATCAGAATATTCCTACCTTAATTCCGATTGGCTGATAGAATCCTATCAGCCAATCGGAATTCGAGGGACGCCATCTTGGATGACGTCCCTTAAAGGAACCGTCATTTGTCGGGAGACGCCGGAAGAAGAGGATGGATCCGCGTCGGCTGCTTCAAGATGGACCCGCTCCGCACCGGATGGAAGAAGATCGAAGATGCCGCTTGGAGAAGATGTTTGCCGGTCCGGATGTCCTCTTCTTGCCGGATAGGAGGAAGACTTTGGAGCCTCTTCTGGACCTCTTCAGCACCGGATGCCAGGACGGATCGGTGAACCTGGTATGGTGAAGACAAGGTAGGAAGATCTTCAGGGGCTTAGTGTTAGGTTTATTTAAGGGGGGTTTGGGTTAGATTAGGGGTATGTGGGTGGTGGGTTGTAATGTTGGGGGGGGGTATTGTATGTTTTTTTTTACAGGCAAAAGAGCTGATTTTCTTGGGGCATGCCCTGCAAAGGGCCCTGTTCAGGGCTGGTAAGGTAAAAGAGCTTTTAACTCTATTAATTTAGAATAGGGTAGGGCATTTTTTTTATTTTGGGGGTCTTTGTTATTTTATTAGGGGGCTTAGAGTAGGTGTAATTAGTTTAAAATTGTTGTAATATTTTTCTTATGTTTGTAAATATTTTTTTATTTTTTGTAACTTAGTTCTTTTTTATTTTTTGTACTTTAGTTAGTTTATGTAATTGTAGTTATTTGTAGCAATTGTATTTAATTTATTTATTGATAGTGTAGTGTTAGGTTAATTGTAGGTAATTGTAGGTAGTTTATTTAATTAATTTATTGATAGGGTAGTGTTAGGTTTAATTATAACTTAGGTTAGGATTTATTTTACAGGTAATTTTGTTATTATTTTAACTAGGTAACTATTAAATAGTTCTTAACTATTTAATAGCTATTGTACCTGGTTAAAATAATTACAAAGTTACCTGTAAAATAAATATTAATCCTAAAATAGCTATAATATAATTATAATTTATATTGTAGCTATATTAGGATGTATTTTACAGGTAAGTATTTAGTTTTAAATAGGAATAATTTATGTAATAAGAGTTAATTAATTTCGTTAGATTTAAATTATATTTAAGTTAGGGGGGTGTTAGTGTTAGGGTTAGACTTAGCTTTAGGGGTTAATACATTTATTAGAATAGCGGCGAGATTCGGTCGTCAGATTAGGGGTTAATAATTGAAGTTAGGTGTCGGTGATGTTAGGGAGGGCAGATTAGGGGTTAATACTATTTATGATAGGGTTAGTGAGGCAGATTAGGGGTTAATAACTTTATTATAGTAGCGGTGAGGTCCGGTCGGCAGATTAGGGGTTAATAAGTGTAGGCAGTTGTCGGCGACGTTGAGGGGGGCAGATTAGGGGTTAATAAATATAATATAGGGGTCGGCGGTGTTAGGGGCAGCAGATTAGGGGTACATAAGGATAACGTAGGTGGCGGCGCTTTGCGGTCGGCAGATTAGGGGTTAAAAAAATTTAATCGAGTTGCGGCGATGTGGGGGGACCTCGGTTTAGGGGTACATAGGTAGTTTATGGGTGTTAGTGTACTTTAGAGTACAGTAGTTAAGAGCTTTAGAAACCGGCGTTAGCCCAGAAAGCTCTTAACTCCTGCTTTTCTCCTGCGGCTGGAGTTTTGTCGTTAGAATTCTAACGCTCACTTCAGAAACGACTCTAAATACCGGCGTTAGAAAGATCCCATTGAAAAGATAGGATACGCAATTGACGTAAGGGGATCTGCGGTATGGAAAAGTCGCGGCTGAAAAGTGAGCGTTAGACCCTTTCCTGACTGACTCCAAATACCGGCGGTAGCCTAAAACCAGCGTTAGGAGCCTCTAACGCTGGTTTTCACGGCTACCGCCGAACTCTAAATCTAGGCCATAGAAAGCTTGCGTTGCAGCCTATAACGACAAGATCCGTACCACCATCTGAGAGCAGTAGTTATGAGTTTTACGCAACAAAGCTGTTACACAAAACTCATAACTAAAGTGTTACAAAGTACACTAACACCCATAAACTGCCTATTAACCCCTAAACCGAGGCACTCCCGCATCGCAAACACTATATTAAAGTTATTAACCCCTAATCTGCTGCTCCCGACATCACCGCCACTAAAAATGTATTAACATCTATTCCGCCACTCCCCGACATCGCCACCACTATACTAAAGTTATTAACCCCTATTCCCCCACACCCCAACATCACCCACACTATAATAAATATATTAACCCCTATTCTGCCGCTCCCCGACACCACCGCCACTACAATAAACCTATTAACCCCTAAACCGCAAGCCCCCCACAGCAAAATATACTAAATTAAACTATTAACCCCTAAACCGAAAGCCCCCACATTGCAATAAACTAATTTAAACTAGTAACCCCTAAACCTAATGCCCCCCTAACTTTATATTTAAATTACAATTTCCCTATCTTATATTAAAATTTACCTGTCAAATTAAAATAACTAAGTTTAAACTAACAATTAAACTAATATAACTATTAAACTAACTACCAATTAAAGAAAACTAAAATACACATTTAAAAAATCCTAACACTACTATAAAAATTACAAAGTATCTAATTTACAAAAAAATAAATACTAAATTACAAAAATAACAAACGAAATTATTAAAAATAAAAAAGAATTACACCTAATCTAATAACCCTATAAAAATAAAAAGCCCACCCAAAATAAAAAAAAATCCCTAGCCTACAATAAACTACCAATAGCCCTTAAAAGGGCCTTTTGTAGGGCATTGTCCTAAGTTAAACAGCTCTTTTACCTGTAAAAAAAAACGCAAAGACCCCCCAACAGTATAACCCACCACCCAACCAACCCCCCAAAATAATAAACCTAACAAAAACCTAAGCTACCCATGCCTGGAAAAAGGCATTTGTATGGGCATTGCCCTTAAAAGGGCATTCAGCTCTTTTGCTTTCCCTGAAGAGGGCATTCAGCTCTTTTAACCCCTTAATGATCGCTTCCAGCCGCTTTCCAGTTATTGCAGTGATGCCTCGATATCGAGGCATCCTGCAATAACACTCCTTGGCCATCCGATGCAGAGAAAGCCACTCTGTAGCCCTCTCTGCACCGGACATCGATGGCCGGTATCGTTGGTGGGTGGGAGCCAACATGGGAGGCGGGTGGCGGCCATCGATGGGCCCTGTGATGTGGAGAGGGGCGGGATCATGGGGGCAGGTGTAGCCAGGGGCCCGCATGCATGCACGGGAGGGCGCGTGCGCGTGAAAAGTGGGAAAAAGGGGTGGAGGCAAGTTGAAATAAAATGATTAGTCAGGGGGTGGGGGTTGGTCTGTGGGGGGGGGGGGAATCTACACTACAAAAAAAAACGGAAAAAAAAAAATAAAATACATTTTTTTTGCAAACTGGGTACTGGTAGACAGCTCCCAGTACCCAAGATGGCCCCCAAAAAGTCAGAGGGGGAGGGTTAGAGAGCTGTTTGGGGGGGGGGGGGATCAGGGAGGTTGGGGCTAAGGGGGATTCTACACAGCAGCATATGTAAATATGCTAAAAATAAATACAAAATCAAAGATACCTTTTATTTTAGTACTGGTCAGACTTTCTGCCAGTACTTAAGATGGCGGGGACAATTGTGGAGTGGGGGAGGGAAGGGAGCTGTTTGGGAGGGATCAGGGGGTGTGATGTGTCAGGTGGAAGGCTGATCTCTACACTAAAGCTAAAATTAACCCTACAAGCTACCTAATTAACCCCTTCACTGCTAGACATAATACATGTGTGATGCCCAGCGGCATTTAGCGGCCTTGTAATTACCAAAAAGCAACGCCAAAGCCATATATGTCTGCTATTTCTGAACAAAGGGGATCCCAGAGAAGCATTTACAACCATTTGTGCCATATTTGCACAAGCTGTTTGTAAATCATTTCAGTGAGAAACCTAAAGTTTGTGAAAAAGTTTGTGAAAAAGTGAACAATTTTTTAGTGAACAATTTTTTTTATTTGATCGCATTTGGCATGAAATATACCAACATGGGCCTAGATCAATACTTTGGGATGTCTTCTAAAAAAAAATATATACATGTCAAGGGATATTCAGGGATTCCTGAAAGATATCAGTGTCCCAATGTAACTAGCGCTAATTTTTAAAAAAAAGTGGTTTGGAAACAGCAAACTGCTACTTGTAATTATTGCCCTATAACTTGCAAAAAATGCAAAGAACATGTAAACATTGAGTATTTCTAAACTCAGGACAAACTTTAGAAACTATTTAGCATGGGTGTTTTTTGGTGGTTGTAGATGTGTAACAGATTTTGGGGTCAAAGTTAGAAAAAGTGTGTTTTTTCCATTTTTTCCTCATTTTATAATTGTTTTTTATAGTAAATTATAAGATATGATGAAAATAATGGTATCTTTAGAAAGTCCATTCAATAGCGAGAAAAACAGTATATAATATGTGTGGGTACAGTAAATGAGTAAGAGGAAAATTACAGCTAAACACAAACACCGCAAAAATGTAAAAATAGCCTTGGTCCCAAACGGACAGAAAATGGAAAAGTGCTGTGGTCATTAAGGGGTTAAGAAAAACCCAAACTACAAAAAAAAACCACCCAAAAAGGTTTAAAAAATTCTAACACTAACCCCCGAAGATCCACTTACAGTTCCTGAAGTCCGGACATCTAAGCGGCGAGAGGTCTTCATCCAGATGGCTCCATCTTCATCCATCGCAGGACTGGCATCTTCTTCATCCCTGCGGAGACGGAGCGGTCGATTCACGGAGGCGGAGGTCCAGGCGAAGGTCCAAGGCGGAGGTCCAGATGAGGTCCAGACAGAGGTCCATCGATCCAACATGGAGGTCCTCTTCATGCGATCGTTCATCGCACACTGAGGATTTATACTGGGAGTTCCATTCCATTCCTATTGGCTGAAAAATTTGAATCAGCCAATAGGAATTAGGGCTGCTAAAATCCTATTGGCTGTTCAAATCAGCCAATAGGATTTAAGCAGCTCTCATTCTATTGGCTGATTCAACCTCCTCCCGGACTTCAGCCTGGACCTCCGCCTCTGCGCATCACTGTTCTGTCTCTGCAGGGATGAAGAAGATGCTAGTCCCACGATGGTTGAAGATGGAGCCACCTGGATGAAGATGGAACCACCGGGATTAATATCGTTTAAGCGGGACTTCAACAACTGTGAGTACCTAAAGAGGGGTTAGTGTTAGTTTTTTTAGGGTTTTGTGGGGTGTTTTTTTTTTTAGATTAGTGTGGGCACTATTAAAAGAGCTGAATGCCATTTTAAGGGCATCAAAAGAGCTGAATGCCCTTTTCAGGACAATGCCCATACAAATGCCCTTTTCAGGGCAATGGGTAGATTATGTTTTTTAGATATTTATTTTTTATTTTTTGGGTTTGGGGGGTGGGGGTTTGTAATGTTAGTGGGTCTTTGTATTTTTTTTTTAGAAAAAGAGCTGATATATTTTGGGCAATGCCCTACAAAAGGCCCTTTTGGTAGTTTATTCTAGATTAGGTTTCTTTTATTTTGGGGTGTTTTTTTAAAAAAAAAATGGGTATTAGAATCAGAATAATTTTTATTATTTTGTATAATTCGTTTATTTTGTGTAATGTTTTTTTTTTTTTTTTGGGGTGGGTTTTTATTTGTAGATTAGGGGTTGGGCATTTCATAAAAGAGCTGAATGCCCTTTTAAGGGAAGGAAAAAGAGCTGAATGCCCTTTTAAAGGCAATGTCCATACAAATGCCCCTTTCAGGGCAATGGGTAGATTAGGTTTTACTTAATGTTTATTTTGTGGGTTTGGGGGGTGGGGGTTTGTATACTGTTAGGGGGTGTTTGTTTTTCTTTTGTAGGAAAAGAGCTGTTATCTTTAGGGCAATGCCTTTCAAAATGCCTTTATTAAGGGCCTACAAAAGGCCCTTTTAAGGGCCCTTGGTAGTTTATTATAGATTAGGCTTTTTTATTTTGGGGTGTTTTTTTTTTTTTTAAACAGGGTATTAGAATAGAAATAATTTTTATTGTTTTGGATAATTTTGTTTGTTATTTTTTGTAATTTTAGTGTTTGTTATTTTTTGTAATGTTAGGTTTTAGTGTAAGGCAGCTTAGGTTTTATTTCACAGGTAAGTTTGTATTTATTTTAACTAGGTAGTTAGTAAATAGTTAATAACTATTTACTAACTAGTCTACCTAGTTAAAATAAATACAAAATTACATGTGAAATAAAATAAAACCTAAGCTAGCTACATTATAACTATTAGTTATATTGTAGCTAGCTTAGGTTTTATTTCACAGGTAAGTATTTATTTATTTTAATAGGTATTATTTAGTTAATAATTGTAACTTTAATTTAGCTCTATTTTAATTATGTTAAAGTTAGGGGTTGTTAGGGTTAGGGTTACGGTTAGGTGCAATGTGGGGGCTGGCAGTTTAGGGGTTAATAGGTTTATTTAGTGGTAGAGATGTGGGAGGCCAAAGGTTTAGGGGTTAAAAACTTTATTTAGTGTGGCGATGTCAGGGACGGAATAGGGGTTAATAGATTTATTATAGTGAGGGCGATGTTGGGGTGCAGGGGAATAGGGGTTAATAACTTTAGTATAGTGGCAGCGATATCGGGAGTGACAGATTAGGGGTTAACAGCTTTATTTCAGTGGCGGCGATATCGGGAGCAGCAGATTAGGGTTTTATAACGTTATGTAGGTGTTGGCGATGTCGGGGGCAGCAGATTAGGGGTATTTAGATGTGGGGTTTATGTTAGGGTGTTAAAACGTAACATATTTTTTTCCCCCATAGACATCAATGGGGCTGCGTTATGGAGCTTTTCATTCCGCGAACGCAGGTGTAAGAAAAAAACCTAACCCGCTCTCCCCATTGATGTCTATGGGGAAAGCGTGCACGAGTATAACAAAACAGCGCTTGTATTTTGTGCGGTATGGAGCTCATCGCAACCATATCGCACGCACAAGCCGGCTGTTTCAAAACTTGCAATGGCAGCGCTATGGAGGGTAAAATAAATCAACTTTTGTTGCGTTCGTTAAATACCCTCTAGCGCGCATAACTCTGTGCTTTTGCATATTGCCTCACTTCATGTGACATCTGATGCTGTGTTGTAAAAATAACCATATGCCAAGAATGTGTTCCAGAGACTGCTATTGTCAATATTATGGAGTAGGTGTAAGAGCTTGCTGCTGTAATCTGTATAATGGATAAGTGTAAATTATACTATTACTATCAAATGGGAGTGTTTATGAACGCAGAACTGAGTGGGTGTAGCATTTGAACAGTAGGTCGTCAATACTCCGCTAACTTGCTTGCTTGCCTGCTGCAAAGTTTCTTTGGATTTTTTTTTTTTAAATGTTGAAGTACTTTAAGTAATACAGCATAGCAGTAAAAAGCTGACTAGAAAATTTCCCCTGAATATCTCTTTGTAAAAAAGGAAGATATTTTACCTCAAAATTTCCTATGTAGCCACATCCCATTGTAAAAGGACTTTAAAATGCAAATCAGGATGCTAGTCCCAGGACATGCAAGGGAGTGTGCATCTGGTTATGTTATTTCCTTCTCAGTTTAAGGAAGTTAACTATGAAATGTTGCAAAATTTCAGTGAAATCTGATGAGATTACAGTAAAGCAAAGCATGACCTCAGCTCTGCTGATGCTGATTGGCTGTTGTTGTTTTTTTAACTGCAGCTAGACATTAGCTGAAGGATAACTGTTCACACAGCACTTACATTTGTGAGCTGAATAAATTTTAAGGTAAAATATCTTCCTTTTATACAAAGAGGTGTTTCGGTGATATTTTTTGTCAACCTTTTACAGATATGCTGTATCACTTTCAAATGATTTAGCATATAGGTTCCGATCAGCCAATAAATAGAATGCAAGGTCAATCCTATTGGCTGATTGGATCAGCCAATCGGATTGAACTTCAATCCAATTGGATGATTTCATCAGCCAATCGAATTTTTCCTACCTTAATTCCGATTGGCTGATAGAATCCTATCAGCCAATCGGAATTCAAGGGACGCCATCTTGGATGATGTCATTTAAAGGAACCGTCATTCGTCGTTTAGTCGTTGGGATCGATGGATGCTCCGCGTCGGATGTCTTCAAGATGGTGCCACTCCTCGTCGGATGGAAGAAGATAGAAGATGCCGCTTGGATGAAGACTTCTGTCCATCTGGAGGACCTCTTCTGGCCCTATTGGATGAAGACTTCTGCCCATCTGGAGGACAACTTCGCCCGGATTCGTTGAGGACTTATGCCCGGCTAGGTGAAGACGGCTCAAGGTAGGATGATCTTCAGGGGGTTAGTGTTAGGTTTTTTTAAGGGGCGTTTGGTGGGTTTTAGAGTAAGGTTGGGTGTGGGTGGTGGGTTTTAATGTTGGGGGGTGTATTTCTTTTTTTACAGGTAAAAGAGCTGATTACTTTGGGGCAATGTCCCGCAAAAAGCCCTTTTAAGGGCTATTTGTAATTTAGTATAGGGTAGGGAATTTTATTATTTTGGGGGGATTTTTTATTTTATTAGGGGGCTTAGATTAGGTGTAATTAGTTTAAACTTCTTGTAATTTTTTTTTCTGTAATTTAGAGGGTTTTTTTGTACTTTAGTTAATTTTAGTTATTTTTATTTAATTGTAGGTAATAGTATTTGATTAATTTAATTTATTTAATTGTAGTATAATGTTAGGTGTAATTGTAACTTAGGTTAGGATTTATTTTACAGGTAAATTTGTAGTTATTTTAACTAGGTAGCTATTAAATAGTTAATAACTATTTAATAGCTATTGTACCTAGTTAAAATAAATACAAAGTTGCTTGTAAAATGAAAATAAACCCTAAAATAGCTACAATGTAACTATTAGTTATAGTGTAGATATCTTAGGGTTTATTTTATAGGTAAGTATTTAGTTTTAAATAGGAATAATTTATTTAATTATAGGAATATTTATTTAGATTAATTTAAATAAAATTTAAGTTAGGGGGGTGTTAGGGTTAGACTTAGGTTTAGGGGTTAATAGATATAATGTAGGTGTGGCGGTGTAGGGGTTAAACAATTAATTTATTTGCGGCAGGATAGGGGTTAATAACTTTATGTAGGTGGTGGCAGTATAGGGGGCGGCAGATTAGGGGTTAATAGGTATAATGTAGGTGGCGGCGGGGACCGGGAGCGGTGGTTTAGGGGTTAATATATTTATTATAGTTGATGCGGGGGCCGGGAGCGGCGGTTTAGGGGTCAATATATTTATTTAGTTGCAGTAGGGTCCGGAAGCGGCGGTTTAGGGGTTAATAAGTTTATTTAGTTGCGGGGGGCTCCAGGAGCGGCGGTATAGGGGGTAAAACAGTATAGTATAGTGTGGGTGCTTATTGACAGGCTAGCAAGAAAGCTGCGAATAAGCAGATGAGCAGTGAGATCAATGACTGTTAGTTACAACAGTCCGCTGCTCATCACACCGTACTTGGTGCACGGCTTTTTGAAAGCTTTCTTGATAAATTTGGCAAACGTATTCAGGTCCGCGGCGGCGATGTTAGGCGAGCTTAGGCAAGCGTATTGGGGCCGGTGAATGCTAGAAAGTAGACAGCTTGATAAATAGAGGCCCTTGTGTTTACTGACCCTTTAAGAGCTCAATGCTGACATAATGTTGCTTTACAAAAATCCAAAAAGCCATTGAAAGATGCACAGCAAAGAAACTCGAAAAGGATTCTTATAAGTTAGTCTAAAAGCAAGGTAAATCACAAAAGAAACTAGCTGGCAATCACTCACATACCTAGAATGAAGTTTTAGTTATAGTTGCTGACCAAAAGATTATAAAATGATGGCCTCTCCAGTAGGTCCTAACTTCAGCTTTCTCTGCATGTTAATTACATCTGTGAGGGTAGTTCTAGTTAGATGCATTTTCTTAGGGTGAACTGCGTTAACATCGCATGTCCCTTTCCAGCTCTCCCAGAATCTTTCTACAGGGTGCATTTTCCTCAGCATGGAAAGCACTTTTAGAGCAAAACTGCGTGAGATACTACGACACTGTAATCGAACCTCACTGCCAACTGGATCTAAACCCCACTAGGAATTGATCACAATTATAAAAAAACAAACAGTTATTACAAAAGGCAATAAAAGCTGCCTGGCATTCGCTCACATAACAGAGTGCTGTCAGTACCATGGGATGTGCATTCAGCTCACTCTGAGAATGCAGGCTATTTCCAAGTTGTGGGGTAGATTTACGAAAGGTCGAGTGGATATAATTCGCGGTAGCGAATCATGTCCGCCCGACATCGCTAAATGCTGACAGCATTTAACATTGCACAAGCATTTCTTGTGAAATGCATAGAAAAAGATGAGAAGTTATAAAATAGCTATATATCATGTAGCCTGGGGGACTTATAAGTCAGACAAGGGCCCCTATAGGTCTCTTGTACTTGACGTTCATATAGGGGCTCCCATATACTTCTAGTCAATTTAACTTCATATATTTGTTAGCTAGGGAAACACTGTCATCTCAGTGATCACCTGACTATAGCACCCTCAAAAGTATCCACATTTAAAAGAAGGGGTTCTCCTCTTCCAGGTAAGAGATTTGGGGACTCTTGTTTCTTACTAAAAAAAATGCACGTTTAATTGCAGCCAGGCAATCCCTATTACTACAGTGATTATTCAGCTATACACCGCTAAAAAGCGCCCTTACTTTAAAGAGGGACATCTGGCTTTAAAAATAATGGGTCCTAATAGTCTCTTTAGATGACCTATTATATACATATATACATATTACATATAGAGACAGATTTCTTCTTGTAAAAGTGCAACGTACACAATGAATACGGCTCCGGAAAGAGCCACCGCCACGAGCAGTCACCTTCTTCCGCATTTGGATTCTAGAGAAGCATCCGAAAGCCAATGCCTAATTTGTAGGTTTACCCTTCACTAAAGGATACTAAAAGAACAAAGTAAATGTAATAATAGAACAAAATTGGGAAGTTTTATAGCATTTGAATTTATTGTCCCTGCCATTAAAACTGTAAAACCCATGCCCTTAGATTTGTTAATGTGTTTAGTTTTACAGCTAAAAACAAAATAGATTCCAACACAATTAAATAACTGCAATACAGAACAAAATATAATGTTTTTATATAATACAACATTCTGTATAGTGCTTGGTGAGGATATAGTAAAACTATTGTAGAATCCAGGTAAAAAAAGGTCAGCTGCAAGACTGCTGAATAATTATTTAGAATCATTCCTCTATTTGCCCTTCTGTGTCATTACTAATGTCCTTAATTAAATATCCTGAAAGGAGAGAATGTCAAAGGCTTCCCTAATGCATTAGCATAGTAATTTGGGATTGATTAAGCTGACGAGCTTCAGGGGATATTATACCCACAGCACCCTGATATGTGTTACCTGCTTTGTATCCTGGAGTTTTGTGTAGTGAAGCATTCCCACTTTGTAATATGTAGAAAGAGTTAATTATTTTTTGGCACCAGCTAAACTTGGAAGGTGCCTTGTTTGGAAAGGATAAGTAGAGCCCTCTGATAATCCCTCCTCTTATCCGCAATGCACATTTAATTTTTTTCTGGATTCAGTATTTTATTTCTGCTTACTGCTGGCCAGTGGAATAACATAGACACAAGTGGAATCTGCAGATAGAAGGATGAGGGATAAGATACAGTACATGTACTATATGCAAAAGTGTGAAATCTAAAACATTTATAATAGCTGCATTCATTTTAAGGGCATGGAATTTGTACTATTAATATTTTAACTCAGGGACAGCCAATATTTGCAGCTGAGGAAATTGATAGATCATACTGCCCAGTGAGTACGTTAAAAAAACATTATATATACTGTATGGCCAAAAATATGTGGACACCTGACCATCACACCTATATGAGCTTGTTGGACATCCCAATCCAAAACTATATGGATTAATATGTAGTTGCTCCCTGCCTTTGCGACTATAAAAGCTGCCTCTCTTTTGGGAAGGCTTTTCACAAGATTTTGGAGTATGCCTATGGGAATTTTTGCCCATTCTGCCAAAAGATCATTTGTGAGGTTATTGGTGTTTGGATGAAAAGGTCTGGCTTGTAATTAGTGTTCCAGATTATCCCAAAAGTCAACGCATATCTTCATGGACCTCGCTTTGTGCACAGGGGCACAGTCATATCCTTCCCCAAACTGTTGCCACAAAGATGGAAGCACCCAATTGCCTAAACTATCTTTGTATCCTGTAGCATTAAGATGACCCTTCACTGGAACTAAGGGGCCTCCTTCACCAAACAGTAGGCGCATGTTGAGGTCAGGCTTGTGTACAGCTGCTTGGTTGTGTATGGAAACCCATTTCATGAAGCTCCTGATGCACAATTCTATGCACCTGTTTTGTTGTTTGTTACGTGATTCAGAACTTGGGGGTCCCCTCTGATAATATCACTTACAGTTGTCAGATTCCCCCTTTTATAGAAGTGTCCTATTTTTTTAAATAAGCCAAAAGAAAAAAATATCTATTGACTGATTACTTTAATCCTATTGGCTGATTTTAAAAATCAATCAGTCCCTAGAGGAGCTGCTGCCACCAGACCCCTTGTGGATTTCATCAGGTGTAGAAAAGAAGAGGACCCCTTGGAGTTTTTTTTTCCATATTGGATATTTTTATGGATTTCTTTTCTTTTTTCACCTGATTTTTTTTCCTTTTACATATGATGAAGAAAAGAAGAGGATCCATTTTTTTTTTCCTTGAATGTTTTCCTGTTGTGGGTTACATCTGATAAAGAAAAGAGAAGACTTCAATGGTGAATAACAAATATTTGTTATTGTTTACTGTATATTTTGTTACATTTTTTGTATATGTATTGTGTTGTTTACTGGTGTTAATTTATTGTATATCTATTTGTGTTGTTGTTTACTGATGTTAGGTTTTTGTATATGTATTGTGTTGTTTACTGGTGTTAATTTATTGTATATCTATTTGTGTTGTTGTTTACTGATGTTAGGTTTTTGTTTATGTATTGTGTAATGTTGTTCTTGGTGTTTACTGTTGTGGGTTTTATTGTTACTATATTTTATGTGGTGTTGACTTTAGTATATGTGTTTATTATTTTGTAGTTTAATTATTGGATATGTATTTGTATTTTTGTTTAGAGTTTTTTAATCTTTACAACTATACTGTTCTGTATAACTTACAGGGTCTTAGGATCGTGGTCTTTGGGGGTTGGCAACTAGGGGGTTAATAGTGTAGCGGGAATAGGTTGCAATGCGGGTTAATGGTGTGGTGGGCCTAATGTTGCTTTAATGTTAATAGTGTAGTGGGGTTAGGTTGGGATGGGGTTTATGGAGCTTTAGGGGGTTAATAGTGTAGTGTGATTAGGTTGTGGTGGGCCTGTCACTTTAGGGGTTAATAGTTTAACGGGTTAGGTTGCATTGGGGGTTATTGTTCTTTGGGGGTTTATAGTGTAGTTTATGGTGCTTTTGGGGTTTATAGTGCAGTTTGGTGGGGTTAGGTTGCGGTGGGGGCTATGGTAATTTAGGAGTTAATAGTGTAGTTGGGTGGGGTTATGTTGCAGTGGGGTTATGGCACTTTACGGCTCTTAAGTTTAATAGTGTAATGGGGTTATCTTGTGGTTGGGATAATAGTATAGTGGGATTAGGTTGGGGTTATGGCACTTTAGGGGTTAATAGTAAAAGGACATTTAGAAGCTGTAGGGATGTGGGTATATTATACATGTATATACAATGTTTTATTTATGTGTATTTTATTGTATAATGTGATATGTATTTTAAGTATTGTAGTTATTTAAAAAAAAAAATTTCTTTTTGCATATATTTTTTTTTAAAGAAGATTATTTATGTTTTGTGATTTAATATGTCACAGAAGACAGTAGCCATATATAGTTGTACATGGCTGCAGTTATGTAAAACTATAAAGTAGCAGCTACTGTCTTCTATGACATATTAATATCGCAAAAAATAAATCTTCTTCCTAAAAAAAAAACAAAAAAACATGCAAAAAGAAAAAAAAACTTTTTCAAATCACGACAATACTTAAAATACAAATTATCGCATTATACAATAAAATACATATAAATAAATGTGTAAACATGTATACCCACAGCTTCTATAGGTTTAAGAGTAAGTTTCTTTTTTGTTCTTTATTAACAAGGTAGATTGCAGACATCACAAATACATAGGTGTTCTGTGGGGGTTTCATGGGCGTTCCATGGGAGTAATCTGTTCTTTAATGGGGAAATATCGCTGTGAGTTTCTAATATTTCTAACCTATTTTACGTATGCATTATTTGATGTTCCTACACAAATTTTTGTTTTTGCTTTAGCGAACTCATAGTCTATGTTGTGTAAACATTAAAAGCAGTCGTCCCGCCGAGATGGTAGATGAGTTTAGAGTATACAAGATTGCTGTTCCCAGGATAAATATAACAGGAATAAACTAAACAAAATACAGCTGGGCATTTGCAGTCAGTAGAACCCAGGCAGAGGTCATCAGGCAGGGCAGAAATGACTTGAAATGCACAAAAAGTCATCTGAAAACATCAAAGTTGGTGCATTGAACCTAGTCCTGAGGATTTCCTAAATAGAGACTGCTGAGATCAGGTGGAGAATAATCAGGCAGGTAAGTTACAGCAGTAGGAAGAATGAATGCTACGCCCCAAACAGCCCGATTGACAGGAGCAATGGAAGCAGTCTAAAAGTGACGGAAAAAGCAGGCAGGCAGGCAGGCATGACAGCCATGCATTATGCATTCAACGACAACCATAGCACACCAAACAAACCTACTATCTTCAGCAATGTTCACGTACTGTTGCACTTCAGTGGAGAAAATCATGCACTCCGATTTCCTGCATTATGAATTCATCCTAAAATCATACAACTCTGCTATCAGCATGGCCAAACAAGTATATTTCTCCTCCCTTGTGTCAACTCACGTCTCCAACCCCAGAAGTCTGTTTTCAACATTTAACTACCTCCTACGTCTACCTCCACCTCTGCCCACCACCAAACTCCCTGCTTAGATTATTGCTGATTACTTCAAAAAATAAAATTGACACAATAAGAAAATAAATCTCACCCTCACACCCCTCAACCCCCTCCCCTTCTACTTACCCCTTCTATTAACAAAACTCTGTTACTTCTCCAGTAACAGAGGAAGAAGTTCTCACATATATATCTTCTGCTAATCTCACAACCTGTCCACTTAACCATATTCCTTCACAACTTCTTTCCTTTCTCTCTCTCTACTTCTTTAACCCCTGCCCTAACTCCTTTTCTTTCCTAAGATATGGGGAGTCCACGGGATCATCAATTACTGTTGGGAATATCACTCCTGGCCAGCAGGAGGAGGCAAAGAGCACCACAGCTATGCTGTTAAGTATCACTCCCCTTCCCACAAACCCCAGTCAGTCTCTTTGCCTGCGGTGCAAGGAGGAGGTGAAGTTTTGGGTGTCTGATTATTTCTCTTCAATCAAGATTTTATTATTTTGAAAGCCAGAGTAGGTTTGCTCTGATCTTTCATCTCAAGAGTAGGTCTAGCTGTACTCCACGTTAGTCTCTTCAGTAGAGCAGTGGTGGCTTTCAAGCAGTTAAGAAATTGTGGGGTGGGCCTCACTGCGTTTCATAGCACTTTGCTGCCCCACTACAGAAAGCCAGAGTAGGCTTACTCTGTCATTTCTTCTTTCCACAGGCTCCTGTGAAGAGTGGCTTCCTCTCATGCCAGGTGAGCTGTCCTCCTGCCGGACAGCTAGAGATGCAGGTAAGTGCCATTTTTTGTCTCCTATTATTATTAAGACACTGAAGGCACTGAAGCAGATTGAGCTGCACTAAGGTGGGACTTCATCCTGTACATGATCAGGACCTTTTATGGCAGTTAACAGGCACTATAACTGTGACACAGAACTGGTGGCTCAGCGTTTTTTGTTTTTTTATTAATAAGGATGTGTAATGCAAGCATAAAGAAACTAATTTTATACAACATTCTGTTTAAAGAACTTTATTTTTGGTCCAGTGCTGCTGGAAGAGACTTCTTTTCAGTTTTGTATTTTAATTGCCATTACGGCTTCTGGGACCGCCTCCGCCTCTAGAATTGAGGCGGATCCTTTCTGAGGTGGCTGTTGCGAGGAGAAACGTGCGCTTTCACTTTGTGGTGCAGCTTACAGCTGGTCATGTGACTTCCTCTGATCGGAGAGTCGATAGGATTCTGGATCCATTACTGGAGCTAAGTCGCTTTGCTCTTTTCATTCCGGAGTGCAGGGGGCAGGTAGGCGCCTCAGCTATTCAGCTGAGGTGTAGAAATGCTTATATTTTATTTTTTTCTGGTTGTTACCCTCATATTTATCTCCCTGATAGAGTTATATCATTTCTTGGCACTTAACCTAAGGGTAAATTACCTTTGAATATCCCGGTTGGGGACATTGGTGTTATCTATACGATCTTAAAGAGACAATATTAAAAAAAAATAAAAAAAATATTTTCCTTTAGAAAATGGACCCAGAATCTATGCCTTCTGTTGCATGCAAGCTTTGTTTAGATAGCTAAGTGGAACCCCCTTTGCTTTTTTGTTTCTCATGTATTGAGAGGACATTAATGTATAAAGATAAGATTTTTAATTCTGAGCCACCTTTCTCTCAGGTTGATGCTGTTCAGGCAATGCCACAGCTTCCTCCTCAAACGTCCCAAGCCTTAACAGTGTCACAGGCAGTGCCCTTCAGTTCCTCTCAGTCTCCTGGAGGAGTTTATTTGCAAGCAGAGATTGCTGCCTAGATATCTTCTGTGGTATCTGAGGCATTAGCTCCAATTCCCATGCTACAGGGAAGACTCAAGAGGAAAGTTAGAGATTCAGATAATAAGGTTTCTGATCCAGTTCCGACTAACCGAGTTGCTCTTTCTCATAAGTCTAAAGAGGAAGATACGTCAGTAGCCTCTGAGGGTGAAATTTCAGATTTCTGATATCACGTGTGGTAAAGGGTCTTTTCTGATGCAAGATAAGAAAAATAGACCGAAAGGACGTCAGAATAATTTTCGTTCCTTTCGTAACTTCAGAGGTAAGCCTTCCCCTTCCCTTTCCAAGTAGGAACAGCCCAAACCTTCTTGGAAACCCAATCAGTCTTGGAACAAGGGGATGCATTTAAAGAAACCAGCAGCTGATTCCAAATCAGCATGAAGGGGTTGCCCCCGATCCGGGATCGGATCAAGTGGGGGGCAGACTTTCTCAGTTCTCTCAAGCATGGATATGAGATGTCCCAGATCCTTGGGCTGTGGACATCGTATACCAGGGTTACAAGTTAGAGTTCAAGACTTTCAGTTTACCGATTCACAAGGAGAGATTGCAGAGATCCCAACAGGAGGTGCGCTTGTGGCCGCAGACAGAGGGAGTAGTAAGTCAGTGGTAGGCCGCACTCTTAGTAGATGGAAAATTTAAAATTCAAAGAAGACCTGTAAAGGAAAAACAGAGGTGCCACATCGAGTAGTAAAGTCTGGAAAGTCCAGCAATAAGAAGACCCAGAGCCTCTAGTAATGGCCACTCACCAGATGCAGCGGCACAACCGGAGTGCCGTCCAGTACAGCACGGGACCTACACAGTTGCCCGTATGACTAAGAGAGGCGTCAGGAAACGTCCGGCGTGAAGGCAGGTGACCGGATAGGCCAATCAGGTAAGCCGAGAAGAGGGGATGCACTCAAGTGGAGACCACAATCACGGGTAGTAATAGATATACAGGAGCACGGATAGTGTAGAAGTGTAAACTTTATTTTTACACAAAGAGTAGCAAAAGTGACGCGTTTCTCAGCAACAATACAAGCTGTTTCATCAGGCTAGACGAAGAGATCTAGCCTGATGAAACAGCTTGTATTGTTGCTGAGAAACACGTCGCTATTGCTACTTTTTGTGTAAAAATAAAGTTTACACTTCTACACTATCCGTGCTCCTGTATATCTATTACTACCCGTGATTGCGGTCTCCACTTTGAGTACATCCTCTCTTCTCGGCTTACCTGATTGGCCTATCCGGTCACCTGCCTCCACGTCGGACGTATCTTGATGCCTCTCTTAGTCATATGGGCGACTGTGTAGGTCCCGTGCTGTACTGGACGGCACTCCAGTTGTGCCGCTGCATCTGGTGAGTGGTCATTACTAGAGGCTCTGGGTCTTCTTATTGCTGGACTTTCCAGACTTTACTACTCAATGTGGCACCTCTGTTTTTCCTTTACAGGTCTTCTTTGAAGACTTTCAGTTTGTAGCTCTTCCGTTTGGCCTCGCCACAGCTCCCAGAATTTTCTCAAAGGTTCTGGGGGCTCTCTTGGCAGTGATCCGGTCTCAGGGAATTGCAGTGGCGCCCTATCTGGACGACATTCTTGCTCAGACTCCATCTTTTCAACAAGCAAACTCTCATACAGAGATCTTGTTGTCTTTTTTACTTTCCCATGGATGGAAAGTGAATCTGGGAAAGAGTTCCTTTGTTTCAGCTACAAGAGTAGTTTTCTTAGGGACCATAATAGATTCTCTATCGATGAAGATATTTCTGATGGAGGTCAAAAAAGCCAAGATTCTTTCCTCTTGCCTCTCTCTTCAGTCTGCTGTTCGGCAATCAGTGGCTCAATGTATGGAAGTAATTGGTCTGATGGTTGCGTCCATGGACATCATTCCATTCGCTCAGTTCCATTTGAGAGCTCTGCAGTTATGCATGCTCAGACAATGGAACGGGGACTATGTAGATCTGTCTCAGAGGATAGATCTGGATTAGTCAACAAGAGATTCTCTCACGTGGTGGCTGTCTCAGGAACATCTCTCTCAGGGGACATGTTTTCAGATGACCTTCCTGGGTGATTGTGACCACGGACGCCAGCTTACTGGGCTGGGGAGCAGTCTGGGGCTCGTTAAAGGCTCAGGGACTCTGGACTCGGGAGAAGTCTTTTCTTCCCATAAACATCTTAGAGTTGAGAGCGATTTTCAATGCTCTGATGGCTTGGCCTCAGCTTTAGCCTGATTTATCAGGTTCCAGTCGGACAACATAACCTCAGTGGCTTACTTCAACCACCAGGGAGGAACTCGGAGTTCCTTAGCCATGAAGGAGGTGGCTCAGATTATTCAGTGGGCGGAAGCTCACTATTGCTGTCTATCTGCCATCCATATTCCAGAAGTGGACAACTGGGAAGCGGATTTTCTGAGCAGATAGACTTTTCCTCTCGTGGAGTGGGAGCTCCATCCGGAGGTGTTATCCAGCTTGACTCTCAAATGGGGGGTTCCGGCGCTGGATCTAATGGCGTCTCAGCAGAATGCCAAGCTCCCAAGGTACGGTTCAAGGTTAAGGGATCCTCAGGCTGCTCCGATAGATGCGCTGGCGGTCCCTTGGAGTTTCAGGATAGCATACCTGTTTCCTCCGTTCGCTCTCCTCCCAAGAGTCATTGCTCGTATTAAGCAAGAGAGAGTGTCAGTTATTCTCATAGCTCCTGCATGGCCTCGCAGGATCTGGTATGCAGACCTTGTGGAGATGTCGTCTCTTCCACTTTGGAGACTACCTCTGAGGATGGACCTTCTACTTAAGGGTTCCCTTCCTTTATCCAAATCTTGTTTCTCTGAAGCTGACTACTTGGAGATTGAAGCTTAATTCTGGCTAAGCGTGGGTTTTCTGAGTCGGTCATTGAGACCATGATTCCGGCTCGCAAGCCTGTTACTAGGAAGATTTACCATAAGATATGACGTAAATATCTCTATTGGTGTGAATCCAAGGGTTAATCCTGGAGTAGGGTCAAGATTCTTAGGATTTTGTCTTTTCTCCAAGAAGGTCTGGAGAAAGGTTTGTCAGCAAGTACTCTGAAGGGTCAGATCTCTGCCTTGTTTATTTTGCTACATAAGCGTCTGGCGGATTTGCCAGACATGCAATCCTTTTGTCAGGCACTGATCAGAATCAGGACTGTGTTTAAGTCAGTTTCTCCTCCTTGGAGCCTTAACCTTGTTCTTAAAGTTTTGCAGCAGGCTCCGTTTGAGCCTATGCATTCCATAGATATTAAGTTGTTATCTTGGAAGGTTTTATTTCTTGTTGCTATTTCTTCTGCTCAGAAAGTCTCGGAACTCTCAGCTTTGCAGTATGATTCTCCTTATCTTATCTTTCATGCTGATAAGGTGGTTCTTCGTACTAAGTTAGGTTTTCTTCCTAAAGTTGTTTCAGATAGAAGTATTAATCAGGAAATTGTTGTTCCTTCTCTATGTCCTAATCCTTCTTCTCATAAGTAACATTTGTTACACAACCTGAATGTTGTGCATGCTCTGAAGTTCTATCTACAGGCGACTTAGGATTTTCGCCAGTCTTCTGCCCTGTTTGTTTATTTCTCTGGGAAACGTAAAGGTCAAAAAGGTACAGCTACTTTTCTTTCTTTCTGGTTGAGAAGTAAAATTCTATTGCCTATGAGATTGTTGGACAGCAGCCTCCTGAGAGAATTAGGGCTCATTCCACTAGGGATGTTTCTTCTTCTTGGGCTTTGCAAAGCAGTGACTTGGTCTTCTCTTCATACTTTTGCCAAATTTTACAAATTCAATACTTTTGCCTCGGCTGAGGCTTTCTTTGGGAGAAAGGTTCTTCAAGCAGTGGTGACTTCTGTTTAGGTTCCCTGTCTTGTCCCTCCTTAATCATCTGTGTCCTCTGGCTTGGGTATTGATTCCCAACAGTAATTGATGATCCCGTGGACTCACCATATCTTAGGAAAGAAAACAAAATTTATGCTTAACCTGATAAATTTCTTTCTTTCCAGATATGGTGAGTCCTTGGCCCCGTCCTTTATTTTAAGACCGTTATTTTTAACTTTTATTTTTACTTTTAAATGGCTTTCCAAACACCCCCTCTCCCACCTCCAATCTATCATAAATGCTTCAGCAGACTCATCCACCTAAGTCGCCGAGCTACATTAGCTGCCCCGCTCTGCCAGTCTCTACACTGGCCCCCATACACTCCAGAATACAATTCAAAGTAATAATACTAACCCATGTGGCACTCAACAGCCTCACTTCCAACTATATTTACTCTGTCATCTCTGAATATCCTCCCTGACCCATCCTCTTTGATCAACTTCTGGCCTACGTATCTCCACTACTATTATCTCTACTTCTCTTGCTTGCCTCCAAGACTTCTCACACACTTCCCCTGTCCACTGGAACTCTCTATTCTGCTCCATAAAATTGTCTCCAACCTTGAATAGCTTCAGATGCTCTTTGAAAACCCAGCTATTCAGAGAGGCTTACCATCTCTCCTCTATTTTTCATCATACCCATAACAAATCTTGAACTGCCTTGACTTTCTGCTGCCATTACAATCCACATCACAAGCTACCCCAAACCTTATGTTTCTGCATTCTCAACCTGTAGACTATAAGCTCTTGGGAGCAGGACCCTCTTCCTCCTGTACTAGTTTTGTTTAGCCTTTTATGTATTTGTATCATATCAAAAACCATAAACTATTGTCCTTGTATATCACTGTCTCTGTACCCAGCACTACATAATTTTGTAGCACTATACAAGTAGATGATGATAATAATTAATCATAATAATTATTATTATATATATTCCATAATCTATTGATAAGACACCTAGCATCATTTTTCAATTCATAACTAACCTCACATTTTCCAACAATTAAAACTCTAAATTAGATTAGAAATAATATAATACACAATTTAAAGTATTAGAACATATAAGTTATATATTTAAACCTTACCAATAATTCCTACATGTTGGAAAATCCATATATAATGCTCAATTGCTGAAGTTTTCACATTTAAGGGTGATATGATATAACCTTTAAATGTGAAAACTTCAGCAATTGAGCATTATATCTGGATTTTCCAACATTTAGAAATCATTGGAAAGATGTAAATATATGACATGGAAAAAAAATGGTACCCTCCACAGAGACAACATATTGATGGGATGACATAAACTGTCATTATCAAAAGGTGGAAATAATTCTATTGAGTCAACTAGTCACTTAGAACCAAACAGTTGTAACAGAATATTAATAGCAGGTGATAGGAGGGTTATACAATCATAAACTATCAAGATTTTTAGAAATATGTAGAAAAGCAGCATAGAAATATAACGCCCAAGGTGTACAGGCCAAAGAGATCACTGCTTTAGAAAGGTCACTCATCTCACACCTCACCTCACACTCAATGCACACTCAATGCAACTCTCCACTTGAATCATCCAATAGAATGAGAGCTGCTTAAATCCTATTGGTTGATTTAAACAGCCAATAGGATTTTAGCAGCTCTAATTCCTATTGGCTGATTCACATTTTTCAGCCAATAGGAATGCAAGGGATGCCATCTTGAATCGCGTATCTTGCATTGAAGATTCAGTGTACGGTGGCGACCGTATGAAGAGGATGCTCCGCTTCGGATGTCTTCAGGATGGACCCGCTCCGCGCCACCGGGATCAAGAAAGAAGATGCCGCCTGGATGAAGAATTGTAGAGGCTGTCTGGATGAAGACTTTGCAGCCGGGATGAAGATTGAAGAGGCCGTCTGGATGAAGATCGTTCAAGTGGGACTTCAAAAACTGTAAGTGGATCTTCGGGGGTTAGTGATAGGTTATTTTTTAAGGGTTTTTTGGGTGGGTTTTTATTTTAGATTAGGGTTTGGGCATGTAAAAGAGCTAAATGCCCTTTTAAGGGCATTGCCCATCCAAATGCCCTTGTCAGGGCAATGGGTAGCATAGGTTTTTGTTAGAGTTAGGTTTTTTATTTTGTGGGGTTAGTTGGGTGGTGGGTTTTACTGTTGGGGGGTCTTTGTATTTTTTTCTACAGCTAAAAGAGCTGTTTAACTGACCTACAAAAGGCCCTTTTAAGGGCTATTGGTAGTTTATTGTAGGCAAGGTTTTTTTTATTTTGGGTGGGCTTTTTTATTTTGATAGGGCTATTAGATTAGGTGTAATTCTTATTTATTTTTGATCATTTTGTTGGTTATTTTTTTCGTACTTTAGTGTTTTTTTTGTTGTAATTTAGTCTTTTTTATTTTTTGTATTTAGATCATTTGTAATTTTTAGAGTAGTGTTAGGATTTTTTTAATGTGTAGTTTAGTTTAATTTAATTGGTAGTTAGTTTAACAGTTATATTAGTTTAATTGTTAGTTTAAACTTAGTTTTTTTAATTTGACAGGTAAATTTTAATTTAAGATAGGGAAATTGTAATTTTAATCTAAAGTTAGGGGGAGCGTTAGGTTTAGGGGTTACTAGTTTAATTTAGTTTATTGGGATGTGGGGGCTTTCGGTTTAGGGGTTAATAGTTTACTTTAGTATATTTCGTTGTGGGGGGCTTGTGGTTTTGGGGTTAATATGTTTATTATAGTGGCGGCGGTGTAGGGCTTAATAACTTTAGTATAGTGAGGGCGATGTGGGCGGACGGCAGATTAGGGGTTAATAATATTTAAATAGAGTTTGCGATGCGGGAGGGTGGCGGTTTAGGGTTTAATAAGTTTATTACAGTGGTGACAATGTCGGGGAGCGGCAGAATAGGGGTTAATAAAAAAATTAGTGGCAGCGATGTCGGGAGCGGCAGATTAGGGGTTAATGATTTAATATAGTGTTTGCGATGCGGGAGGGCCTCGGTTTAGGGGTTAATAGGTAGTTTATGAGTGTTTAGTGTACTTTGTAGCAGTTTAGTTATGAGTTTTATGTTACAAATTTGTAGCGTAAAACTCATAACAACTGCTTTTAGATGGCGTTACGGATCTTGTCGTTTTAGGCTGTAAGTTTTTTAGCCAGAACGCAAAACTTGTTATACCAGCGCTATTGGCAATCCCTTTTAAAAAACATAATTTTTAAGAGTGCGGTACTGACGTTGCGTTACAGGCTAAAATGCTGGCGGTACACCTAAACCGACAAGACTTGTAATGGCTGCATTGCTGTTTTAACGCTGAAAATACCATATTTTCAGCGTTAAAAGACGAACACACAGACTTGTATTGCAAGTACCTGACCTTACCTCTCACGCTGCCGTATGTAACACCGCCATCCTCCTATCCAGCATATTCTATACCAGTAACTTTGCCTAACAGACTGATATCTACTTATCCGGCAGTCCTTCTTCTTGCTCTTCTCTCACACTGTTTGCCGAGTTATTGCAGCAGTTACAAGATACCGGTTTTTCCCCCTACTCAAAAGTGTAACGCCGGTGTTCCATTGACCACACCACCTGGCGTGACGTCATTCAGAATCTGGGCTCGTTGTTTGCAGCAGCAACTGCCAGACAACATTTAATACTTTGTATTGTGACAGAGCTACAAACTTACATTCCTGACAACAAACTACAATATAGACATATAAAGACTGCACTAATACCAAAAACTGTTACTACAGTTATAAGGCGCTAAAACCTCTCACGGTTTCTCTTGAAACTTTAAGTGTATACAACTCTATGTCATTTGAATTCTGCAGTTGAGATCCTCACATAGATTTGAAACCTCCTATTTGAAGGTAGTTGGTCAGTTCCATAACAATATGAGTGTAGCTGCCATTTGTCGGCCATGTTCATCTGCTTATCTGGAACTAACTTTAAAGGGACATAAAACCCCCAGTCTTTCTTTTATGATTTAGATATAGCATCCTAGTTTTAATTTCTCTTGTTAAGTGTATCCAGTCCACGGATCATCCATTACTTATGGGATATTAACTCCTCCCCAACAGGAAGTGCAAGAGGATTCACCCAGCAGAGCTGCTATATAGCTCCTCCCCTAACTGCCATTACCAGTCATTCTCTTGCACCCAACAAATAGATAGGATGTGTGAGAGGACTGTGGTGATTATACTTAGTTTCATACCTTCAATCAAAAGTTTGTTATTTTATAATAGCACCGGAGTGTGTTATTCCTTCTCTGGTAGAATTTGAAGAAGAATCTACCTGAGTTTTTCTATGATTTTAGCCGGAGTAGTTAAGATCATATTGCTGTTTCTCGGCCATCTGAGGAGAGGTAAACTTCAGATCAGGGGACAGCGGGCAGATTAATCTGCAAAGAGGTATGTAGCAGCTTATTATTTTCTGACAATGGAATTGATGAGAAAATTCTGCCATACCGATATAATGTAAACTCAGCCTTAAATGCAGTAGCAGCAACTGGTATCAGGCTGTCATGTATGTATATTTTACACTTCAGTATTCTGGGGAATGGCACTTCACTGGAATTATACTGTATGCATAAAACTTTAGCCTAATTTGCAGGGACTAGCAACAGGCTTTTTAATAACACTCAATTTATTAATGTTAAACGTTTTTTGCTGGCATGTAAAATCGTTTAATTTTCTGAGGTACTGGGTGAAAAAATGTTTTGGGCACTATTTTTTTCCACTTGGCAGTCGTTTTATTTAATTTATGACAGTTTACTGATCTCTCTCACTGTTATGTGTGAGGGGGAGGGGCCTTTTTTGGTGCTTTTGCTACGCATCAAAAAATTCAGTCAGAAGTTTATTGTCTTCCCTGCATGATCCGGTTCATCTCTACAGAACTCAGGGGTCTTCAAAACTTGTTTTGAGGGAGGTAATCACTCACAGCAGAGCTGTGAGATTGTAGTTGACTGTGATAAAAAAACGTTTATTTCTGTATTTTTTTTCTGCTATCAGGGTTAGTTATCCTTTGCTAATGGGAGCAATCCTTTGCTAAAATTGTGTTTTTTACAAAGATTTGATGCTATAACTTTTCAGTTTATTAATTTTCAACTGTCATAACTTTTTCTGTGCTTCTTATAGGCACAGTACGTTTTCATATTATAGTAAATTACTTGAAAAGTATTTCCAAGTTGCTAGTTTATTTGCTAGTGTGTTAAACATGTCTGATTCAGAGGAAGATATCTGTGCTATATGTGCTAAAGCCAAAGTGGAGCCCAATAGAAATTTATGTACTAACTGTATTGATGCTACTTTAAATAAAAGTCAATCTGTACAAATTGAACATATTTCACCAAACAACGAGGGGAGAGTTATGCCGACTAACTCGCCTCACATGTCAGTACCTGCATCTCCCGCTCGGGAGGTGCGTGATATTGTAGCGCCGAGTACATCTGGGCGGCCATTACAAATCACATTACAGGATATGGCTACTGTTATGACTGAAGTTTTGGCTAAATTACCAGAACTAAGAGGTAAGCGTGATCACTCTGGGGTGAGAACAGAGTGCGCTGATAATATTAGGGCCATGTCAGACACTGCGTCACAATTTGCAGAACATGAGGACGGAGAGCTTCATTCTGCGGGTGACTGTTCTGATCCAAACAAACTGGATTCAGATATTTCAAATTTTAAATTTAAGCTGGAAAACCTCCGTGTATTACTAGGGGAGGTGTTAGCGGCTCTGAATGATTGTAACACAGTTGCAATACCAGAGAAAATGTGTAGGTTGGATAAATATTTTGCGGTACCGGCGAGTACTGACGTTTTTCCTATACCTAAGAGACTTACTGAAATTGTTACTAAGGAGTGGCATAGACCCGGTGTGCCGTTCTCACCCCCTCCGATATTTAGAAAGATGTTTCCAATAGACGCCACCACACGGGACTTATGGCAAACGGTCCCTAAGGTGGAGGGAGCAGTTTCTACTTTAGCTAAGCGTACCACTATCCCGGTGGAGGATAGCTGTGCCTTTTCAGATCCAATGGATAAAAAGTTAGAGGGTTACCTTAAGAAAATGTTTGTTCAACAAGGTTTTATATTGCAACCTCTTGCATGCATTGCGCCTGTCACGGCTGCAGCAGCATTTTGGTTTGAGTCTCTGGAAGAGACACTTGAATCAGCTCCATTAGATGAGATTACACACAAGCTTAAAGCCCTTAAGTTAGCTAACTCATTTATTTCAGATGCCGTAGTACATTTAACTAAACTTACGGCTAAGAATTCCGGATTCGCCATTCAGGCACGCAGAGCACTGTGGCTAAAATCCTGGTCAGCTGACGTTACTTCTAAATCTAAATTGCTTAATATACCTTTCAAAGGGCAGACCTTATTCGGGCCCGGGTTGAAAGAAATTATCGCTGACATTACAGGAGGTAAAGGCCATGCCCTGCCTCAAGACAGAGCCAAACCTAAGGCTAGACAGTCTAATTTTCGTTCCTTTCGTAATTTCAAAGCAGGAGCAGCATCAACTTCCTCTGCACCAAAACAGGAAGGAGCTGTTGCTCGCTACAGACAAGGCTGGAGACCTAACCAGTCCTGGAACAAGGGCAAGCAGGCCAGGAAACCTGCTGCTGCCCCTAAGACAGCATGAATCGAGGGCCCCCGATCCGGGAACGGATCTAGTGGGGGGCAGACTTTCTCTCTTCGCCCAGGCTTGGGCAAGAGATGTCCAGGATCCCTGGGCGTTAGAGATCATATCTCAGGGATACCTTCTAGACTTCAAATTCTCTCCCCCAAGAGGGAGATTTCATCTGTCAAGGTTGTCAACAAACCAAATAAAGAAAGAGGCGTTTCTACGCTGCGTACAAGATCTTTTATTAATGGGAGTGATCCATCCGGTTCCGCGGTCGGAACAAGGACAAGGGTTTTACTCAAATCTGTTTGTGGTTCCCAAAAAAGAGGGAACTTTCAGGCCAATCTTGGATTTAAAGATCCTAAACAAATTCCTAAGAGTTCCATCGTTCAAAATGGAAACTATTCGGACAATTTTACCCATGATCCAAAAGGGTCAGTACATGACCACAGTGGATTTAAAGGATGCTTACCTTCACATACCGATTCACAAAGATCATTACCGGTATCTAAGGTTTGCCTTTCTAGACAGGCATTACCAGTTTGTAGCTCTTCCATTCGGATTGGCTACGGCTCCGAGAATCTTCACAAAGGTTCTGGGTGCTCTTCTGGCGGTACTAAGACCGCGAGGAATTGCGGTAGCTCCGTACCTAGACGACATTCTGATACAAGCTTCAAGCTTTCAAACTGCCAAGTCTCATACAGAGTTAGTACTGGCATTTCTAAGGTCGCATGGATGGAAGGTGAACGAAAAGAAGAGTTCTCTCTTTCCACTCACAAGAGTTCCCTTCTTGGGGACTCTTATAGATTCTGTAGAAATGAAGATTTACCTGACAGAAGACAGGTTAACAAAGCTTCAAAATGCATGCCGTGTCCTTCATTCCATTCAACACCCGTCAGTAGCTCAATGCATGGAGGTGATCGGCTTAATGGTAGCAGCAATGGACATAGTACCCTTTGCACGCCTACATCTCAGACCGCTGCAATTGTGCATGCTAAGTCAGTGGAATGGGGATTACTCAGACTTGTCCCCTACTCTGAATCTGGATCAAGAGACCAGAAATTCTCTTCTATGGTGGCTTTCTCGGCCACATCTGTCCAGGGGGATGCCATTCAGCAGGCCGGACTGGACAATTGTAACAACAGACGACAGCCTACTAGGTTGGGGCGCTGTCTGGAATTCTCTGAAGGCTCAGGGACAATGGAATCAGGAGGAGAGTCTCCTACCAATAAACATTCTGGAATTGAGAGCAGTTCTCAATGCCCTTCTGGCTTGGCCCCAGTTAACAACTCGGGGGTTCATCAGGTTTCAGTCGGACAACATCACGACTGTAGCTTACATCAACCATCAGGGAGGGACAAGAAGCTCCCTAGCAATGATGGAAGTATCAAAGATAATTCGCTGGGCAGAGTCTCACTCTTGCCACCTGTCAGCAATCCACATCCCGGGAGTGGAGAACTGGGAGGCGGATTTCTTAAGTCGTCAGACTTTTCATCCGGGGGAGTGGGAACTTCATCCGGAGGTCTTTGCCCAAATACTTCGACGTTGGGGCAAACCAGAGATAGATCTCATGGCGTCTCGACAGAACGCCAAGCTTCCTCGTTACGGGTCCAGATCCAGGGATCCGGGAGCGGTTCTGATAGATGCTTTGACAGCACCTTGGACCTTCGGGATGGCTTATGTGTTTCCACCCTTCCCGATGCTTCCTCGATTGATTGCCAGAATCAAACAGGAGAGAGCATCAGTGATTCTAATAGTGCCTGCATGGCCACGCAGGACTTGGTATGCAGATCTAGTGGACATGTCATCCTGTCCACCTTGGTCGCTACCTCTGAAACAGGACCTTCTGATCCAGGGTCCCTTCAAACATCAAAATCTAATTTCTCTGAAGCTGACTGCTTGGAAATTGAACGCTTGATTTTATCAAAACGTGGTTTTTCTGAGTCAGTTATTGATACCTTAATACAGGCTAGGAAGCCTGTTACCAGAAAGATTTACCATAAGATATGGCGCAAATACTTATATTGGTGCGAATCCAAGAGTTACTCATGGAGTAAGGTTAGGATTCCGAGGATATTGTCTTTTCTACAAGAAGGTTTAGAAAAGGGTTTATCCGCTAGTTCCTTAAAGGGACAGATTTCAGCTCTGTCCATTCTTTTACACAAACGTCTGTCAGAAGTTCCGGACGTTCAAGCTTTTTGTCAGGCTTTAGCTAGGATCAAGCCTGTGTTTAAAACTGTTGCTCCACCATGGAGTTTGAACTTAGTTCTTAATGTTTTACAGGGGGTTCCGTTTGAACCCCTTCATTCCATTGATATCAAGTTGTTATCTTGGAAAGTTCTGTTTTTAATGGCGATTTCCTCGGCTCGAAGAGTCTCTGAGTTATCTGCCTTACATTGTGATTCTCCTTATCTGATTTTTCATTCAGACAAGGTAGTTCTGCGTACTAAACCTGGGTTCCTACCTAAGGTGGTCACTAACAGGAATATCAATCAAGAGATTGTGGTTCCATCTTTGTGTCCTAATCCTTCTTCAAAAAAGGAACGTCTGCTACACAATCTAGATGTAGTCCGTGCCCTGAAATTTTATCTACAGGCAACTAAGGATTTTCGACAAACGTCTTCCCTGTTTGTCGTTTATTCTGGTCAGAGGAGAGGTCAAAAAGCTTCGGCTAACTCTCTCTCCTTTTGGCTTCGTAGCATAATACGGTTAGCCTATGAGACTGCTGGACAGCAGCCTCCTGAAAGAATTACAGCACATTCTACTAGAGCTGTGGCTTCCACTTGGGCCTTTAAGAATGAGGCTTCTGTTGAACAGATTTGCAAGGCTGCAACTTGGTCTTCTCTTCATACTTTTTCCAAATTTTACAAATTTGACACTTTTGCTTCTTCTGAGGCTGTTTTTGGGAGAAAGGTTCTTCAGGCAGTGGTTCCTTCCGTATAAAGAGCCTGCCTGTCCCTCCCGTCATCCGTGTACTTTAGCTTTGGTATTGGTATCCCATAAGTAATGGATGATCCGTGGACTGGATACACTTAACAAGAGAAAACATAATTTATGCTTACCTGATAAATTTATTTCTCTTGTAGTGTATCCAGTCCACGGCCCGCCCTGTCACTTTAAGGCAGGTAATTTTTCCATTAAACTACAGTCACCACTGCACCCTATGGTTTTCCTTTCTCTGCATGTTTTCGGTCGAATGACTGGTAATGGCAGTTAGGGGAGGAGCTATATAGCAGCTCTGCTGGGTGAATCCTCTTGCACTTCCTGTTGGGGAGGAGTTAATATCCCATAAGTAATGGATGATCCGTGGACTGGATACATTACAAGAGAAATAAATTTATCAGGTAAGCATAAATTATGTTTTAATTTATTATTTACTTGTATTATTACATTTTCTACATTGTCTTGTTATCTTTTATTGAAAAGCAGGGACGTAAGTGTGCACATGTTTGGAGCACTATATGGCAGCAATTTTGCAAGAATGTTATCTATTTGCAAGAAAACTAGATGGCAGAACTATTTCCTGCCATGTAGTGCTTCAGATGCCTACCCAGGAATAACATGGGGACAAAGCAAATTTAATAATAGAAGTAAACTGTAAACATTTTTAAATTTGTATATTCTGAATAACAAAATATTTTTGGGAGTTTCCTATCCCTTTAACTATGTGCTTAATCCCTTTGCAGGGGGGAGGGGTAAATATATAGCTATGTTTAAGCGAGTAGTGCAATAATAAAATGCTGTAGCGCATTAGAACATTCTGTTATTGATCTTATATATATTTTTAAATTAATTCCAAGTGTTTAAAAAGCAAATATTTATAGCTTGGAGAGATAGGTAGAAATTGTTTTTGTGTACAGAATTTCTCTTAAAGAATAAAGGTTTATTTTAGCCATACTGAGCCTTAACCTGACGTGACATTTTTTTCCATTAGTTTTGACTAAAAGCTTCAGTTTGGCCTTAAGTAGCTTTTTATAATTGTATATTAAGAGCTTATTGAAATGAGACAACAGAATGACATTTAAACATTTATTCATTGACAAAAGAAAAAATGGATTTTAATCTGTGTTCTAAATGTACAGGTTCTCAATATTAACTTTTCTATACAGTAGACATATGCATTCGGATCCTTTGCGTATTCGTGTGAAAGTCCAACACAATTAGATCTGTGCAAATCTAGATTTTGGTGTGTTGCACTTTCTCAAAAATAAATCCGGCTCTGAAAAGAGCTGAATGAGATGAATGGCTGCCTTATTTCGCATTTGTTTCCTAAAAAAGGATCCGAAGGCTCACTTCTGCTCTAGAATGCTATCGTATTAATATATTGGTAGGCATGTGTATTTGGCAGTTTCTGTGCCGAATGTGGAAGAAAGTGGCCGCTTGCGGAATTCGGCTGTGCAAATCCAAATCTTCTGTGTCACACTTTAACAAGAAGAAATTTGGCTCCGAAAAGAGCCTCTGCCTTCCACATTTGGCAGCTAAGGAAGCACTATATATTGGTGCTGAAAATATATGATTTAGTTGAAATTGATTAGTTATGTGATCTGATTGGTTATGTGATAAAGATTGATATTTATATTCACTTTACATTTTAAATTTGACCTAGATTCCCGTTTACCCAATAGGAAAAGTCTGATACATTATACTACAGGGACACAGTAGGCAACAATTTATTCTAGTAGGACAAAAAGAAAGGATATATGGTGTATGGGAGGATTTAAAGAAGAGACATCTACAGGAACCATACGGAGGCAACATAGTAAAAGTAAAGATAAAAGTTTCAGGATAGGTGGGGATACCACAGGCTAAATCAACTGTTTCAAATGCCAATATAAGGGTAATGGAAATACTTGTAAACAATTTAATCCACTTTACCTGCTGGAGTATATCATTGGGAACAAATTAAAGGGGAGACATTTTTTTTTCTTGTGAGTGGGAAAACAATGGTATTACAGGTATTTCTCAAAGCACCTTTAGGTTATTATTATTGCAATAAAACAATTAAAAACAAAAATCCCTAGTGATTGTGTGATTTAATGATAAATGTGACAAAACAAAGACATTTTAATTATTCCATTGTTCTAAGCAATGAAAATTATATGGGGCTACACACTAAAGATCGCAATGTTTTGTATACTTTTACTTGTGAGTCAAATCTTCTACCAAGACATTTATATATTGATGTCAATACAAGTCATAAAATCTATAATCAATCTTATCCACTATGGGAAAGATTTCTATATAATCATGCAGGTTAAAAGATCCTGAAATCCTTAACATAATATAGGGAGGTTTTTACCTAATAGTGGCCTTGATCACAATTTATTTATTTTTTTACAAGGGATCACAACCCCATATGGCATGAGCCGATTTAAGACCTCAGCCTGGTCAAACTTTTAGTTGTTAATTGCATGTTATTGGGATTGCAAAGCAACATTGAAACTATACTGACAAATTAATTGTCCATTTGACAGCTTTACATATCACATTATAGTTGTCTGTATTGACTCCTTTGTACAAGGTGTAAGAAAAAAAAAATGATTTGTTAAAATTAACATTTTGTGTTCCTAAACCTAAGTGATATGAAATAATTAATAATTAAGCAAGTTCTTCAGTGGCATTATGGGTATTGTGGGCATGTTTGTTAGATTATTTAAAAAAATATATATTTTTAAGAATAATATAGTAAAAAGTGATGGCTTCATGTTTGTTTTACAAAATATTGGCCCACAATTAACAGGAAAAGTGTAGATAGGCAAATATAGACTATTTTTTATAACATAATCGTCTACATTACGAGTTGTGCGTTAGGGTAAAAAAGCAGCGTTAAGAGGTCCTAACGCTGCTTTTTTACGCCCGCTGATATTACGAGTCTTGAAGGTTTAGGGACACCACACACTTCTTTGGCCTTACCACAAAACGACTTACGTAAACTTCGTAAATTCTTTTTTCTATGGGACTTCCATAGCGCTGGTATTACGAGTCTGTCCTGGGAGGCCAAAAAGTGAGCGGTACACCCTACCTTAAAAGGGCAGTTAGCTCTTTTGCCGCCCAAACCCTAATCTAAAAAATAAAACCCACCCAATACACTCTTAAAAAAACCTAACACTAACCCCCTGAAGATCGACTTACCGGGAGATGTCTTCATCCAAGCCGGGCGAAGTGGTCCTCCAGACGGGCAGTAGTCTTCATCCAAGCCGGACAGAAGTGGTTCTCCAGACGGGCAGAAGTCTTCATCCAAGCCGGGCAGAAGTGGTCCTCCAGAAGGGCAGAAGTCTTCATCCAAGCCGGGCAGAAGTGGTCCTCCAGACGGGCAGAAGTCTTCATCCAGATGGCATCTTCTATCTTCTGATTGGAACAGCCAATAGAATGTGAGCTCAATCCTATTGGCTGATTGGATCAGCCAATAGTATTGAACTTCAATCCTATTGGCTGATTGCATCAGCCAATAGGATTTTTTCTACCTTAATTCTGATTGGCTGATAGAATTCTATCAGCCAATCGGAATCTAAGGGACGCCATCTTGGAGGACGTCACTTAAAGGTACCTTCATTCTGTTTTAGTCGTCACCAGAAGAGGATGCTCCGCGTCAGATGTCTTGAAGATGGACCCGCTCCGCTCCAGATGGATGAAGATAGAAGATGCCATCTGGAAGAAGACTTCTGCCCGTCTGGAGGACCACTTCTGCCCGGCTTGGATGAAGACTACTGCCCGTCTGGAGGACCACTTCACCCGGCTTGGATGAAGACATCTCCCGGTAAGTCGATCTTCAGGGGGTTAGTGTTAGGTTTTTTTAAGGGTGAATTGGGTGGGTTTTATTTTTTAGATTAGGGTTTGGGCGGCAAAAGAACTAACTACCCTTTTAAGGGCAATGCCCATCCAAATGCCCTTTTCAGGGCAATGGGGAGCTTAGGTTTTTTTTAGATAGTATTTTATTTGGGGGGTTGGTTGTGTGGGTGGTAGGTTTTACTATTGGGGGGTTGTTTGTATTTTTTTTTACAGGTAAAAGAGGTGATTACTTTGGGGCAATGCCCCGCAAAAGGCCATTTTAAGGGCTATTGGTAGGCTAGGTTTTTTTATTTTGGGGGGCTTTTTTAATTTAATAGATAAATTTAGATTAGGTGTAATTAGTTTAAATATCTGTAATTTGTTTATTATTTTCTGTAATTTAGTGGGGGGGTTTTGTACTTTAGCTAATTTAGGCCTAGATTTAGAGTTCGGCGGTAAAAGGGCTGTTAACGCTCCGCGGGTTTTTTTCTGGCCGCACCATAAATTTAACTCTGGTATCGAGAGTTCAAACAAATGCTGCGTTAGGCTCCAAAAAAGGAGCGTAGAGCATTTTTACCGCAAATGCAACTCTCGATACCAGAGTTGCTTACGGACGCGGCCGGCATCAAAAACGTGCTCGTGCACGATTCCCCCATAGGAAACAATGGGGCTGTTTGAGCTGAAAAAAAACCTAACACCTGCAAAAAAGCAGCGTTCAGCTCCTAACGCAGCCCCATTGTTTCCTATGGGGAAACACCTCCTAAGTCTGCACCTAACACCCTAACATGTACCCCGAGTCTAAACACCCCTAACCTTACACTTATTAACTCCTAATCTGCCGCCCCCGCTATCGCTGACCCCTGCATTACACTTTTAACCCCTAATCTGCCGCTCCGTAAACCGCCGCCACCTACGTTATCCCTATGTACCCCTAATCTGCTGCCCTAACATCGCCGACCCCTATGTTATATTTATTAACCCCTAATCTGCCCCCCACAACGTCGCCGACACCTGCCTACACTTATTAACCCCTAATCTGCCGAGCGGACCTGAGCGCTACTATAATAAAGTTATTAACCCCTAATCCGCCTCACTAACCCTATCATAAATAGTATTAACCCCTAATCTGCCCTCCCTAACATCGCCGACACCTACCTTCAATTATTAACCCCTAATCTGCCGACCGGAGCTCACCGCTATTCTAATAAATGTATTAACCCCTAAAGCTAAGTCTAACCCTAACACTAACACCCCCCTAAGTTAAATATAATTTTTATCTAACGAAATAAATTAACTCTTATTAAATAAATGATTCCTATTTAAAGCTAAATACTTACCTGTAAAATAAATCCTAATATAGCTACAATATAAATTATAATTATATTATAGCTATTTTAGGATTAATATTTATTTTACAGGTAACTTTGTATTTATTTTAACCAGGTACAATAGCTATTAAATAGTTAAGAACTATTTAATAGTTACCTAGTTAAAATAATAACAAATTTACCTGTAAAATAAATCCTAACCTAAGATATAATTAAACCTAACACTACCCTATCAATAAAATAATTAAATAAACTACCTACAATTACCTACAATTAACCTAACACTACACTATCAATAAATTAATTAAACACAATTGCTACAAATAAATAAAATTAAATAAACTATCTAAAGTACAAAAAATAAAAAAGAACTAAGTTACAGAAAATAATAAAATATTTACAAACATAAGAAAAATATTACAACAATTTTAAACTAATTACACCTACTCTAAGCCCCCTAATAAAATAACAAAGCCCCCCAAAATAAAAAATTCCCTACCCTATTCTAAAATACAAATATTACAAGCTCTTTTACCTTACCAGCCCTGAACAGGGCCCTTTGCGGGGCATGCCCCAAGAATTTCAGCTCTTTTGCCTGTAAAAAAAAACATACAATACCCCCCCCCAACATTACAACCCACCACCCACATACCCCTAATCTAACCCAAACCCCCCTTAAATAAACCTAACACTACCCCCCTGATGATCTTCCTACCTTGTCTTCACCATGCCAGGTTCACCGATCCGTCCTGGCTCCAAGATCTTCATCCAACCCAAGCGGGGGCTAGACATCCACTGAAGAAGTCCAGAAGAGGGTCCAAAGTCTTCCTCCTATCCGGCAAGAAGAGGACATCCGGACCGGCAAACATCTTCTCCAAGCGGCATCTTCTATCTTCTTCCATCCGATGACGACCGGCTCCATCTTGAAGACCTCCAGAGCGGATCCATCCTCTTCTTCCGACGACTAGACGACGAATGACGGTTCCTTTAAGGGACGTCATCCAAGATGGCGTCCCTCGAATTCCGATTGGCTGATAGGATTCTATCAGCCAATCGGAATTAAGGTAGGAATTTTCTGATTGGCTGATGGAATCAGCCAATCAGAATATAGTTCAATCCGATTGGCTGATCCAATCAGCCAATCAGATTGAGCTCGCATTCTATTGGCTGATCGGAACAGCCAATAGAATGCGAGCTCAATCTGATTGGCTGATTGGATCAGCCAATCGGATTGAACTATATTCTGATTGGCTGATTCCATCAGCCAATCAGAAAATTCCTACCTTAATTCCGATTGGCTGATAGAATCCTATCAGCCAATCGGAATTCGAGGGACGCCATCTTGGATGACGTCCCTTAAAGGAACCGTCATTCGTCGTCTAGTCGTCGGAAGAAGAGGATGGATCCGCGCTGGAGGTCTTCAAGATGGAGCCGGTCGTCATCGGATGGAAGAAGATAGAAGATGCCGCTTGGAGAAGATGTTTGCCGGTCCGGATGTCCTCTTCTTGCCGGATAGGAGGAAGACTTTGGACCCTCTTCTGGACTTATTCAGTGGATGTCTAGCCCCCGCTTGGGTTGGATGAAGATCTTGGAGCCAGGACGGATCGGTGAACCTGGCATGGTGAAGACAAGGTAGGAAGATCATCAGGGGGGTAGTGTTAGGTTTATTTAAGGGGGGTTTGGGTTAGATTAGGGGTATGTGGGTGGTGGGTTGTAATGTTGGGGGGGGGGTATTGTATGTTTTTTTTTACAGGCAAAAGAGCTGAAATTCTTGGGGCATGCCCCGCAAAGGGCCCTGTTCAGGGCTGGTAAGGTAAAAGAGCTTGTAATATTTGTATTTTAGAATAGGGTAGGGAATTTTTTATTTTGGGGGGCTTTGTTATTTTATTAGGGGGCTTAGAGTAGGTGTAATTAGTTTAAAATTGTTGTAATATTTTTCTTATGTTTGTAAATATTTTATTATTTTCTGTAACTTAGTTCTTTTTTATTTTTTGTACTTTAGATAGTTTATTTAATTTTATTTATTTGTAGCAATTGTGTTTAATTAATTTATTGATAGTGTAGTGTTAGGTTAATTGTAGGTAATTGTAGGTAGTTTATTTAATTATTTTATTGATAGGGTAGTGTTAGGTTTAATTATATCTTAGGTTAGGATTTATTTTACAGGTAAATTTGTTATTATTTTAACTAGGTAACTATTAAATAGTTCTTAACTATTTAATAGCTATTGTACCTGGTTAAAATAATTACAAAGTTACCTGTAAAATAAATATAAATCCTAAAATAGCTATAATATAATTATAATTTATATTGTAGCTATATTAGGATGTATTTTACAGGTAAGTATTTAGCTTTAAATAGGAATTATTTATTTAATAAGAGTTAATTTATTTCGTTAGATAAAAATTATATTTAACTTAGGGGGGTGTTAGTGTTAGGGTTAGACTTAGCTTTAGGGGTTAATACATTTATTAGAATAGCGGTGAGCTCCGGTCGGCAGATTAGGGGTTAATAATTGAAGGTAGGTGTCGGCGATGTTAGGGAGGGCAGATTAGGGGTTAATACTATTTATGATAGGGTTAGTGAGGCGGATTAGGGGTTAATAACTTTATTATAGTAGCGCTCAGGTCCGCTCGGCAGATTAGGGGTTAATAAGTGTAGGTAGGTGTCGGCGACGTTGTGGGGGGCAGATTAGGGGTTAATAAATATAACATAGGGGTCGGCGATGTTAGGGGTAGCAGATTAGGGGTACATAGGGATAACGTAGGTGGCGGCGATTTGCGGTCGGAAGATTAGGGGTTAATTATTTTAAGTAGCTTGCGGCGACGTTGTGGGGGGCAAGTTAGGGGTTAATAGATATAATACAGGGGTCGGCGGTGTTAGGGGCAGCAGATTAGGGGTACATAAGTATAACGTAGGTGGCGGTCGGCAGATTAGGGGTTAAAAATTTTAATCGAGTGGCGGCGATGTGGGGGGACCTCGGTTTAGGGGTACATAGGTAGTTTATGGGTGTTAGTGTACTTTAGGGTACAGTAGTTAAGAGCTTTATAAACCGGCGTTAGCCAGAAAGCTCTTAACTCCTGCTATTTTCAGGCGGCTGGAATCTTGTCGTTAGAGCTCTAACGCTCACTGCAGAAACGACTCTAAATACCGGCGTTAGGAAGATCCCATTGAAAAGATAGGCTACGCAAATGGCGTAGGGGGATCTGCGGTATGGAAAAGTCGCGGCTGTAAAGTGAGCGTTAGACCCTTTAATCACTGACTCCAAATACCAGCGGGCGGCCAAAACCAGCGTTAGGAGCCTCTAACGCTGGTTTTGACGGCTACCGCCGAACTCTAAATCTAGGCCCTAATTTGGGTATCTGCATTTAATTTAGTTAATTTATATAATTATAGTGTAGTGTTAGGTGTTAGTGTAACTTAGGTTAGGTTTTATCTTACAGGTAAATTTGTATTTATTTTAGCTAGGTAGTTATTAAATAGTTAATAACTATTTAATAACTATTCTACCTAGTTAAAATAAATACAAACTTGCCTGTAAAATAAAAAAAACCTCTAAGATAGATACAATATAACTATTAGTTATATTGTAGCTATCTTAGGGTTTATTTTATAGGTAAGTATTTAGTTTTAAATAGGAATAATTTAGTTAATGATAGGAATATTTATTTAGATTTATTTAAATTATATTTAAGTTAGTGGGTGTTAGGTTTAGGGTTAGACTTAGGTTTAGGGGTTAATAACTTTAATATAGTGGTGGCGACGTTGGGGACGGCAGATTAGGGGTTAATAAATGTAGGTAGGTTGCGGTGACATTGGGGCGGAAGATTAGGGGTTAATAAATATAATGTAGGTGTCGACGATGTTAGGGGCAGCAGATTAGGGGTTCATAACTATAATGTAGGTGGCGGCGGTGTCCGCAGCGGCAGATTAGGGGTTAATAATATAATGCAGGTTTCAGCGATGTCGGGGGCGGCAGATTCGGGGTTAATAAGTGTAAGATTAGGGGTGTTTAGACTCGGGGTTCATGTTAGGGTGTTAGGTGTAGACATAAATTTTATTTCCCCATAGGAATCAATGGGGCTGCGTTAGGGAGTTTTACGCTGCTTTTTTGCAGGTGTTAGACTTTTTGTCAGCCGGCTCTCCCCGTTGATTCTTATGGGGAAATCGTCCACGAGTACGTACGACCAGCTCACAGCTGACTTAAGCAGCGCTGGTATTGGAGTGCGGTAATGAGCAAAATTTTGCTCAATGCTCACTTCTTGTCTTTTAACGACGGGTTTCTGAAAACTCGTAATACCAGCGCTGCAGGTAAGTGAGCGGTGAGACAAAACTGCTCGTTAGCACCGCATAGCCTCTAATGTAAAACTCGTAATCTAGGTGAATGTTTTTTAGTCACACACTGTAAATTGTGAAAGCTCAATTTATGGCTGTAGGATGTAAAAACAGCGCAACCCAAGACTCAAATGTGTTTATTCAAACAAGTTATGGCTGTTAAACAATTAAAATAATGAAGCAGCAAAAGTTTAGACTGAACAGAATAGGATTTTACTTTTTAGAATAATTCCATCTCAAAACAAAGAAAATATTTTAAAAACATGTTTGAAAAACATTTTTTAAAACAGAAAAATTACACTTTTTTTTAAAAAAAAGTATGTGTGTATATACAGTATGCGTGTGTGTGTATATATGTATGTATACTCTGTATATATGTATATACAGTATATATATATGTATGTGTGTGTTTATATTTACTATTACTAGTTATATTACTGTAACCAGATCGCGACATGAGGAAAGTATATTTCTTTTTAAGAAAAACCTGTGCAAAATAACTTGAATGCCAGAACAGAAAAACAAATAATCTTATCTCATTCACGCTGATTGCTCAAGTCTTATTTGCAAAAATGAAATTACTATAAATTAACATTACAGAAATGCAAGGATGCTGGTCATTCTAATGTCCTGGGCTCTTACACCTGTAATCTCGCTTACTGTGGCAAGATTGCGCTATTTCCGCATGCCCCACAAGTGAGGCAGTGCAGAAATAGAAGTATGGAGGCCACTCCATGCTAGCGTTTGCAGGGACCCAGTGTCTCTGTGATTGCATTACTGTTTGTGCTCAGATTAGGGGATCCTCCACAACACGAGAGACACGCTGCTATCAGTATGTCTCTCAAGCTGTTGCCGGATGCCTGCATTTAAGGTATCCTGCAACAATGCAGTAACAGTCAAGTTTTACTGTTAGTGTGCATGCAATAACTGTGACAGCCAATCACAGTAAATGTATACTTAGCTGTCTGGATACCAGCATGCTACAATGCATGCTGGTATGTGGCTCAGTGGCCAATCACTGGATGCCTCAGGAGTGAGGCATACCAACAATGCTCAAAAAAGTGGCCCATGGTCAAGTGATCACTGTGACAGTTTAACATGTCCAGCCATGTTAAACATGGCATGTCTTGGCCCCTCCCCTTATGTCCCAGTGAAGACGTAAGTAAAAAATAAAAGTTACATTTATTTTAATAAAGTATATTTATATATTTTTTTATATTTTATTTTTAAGAAAATATTTTTTGTAACTATTTTATTTTAATAAAGTGTTTTTTACACGTAAATTGATCCTATTTTATACCCTTGGCTATATTAAGGGCTAGATTTATTAAGCCCCTACGGCAGCAAGTTCTCTCAAGAACTTGCTCGCCGTGATTTATCAAGCAGCGGTCACCAGACCGCTGCTTCCCTAACATCTACGCCACCTCTATTGTGGCGAAATTCAATCTCCTCGATCGAGTCCGACCGAGGAGATTGACAGCTCCTGCCCACGCGTGATTGGCTGTGCGCGGGCAGGGGGAGGGATTGCACAATGTTAATTACCTGCGGGTAATTTCGCCCCGCAACAGGCGAGCTGAGGCATACAGGGGCGCGTATACGCGCCCCTGTATGCCTCAGCGTTGATAAATCTAGCCCTTAGTGTCAAAATAGCTCTAGGAAAATACCCTGGGGTGTTTAAATTCTATAAATATATATTTTTATGTAGCAGTTTTGAACTGGGATTATATTTATGTTACAATCTAAGGATAGCAAATTTTAGCATTAAACTATTAATTTAATCTTTGTAGAATTTGTCTTATATTTGCTATAAATTACTTGGAAACATAGGCATATGGGGTATTCCTAAAACCAGGACAACAAATAAATCTATTTGTAGTTATTTTTCTTTCACTACACCAGTTATCTTGAAATGGTTATAAACAAAGCTGCAAATAAACGCCTAGATTTAGAGTTTGGCGTTAGCCGTCAAAACCAGCGTTAGAGGCTCCTATCGCTGGTTTTGGGCTACCGCTGGTATTTAGAGTCGTGTAGGTAAGGGTCTAACGCTCATTTTCCAGCCACGACTTTTCCATACCGCAGATCCCCCTACACTATTTGCGTATCCTATCTTTTCAATGGGATCTTTCTAACGCCGGTATTTAGAGTCTTGGCTGAAGTGAGCGTTAGAAATCTAACGACAAGACTCCAGCCGCAGAGAAAAGCCAGGTTCATAAAGATCGGAACAGCCAATAGAATGCGAGCTCAATCTGATTGGCTGATTGGATCAGCCAATCGGATTGAACTTGAATCTGATTGGCTGATTCCATCAGCCAATCAGAAATTTCCTACCTTAATTCTGATTGGCTGATAGAATCCTATCAGCCAATCGGAATTCGAGGGACGCCATCTTGGATGATGTCCCTTAAAGGAACCATCATTCGTCGGGAAGTCGTCGGTGAAGAAGGATGTTCCGCGTCGGCGGGATGAAGATGGATCCGGAAGAAAGAAGATTGAAGATGCTACTTGATAGAAGACTTCAGCCGGATCATGGGCCTCTTCAGCTCCCGCTTGGATGAAGACTTCAGCCGGATCATAGACCTCTTCAGCCCCCGCTTGGGCCAAGACTTCAGCCGGATCATGGACCTCTTCAGCCCCCGCTTGGGCTTGGATGAAGACTTCGGAGCTTGGACCGATCGGTGATACCCGGCGTGGTGAAGATAAGGTCGGATGATCTTCAGGGGCTTAGTGTTAGGTTTATTTAAGGGGGGTTTGGGTTAGATTAGGGGTATGTGGGTGGTGGGTTGTAATGTTGGGGGGGGTATTGTATGTTATTTTTTACAGGCAAAAGAGCTGTTTTCTTTGGGGCATGCCTCGCAAAAGGCCCTTTTAAGGGCTGGTAAGGTAAAAGAGCTTTTCTATTTTAATTTTAGAATAGGGTAGGGCATTTTTTTTATTTTGGAGGGCTTTGTTATTTTATTAGGGGGCATAGAGTAGGTGTAATTAGCTTAAAATTGTTGTAATCTTTTTCTAATGTTTGTAAATTATTTTTTTATTTTTTGTAACTTAGGCCTAGATTTGGAGTTCGGCGTTAGCCGTGAAAACCAGCGTTAGAGGCTCCTAACGCGGGTTTCTTATGGACTCCGGTATTTAGTTACCGACACTCAAAAAAAACCTAACGCTCACATTTCTACCGACACCTCAGACCCAATAGTAAACATATACCGACAAAAAAAAGATCCACGAATCAAATAAAAAATATTACACAAACTACACTTACAGTCATACAAACACTACACTATGTTTATTTTTCATATTTAATAATTTTTCATCAAAATACAAAGGATTAAAGTTGCGAGATCTCGGGTGTTTGAAAAAAAACAACACAAATCCATTTTCCCATTGACTTACATTGACACACGGGAAAAGACCCTCATATACCTATATCTAACTAATAACATTATCACAAATATACACTCATCGATGCATACAAACAATATACACCACATGACATACACAAAATATTTATTTATTACAAAAAGAACACGATTTAGTTACTTTTTCACAAAAGCTCATGACGTCATTCACTTTACGAGGAAAACCAGTCTTAGAAAAAAAAACAAGAACAAATTTTAGAGCCTCCATTGACTTCTATTGGGAAGACGTGCTCGTGCACGCGAAACCCTCATTTCCCTAACGCACGCAAATAGCGTAGACAGAAAAACTCCAAATACCAGCGCTAGAAAAGACATGATTTCATGCGTTAGACCCAGCTATGATAAATAGATCAAGAAATGACTATTTCCCTATGGTGGATTTATGGATTTTACTGTTTGAATATTCACAACACCATTAAATTCTTTCAGACTTTTATATTACATCAACTACAAATCAACATCACTAGTAACAACATTTTTGTTTTAAAAATATTACATTTAAACGGACACAAAAATAATGTCAACTTTTCAGGATTCACAAACACTACACAATGGGAAACAATTCTCATTTACCTTTATTATTGCATTTCAGTTATTCAACTCATATGCTTGCAGCAACAGCATATCTACATAGGCTTAACACATGATCACTCATGGATGCACATACATTACTTTTAACATTCACTCATACATGTGCATTCAAATGATGGGGGAAAAACACATTACATTCTCTAGAGGAATCACAAAACACAACATATGGATTTTACTGTACTTTTAACATCACGATTCCATCACCAGAAACCATTAGGAATTACGTACAACAAGAACATCAGTACACCAGATTACAGATGTCCCTTTATGGGAAGGAACAACAATGCCAGACCACTATATAGAAGTCAGCATATGTGGGACACAATCACAATATATACGTACATGTACATAACACGCATCACCCATCACGCAACCACAAAGCACACATTTAGATTTTATTCAGCACACAATAACAATGTAGCACAATACAACAACACAATGAGGATTTCAGAACTACATAGGCAGGTTAATAATATCATGACGTCATTAGAAGATTCAACCATACACATCACAGATTCACGACTGTACCACCCCTTTCGGAACTTTAACACTCAATACTACAATACAACATATACGTAAACAACAGTTTGGAACAGCATTATTAAGGCGATTTCAATGGGACAATTAATAAATATTGTCAGATCGCAAATCACTTATATATATAATACTACAGATGACAGCCGGAAGTTCTTCAGTATTAGTGCCATTTGAATGGGACGCATACAATATTGACATCTCGGCAATCACTTATATATACAATACTACAGATGACAGCCGGAAGTTATTCAGTATTAGTGCGATTTGAAAGGGATGCATACAATATTGACATCTCTGCAATCACTTATATATACAATACTACAGATGACAGCCGGAAGTTATTCAGCATTAGTGCGATTTGAAAGGGACGCATACAATATTGACATCTCGGCAATCACTTATATATACAATACTACAGATGACAGCCGGAAGTTATTCAGCATTAGTGCGATTTGAAAGGGACGCATACAATATTGACATCTCGGCAATCACTTATATATACAATACTACAGATGACAGCCGGAAGTTATTCAGTATTAGTGCGATTTGAAAGGGACGCGTACAATATTCACATCTCGGCAATCACTTATATATACAATACTACAGATGGCAGACGGGAAGTTCGCAATTATTATTGCGATTTGAAAGGGACGCATACAATATTGACAGCTCGGCAATCACTTATATATACAATACTACAGATGGCAGACGGGAAGTTCGGAATTATTATTGCGATTTTAAAGGGACGCGTACAATATTGACAGCTCGGAAATCACTTATATATACAATACTACAGATGACAGCCGGAAGTTATTCAGCATTAGTGCGATTTTAAAGGACGCATACAATATTGACAGCTCGGCAATCACTTATATATACAATCCTACAGATGGCAGCTGTTACTTTATCGTTTACAAACAATATTGCAGCAACATTGATCGATCACATTCGATGCACATTATACACAACTATGCACTTTCATTCATGTTAGCCTGGACGTGTGCTTGTTACTATAAGATCGCGTTTAAGAAATATTGATTACGCATATGAACAAACATTACAAACATGCACTGTATGTGTGATCTTTGACACTTTCACATTGAGAATCATTGTTTGAAAATAACATTTCAGCAAACAACAAATAAACGCCCACTGTGAAAGCATTCGCGCCGCTCACATACAAACAGGTGAATACAATCAGCAATCATTACAAACTCACTACCATTGGACTAATTGTACTATAAATCCCCCAAACAACATGGCCAATGCATCACTTGTGATGATTCATGATTTCGTGACATTCCTAGATAGCAATCTAGACACATACTAGTTCCTAAAATATAAATACGTTTCTTAGTGATATGCCAAGCTGTCAACTGAGTCCTTGTATTGGCTGCGGTTTTTCAGCGATCTCGGATGCGCGATGTTGCTTAAAACGTCACCTGCCAGGCTGTCCAATGATTCCTTGTATTGACTGACGTTCTTACGTGATCAAGAATGTGCCTTTTATTGGATGGCGTTTTGACGCGATCAAGGATGCGCCTTTTTTTTTGGGCGTTCTTACGTGATCAAGAATGTGCCTTTTATTGGATGGCGTTCTTACGTGATCAAGGAAGCGCCATGTTAAGACGTCACATGCAAAGGTAAAAAACGTATGATTGGATTACGTAGTCCCGCAAAATTTGTTTGTGCACGTTAAACACGTTTGTGACTGCAGTCAATTTTAAAAACCTTGCGAATATGTATTATTTGCATCATGTTACATTGTTGACCCGTAGCTGATAAAGACCACCACATTCTCTTTTGCTGGATGTCTGGTTGAATAAACGAACGAAAGCAAAATGTTTTCATGCATATGATATTTCGAGGCAAGTGCAAATCTCTATAGTCCATGTTGTTTAATATGTTTGTCAACAATATGTTCCTTTTTCATAAAAATGACTGTTGTTTTTAATGTTAAAGATATCTAATTAATAAATATGCGCTATTGTGTTAGATAATCAATATGCATTTAGCTTTATCATATGCTAAATATATGATGCCGACTTCTTCTAAATGTAATTTCGTTGTATATTTTATTAAAGGTTCATTAGACACTCACATTATAAATCTAAACTTTTTATTTTGTCTCTAGTTAGATAGTCCATTGTTTAACAAATACACGTTTCATTTTGCTTCTGTTCAAAGAAAATGTAATTAATTTTCAGACTCCTCGCCCAGCCTCTGAGTTTCATGTGAGTACCATCTCCAGCTTTCTCCTGTTTGTGTAAAGGGTCTTTTCATATGTTAATGATGGGGTATTGTCTTGTTTTACGGTTGTAATGGGGGTTCATCTATATTTTCAATAGAGCTAACCCGATTTTCTTTGAAAGTGTTTGAAGCTTTGTAATATTGATATCAGTATATGTTAATCTTGTTGTTTGTAGTAGTGTCTATTACATACAGTTCTGTTAAAAATATAGTATACTGTCCCTTTAATGCAAATGTTGATTTTTGTATCATGTATGAGTTCCACATTGTTTAATCTTCAAATATATTATTGTTAGCATATTTTCACCCCCAACTCCTAAAAGGACTTTAAACCATATTCATTGTTCAAACAAATGTCTTTCTAAAAAAAAATTAACACAATAATGTCTCTTTAAGAAAATATACTTTATTTAACACGTCAATATAAATCTGATTTCAATATTTAATTTTTGACCAAGTACATGTAGATATACCAACAAGCTTCAAATATGTGTTAGCATATGTAATTTTGTTAAAGGGACAGTTTAGAAAACAAATAATGTTTTGCATTATTCTAAAAGTCAATTTTGTAATATCAATGATATCAAAGGTTTCTCACCAATTAATCATTTGTCTTTGTTTATTTAAATTTGCTAGCTAAACCTATGAGGTTCGTGTGCTCATTTCTTCGAGCTTGAAGAGTGCATGTAATCATTATACAATTTGACCACTAGAGGGCATTTGGATAGCATTTGTATATGTAAAACCTTGTGCTCATACAGCATATTATTTACCATGTATTGATTATTGATATCTAAAAGGTTGTTATGTCAGAACAACAAATAAGTGGTCATTTTTCCTAGTCATAGATACAAGGTTAAGCACATAAGTCACACGTATTTCTCCATGTTTTGTTGTTTCCAACTTGATAATGCGTAATACAGTGTTTTCTTTGAAATCAATAATTTTCTGACTGTCCCTTTAAGCTGTGTTATTGGCATTCAAACAGTAATATGCCATCATGGATAATTGTAATGGTAATTTTGTTTGCGATTCGGGAAACAGTTTGGACATCATATCACAGAAACCAATCAATATCATGAACAAGGATAGGTATGTGATGATGTGGTTTTCACACACTTATAACCCACACTCTGCAAACAATCTTCCTCCATGGACCCGGTCCCATAGAAGTAGATTATATACAGAGTGTGGTCCACAAGTGTATGAAAACCACATCATCACATACCTATCCATTACACATTAAATAAAAAAAACATTAAAGATGAAAATAAATACTTACTTCCTCTTCCTTCCCCTCTTCCCACGGGGCTGAGGCTCTGGGAGGGGCAACTGCCGACTCCGAAGAGTTCTCCTTGGAGATGTTGTGGGAAGAGTGGAAGGAAGAGTACTGGGACGACCAAGGTGAGGAGGAGAAGATGGCTGAGGAGGAGAAGATGGCTGAGGAGGAGAAGCTGGCTGAAGAGGAGGAGATGGCTGAAGAGGATGAGATGGCTGAAGAGGAGTAGATGGCCCGGCAGGAGTAGATGGCCCGGCAGGAGTAGATGGGCCGGCAGGAGGAGATGGCCCAGCAGCAGGAGGCCCAGCAGCAAGAGGCCCAGCAGCAGGAGGCCCAGCAGCAGGAGGCGGACCAGGAGGTAGACCAGCATGCGCCTCCCGGAAAAAATTGAACATCTCTTGGTGCAGATTAAAGATTCTGTTTTGGCCTTGTTCGATTCTATTGAGTATGTTTATTATTTGGTTTTGTCCTTCAATTATTTGATTTTGTCCATCAAGAATTCGAGTGCGGCCTTCGATATTTTGTATCCAGGAGTTACGCATCTGGTCTATGTAGTCCAGTAGAACCCGCACCTCCGCTATTTCCTCTTGTTGTGCTTGGCGGGGTACCCGTGCACGGCGGGGTGCGGGTCCTTGAGGGTCCTCTTGTTCCGCGGGCTCCTCCTCTGCTTCCGGGGCCTCTTCATCAGCTTCCGTGCGCTCTTCGTCACGGGGGGCCTCTTCCCTCCGAAGTGGAAATTCCTCCCCACCGCTCTCATCCCGGGGAGATAGATGAGGCTGTGTTTCTTGTGCTGCCTCCTCCCCAGACTCTGTATATTAAAAAAATGTATATGTATGTATATATTAGCATATTTGCAAATCAAGCTTTAAATGACTTAGCTTACGATACAATTACAAATGCAGAATCATTAATCCACTTTGAAATCTAACAAACAATCAATACGATTTCCGCTTTTTCAAAACCGTGTTTGTGATATCTCTGGTCAATCTGAATGTTTTCGCGTTTGTTTTCAGTCTGTTTAAATGCACACCTAACCTAAGTAATTGAATGCGTGTAAACAACGTTATAGCATTAATCTGATCCTTAAAGGGACATGAAACCCAATGTTTTATCTTTCATGATTTAGAAGCATACATTTATTATCAACTTTCTAATGTACTTTTCTTATCTAATTAGCTTCATTCTCTGGATATTCTTTGCTGAAAAGCATATCTAAATATTCTTATAAGATGCTGATTGTTAGCTGAATATAGCTGCCTCCTGTGATTGTTTCACCGTGTGCATGGCTATTTCTTCATTAAAATATATCTCAAGAATGATTCAAATTAGGTAATATAAGTACATTTGAATGTTTTGTCAAATTGTATTCGCTACCTCAATCATGAAAGTAAAGGTTTGCGTATAGTGTCCCTTGAAATACATTCGTATGTGAATTTATTGTTCAATGAGCTTACCGTCAGATGAGAGTGGCGGGTTCCCCCGATACCGACTATTTCCACCTCAGAGATGCTGGGCCGCAACATTTCCTCCCATCGGCAGTACTCTATTTCCAGGGCAGGTCCGCCACCGGTTCCTGCGGCATGTCGGGCCTCCAGGCTTAAATTTTTCTTGAGATCCATCTTACAGTCCCGGTAGTGATGTTTTATCGAATCAAGATCTCTGTTCCGGCCACCCACTGCATTGACTGCATTTCTTATCTCATTCCAGAGCCTCCTCTTGTCAGTCGGGGTAGTCTTCTGGTGCTGCAGCCTCCTATACCTGGCCATATAGGCCTCTACGAGGGCCTCCTTCTCCTCCATCGAAAACCTCGCCTCCCTAGTCGCCTTGGCCTTCCCCTGTGACGATGCCCTCTGTTTCCCGGACTGTGAAGCCCTACTCTGTCCGCCACTGGGCCCAGCCACTTGTTCATCTTGAACCAAGTGGCTGGGTCCACCCACCGCTTCCACCCCCGCTTCCTGCCCCCCTTCCTGCCCTGTTCCTCTCCCCCTCCCTTTCCTCCCCCCTCTACCTCTCCCCTGCCTGGCCTCCATCTGTTCCCTAAACTAAACCCCAAATAATCAAACAAAAAGTGAGTGTGATGAAATGAAAGGGGGTCAAAATAAAGAACTAAAAAGACAAAAAAAGTGCTGAAAGTGTGAGAGGGATGTAAAAAAACAAAGAGGGTAAGGAGTATTTAAATAAACCAAAAGAAGAAGAAGACTAAAAGGAGGATATGTAAACTAAATGTAACTAGGGGATGGGTATGGGGTATGGGATAAGAGTAAATAGGATGAAAGGGAATGGGACTACAGGGAATGGGGTATGGAGTGTAGTATGAGGGGGTATGGAGTGTATGTAGTGTTATTGATAAGTGTATGTATGTATTGAATGTGTTTGCGTGTAAATGTGTTACGTGTACAGAAAAATCACTCGCTCGCTAACTCACACTACTACTAATTCTCACTAACACACTACTACTAATTCTCACTAACAAACACTCCCACTAACTCTCACTAACTACCACTAACTTACGCTCCCACTAACAACTCTCACTAACAACTCCCACTAACTCACTCACGCTCCCACTAACAGACTCTCTCCCACTCCCACTAACTCCAACTAACTCACTCACGATAACACTAACAACTGAATCTCTCACGCTAACACTAACTCACTCACAATAATGCACCAACTCTCTAATCTTAAACCTCCAATCTCCAAAGACCCACCAGCAACACAGTCAAAGAAGCCCTGCTTGTGTGGTGCTTATATACCCTGTGTAAATGTTTAATGATGTACCAATTTCCGTTGTAAATTGTGTTCAGGTGTGCTTTATTAGCAATTAATATTAGTGCAATGTGTATTAGTTGTGTGAATTTGCGCATGCTCATTTGGAGTTAGTATTTGTGGAATGTGTAGAATGCGATGATGTCATAGTGGTCGTTTTCTCTAACATTGTCCAATAGTATTCTTTTTAAATGTGAATTTGCGATGGTGTGTTATTAGTGAAGTGTTGTATATGTATGTTTGTCCTAATATATAGTTATATTGAATGCGATTATTTTTCTAGTGTATGTATATATTTTTTATTCCTTGTTGTTATTTTGCAAATTTCCGCATCTTAAAGTATATGCGTATTCCCCGTATTAAATTTTATTTCAAATCCCCCCGCTTGTGAATGTGTAATGCTTGTGTGCTTTGTTGATTGATTGTTGTTGTGACATTTGCGGCGTGTTATTGTTGTGCATGATGTGGTATGCGTCATATGACCGAGCTGTGCGTATTCTCGCGAGCTCGAGTGTTAGGTGAAAAAAGCTATTTTTTGCTTTCCCATTGATCTCTATGGGAGACTGTCTTACGCGGGCAGTATTACGCGTGTGACATACACGCGTTAGGAGCATCGTTAGATGGTCTGTTTTGAACTCTAAATACCGGAGTCAAACAATGACGTGCGTTAGACATAAAACACGCGTGGCGTTAGCAACCCATCTACCGCCGAACTCCAAATCTAGCCGTTAGTTCTTTTTTTATTTTTTTTTACTTTAGTTAGTTTATTTAATTGTATTTATTTGTAGGTATTTTATGTAATTAATTTATTGATAGTGTAGTGTTAGGTTTAATTGTAGATAAATGTAGGTATTTTATGTAATTCATTTATTGATAGTGTAGTGTTAGGTTTAATTGTAACTTAGGTTAGGATTTATTTTACAGGTAATTTTGTAATTATTTTAACTAGGTAGCTATTAAATAGTTATTAACTATTTAATAGCTATTGTACCTGGTTAAAATAATTACAAAGTTGCCTGTAAAATAAATATTAATCCTAAAATAGCTACAATATAATTATTTGTTATATTGTAGCTATATTAGGGTTTATTTTACAGGTAAGTATTTAGCTTTAAATAGGAATAATTTATTTAATAAGAGTTAATTTATTTTGTTAGATTTAAATTATATTTAACTTAGGGGGTGTTAGTGTTAGACTTAGCTTTAGGGGTTAATAAATTTATTAGAGTAGTGGTGAGGTCCGGTCGGCAGATTAGGGGTTAATACTTGAAGTTAGGTGTCAGCGATGTTAGGGAGGGCAGATTAGGGGTTAATACTATTTATTATAGGGTTATTGAGGCGGGAGTGAGGCGGATTAGGGGTTAATACATTTATTATAGTAGCGGTGAGGTCCGGTCGGCAGATTAGGGGTTAATTATTGTAGGTAGCTGGCGGCGACGTTGTCGGGGGCAGATTAGGGGTTAATAAATATAATATAGGGGTCGGCGGTGTTATGGGCAGCAGATTAGGAGTACATAGGTATAATGTAGGTTGCGGCGGTGTACGGAGCGGCAGATTAGGGGTTAAAAAAAATATGCAGGCGTCAGCGATAGCGGGGAGGCAGATTAGGGGTTAATAAGTGTAAGGTTAGGGTTGTTTAGACTCGGGGTACATGTTAGGGTGTTAGGTGCAGACTTAGAAACTGTTTCCCCATAGGAAACAATGTGGCTGCGTTAGGAGCTTAACGCTGCTTTTTTGCAGGTGTTAGGTTTTTTTTCAGCTCAAACTGCCCCATTGTTTCCTATGGGGGAATCGTGCATGAGCAAGTTTTTAAAGCTGGCCGCGTCCGTAAGCACCGCTGGTATTGAGAGTTGCAGTGGCGGTAAATTATGCTCTACGCTCCTTTTTTGGAGCCTAACGCAGCCATTCTGTGAACCCTAAATACCAGCGGTATTTAAAAGGTGCGGGGGAAAAAAGCCAGCGTTAGCTACACGGGTCGTTACCGACAAAACTCTAAATCTTTTTTTTTTTTTGCCCCATTTTTCAGTATGAAATTCCTATTTTCATTAAATTTCATATACCCATGTAGGGTATCACAAGAAAAGCCTGTTTGTCTGTTAAAAAAATGGTGTATAATATGTATGGGTGTACTTAACAAGAGAGCGGATAATTAAGGTGAAACCAATAGTGAGCAAAAAAAATTGAGAACATGGATTGTGGTTACCTCCAACAGGAACCAGTTTATTTTTATGCTTTGAATACCATGTTCTGCTCTGATTTGGGGTTCTCTTCTCCATGAGAACATTCACTGCGGAAACATAGACAATACAAGTCCTACTGTGTGTAAGGATGTGTGTTCACCAAGAAGAAGCAGCAATCAAAGCCCTTTTGTTTAATCAAGTTTGGCCAGTAACTAACTAATCAGCAGTCAGGTGAGGGCTTTATTCCCAAAACCACACTATAAGACAGGTGTATGTAGTTGTGACTTAATTCCTTGACAGACCCAACACAAATGCACCAACTTCTGTCCCTTACCTTCTCCATTGTTACTTGCTATATCCAATCAGATTTCTTCACATTTTGTTTGCTCCAGTTGTGCCCTGTAAATCAGTCACATGTCTAGCCATTTCTCATTGGATTAGTTACTCATCCAACATGATTGCTTATTTTTCATTGGCTGAGCCAATCCACTCACCCTGTTTCTAGAAAGAAGATATGGGTTATTGTAGGTGGGTTGGGGCATTTTACTATCAGACGGTGTTGAAAAGGTCTGTCAAGGATTTAACTCCTTGACAAAACCCACACATATGCGACTAGCCCCTGCCCCTTACCGTTTCCATTGTGGCTTGCTCTATCCAATCAGCTTTCCTCTGTTTCTGTTTGCCCCAGTTGGACTTTTGGAATTACCTTATAGTTTGTCTTATATCAAGCTGTGTTCTGTTCCCCCTTCTTTTTTGCTGTGTCACAGCCATTGTGCATGGATGATTTTATAAGGATGATCACTTTTTTGGTGGCTGTTGGGGAGGAGAATAATTTTTTCACCTGTAGAAAAATAAAGTTTAATTTGCCTTCCGGAACATCCATGTGCAAATTTATTCTGGCTCTGATGGTTCCCACAGGCAGCAGAGGGATGCAAAATAATTGAAAGCAACTTAATTAGGATGAAAAAAAGCCTTTTTAATAAATGCAATTAGGAACACTTCACACAGATGATGCTTTCAGATCCCCCTCCCGACCTCTCAACACGTGCTCCCTCTTTCATGCTGATTTATTTCATGCAGTTTGAAAACACAGTATTCGGGCAGTGAGCACTAAATGAGACCACAAGAGGAAACCATTCACTATTTAAGGGCTCATTTGTCCACGTAAAACTGGATTAGTCTATTCTTATTGATAAAACTTTCATGATACACCAGCTCTGAAGTTCTTGGCTCCCAAACGAGGAGAGAAATGAAATCAAAATTCTTTCAATTAACAGAAACATAGTTAATATAAAGTATAGAAATATCATTAGAAAAGCAATGGTACTTCTTAAGCTAAAAACATATTGCTTGTCTTAATTGCGCATCTGTATAATACACATATAGACCTAGCTTTGGCATTTAACTGTATCTGTCACTAACATACGTGACATATAAGCATTCTATTCAGCTGATTAGGCACAACACCTGTCCTGAAGGCCACTAACATGTCATTTAAAGGGACAGTCAACAATTAAAATGGTTATTGTTTAAAAAAGATAGGCAATACCTTTACTACCCATTCCCCAGCTTTGCACAACCAACATTGTTATATTAATACACTTTATAACATTCAAACCTCTAAATTTCTGCCTGTTTCTAAGCCAATTAATCACATGCATTTTTTATTTGCTTTTCACAACAGGAGACTGATAGTTAATGTTGGCCATATAGATAACATTGTGCTCACGCCCGTGGGTTCTGCACAACACAGCTAAAAGTCAATAGATAATAAATAAAAAGTGATCAGGGAGCTATCAAAAGAGGCTTCGATACAAGGTAATCACAGAGGTAAAAAGTATATTAATAAAACAGTGTTGGTTGTGCAAAACTGGGGAATTGGTAATAAAGGGATTATCTATCTTTTTAAAGAATACAAATGTTTGAGTTGACTGTCTCTAGAGCAAACATTGCATACTTGTATTCATTATAATATAAAGAATCTAAGCATATAATGTTCGCATTACAGTCCAAGCTTACAGTGTGGTTAAACCCTGCAAATGGGTTAAACCCTTAGGTAAAGTTATCCTTAGGAGTCACAAGCTTTGCAGAATACAAGGAGGACAGCCTCTGATTGGTTTTTTTGTGAAGGCTGCTAGCTTTTGATTGGCTCACTGGTGATTTCCTGCTCAGAAGCTGCAACAATTGCTGCTCATAAGTTGAACGTTAATATAGCGTCAGTAATACCAAAAATTGACATGTTTTGGCTAATTAGAATATCCCTTTTGTTGATATAGAACATCAAACACAACACAGCCCAGCCCAGCACATTTACAATACTCCAATATGTGCTGCTGGGAGACTGCAGTCCCTAATATCAATACAAAGAAATGCTTCTGCCACAGCACAATTGTGCACATCATTTTTTTATTGTTCAATGCACAACAGCAGCAACAAAGCAAAAAACGTTTCAGGTGTTACCCCCACAATCGTGTTTTTGACAATATTTGGCATATTCTATATTTGTAATGCATCAAGGAGTTTAAAAAAAAAGACTAGGTTTAAAGCATATTTCAGGGTAAATGAAACACTGCAAGTGTTAAACAGAAATCAATTGACTAGAAACATGAGCATTAATTTAAATAAAGAATAATGGTTTTATCTAATAGTTTCTCTATAGAAAATTTACAGGATAAGCTGAAATGTAAACAAAGGTGCCTGTGTGTAGCTGACAATGAATGGGCCCTTGGGAAAAAAAGAGGAAGTAGGGCCACACAACAAACTATCTAGCTTTATTTATATAAATTAAATAATAAACAAACACATAGGCCTAGGTTACAAGTGGAGTGCAAAAATACAGCTCAAATTAAATCAATAGTGCTCTTATTCTTGCGCTAAAATTACAAGTTGAAAGTAAAATAGTATCGCCTGCGTAAAAGCCTTAGGTGCACTAATATGGATAGCAGAGACAAAATAAATCCCTCACCTAATGGACTTCTATGGAACGGTAAAAAAACTCAGGTCATGGCTCTCACTTGAGCGCTAACATAAAGGTGTGATAAGCTGAAGATGCGTTAAAAACCAGAAAAAATTGTTTTGTTCTCATCGATTACATATACAGTATCTCACAAAAGTGAGTACACCCCTCACGTTTTTGTAAATATTTTATTATATCTTTTCATGTGACAACACTGAAGAAATGACACTTTGCTACAATATAAAGTACCGAGTGTACAGCCTGTATAACAGTGTAAATTTGCTGTGCCCTCAAAATAACTCAACACACAGCCATTAATGTCTAAACCGTTGGCAACGAAAGTGAGTACACCCTTAAGTGGAAAAGCCCAAATTGGGCCCAATTAGCCATTTTTCTTCCCCGGTGTCATGTGACTTCGTAGTGTTACAAGTTCTTAGGTGTAAATGGGGAGCAGGTGTGTTAAATTTGGTGTTATCGCTCTCACACTCTCTCATACTGGTCACTGGAAGTTCAACATGGCACCTCATGGCAAAGAACTCTATAAGGATCTGAAAAAAAGAATTGTTGCTCTACATAAATATGGCCTAGGCTATATAAGAAGATTGCCAAGACCCTAAAACTGAGCTGCAGCACAATGGGCAAGACCATACAGCAGTTTCACAGGACAGGTTCCACTCAGAACAGGCCTCGCCATGGTCGACCAAAGAAGTTGAGTGCACTTGCTTAGCGTCATATCCACAGATTGTCTTTGGGATATAGACGTATGAGTGCTGCCAGCATGGCTGCAGAGGTTGAATGGGTGGGGGGTCAGCCTGTCAGTGCTCATACGCTGCACACTGCATCAAACTGGTCTGCATGGCTGTAGTCCCAGAAGGAAGCCTCTTCTAAAGATGATGCACAAGAAAGCCCGCAAACAGTTTGCTGAAGACAAGCAGAATAAGAACATGGATTACTTTAAGATAACCTTATTTGGTTCAGATGGTGTCAAGCGTGTGTGGCGGCAACCAGATGAGGAGGACAAAGACAAGTGTGTCTTGAAAACAGTCAAGCATGGTGGTGGGAGTGTCATGGTATGGGCCTGCATGAGTGCTGCCGGCACTGGGGAGCTACAGTTCATTGAGGGAACCATGAATGCCAACATGTACTGTGACATACTGAAGCAGAGCATGATCCCCAGTGCCGGCAGCACCTTTGATAAATAGGCCCCAAAGGTTGGTCTAACCAAATATTATTTTGATTTAGATTTTTCTTCTGTTCACTTTTACTTACTTTTTTTGCGCAGTAGTATTTCTCAAGTGAGCTAACCCGACATGAAATTTTATTATTATTATTCTTCTTTATTTATAAATTGCCAACAGATTCCATGGGTACAAAGATAAAAGTACAACCGTGATACAACATAATACAAGACACCAGACTGGGCCGCATGGCAGTATTTCAACATGATAACGACCCCAAACACACCTCCAAGACGACCACTACATTGCTAAAGAAGCTGAGGGTAAAGGTGATGGACTGGCCAAGCATATCTCCAGACCTAAATCCTATTGAGCATCTGTGGGGCATCCTCAAACGGAAGGTGGGGGAGCGCAAGATCTCTAACATCCACCAGCTCTGTGATGCCGTCATGGAGGAGTGGAAGAGTACTCCAGTGGCAACCTGTGAAGCTCTGGTGAACTCCATGCCCAAGAGGGTTAAGGCAGTGCTAGAAAATAATGGTGGCCACACCAAATATTGACACTTTGGGCCCAATTTGGACATTTCCACTTAGGGGTGTACTCACTTTTGTTGCCAATAGTTTAGACATAAATGGCTGTGTGTTGTTATTTTGACAGCAAATTTACACTGATATACAGGCTGTACACTCACTACTTTACATTGTAGCAAAGTATCATTTCTTCAGTGTTGTCACATGAAAAGATATAATAAAACATTTACAAACATGTGAGGGGTGTACTCACTTTTGTGAGATACTGTATACATATATATATATATATATATATATATATATATATATATATATATATACACAGTATCTTCTCATCCGAGTGCACTCTCCCTGACAAAGTAGGTCATAGGACCAGCATGCAATTAGGATTCAATATCAAGCAGAAACGATATTTGCCTCAAACCATCACAACATAAATAAGTGTCAACTCTAGTGAGTGCCATTGATCCTGCTTGATACATACAGCTCTGAAAAAAATTAATTGACCACTGCAAAATGTTCAGTTTCTCTAGTCTTACTATTTATAGGTATGTGATTTTTAATCACAGCTTTCATGCGTCTTGGCATGCTCTCTACCAGTCTTTCACATTGCTGTTTGGTGACTTTATGCCACTTCAGGCGCAAAAATTCAAGCAGCTCAACTTTTGATGGCTTGTGAGCATCCATCTTCCTCTTGACCACATTCCAGATGTTTTCAGTGGGGTTCAGGTCTGGCTGGCCATGACAGGGTTTTGATTTGGTGGTCCTCCATCCACACCTTTAATTGAACTGGCTGTGTGGCATGGAGCATTGTCCTGCTGGAAAAAAACAATCTTTGTTGGGGAACGTTGTCATAGCAGAAGGAAGCAAGATTTCTTCCAGGATAACCTTGTGCATCTGTTTTGCATTACATGAAGAGACAGAAGCAACTGAGGCTGCCTAAATCCACAGAACTGTGGTTAATTCTTCAGGATGTCTGGAACAACCTACCTCCCATTTAAAAAAAAAATTGTGTACAAGTGTACCTAGAAGAATTGACACTGTTTTAATAGGAAAGGGTCCCATTTATCAAGCTCCGAACGGAGTTTGTGGGCCCGTGTTTCTGGCGAGTCTTCAGTCTGCAGGGGGCGGCGTTGCACCAGCAGCTCTTGTGAGCTGCTGGTGCAATGCTGAATACGGAGAGCGTATTGCTCTCCGCATTCAGTGAGGTCTTGCGGACCTGATCCGCTCTGTCGGATCAGGTCCACAAGACCTTTGATAAATAGGCCCCAAAGGTTGGTCTAACCAAATATTATTTTGATTTAGATTTTTCTTCTGTTCACTTTTACTTACTTTTTTTGCGCAGTAGTATTTCTCAAGTGAGCTAACCCGACATGAAATTTTATTATTATTATTCTTCTTTATTTATAAATTGCCAACAGATTCCATGGGTACAAAGATAAAAGTACAACCGTGATACAACATAATACAAGACACCAGACAAAATTTAACAAATACATTGAGGGCCCTATTCCTGTGGTAAGTTACATTAATAATAATAATATTTCACATTCCAATGTTCTTCACATAGCTAAATATGTTCTATTTATTCTTAAATACATGATTCTATATATACTGTATCTGATGGAGTTTTAGTAAAAACAGAATTTATGCTTACCTGATAAATTACTTTCTCCAACGGTGTGTCCGGTCCACGGCGTCATCCATAACTTGTGGGGAATATTCTCTTCCCCAACAGGAAATGGCAAAGAGCACAGCAAAAGCTGTCCATATAGTCCCTCCTAGGCTCCGCCCACCCCAGTCATTCGACCGACGGACAGGAGAAAAACAGGAGAATGGGTGCCATAGGGTGCCGTGGTGACTGTAGTTAAAGAAAGAAATTCATCAAACCTGATTAAAAAACCAGGGCGGGCCGTGGACCGGACACACCGTTGGAGAAAGTAATTTATCAGGTAAGCATAAATTCTGTTTTCTCCAACATTGGTGTGTCCGGTCCACGGCGTCATCCATAACTTGTGGGAACCAATACCAAAGCTTTAGGACACGGATGAAGGGAGGGAGCCAATCAGGTTACCTAAACGGAAGGCACCACGGCTTGCAAAACCTTTCTCCCAAAAATAGCCTCCGAAGAAGCAAAAGTATCAAATTTGTAGAATTTGGCAAAAGTGTGCAGGGAAGACCAAGTCGCTGCCTTACATATCTGATCAACAGAAGCCTCGTTCTTGAAGGCCCATGTGGAAGCCACAGCCCTAGTAGAGTGAGCTGTGATGCGTTCGGGAGGCTGCCGTCCGGCAGTCTCATAAGCCAATCGGATGATGCTTTTCAGCCAAAAGGAAAGAGAGGTAGCAGTAGCTTTTTGACCTCTCCTCTTGCCAGAATAAACGACAAACAGAGAAGACGTTTGTCTGAAATACTTTGTTGCTTCTAAATAGAACTTTAAAGCACGAACTACATCTAAATTGTGTAACAAACGTTCCTTCTTTGACACAAAGAAGGCACAACTATTTCCTGGTTAATATTCTTGTTGGAAACAACCTTTGGAAGGAAACCAGGTTTAGTACGCAAAACAACCTTATCTGAATGGAACACCAGATAGGGCGGATTACACTGCAGAGCAGATAACTCAGAAACTCTTCTAGCAGAAGAAATAGCAACCAAAAACAGAACTTTCCAAGATAACATCTTGATATCTATGGAATGTAGAGGTTCAAACGGAACCCCTTGAAGAACTGAAAGAACTAAATTCAGACTCCAGGGAGGAGTCAAAGGTCTGTAAACAGGCTTGATCCTGACCAAAGCCTGAACAAAAGCTTGAACATCTGGCACAGCTGCCAGTCGTTTGTGTAACAAGACAGATAAAGCAGAAATCTGTCCCTTTAGAGAACTCGCTGATAATCCCTTATCCAAACCTTCTTGAAGAAAAGAAAGGATCCTAGGAATTTTGGTCTTACTCCATGAGAATCCCTTGGATTCACACCAACAGATATATCTTTTCCATATTTTATGGTAAATTTTTTCTAGTTACAGGTTTTCTGGCTTGTACCAGAGTATCTATCACAGAATCCGAAAACCCACGCTTAGATAAAATCAAGCGTTCAATTTCCAAGCCGTCAGCTGGAGGGAAACTAGATTTGGATGTTCGAATGGACCCTGTACAAGAAGATCCTGTCTCAAAGGTAGCTTCCATGGTGGAGCCGATGACATATTCACCAGGTCTGCATACCAAGTCCTGCGTGGCCACGCAGGAGCTATCAAGATCACCGAGGCCCTCTCCTGTTTGATCCTGGCTACCAGCCTGGGAATGAGAGGAAACGGTGGAAACACATAAGCTAGGTTGAAGGCCCAAGGCGCTACTAATGCATCCACTAGAGTCGCCTTGGGATCGCTGGATCTGGACCCGTAGCAAGGAACCTTGAAGTTCTGACGAGACGCCATCAGATCCATGTCTGGAATGCCCCATAATTGAGTCAACTGGGCAAATATCTCCGGGTGGAGTTCCCACTCCCCCGGATGGAATGTCTGACGACTCAGATAATCCACCTCCCAGTTTTCCACTCCTGGGATGTGGATCGCAGATAGGTGGCAGGAGTGATCCTCCGCCCATTTTATGATTTTGGTCACTTCTCTCATCGCCAGGGAACTCCTTGTTCCCCCCTGATGGTTGATGTAAGCAACAGTCGTCATGTTGTCTGATTGGAATCTTATGAATCTGGCCCTTGCTAGTTGAGGCCAAGCCCTGAGAGTATTGAGTATCGCTCTCAGTTCCAGAATTTTTATCGGGAGAAGAGACTCTTCCCGAGACCATAGACCCTGAGCTTTCAGGGAGTCCCAAACCGCGCCCCAGCCCACTAGACTGGCGTCGGTCGTGACGATGACCCACTCTGGTCTGCGGAAGCTCATTCCCTGAGACAGGTGATCCTGGGTTAGCCACCAACGGAGTGAGTCTCTGGTCGTCTGATCTACTTGAATCACTGGAGACAAGTCTGTATAGTCCCCATTCCACTGTTTCAGCATGCACAGTTGTAATGGTCTTAGATGAATTCGCGCAAAAGGAACTATGTCCATTGCTGCAACCATCAACCCTACTACTTCCATGCACTGAGCTATGGAAGGTCGTGGAACAGAGTGAAGAACTTGACAAGCGTTTAGAAGTTTTGACTTTCTGACATCTGTCATGAAAATCTTCATTTCTAAAGAATCTATTATTGTCCCCAAGAAAGGAACTCTTGTCGACGGAGACAGGGAACTCTTTTCTATGTTCACCTTCCACCCGTGAGATCTGAGAAAGGCCAGAACGATGTCTGTGTGAGCCTTTGCCTTTGAAAGAGACGACACTTGTATCAGAATGTCGTCCAAGTAAGGTGCCACTGCAATGCCCCTTGGTCTTAGAACCGCTAGAAGGGACCCGAGTACCTTTGTGAAAATCCTTGGAGAAGTGGCTAGCCCGAATGGGAGAGCCACAAACTGGTAATCTTTGTCCAGAAAGGTGAACCTTAGGAACTGATGATGATCTTTGTGGATAGGAATATGTAGATACGCATCCTTTAGATCCACGGTAGTCATAAATTGACCCTCCTGGATTGAAGGTAAAATCGTTCGAATAGTTTCCATTTTGAACTAAATTTGTTTAGAATCTTTAAATCCAGAATTGGTCTGAAAGTTCCCTCTTTTTTGGGAACTACAAACAGATTTGAGTAAAACCCCATTCCTTGTTCCACAGTTGGAACTGGGTGTATCACTCCCATTTTTAACGGGTCTTCTACACAATGTAAGAATGCCTGTCTCTTTATTTGGTTTGAAGATAAGTGAGACATGTGGAACCTTCCCCTTGGGGGTAGTTCCTTGAATTCCGGAAGATAACCCTGAGAAACTATTTCTAGCGCCCAGGGATCCTGAACATCTCTTGCCCAAGCCTGAGCGAAGAGAGAGAGTCTGCCCCCTACTAGATCCGGTCCCGGATCGGGGGCTACTCCTTCATGCTGTTTTGGTAGCAGCAGCAGGCTTCTTGGCCTGCTTACCCTTGTTCCAGCCTTGCATCGGTTTCCAAGCTGGTTTGGTTTGCGAAGCATTACCCTCTTGTCTAGAGGCTGCAGAGTTGGAGGCTGGTCCGTTCCTGAAATTGCGAAAGGAACGAAAATTAGACTTATTCTTGGCCTTGAAAGGCCTATCTTGTGGGAGGGCGTGGCCCTTACCCCCAGTGATGTCTGAGATAATCTCTTTCAATTCTGGCCCAAAAAGGGTTTTACCCTTTAAAGGGATATTAAGCAACTTTGTCTTGGAAGATACATCCGCTGACCAAGACTTTAGCCAGAGCGCTCTGCGCGCCACAATTGCAAACCCTGAATTTTTCGCCACTAATCTAGCTAACTGCAAAGCGGCATCTAAAATAAAGGAATTAGCTAACTTAAGTGCGTGAATTCTGTCCATAACCTCCTCATACGGAGTCTCTCTACTGAGCGACTTTTCTAGTTCCTCGAACCAGAACCACGCTGCTGTAGTGACAGGAATAATGCACAAAATAGGTTGCAGGAGGTAACCTTGCTGTACAAAAATCTTTTTAAGCAAACCCTCCAATTTTTTATCCATAGGATCTTTGAAAGTACAATTATCCTCGATAGGAATAGTAGTGCGCTTAGCTAGTGTAGAAACTGCCCCCTCGACCTTAGGGACTGTCTGCCATAAGTCCTTTCTGGGGTCGACCATAGGAAATAATTTCTTAAATATAGGAGGGGGGACAAAAGGTATGCCGGGCTTCTCCCACTCCTTATTCACTATGTCCACCACCCGCTTGGGTATAGGAAAAGCGTCAGGGTGCACCGGAACCTCTAGGAACTTGTCCATCTTGCACAATTTTTCTGGAATGACCAGGTTGTCACAATCATCCAGAGTAGATAGCACCTCCTTAAGCAGTGCGCGGAGATGCTCTAATTTAAATTTAAATGTCACAACATCAGGTTCTGCCTGTTGAGAAATTCTACCTGAATCAGAAATTTCCCCATCTGACAAAACCTCCCTCATAGCCCCTTCAGATTGGTGTGAGGGTATGACAGAGCAATTATCATCAGCGCTCTCCTGCTCTACAGTGTTTAAAACAGAGCAATCGCGCTTTCTCTGAAATGCAGGCATTTTGGATAAAATATTTGCTATGGAGTTATCCATTACTGCCGTCAATTGTTGCATAGTAACAAGCATTGGCGCGCTAGAAGTACTAGGGGCCTCCTGCGTGGGCAAAACTGGTGTAGACACAGAAGGAGATGATGTAGAACTATGTCTACTCCCTTCATCTGATGAATCATCTTGGGCAACTTTACTATCTGTGGCAGTACTGTCCTTACTTTGTTTGGACGCTATGGCACAATTATCACACAATTTTGAAGGGGGAGACACATTGGCTTCCATACATACAGAACATAGTTTATCTGAAGGCACAGACATGTTAAACAGGCTTAAACTTGTCAATAAAATACAAAAACCGTTTTAAAACAAAACCGTTACTGTCTCTTTAAATTTTAAACAGGGCACACTTTTTTACTGAATATGTGAAAAACTATGAAGGAATTTTTCAATTTTAACCAAATTTTCACCACAGTGTCTTAAAGCATTCAAAGCATTGCACCACAAATTTCAGACCTTTAACCCTTAAAATGACGAAACCGGAGCCGTTTACAGTTTTAACCCCTCTACAGTCCCAGCTACAGCCTTTGCTGCGACTTTACCAAACCCAGGGGGGTATACGATACCAAATGAAGCCTTCTAGGAACCTTTTCAACCACTTCCAGACCCACACACATGCAGCTGCATGTCCTGCTCTCAAAAGTAATGGCGCGAAAATGAGGCTCTGCCTACTACATAGAAGGCCCTTCCTGACTGGGAAGGTGTCTAAACCAGTGCATGACGTAAAAAAACGTTCCCCAAAGTTATAAAGTGTGAATTTCAACTTCAAGCTGTATAAAATGCCTAAATAAAGCAATCGATCTAGCCCATAAAAGTGTCTACCAGTTTTATAGCCCATATTAAGCCCTTTATTCTGTTTGAGACTAAGAAAATGGCTTACCGGTCCCCATGATGGGGAAAATGACAGCCTTCCAGCATTACTCAGTCTTGTTAGAAATATGGCTAGTCATACCTTAAGCAGAAAAGTCTGCCAACTGTTTCCCCCAACTGAAGTTATCTCATCTCAACAGTCCTATGTGGAAACAGCAAACGATTTTAGTTACTGCTGCTAAAATCATATTCATCTCACAAACAGAACTCTTCTCTTTTTCTGTTTCAGAGTAAATAGTACATACCAGCACTATTTTAAAATAACAAACTCTTGATAGTAGAATAAAAAAACTACAACTAAACACCACATACTCTTCACCATCTCCGTGGAGATGCTGCTTGTTCAGCAGGCAAAGAGAATGACTGGGGTGGGCGGAGCCTAGGAGGGACTATATGGACAGCTTTTGCTGTGCTCTTTGCCATTTCCTGTTGGGGAAGAGAATATTCCCCACAAGTTATGGATGACGCCGTGGACCGGACACACCAATGTTGGAGAAATATTTATCTATACTTACATATATATAATTAGACATGTCTTTTTTTTTCTAACACACGAGAATTCATATTTGAAAATAATTTTTATTATCTAGTGTTATTGTGAGTGTAACTGTACTTTTAAATTTATTTTTAATATTATTTGTTCAACTTTTTCGTTGAGCATAACATTTAACCAGAGCTCGGAAGTCTTGCTATCCAGATGCAGGTTAAATTAAATTATGCTTGAGTGAACGTGTTTACATTCAACCTGTAATACGCAGACTATTTCCATTCGCCTAGATTACAAGTTTTGCGCTATAGAGGGTGCGAAACGAATGCAACAAAAGTTGCGTTATTTCACTGTCCATAGCGCTGCCATTACAAGTTTCTAAAAAGCCGCCTTTTTAGAAAGGGCTGAGAATACGTGCTTGTGCATGATTTCCCCGTAGACATCAATGGGGAGAGCATGTTAGAAAAAAAACTAACACCTGAATCGCGGAATGGCGATCGCCGTAACACAACCCCATTGATGTCTATGGGGAAAAAAAGCTACGTTTAAACCTAACACCCTGACATAAACCCCACGGCTAAACACCCCTGATTTGAATAGCCAATAGAATTTCAGTAGCTCTTATCCTATTGGCTGATTTGAATTTCGAAAGTCAAATCAGCCAATAGGAAAGCAAGGGACGCCATTTTGAAAAGGCTCCCTTGCATTGAAGATTCAGTGTATGGGGGTGACCGTATGAAGAGGACTCTCCGCTCCGAATGTCTTCAAGGATGGACCCACTCCACACCGCCGGGATGAAGATAGAAGATGCCGCCTGGATGGAGATAGAAGACGCCGCCTGGATGGATGAAGACCTCGTCGCCTGGATGAAGACCTCGCCGCCTGGATGAAGACTTTTCGCTGCCTGGATGTCCGGACTTCAGAAACTGTAAGTGGATCATCAGGGGTTAGTGTTAGGTTTTTTGTTACTTTTTTTGGGGTGTTTTTTTTTTTTAGATCGGGGTTTGGGCTTTTTTAAAAGAGCTAAATGCCCATACAAATGGCCTTTTCAGGGCAATGGGTAGCTTAGGTTTTTGTTAGAGTTAGGGTTTTTATTTTGGGGGGTTGGTTGGGTGGTGAGTTTTACTGTTGGGGGGTCTTTGTATTTTTTTCCAGGACAGTGCCCTACAAAAGGCCCTTTTAAGGGCTATTTGTAGTTTATTGCAGGCCAGTGTTTTTTTTTTATTTTGGGGGGGCTTTTTTATTTTTATAGGGCTATTAGATTAGGTGTGATTGTTGTTATTTTGGATAATTTCGTTTGTTATTTTTTGTAATTTAGTGTTTGTTTGTTATTTTTTGTAATGTAGTATTTTTTATTTTTTATAATTTTAGACTTAAACTTTTTATGTGTAATTTAGTTTATTTAATTGGTAGTTATTTTAATTTTAGTATAATAGTTTAGTATTATAGTTATGTTAGGTCAATTGTTAGTTTAAACTTAGTTTTTTTTAATTTCACAGGTAAGTTTTATTTATTTTAAGATAATTGTAATTTTAATTTAAAGTTAAGGGGTTGTTAGGTTTAGGGGTTAATAGTTTAATTTAGTTTTTGCGATGTGGGGGCTGGTGGTTTAGGGGTTAATAGGTTTATTTATTGGCTGTGATGCGGGAGGGCAGAGGTTTAGGGGTTAATAACTTTATTTACTGGCGGCGATGTTAGGGAGCGGCGGAATAGGGGTTAAAAGCTTTATTATAGTGTCTGTGATGTTGGGGTGTGGGGGAATAGGGGTTAATAACTTTTTTATAGTGGCAGCGATGTCGGGGAGCGGCGTAATAGGGGTTATTAACTTTTATTAGTGGTGGCGATGTCGGGAGCGGCAGATTTGGGGTTAATACATTTTAAATAGTGTTTGCGATGCGGAAGGGTGGCGGAATAGGGGTTACTAGGTAGTTTATGGGTGTTAGTGTACTTTGAAACATTTTAGTTATGAGTTTTGTGAAACATTTTTGTTGTGTAAAACTTATAACTACTGCTCTCAGATAGCGGAATGGATCGTGTCGGTATAGGTTGGAACGCAAACTTTTTAGCCTCATCGCACAACTTGTAATACCGGCGCTATGGAAATCCCACGCATTTTTTTGAGTGCAGGATTGACGTTGTGTTACAGGCTAAAATGCTTGTGGTACAGCTATACCGACAGGACTCGTAATGGCCACTTTTTCAGCGTTAAAACCGTAACACACAACTTGTAATCTAGCCGAATGTACGCAAAGAGCCGAGATAACCCCCTTTTTGTTTACACACTACTCGTAATCTAGCCCAGTTTTGACAAAAATTTATATTTTAGCAGGGTTTATATTAAAATCATCAAGTTTATGCTTTTTAATCCTATATAATAATTGTTAAAGGGATATGAAACCCAAAATTAGAACATGCGATTTTGAACAACTTTTTTTACTTCTATTAACAAATTTCCTTCATTCTCTTGGTATCTTTTGTTGAAAAGCAGGGGTGTAAAGCTTAGGAGCTAGACAATTTCTGTACCACTATATGACAGCAGTTTTGCAAGAATGTCAGCGTCGTTTTCTGCGCAAGCGAGGGAACCCACGCCGCCCGTAATTTCACCTCGCAACTCGAGCTATCCAATATACTGCGCCGTCAGATGCTAAACTGGCGTAAGTATGAAAAACCAGCGATCAACTAAAATGTGTGCAAATACACATTTTATTCGTCGCAAGTACTTACGCCAGTATTTTGTTCACGTAAAGTCTCAATAAAGAGTAGTTTGATGCAAATTAGGCTACAAATCGTAAAAAATAACCACCAGTTCTAAAAGATGCGCCACGTAATTACGCGATTCAAAATTCATACATAAACCCATGCGCAGCCGCCATTTTCTTTAGTGTGTTTGGTTGGTTCTTGGAGCTACAGCACACTACAGTGAGTTCAGTTATTTAGTAAGAGCAGTGAGAGAGGCGCAATTCATAAAAGTTAGTTAGGTCGGATTTCTGTTTAGTTAAGCCTGTACATTTACCTACACTTTTTTTTTACATATTGCACACATTTTGCATACATACATATACAAAATACACAACACTTTTTTTTTCTAACACCTTACACATTTTATTTATCTTTTACAGTGTGATAGGCTGAGTGTTTGGTTGTGATTGTGTGTGATTGAAGTGGGAGTGAGTGTGAGTGTGTGAGCGTGTAGTGTGAGGATGGCAGGGAGAGGTAGGGCGGGGGGGGAGGAGGGGAGTGGAGTTGCAGGGAGAGGATTCTTGTAGTGGACAGGAGGAGCAGCAGGGTCCCCGTCAGGGAGTAAGTGGAGTGGGGAGAGGGAGAGCCAGAAGGGATGATGGGAGTGGGGTTGCCCAGAGACCAGGCACACTCAGAAGAGGAACAGAGGGTGCACATGGGGACAGAAGGGGGGAGGAGGGAGAGGATAGGGAGGAACCCACATCAGGGACATCCCAGGGAGGAAGCCAGGTGGAAACAGACGATGAGCACATGAGATGCTCGAACTTCTCGTTCGACGAGAATGTTGCGCTAGTCCAGGCCGTCCTGGAGAACCACAGTGCCCTCCTTGGCCAGGAGAAGGGAAAAGAGTTGGCCGAAGGCGTAAGGCAGCATGGTTGTTGGTCGAGGATGCTGTAAACAGCGTGGCCCCGCAGAGGAGGACTGTCGAGGGCCTTAAAAAACCATGCACCAGAGGGGAACAGGCGGTGGTCCACCCCAGGAAGCTGAATACAACGAATGGCAGGAGATGATTTGCAGGTCCCTGAGCGTCACAGCAGTCCGTGGACTTCCAGGGGCTCGTGACTCAGGGTCTGCAACATCAGCACAGCATGCTGGTGAGTAACATCCCACACACCAGTATTATATGTATTTGAGATATAACATCCTTTAATGTCACACATTCATGTATACAATGAGGAGCATGGTATTTGGCCTACTAACAAAAACATCTACAATTATATTTCACATTAAAGGGACATTAAACCAAATGTTTTTATTTCATTATTCAGATAGAGAAAACAGTTTTAAACAACATCCCAATTTACTTCTATTATCTAATTTGCTTCATTATTCTGATTTTCTTTGTTTATGAATAGTGATGTCACGAATAGTTCGCCGGCGAATAGTTCCCGGCGAACATAGCATGTTCGCGTTCGGTGCGGACGGCGAACATATGTGATGTTCGGTCCGCCCCCTATTCGTCATCATTGAGTAAACTTTGACCCTGTACCTCACAGTCAGAAGACACATTCCAGTCAATCAGCAGCAGATCCTCCCTGCCAGACCCTCCCACCTCCTGGACAGCATCCATTTTAGATTCATTCGGAAGCTGCATTCTTAGTGAGAGGAGGGACAAGTGTAGCTGCTGCTGATTTAATAGGGAAATCGATAGCTAGGCTAGTGTATTCAGTGTCCACAACAGTCCTGAAAGACTCATCTGATCTCTGCTGTAAGGACAGCACCCCAAAAAGCCCTTTTTAGGGCTAGAACATCAGTCTGCTTTTTTTTTTTTTCCTGTGTAATCTAATTGCAGTTGCTTGCCTGCCAGCGTGTGTGTCAGGCTCACAGCGTATACTGTGCCCACTTGCCCAGTGCCACCACTCATATCTGCTGTAACAGTAGTGTACATTTAAAAAAAAAAAAACTTTTTTGACTGTGAAATAATAGCAGACAGCTGCCAGTACCCAAGATGGCCGCCAATAAGGCAGATGGGGAGGGTTAGAGAGCTGTTTTGGGGGGGATCAGGGAGGTTGGGGGCTAAGGGGGGATGCTACACCACAGCATATGTAAATATGCTAAAAAACCTTTTATTTTAGTACTGGCAGACTTTCTGCCAGTACTTAAGATGGCGGGGACAATTGTGGGGTGGGGGAGGGAAGGGAGCTGTTTGGGAGGGATCAGGGGGTCTGATGTGTCAGGTGGGAGGCTGATCTCTACACTAAAGCTAAAATTAACCCTGCAAGCTCCCTACAAACTACCTAATTAACCCCTTCACTGCTAGCCATAATACACGTGTGATGCGCAGCAGCATTTAGCGGCCTTCTAATTACCAGAAAGCAACACCAAAGTCATATATGTCTGCTATTTCTGAACAAAGGGGATCCCAGAGAAGCATTTACAACCATTTGTGCCATAATTGCACAAGCTGTTTGTAAATAATTTCAGTGAGAAACCTAAAATTGCGAAAAAATGTAAGTTTTTTTTAAATTTGATCGCATTTGGCGGTGAAATGGTGGCATGAAATATACCAAAATGGGCCTAGGTCAATACTTTGGGTTGTCTACTACACTACACTTAAGCTAACATTAACTCTACAAGCTCCCTACATGCTCCCTAATTAACCCCTTCACTGCTGGGCACAAAACACGTGTGGTGCGCAGTGGCATTTAGCAGCCTTCTAATTACCAAAAAGCAACGCCAAAGCCATATAAGTCTGCTATTTCTGAACAAAGGGGATCCCAGAGAAGCATTTACAACCATTTATGCCATCATTGCATAAGTTGTTTGTAAATAATTTCTGTGAGAAACCTAAAGTTTGGGAAAAAGTGAACAATTTTTTTTTATTTGATCGCATTTGGCGGTGAAATGGTGGCATTAAATATACCAAAATGGGCCTAGATCAATACTTTGGGTTGTCTACTACACTTAAGCTAAAATTAACTCTACAAGCTGCCTACATGCTCCCTAATTAACCCCTTCACTGCTGGGCATAAAACATGTGTGGTGCGCAGTGGCATTTAGCAGCCTTCTAATTACCAAAAAGCAACACCAAAGCCATATAAGTCTGCTATAATGGCATGTCTGGCACACAGTGTTGGGGCAAGGGTCCATCTGACCACTGATACCTGGTCTGCAAAGCATGGTCAGGGCAGGTATATCACCTACACTGCGCACTGTGAAGTAGGCGTAACCCTTACACTACCTGATCGATACAACATCATACCTGATGTTTTAAAGCACGTTATTCCAAACAATTTAGGAATGTTAGGTGATTTATGCCCTTTATGGATTAAAACCAGACACTGCATCAACTATGTAATTTTCCATGGGAGTTTTGCCATGGATCCCCCTCTGGCATGCCACAGTCCAGGTGTTAGTCCCCTTGAAACAACTTTTCCATCACTATTGTGGCCAAAAAGAGTCCCTGTGGGTTTTAAAATTTGCCTGCCTATTGAAGTCTATGGCGGTTCGCCCATTCGCAAACTTTTGTGGAAGTTCGCGTTCGCTGTTCGCGAACCCAAATTTTTATGTTCGTGACATCACTATTTATGAAATATCAATGCACATGGGTGAGCCAATCACATGAGGCATTGATGTGCAGCTTCTGAGCCTATCTAGATATGCTTTTCAGCAAAGAATATCAAGAGAATGAATCAAATTAGGTAATGCAAGTAAATTAGAAAGTTGCTTAAAACTGCATGCTCTAGCTGAATCATGAAAGAATAAAAATGGGTTTAATGACCATTTAATGCTACTTAACACATTGAAGTTCATGATATGAGGTGGAATAGTGAAATACTAACATGTATCAGAGTAACACAGGCCACAAGCCACATGTAGAGTTTTCAGTAAATGGATACTATAGCCATCACAATACTTTTACCTTAAGAAAGCATGTTATGTGTCTACATGAGGCTAAAGGAAATTGTGTGACCATAGTGTCACTTAAAGAACACATTTTCTCCATGACTGACATATACACAGAACTATTGTATGAAACACATACATGTATACTTTGCATATTAAAATCCCTCATATCACAAATCACAATGTGCACATGCATGTTATAGAGTTTGACATGAGAATGAGTATAGGCCCTAGCATGTATCAATGTACATTGTATGCCCACATGGACATATATATGATTGTACTAATCCCTCTCATCATTTGACTCCTCCACAGAACCTCCTGTCACCAGGGTGCAAACGGGCATGCATGCACCGCAACCACCAGTCGAAAGAATGCCTCCACCGCAACCACCAGTCCAAAGAATCCATCAACAAGGACAGTATGCTCCCAGGCATGAGCTGGGTTGGACTGCCTCTGTTGAGGACCCAGACGTGATGCCACCAACATTGGCAGACGAGCCCTGGCAAGATACCTGGTCGGAGGATTATTCTGTTGGCTTTGAGGGGGAGCCAAGTCAGCCCCAAAGGGCACATGTCTTTACCCCCCCCCCCCACCAATACCAGGCCAGTCACGGCTTTTACGCACAGGACATGCAAACTGGACAGGCTGAGCGGTCGCACACCAGTCGGCAATGGGACTACCAGTCCACCCGGAGAGCTCCACCATCTGCTTCCCTTGGAAGAGCTCCACCATCTGAAGAGGAGCATATAGCTGTATTTGTTCCTGATGCAGCACCAGCTGTATTTGTTCCGGATGCAGCACCAGCTGTAGTTGTTCCTGATGCAGCACCAGCTGTATTTGTTCCTGATGCAGCACCAGCTGTATTTGTTCCTGATGCAGCACCAGCTGTAGTTGTTCCTGATGCAGCACCAGCTGTAGTTGTTCCTGATGCAGCACCAGCTGTAGTTGTTCCTGATGCAGCACCAGCTGTAGTTGTTCCTGATGCAGCACCAGCTGAGGATGTCCCTGATGCACCAGCACCTAGAGCTGAACCTGCGCCTAGAATCCCTGCTGGTCAACAGCCTGTAGATCCTCTGTATTCCCCTATGGGCGACGAATACATTTCCCTCCAGAGGAGGCTCATAGCAAGCTGTGAGAGAACACAAAGAGACTAACACAGGTTTCACAGGAACCAACAAAGTTTACTCCAGTGCACCATCGAGCTGCAACGGGACATGGCAGCATCCTTAAATGGAATAGTCCAAAACCAGTCTCAGATGATGTGAGTTATTTCGGACATGCAGATGCAGATTGACAACAGATGGCGGGAACAAAACCAACTGTTGGGTGTGTTGGTGGAGCACTTCACACACCAGCAGGACACTGCCTCCAGCATCTCATCTGTGGCCAGCACTCCAGCACATTCATCTGAATCCACACAACCCAGGAGATCCACTCCAGGCACCTCATCATCCTCATCCAAGAAGCCTAAAAAAAAAATATTGTTATATTACAGCATAAATCTTGTCCTCTGTTATTTATCATATAATTGTCATCCACATCCATGTGAGGGGAGTTTTAGTACACTAATATTGTTGAAACATATAATAAGGCCTGTGTGGAAATGGCCCAAAAAAGGTAATCATGTTTATGACATATTCATGTTCTATAAACCACATCACTTAGTTATTCTGAGAACTAAAAGGGTGCAACCGCACTACACAAATATTTGGGGGATGCCAGTAAAATGCCTACTGTCGGTAGACTTTATTTGTTGGCTGGAGTGCTTATGCATAAGACAATGGTTTTGAACACTATTAGTTAAAAAAAGGAATTTTAACTCGCTGCAGGATGCATTTTGATAGCACTTCCTTCTCCCCGGGGAGAAGGAAATGCTATAGAAATGCATACTGCAGCGAGTTAAAATGCCTTTTTTTAACTAATAGTGTTCCACATCACATAGTTGTGTATGAAGGGTACATATAGTTATATTCAATTATAAGATGTAAATCAAGGTTTCTCACATCCAATAGAAATTGACCCATGTGCAGGGATAGGCACGAGCCAAGGCTGTGGCAGACATTTTCTAAGGTAAAGACCTTTAGTGAAGGACACCTTGCCTATCCCTGCACATGGGTATATATATCTAAATAATAATGTTTTTACAGAAGGTGTGAACATAAGGTATAAACATCCATTTTCATTCCTCTAAATGATAGTCCATAAATCATAGTGACCAAAACATGAATTAAACTAATGATATATTTTCAGTAATTAGGGTGGTTAAGGGAATGGGGGTGGGATGTAGTAGTTTCACTTACATGCAGTGGAAATCCGCAGTATGTAATTCAATGACCAGCTGCAGCAGGGGCAGCACCATGACCAGGGACCTCAACAGCAACTATAGAATCAGCATGTGTAGACGGAACAACAGGGGATTGTAGGGCTTCCAGCACCCCTTGTGCCCCATGATGCACCCTTGTGCCCAATGATGCTGCCTCTCTATGGAAAGCAGGAAAACATGGTGGCTAATGAGGATGTGCTTTGGCAGGTTTTAGGCTTCCTGTTGAGAGGTTGTGCTGTTTGTGATTGGTTTGACACACTTGCAGGGGCAAGTGCGTATCCTGGTTAATGTCAGCACAATTATTTGTGGAAAACAAATTGCAAGAAAGCACTTAAGTTATGGTTTAGTTTGTTAAAATAGGGTATTTTGGATTAATGAATACAATATATAACCAAAAACTTATAGTAAACTGATAAAAGAAAAGCCTTAAGAATTTGGGGGATTACATTAATTTGTTTTCCCCTGAAAAATATTTATATTATTTTAATGGATATTTACATGTTCCTGTTATCAATGAGGAGTAATACATAATAAATGCTTTGAAGAGGTTAACTATTTGTGATTAAGCTGCTGATATGTATGTTGTTAAGCATGCATTTCTTAGGCCTTCAGAGAATTACGTTGGTTTCTAAGTCAGTGCAAGGGTTGCTGCGCCTGCAATTTGTGGCGAGATGAGAATGGAGTAGATCTTCTGAATTCTGCACGCGTAAGTACTTACGCTGTATATTGGATACCAAATTGCGCCTGTTTTGTATGTCAGTCTATGGGTCAAAAAACTACGAGCGAAGGCTGAAATATATGCGCGTAACTTCTAAGTTACGCCGTATATAAAATACCAACCCCGCGCAAAATTTGGCGTTGCTGGCTTTTGCGGGCGACGCTGCATATCGGATCGGGCCCCAGATGTCTACTTACGTATTTTTTCAACAAAGAATATCATGGAAACTAAGCTAATTTGATAATAGAAGTGTAACAGCTGTGTCCAAATTTGAACCTGGGTCTCCTGATTCCCAGTCTGTTTCTCTGTTCCCTTCGCCACCAGAGGGCTTTGCATTTGCTTGAAGTTTTTGGAGACCTGTTACCTGCAGTGGATTGCTTTCTGGCTCCACCTGCTTGTCAGCTGCAGGTAGTTTTGCAATCAGCTCTCCTATGAAAGGCTGCTTTACAATCCACTTCCTGCTCTAACATAAGGATTCATCCTGTTCCAGTGTTAGTGCCTCTGACCTTGCCTGTGTTTCCTGTATGGTTCCTGAATTTGGCTTGTTCTCGGACTACCCTATCTGTACCAGTCTGTCTCTGCTTTCAGTGGCATCATCCTGCTTCCCTGGGATCCTGTTTCAGTGCCTAGCCCTATGGAGGACACTTACCAAGTTCCTTTATCCAGCACATGTACCCAAGCGCTGCTAAGCATATCTGCAAAGTTCCACCTACTCCTGCATCTAAACTCTGTCAAGTTCCAGTATCCTGCACATGTGCCAAGCTCTGCATAGAGTCTCTGCTACCACAGTTCAAGTATCCATGGCCTGCAGTGGGCCCTGCCAAACATCTGTGTCCTGCTCCTGTCCTCCATTCTCGACCTCCAGTCGTGGGCGCCTCCAGTAGTTGGCACCTCCAGTCGTGGGCGCTTCCAGTTGTGGGCGCCTCCAGTTGTTGGCGCCTCCAGGCTGGTGCTCCAGTTGTTGGCGCCTCCAGGCTGGGGCTCCAGTTGTTGGCGCCTCCAGGCTGGGGCTCCAGTCGTTGGCGTCTCCAGGCTGGAGCTCCAGTCGTGGGTGCCTCCAGGCCGGGCCTCCAGTCGTGGGCACCTCCAGGCTGGGCCTCCAGTCGTGGGCACCTCCAGGCTGGGCCTCCAGTCGTGGGCGCCTCCAGGCTGGGCCTCCAGTCGTGGGCACCTCCAGGCTGGGCCTCCAGTCGTGGGCGCCTCCAGGCTGGGCCTCCAGTCGTGGGCGCCTCCAGGCTGGGCCTCCAGTCGTGGGCGCCTCCTGCCTTCAGCCTAAGTTTGCACTCCTCCAAGTCTCCACTTCCAGTGCAATAAACTTACTTGCTTGTCTGTTTCGCAAACATGCCTAATAGGGGTAATTCCAGAAAGAAGAACATACCGATGGCCCCTTTCAGTATTCAAGACAGTCCTAAGCCTGCCACCACCTTGAATAAGCTCCATACCCCAGAACCTGCTCATCCGATCGTGACAATAATTAAATTAGAAACTTTTTAAAAATTCTATGCTCTACCTGAATCGCAAAAGAAAGGTTTTGGGTTTCATATCCCTTTAATGACTTCTCTGTTTTAATAATGATGAGCCTAAACTCATGTACTAAACTTCCTAAAAACAGCATAATTATTGCAGCATAGCAGTTAAAAATGGATATGCACATGAAATGCCCTCCTTTTTTTTTTTTTTTTTACTTTTGTACATTTTTTAGATCTTCATTCAGACCCAGTTGGGAGTATTGAAGGGGAGCAGCTGTATCATGTGTTGCTTGGAAACCTGGGAATATCTCCCATCCACCTGTTGGATTAGATAACTTCACAGTACATCCTGATCCAGTAGGCCTTATATGGACTTTATTTTATAAGCTCCATTGTGTGTGTATATATATATATATATATATATCCTATATTATAAAAGGCCAAGTGTGTTTGTCCGAAGCTGTCATGCGCAGTAGAGACAGCATGAGGACAAACACACCTGGCCTTGGATTCCCTACCTGATCTGTCGACTTCCTCGAGAAGAAGTGGGTGTGGCGGGGGTGGGGCGTGGCCAAGTGCTGCGGGGGCGTGGCCTAGCGGGAAGACCCTGGAGGGGTGGGCCTAGCGTGAAGGCCCGTGAAGGGGGCGGGGCCGGGGGCAGGGCCGTGAAAGGCCGTGGAGAGAGCTCAAACAGCTCAAAAAAGGGGAGAAAGAAAGAGGGGGGGAGAGAGAGCGGAGATGGAGAGAGAAAAAGAGGGGAGAGAACAAGAGGGGAGATGTGGAGACAGAGAGAGGGGGGAGAGAAAGAGGGGAGAGAGAGAGAGAGGGGAGAGAGAGAGAGAGATACAGAGGGGGGAGATGGAGAGAGAGGAGAGAGGGAGAGGAGAGAGAGAGGGGGCAGAGAGAGGAGAGAGAGAGGAGAGAGAGGAGAGAGAGAAAGAGAGGGGAGAGAGAGGAGAGAGAGAGAGGGGAGAGAGAGGAGAGAGAGAGGAGAGAGAGAGAGAGGAGAGAGAGAGAAAGAGAGGGGAGAGAGAGGAGAGAGAGAGAGGGGAGAGAGAGGAGAGAGAGAGGAGAGAGAGAGAGAGGAGAGAGAGAGAGGGGAGAGAGAGGAGAGAGAGAGAGAGGAGAGAGAGAGGGAGAGAGAGGGGAGAGAGAGAAGGGAGAGAGAGAGGGGAGAGAGAAAGGGGAGAGAGAGGGGAGAGAGAAAGTGGAGAGAGAAAGGAGAGAGAGGTGAGAGAGAGAGAGGGGAGAGAGAGGAGAGAGAAAGAGAGGGGGAGATAAAGAGAGAGGGGAGAGAGAGAGAGAGGGGAGAGAGAGAGGGGGGGGGGGAGAGAGAGAGGGGGGGGAGAGAGAGAGAGAGGGGAGAGAGAGAGGGGGAGAGATAGACAGAAGGGGGAGATAGAGAGAGGGGGGGGGAGAGAGAGGGGGGGGGAGAGAGAGAGGGGGGGAGAGAGAGAGAGAGGTTGAGAGAGGGGAGAGAGAGAGAGGGGAAAGAGAGAGAGAGGGGAGAGAAAGAGGGGGAGATAGAGAGAAAGAGATAGAGAGGGGAGATAGAGAGAAAGAGAGAGAGGGGGGAGAGAGAAAGAGAGAGAGGGGGAGAGAGAAAGAGAGAGGGAGAGAGAAAGAGAGAGGGGAGAGAGAAAGAGAGAGGGGAGAGAGAAAGAGAGAGGGGGGAGAGAGAGGGGAGCGAGAGAGAGGGGAGAGAGAGAGAGGGGAGAGAGAGAGAGAGAGACAGGGGAGAGAGAGAGAGGGGAGAGAGAGAGAAGGGAGAGAGAGGGGAGAGAGAGAGGGGGAGAGAGAGAGGGGAGATAGATAGAGAGAGAGAGAGGGGAGAGAGAGAGAGGGGAGATGGAGAGAGACAGGAGAGAGAGAAAGAGAGAGGGGAGATAGAGAGGGAGAGAGAGAGAGCACAAAAGAGGGGGGGAGAGAGAGAGTGCAAAAGAGAGGGGGGGAGAGAGAGCACAAAAGAGAGGGGGGAGAGAGAGAGCTCAAAAGAGAGGGGGAGAGAGAGCGCAAAAGAGAGGGGGGAGATAGAGAAAGCAAAAGAGAGTGGGAGGGAGAGAACGCAAGGGGTGGGACCACTGTACTGCAAAAAATGGCCTGTGTGAATGGGCTTTAGGACTAGTATATATATATATATAAAACCATTACATCCACTGATAGAGGTAGTTATTTGTGTCAAAATATTAGCACTCCCTAGGGGTTCATAGACACCTATGTTTTATCATAGCAGGTAAGTGTTACTTTTGTCAGCAAGGTTGTGAATTAAAATACAAATCCAATTAAATCCATAAAACAATAAAGTACTATGGTGTTACAAACAGGAATTCCATTCCAAATCAAAAGACTCCATTAAGAAGTATGCATGAGTATAGATTATTTTTTCTCTCATACATATGATTCTGAATTTGCAGGATGACATATGGCATCACTGTAAAATATTTAAAAACAAGCAAAAAATTATTAAAAAGAACATTCTCACTAAATTACACAACACTTCAGATATTTATTTTAAATGCCAAAAGATAAATATAAAAGCTATGAAATCCTAAGGCCTAGATTTGGAGTTTGGCGGTAGCCGTGAAAACAAGCGTTAGAGGCTCCTAACGCTGGTTTTAGGCTACCGCCGGTATTTGGAGTCAGTCAGGAAAGGGTCTAACGCTCACTTTTCCATACCGCAGATCCCCTTACGTCAATTGCGTATCCTATCTTTTCAATGGGATCTTTCTAACTCCGGTATTTAGAGTCGTGGCTGAAGTGAGCGTTAGAATTCTAACGACAAAACTCCAGCCGCAGAAAAAAGTCAGTAGTTAAGAGCTTTCTGGGCTAACGCCGGTTTATAAAGCTCTTAACTACTGTGCTCTAAAGTACACTAACACCATAAACTACCTATATACCCCTAAACCGAGGGTCCCCCCACATCGCCGCCACTCGATTAAATTTTTAATCGATTGAGCTCGCATTCTATTGGCTGATCGGAACAGCCAATAGAATGCAAGCTCAATCTGATTGGCTGATTGGATCAGCCAATCGGATTGAACTTGATTCTGATTGGCTGATTCCCATCAGCCAATCAGAATATTCCTACCTTAATTCCGATTGGCTGATAGAATCCTATCAGCCAATCGGAAATTCGAGGGACGCCATCTTGGATGACGTCATTTAAAGGAACCGTCATTCGTCGTCTAGTTGTCGGTTGAAGAGGATGTTCCGCGTCGGCTTGGAAGAAGATGGTTCCGCTCCGCTCCAGAAGAAAGAAGATTGAAGATGCGGCTTGATAGAAGACTTCATCCAGATGATGGACTTCCGACTTCAGCCCGAGGATGGATTTCTTCAGTCGCCGCTTGGATCCAGACTTCAGCCCGAGGATGGACGTCACTCTTCAGCCCCCCGCTTGGGCTTGGATCAACACTTCCGAGGCTTGGATCAAGACTTCCAAGGACGGATCAGTGAACCTGGCAGGGTGAAGATAAGGTAGGAAGATCTTCAGGGGCTTAGTGTTAGGTTTATTTAAGGGGGGTTTGGGTTAGATTAGGGGTATGTGGGTGGTGGGTTGTGATGTTGGGGGGGGGGTATTGTATGTTTTTTTTTACAGGCAAAAGAGCTGAATTCTTTGGGGCATGCCCTGCAAAGGGCCCTGTTCAGGGCTGGTAAGGTAAAAGAGCTTTGAACTTTTGTAATTTAGAATAGGGTAGGGCATTTTTTTTATTTGGGGGGCTTTGTTATTTTATTAGGGGGCTTAGAGTAGGTGTAATTAGTTTAAAATTGTTGTAATATTTTTCTAATGTTTGTTAATATTTTTTTATTTTTTGTAACTTAGTTCTTTTTTATTTTTTGTACTTTAGTTAGTTTATTTCATTGTATTTATTTGTAGATATTGTATTTAAATAATTTATTGATAGTGTAGTGTTAGGTTTAATTGTAGGTAATTGTAGGTATTTTATTTAATTAATTTATTGATAGTGTAGTGTTAGGTTTAATTGTAACTTAGGTTAGGATTTATTTTACAGGTAATTTTGTAATTATTTTAACTATTTTAGCTATTAAATAGTTCTTAACTATTTAATAGCTATTGTACCTGGTTAAAATAAATACAAAGTTACCTGTAAAATAAATATAAATCCTAAAATAGCTATAATATAATTATAATTTATATTGTAGCTATATTAGGATTTATTTTACAGGTAAGTATTTAGCTTTAAATAGGAATCATTTATTTAATAAGAGTTAATTAATTTCGTTAGATTTAAATTATATTTAAGTTAGGGGGGTGTTAGTGTTAGGGTTAGATTTAGCTTTAGGGGTTAATACATTTATTAGAATAGCGGTGAGCTCCAGTCGGCAGATTAGGGGTTAATGTTTGAAGTTAGGTGTCGGCGATGTTAGGGAGGGCAGATTAGGGTTTAATAACTTTATTATAATAGCGGTGCGGTCCGTTCGGCAGATTAGGGGTTAATAAGTGTAGGCAGGTGGAGGCGACGTTGTGGGGGGGCAGATTAGGGGTTAATAAATATAATATAGGGGGTCGGCAGTGTTAGGGGCAGCAGATTAGGGGTACATAGGGATAATGTAAGTAGCGGCGGTTTACGGAGCGGCAGATTAGGGGTTAAAAATAATATGCAGGTGTCAGCGATAGCGGGGGCGGCAGAATAGAGGTTAATAAGTGTAAGGTTAGGGGTGTTTAGACTCGGGGTACATGTTAGGGTGTTAGGTGCAGACGTAGGAAGTGTTTCCCCATAGACAACAATGGGGCTGCGTTAGGAGCTGAATGCGGCTTTTTTGCAGGTGTTTTCAGCTCAAACAGCCCCATTGTTTTCTATGGGGGATTAGTGCACAAGCACGTTTTTGAGGCTGGCCGCGTCCGTAAGCAACTCTGGTATCGAGAGTTGAAGTTGCGTTAAATGTGCTCTACGCTCCTTTTTTTGGAGCCTAACGCAGCCATTCTGTGGACTCTCAATACCAGAGTTATTTAAAAGGTGCGGCCAGAAAAAAGCCAGCGTTAGCTACGCGGGTCGTTACCGACAAAACTCTAAATCTAGCCGTAAGTAACCTTAAAGTGACATAAAGTGACAAAAAAAGAAAATACCCTAATATGGTAGAGCATTTTATTATTTGCACTATTTTTTTGCATGTACATTAATTATGGACTCAGTTGCAATCCTAATTAACTTATCAAATGATTTTTCAACAGAAAAAACGCATTTAAAGTCTATAAGGAGTTGTGTAGATAAATCATTTTGATAAGTTTTTTCTAAAGGCTTTTAATCAATCCCTTTGTATGTAATCCCTGAAAATGAATTAAACAAATAGGGCCCAATACTCTAAACGTTGCCAGATCAGATGTGTTTTTTTTATTATTGTAAAAAAGGGGCAGTCGCTGCGAGTGGCGAGATGTCTCCATATAAAGTAATGGAGCTCGCCGGAAAGGGTCATTTGGCATCATATAGCGAAGTTATCAGTGAGCAGGGGGCGCACTTTAAAAGTAATTCTGCAGCCAATATAAATTACATTACGCTGCTTTCTGCGTATAGCATCTTACAATCACCACTATTTTTGTATGCATGTGTTTGTCTATTAGGGTTATAAGTAGTTTAAGTGTATTGAGAAAAGTTCACCACCTTTTAGTTGGCAAGAACATTTTTGCATATCCAGTGCACTTAAATTACAATTTACGCTGTGCATAATTAATACAATTTATTCTTCTTTAATTTACATACAAATTTTAAGTTTTTGATAAAATACAATATTTTAAAATATTAAAATACAAATTATCTTTAGCTCATCGGGGTCCATAATAAAGCCAGCACCAGAAGTAGCGATGCGCTACTGGGAGCTAGCTGAACACATCTGGTAAGCCAATGACAAGAGAAAAATGTGTTGTCATCAGCTAGATTCAGTAGTTAATTGTAGAATTAGCATTTTTGTTTTATATTTTACTAGGCGATAAGCTTGCCCAAAGCTAAAATTACAAAAAATAAAAAATGTAAAATTACAGAAAAAAATAAACAAAACTATCCAAAATAAATAATTTAAACCTAAACTAATCCCCCAAAATTAAAAACACCCCTAATCTATCAATAACCTACCAATAGCCCTTAAAAGGGCCTTTTTTTAGGGCATTACCGTCTCACATCAAAATGTGTACATGTGTTTTCACATAAACGCACTACATCTTCAGAGGCTAAAGTGTGGATGGTCCAGTGGAAAAGTATACGACCATACCTCAGTAACAGCACGGCAGACCAGGACCCCCTGGATCCCCTGCCTTCGTATACATTGGACAGTCTGGATACCAGAGGGAGCAGTGCTCTATTCTTTTACAGCAGCTACTTACCTCATACTGATTGAGGTAATCGGAAGTAAGTGCTTCGTTGTATGTTGTAGGGGTTAATACCCTATACTATTATTTCCATTTTTTAACTTGTAAATTTTACCTCTGCTTTGAGGTGCAGATACACAAATTTATATATATATATATATATATATATATATATATATATATATATATATATATAGGGATAGTCTTCTTGAATTTTGTTATTGTTTAAAAAGATAAATAATCCCTTTATTACCCATTCCCCAGCTTTGCATAACCAACACTCGGCTAGATTACGAGTTTTGCATTACGAGGGGTGCAGTGCTAACTTGACGTTATTGTCACCGCTTACTTACCTACAGCGCTGGTATTACAGCTTTACAAAAACACGGCGTTAACAGGCAAGAAGTGAGCGTAGAGCAAAATTGAGCTCCATACTGCACTCCAATAGCAGCGCTGCTGAAAGTTGCGGTGAGCTGGTTTTACGTGCTCATGCACGATTTCCCCATAAACATCAATGGGGAGAGACGGCTGAAAAAAAAGCCTAACACCTGCAAAAAAGCAACGTTAATCTCCGTAACGCAGCCCCATTGATTCCTATGGGGAAACAAAATTTATGTTTACACCTAACACCCTAACATGAACCCCGAGTCTAAACACCCCTAATCTGCTGCCCCCGACACCTACATTGCATTTATTAAACCCTAATCTGCCACCCCCGACATCGCCGACACCTACATAATATTATTAACCCCTAATCTGCCGCTCCGGACATCGCCGCCACTATAATAAATATATTAACCCCTAAACCGCCGCACTCCCGCATCACAAACACTAGTTAAATATTATTAACCCCTAATCTGCTGCCCCTAACATCGCCGCCACATACCTACATTTATTAACCCCTAATCTGCCGCCCCCAACGTCACCGGCACTATACTAAATTTATTAACCCCTAAACCTAAGTCTAACCCAAAACCCTAACACCCCCTAACTTAAATATAATTAAAATACATTTAAAAAAACCTATTAATAACTAAATAATTCCTATTTAAACCTAAATACTTACCTATAAAATAAACCATAAAATAGCTACAATATAACTAATAGTTACATTGTAGCTAGCTTAGGGTTTATTTTTATTTCACAGGTAAGTTTGTATTTATTTATTCTATTTTTTAAAAAAATATTTCTTTTATTGAGATTCAAAACATAGTTACAACAAGCAAGTGATACAAGATAGCAAGTTGTGATAAAGACATAACGAATTAGCTACAACAAGTAAGTGATACAAGATAGCAAGTTGTGATATAGACATAACAAATTAGTTACAGTTAGTAGCTCAAAACTAAAGGTTAAGCCTTCATTTCCAAAACAGAGATTGCATTATAACATGGTCACACAGATATTTGAAGGCTATTTGTTATGCTGGTCTAATAGGAATCTCATTTTCTTCAATATTAACTCCTGAATAATGGTTAATGCAATGGTTCAAATGTACCAATTGTTATAGGTAGTAAGAATATGTGAATGATAACCATAAAAAGAAAACAAAATATACAAATACAAAACCATGATAATATTGTTCTATTATATGACATATTCTAAGAGTTTCGACACCTTTTCTAAACATGAGGGAGACCCTCCATTGGGTTGTCTCCGTTTGACTGACTTCAGCAGGTAAACACCACTTAATAGCAGATTAAGAAAAATAAACAAAAGGGGTGTCAAGATTCTAGTGTATCAATGTATCATGTGTCAGGGAGGGGGAAGTAGGGGTGGAGGGGAGGGTGAGAGGGGGAAGGGAGAGGTAGTAGATATTACGTCTTCAATGATTAATTTTATGGTTGACGGCTATTGATATTGGCGGCTTAAAACTGTGATAATGACAACTATAAGTTATATTCAAGTACTATAGAGATTACTCTGGTGTTTTAACTAGCCAACAAGGTCAGCTGAGCTTACTTGGTATCTATAACTTGGAAAATTAATGTTAAATCAGTCGCAGAGGTCAGACGTATAGAAATAAACTATATTAAGGAGTTGCGTCAACATCGGGAAGAGGAGAAGAAAAAAAAAAAAAGAAAAGGAAAAAAAAAAAGGGGGGGGGGGGAGAAGGGAAAAAGAAGGGGAAGGTAAGACCAAAAGGAAGGGATTATTTCAATAATATGGGGAGTAGTGGTTTTATCTAGTTAAACTGTACTCTTTTCTGGTTTCTCTAGTTCTAGTTTGGTAGGAATCCCATACTGCCCAGATACTAAAGTAAAGGTCAAGCTTATTCAGCATTTTGAAGGCATATAATTCCATTTCTTTGATATATTCCATAGTGGCTATAATTTTTGAATATGAGGGTGGGGATACTTGCTTCAACGCCCTAGCAATTACCAGCTTAGTTACTACCAGCAGATAGATCATAAGTGATCCCTCTGCCTCACTTAACTCAGACGCTCCATGATGAAGAATAGCCAGAGAGGGTGACATTTGCACTATGATACCCATGTCGCTAAGTGTTTGAAACACTCGTCTCCACAGATTTCTTAGCTTGGGACACTCCCACCAGACATGTATATATGTGCCAAGATTGTCACACTCTCTCCAGCACAAGGGAGAAGATTTATAGAATTTGTGCAGTGTGGTGGGGACCAAATGCCATCGAACTCCCAAAGAGTAGCGCAGTGCAACAATTTCTTAGTGTTCACTAGTTCTCGAAACCAATCTTCTGGAGAGGTTGTAGTATGTAAGTCCCTATCCCACGCATTATATTGATTGTGTTTGGTCAGAGTTGGAGGTATAGTTACGGTTTTATAGTGAAAGGATAGAGATCCTCTAAGAGGTCCGCCTCGCAACCATCGGTTTTCCCACTTAGTGGGCGTTCTAAGACTACGCCCATCCAGCCTCCAAGACACTAGGAAGGAAGCCAAACGAAGATACTCAAAATGCAGTACTTGTGGGAGATTAAGTTCCTTTTCAGCACATTGGAAGTCTAGCAACTTCCCCCTCCGATAAAGTACCGATATTGGGAGATCTGCCGTGACACCCCACCTAGAGAGATGGGTCTCAGGGAGACAAATTAGTACAGTACGGATTTTATGGATATAAGAGGGATGTGGGGAGAGCTCAGGTAAATGTCTTTTAGCATCCCAATGTGTAAGCTTCATCATGATCAGCGGATGATCAATGTGTAAGTTTTTCTGCAGATGAGGGGGAATCCAAGGTAAGTCTACCAGGTAAGTACCCTTAGGTAATAGAGACTGCTCGACCTCCTGCCATCGAAAACTGGTCTCCGGAGCAGACCAATTTGCTACATGTGAAAGGCGGGCTGCATCATAATAGAGTAGTAAACTAGGGTAAGAGAGGCCTCCTCTGTGTATTGGTTTCATAATCATCGTCGTAGCAGTGCGAGGTCGTTCTCCTCTCCAGACATAATTAGAGATCATGCTATGTAGCCTGTTCAGGATGGATCTGTTAATCGTGATAGGTAAGCACCAGAACAAATATGTCAGTTTAGGTAAAAAGGCCATTTTAATTGCCGCTATCCTTCCGGTCCAGGAAAGCTCTCTGAACTCCCAGCCGTCCAGCATCCTCTGAAAATCCGGGATTCTTTCCAAGAAATTTTTAGAGATGACCATATCTAAATCAGGACTTAAATGCACACCAAGGTGCTTAAGGGTTTGGGATGACCATTTAAACGGGTAGTATTTCAAGGTCGCGTTGTAGGATATTAATATGTAAAACCTCCGTCTTCATGAAGTTAAGCTTATACCAGCTATGTACACTGAAAATGGAGATAATATCGAAGACCGCCGGCATAGATATCATAGGTGAGGCTAACAGAAGAGTCACGTCATCTGCAAATAACACTATTTTATGTTGAGAGTTGCCAAACAACATCCCCGAGACTGTCTGACTATTTCTAATAGCCTGGGCTAAAGGTTCAATAGCAAGCATGAACAGTAGTGGAGATAGCAGGCACCCCTGACGGGTCCCATTTGTAATAGCAAAGGTCTGTGAGGTGAATCCCTCTCCTCTAACTCTCGCTACCGGGTGAGAGTATAGTGCCCGGGTTGCTGAGATGAACTGTTGAGGCAGGCCAAAAGTTTTCAGTGCGTCCCATAGGAAATCCCACCTGACCCTGTCAAACGCCTTTTCAGCGTCGAGTGAAAGGGCCAGGAAGGGAATATTAAGTCTCTTTGCCTCATACAACACAGACAGAATACGTTGTGTGTTATCTGGGCCCTCCCTGCCCGGAATAAACCCAACCTGATCCTTGTGTACTATACTCGGAATTTCTCTCGCTAATCTGTTTGCCAAGATCTTTGAGTACAGCTTGATGTCAGAATTAAGTAAAGAGATGGGTCTGTAGCTCTGACAAGCATGTAAGTATTCTTCCAAAATAGTACCTGAAGAGGCAAAATCATTAAAGGTCCTCAACAAGATGGGGTTAAGGATATCAGAGAAGGTCTTAAAGAACTTCCCAGTGAAGCCATCAGGTCCCGGGGATTTATTCAGTTTAGTCTGCTTAATGGCTTTTACAAGTTCTTGCATAGCAAAAGGAGCCTTCAAGCGATCGATCTGCTCTAAATTCAGCTGAGGAAGTTGTAGGGATTTTAGGTAGTCTTCACTACTACATTCTTTATTGACACATTCTTCATGTGTGTATTTCAAGTGATATAAGTCTGCATAGTAGGAGCAGAACGCCTCTCCAATATCGTTAGGTGAATTAACCGTAAGGTTACCAGACTGAATCGTAGAGATTCGTTTCTGAGCCCTTCTCTGTCTGAGTTTGCTCGCCAAGAGGGAATTGGCTTTATTACTCTGGGAATAGAAGATTCTGCGAAATCTACTTAACATGCGCTGAGTTTTTAAGTATTCTAATCTTTTGATGTCAGCACGGATTTCCTTAAGCTGTGCTAGTCCGGTAGTAGTGGGAGTGTTTTTTTGGGAATCGGAGATGGTTCTATATAAACATGTCAGTTCTGCCATGGATTTGCCCATCTTTTTCCGCGTAGCTGAGGCCTGTTTTATACAGATACCTCTGACGAAGGCCTTAAGCGAGGCCCATACATACTGAATAGGGGCTTGACCATTATCATTGGCAGCTATAAAGTCTATCATTTGTTCCCTAAGTTTCTGCTGGGCAATAGGATCTCCTATAAACCAATCATCATATCTCCAGGCAATATCTGGGGCCCTAATAGGGCCATTTAACATCATCACCACAGGGTCATGGTCTGACCAAGCTGTCAATTCAGTTTGTATTTATTTTAACTATGTCGAATAGTTAGTAAATAGTTATTAACTATTTAATAACTACCTAGCTAAAATAAATACAAATTTACCTGTAAAATAAAAGCTAACCTGTCTTACATTAACACCTAACCTTACACTACAATTAAATAAATGACCTAATTTAAATACAATTACCAAAATTACAAAAAACAAACACTAAATTACACAAAAAAAAAAAAAATTATCAGATATTTAAACTAATTACACCTAATCTAATAGCCCTATCAAAATAAAAAAAATCCCCCCCAAAATAAATTCCCCCCTAGCCTAAACTAAACTACCAATAGCCCTTAAAAGAGCCTTTTGCAGGGTATTGCCCCAAAGAAATCAGCTCTTTTACCTGTAAAAAAAAATACAAACCACCCCCAACAGTAAAACACACCACCCACACAACCAACCCCCCAAATAAAATCCTAACTAAAAAAACCTAAGCCCTCCATTGCCCTGAAAAGGGCATTTGGATGGGCATTGCCCTTAAAAGGACATTTAGCTCTTTTTCAAGTGCCCAAACCCTAAGCTAAAAATAAAACCCACCCAATAAACCCTGAAAAAAAACCTAACACTAACCCCCAAAGAGCCACTTACAGTTTTGAAGACCGGACATCCATCCTCAATGAAGCCGGAGAAGTCTTCATCCAAGCGGCAAGAAGTCCTCAACGAAGCCGGGAGAAGTCTTCATCTAAGCCGGCAGAAGTGGTCCTCCAGACGGGCAGAAGTCTTCATCCAGACGGAATCCATCCGGCGCGGAGCGGGTCTATCTTCAAGACATCCGGCGCGGAGCATCCTCTTCAATTGAAGTCTTCTTCTAGAATGAAGGTTCCTTTAAGTGACGTCATCCAAGATGGCGTCCCTTCAATTCCGATTGGCTGATAGGATTCTATCAGCCAATCGGAATTAAGATAGGAAAAATCTGATTGGCTGATTTAATCAGCCAATCAGATTGAAGTTCAATCCGATTGGCTGATCCAATCAGCCAATCAGATTGAGCTCGCATTCTATTGACTGTTCCGATCGTTAGTCTTCGGGAAGAAGAGGATGGCTCTGCGTCGGCTCGTCTGAAGATGGCTCCGCTCCGGATGGATGAAGATTGAAGACGCCGCTTGGATGAAGAGTTCTATCGGATGGAAGACTTCTTCAGCGCCCCTTGGATGATGACTTCTGCCGCTCCGGATCTCCTCTTCGGTTCCATCGGTGGTCGGCTGGCTGAAGACGGCTAAAGGTAGGATGATCTTCAGGGGGGTAGTGTTAGGTTTATTTAAGGGGGGTTTGGGTTAGAGTAGGGGTATGTGGGTGGTGGGTTTTAATGTTGGGGGGGGTTGCATTTTTATTTTACAGGCAAAAGAGCTGTTTTCTTTGGGGCATGCCCCGCAAAAGGTTCTTTTAAGGGCTGGTAAGGGAATAGAGCTGGTAACTTTTTAATGTAGAATAGGGTAGGGCATTTTTTTATTTTGGGGGGCTTTGTTATTTTATTAGGGGGCTTAGATTAGGTGTAAGTAGCTTAAAATTGTTGTAATATTTTTGAAATGTTTGTAAATTATTTTTTTTATTTTTTGTACTTTAGTTATTTATTTAATTGAATTTAATTGTAGTTATTTGTAGGTAATTTATTTAATTAATTTAATGATAGTGTAGTGTTAGGTTTACTTGTAACTTAGGTTAGGATTTATTTTACAGGTAATTTTGTATTTCTTTTAGCTAGGTAGTTATTAAATAGTTAATAACTATTTAATAACTATTCTAACTAGCTAAAATAAATACAAAGTTACCTGTAAAATAAATATAAATCCTGAAATAGCTACAATGTAATTATTAATTACATTGTAGCTATCTTACGCCTAGATTTAGAGTTCTGCGGCCAAAGGGGTGCGTTAGCTACGCATGCTTTTTTCCCCCCGCACCTTTTAAACAACGCTGGTATTGAGAGTTCTCAGAAGGGCTGCGTTAGGCTCCAAAAAGGGAGCGTACAGGCATATTTACCGCCACTGCAACTCTCAATACCAGCGGTGCTTACGGACGCGGCCAGCTTCAAAAACGTGCTCGTGCACGATTCCCCCATAGGAAACAATGGGGCAGTTTGAGCTGAAAAAAACCTAACACCTGCAAAAAAAGCAGCGTTCAGCTCCTAAAGCAGCCCCATTGTTTCCTATGGGGAAACACTTCCTAAGTCTGCACCTAACACCCTAACATGTACCCCGAGTCTAAACACCCCTAGCCTTACACTTATTAACCTCTAATCTGCCACCCCCCATCGCTGACCCCTGCATATTATTTTTAACCCCTAATCTGCCGCTCCGTACACCGCTGCAACCTACGTTATCCCTATGAACCCCTAATCTGCTGCCCCTAACACCGCCGACCTCTATATTATATTTATTAACCCCTAATCTGCCGCCCCAATGTCGTCGCCGCCACCTACCTACAATTATTAACCCCTAATCTGCTGACCGGACCTCACCGCTACTATAATAAATGTATTAACCCCTAATCCGCCTCACTCCCACCTCAAAAACCCTATAATAAATAGTATTAACCCCTTATCTGCCCTCCCTAACATCGCCGACACATAACTTCAAGTATTAACCCCTAATCTGCCGACCGGACCTCGCCGCTACTCTAATAAATGTATTAACCCCTAAAGCTAAGTCTAACCCTAACCCTTACACCCCCCCTAAATTAAATAGAATTTAAATCTAACAAAATAAAATAAATCTTATTAAATAAATTATTCCTATTTAAATCTAAATACTTACCTGTAAAATAAACCCTAATATAGCTACAATATAAATAATAATTATATTGTAGCTATTTTAGGATTAATATTTATTTTACAGGCAACTTTGTATTTATTTTAACCAGGTACAATAGCTATAAAATAGTTAATAGCTATTTAATAGCTACCTAGTTAAAATAATTACAAAATTACCTGTAAAATAAATCCTAACCTAAGTTACAATTAAACCTAACACTACACTATCAATAAATTAATTAAATAAACTATTTACAATTATCTACAATGAAATCAACTAAACTAAATTACAAAAAAACAAACACTAAATTACAAAAAATAAAAAAAGATTACAAGAATTTTAAAATAACTACACCTACTCTAAGCCCCCTAAAAAAATAACAAAGCCCCCCAAAATAAAAAAATGCCCTACCCTATTCTAAAATAAAAAGTTAACAGCTCTTTTACCTTACCAGCCCTTAAAAGGGCCTTTTGCGGGGCATGCCCCAAAGAAAACAGCTCTTTTGCATTTAAATAAACATACAATACCCCCCCCCAACATTACAACCCACCACCCACATACCCCTAATCTAACCCAAACCCCCCTTAAAAAACCTAACACTAAGCCCCTGAAGATATTCCTACCATGTCTTCACCACGCCGGGTATCCCCGATCCGTCCAGAAGAGGGTCCGAAGTCTTCCTCCTATCCGGCAAGAAGAGGTCCAGAAGAGGCTCCGAAGTCTTCATCCTATCCGGCAAGAAGAGGAAATCCGGACCGGCAAACATCTTCATCCAAGCGGCATCTTTTATCTTCTTCCATCCGGCGCAGAGCGGGACCATCTTGAAGCAGCCGACGAGGATCCATCCTCTTCTTCCGACGTCCTAAGTCCGAATGAAGGTTCCTTCAAATGACGTCATCCAAGATGGCGTCCCTCAAATTCTGATTGGCTGATAGGATTCTATCAGCCAATCGGAATTAAGGTAGGAAAAATCTGATTGGCTGATTGAATCAGCCAATCAGATTCAAGTTCAATCGGATTGGCTGATCCAATCAGCCAATCAGATTGAGCTTGCATTCTATTGGCTGTTCTGAGCAGCCAATAGAATGCGAGCTCAATCTGATTAGCTGATTAGATCCTATCAGAATCCTATCAGCCGGAATTCGAGGGACGCCATCTTGGATGACGTCATTTAAAGGAACCTTCATTCGGACTTAGGGACGTCGAAAGAAGAGGATGGATCCTCGTCGGCTGCTTCAAGATGGTCCCGCTCCGCGCCGGATGGAAGAAGATAGAAGATGCGCTTGGATGAAGATGCTTACCGGTCCGGATCTGCTCTTCTTGCCAGATAGGAGGAAGACTTCGGACCCTCTTCTGGACGGATCGGTGATACCCGGGTGTGGTGAAGACAAGGTAGGAAGATCTTCAGGGGCTTAGTGTTAGGTTTTTTAAGGGGGGGTTTGAGTTAGATTAGGGGTATGTGGGTGGTGGGTTGTAATGTTGGGGGGGGTATTGTATGTTTATTTAAATGCAAAAGAGTTGTTTTCTTTGGGGGCATGCCCCGCAAAAGACCCTTTTAAGGGCTGGTAAGGTTAAAAGAGCTTTTTATTTTAGAATAGGGTAGGGCATTTTTTTTATTTTGGGGGGCTTTGTTATTTTTTTAGGGGGCTTAGAGTAGGTGTAATTAGTTTAAAATTCTTGTAATCTTTTTTATTTTTTGTAACTTAGTGTTTTTTTTTTGTAATTTAGTGTTTGTTTGTTTTTGTAATTTAGTTTAGTTGATTTAATTGTAGATAATTGTAGATAGTTTATTTAATTAATTTATTGATAGTGTAGTGTTAGGTTTAATTGTAACTTAGGTTAGGATTTATTTTACAGGTAATTTTGTAATTATTTTAACTAGGTAACTATTAAATAGTTATTAACTATTTAATAGCTATGTACCTGGTTAAAATAAATACAAAGTTGCCTGTAAAATAAATATTAATTCTAAAATAGCTACAATATAATTATTATTTATATTGTAGCTATATAAGGGTTTATTTTACAGGTAAGTATTTAGATTTAAATAGGAATAATTTATTTAATAAGATTTATTTTATTTCGTTAGATTTAAATTATATTTAACTTAGGGGGGGGTGTTAGGGTTAGACTTAGCTTTAGGGGTTAATACTTTTATTAGAGTAGCGGCGAGGTCCGGTCAGCAGATTAGGGGTTAATACTTGAAGTTAGGTGTCGGCGATGTTAGGGAGGGCAGATTAGGGGTTAATACTATTTATTATAGGGTTTTTGAGGTGGGAGTGAGGCGGATTAGGGGTTAATACATTTATTATAGTAGCAGTGAGGTCCGGTCGGCAGATTAGGGGTTAATAATTGTAGGTAGGTAGCGGCGACGTTGGGGGGGCAGATTAGGGGTTAATAAATATAATATAGGGGTCGGCGATGTTAGGGGCAGCAGATTAGGGGTACATAGGGATAATGTAGGTTGCGGCGGTGTGCGGTCGGCAGATTAGGGGTAAAAAAAAATTAATAGAGTGGTGGCGATGTGGGGGGCCTCGGTTTAGGGGTACATAGGTAGTTTATGGGTGTTAGTGTACTTTAGAGCACAGTAGTTAAGAGCTTTATGAACCGGCGTTTAGCCCAGAAAGCTCTTAACTCCTGGCTTTTTGCTGCGGCTGGAGTCTTGTCGTTAGATTTCTAACGCTCACTTCAGCCCAAGACTCTAAATACCGGCGTTAGAAAGATCCCATTGAAAAGATAGGATACGCAATTGACGTAAGGGGATCTGCGGTATGGAAAAGTCGCGGCTGGAAAGTGAGCGTTAGACCCTTTCCTGACTCTAAATACCAGCGGGCGGCCAAAACCAGCGTTAGGACCCCCCTAATGCTGGTTTTGACGGCTAACGCAGAACTCTAAATCTAGGCGAAAGGGTTTATTTTACAGGTAAGTATTTAGTTTTAAATAGGAATAATTTATTTAATGATAGTGTAGTGTAAGGTGTAATTGTAACTTAGGTTAGTTTTTATTTTACAGGTAAATTTTTCTTTATTTTAACTAGATAAATATTAAATAGTTAAATAACTATTTAAAGGGACAGTATACACTCATTTTCATATAACTGCATGTAATAGACACTACTATAAAGAATAAGATGCACAGATACTGATATAAAAATCCAGTATAAAATGGTTTAAAACGTACTTATAAGCTTTCAGTTTAGCTCTGTTGAAAAGGCAGTTGGGAAAGCCCACTGCAAGTGGGAAATAAGACACTCTCCCCCCTCCCCCCTTCTTTTGCATATGAAAAGACCCTTTACACAAACAGGAGCAAGCTGGAGAAGGTAGCTGACAGTATTCAAATAAAACTTTGGGGCTTGGTTAGGAGTCTGAAAATCAGAGCAATGTTATTTAAAAAATAAGCAAAATTATACATTTTTTTTAAAAAAAAAACTTTATGGGCTTTATAAACAGATCATCTACAAAACATTTATGCAAAGAAAAAATGAGTGTATAATGACCCTTTAATAGCTATTGTACCTAGTTAAAATAAATTGAAAGTTGCCTGTAAAATAAAAATAAATCCTAAGATAGCTACAATGTAATTATTATTTATATTGTAGCTATATTAGGGTTTATTTTAAAGGTAAGTATTTAGTTTTAAATAGGATTAATTTAGTTAATAAGAGAAATATTATTTAGATTTATTTAATTAATATTTAAGTTAGGGGGGTGTTAGGGTTAGACTTAGGTTTAGGGGTTAATAAGTTTAGTATAGGTTGCGGCGGGGTCCGGGAGCAGCGGTTTAGGGGTTAAACTATTTATTTAGTTGCGTCGAGTTCCGGGATTCGCAGGATAGGGGTTAATAACTTTATTATAGGTGGCGGCGGTATAGGGGGGGCAGGATAGGGGTTACTAGGTATAATGTAGGTGGCGGTGGGCTCCGGGAGCGGTGGTTTAGGGGTTAATACATTTATGGGTTACTAGGTATAATGTAGGTGGCGGTGGGCTCCGGGAGCGGTGGTTTAGGGGTTAATACATTTATTATAGTTGCAGCGGGGTCTATGAGCGGCGGTTTAGGGGTTAATAACTTTATTTAGTTGCGTGGGGGCTCCCGGGGGCGCCGGTATAGGGGGGTAGAACAGTGTAGTTTATTGTGGGTGCTTAGTGACAGCTTGTCAATAAAGCTGTCAAAAAGCCGAAGAGCAGCGAGATCGGATGAGTGATAACTATCACAGTCCGCTGCTCATCGCCCCATACTTGGTGCACAGCTTTTTGACAGATTTATTGATAACTTTGGCGAGATTTTTCAGGTCCACGGCGGCGATGGTAGGCGAGCTTAGGCGGGCGTATTGGGCCGGCGAAGGCAGGTAAGTAGACGTGTTGATAACTAGAGGCCTAAGCCTCTGCAGACTGCCTCCTTATCTCAGTCCTTTTGACAGACTTGCATTTTAGCCAATCAGTGCTGACTCATAAATAACTCCACGGGAGTGTGCACAGTGTTATATATATGGCACACATAAACTAGCACTGTCTAACTGTAAAAAACTGTCAAAATGCACTGAGATAAGAGATGGTTTCAGAGAACAAGAACAAGAGAACAAAGCACATTTGATAATTTGATAATAAAAGTAAATTGGAAAGTTGTTTAAAATTGCCTATCTGAATCATGAAAGTTTAATTTTGATTAGACTGTCCCTTTAAATATAGAACTTATTTGATTATTAGTTGTTAGCATCTTTTAAACAGGTATTTAATTCCTGTAGCTACAAAATTTATTTAATTGGAATATACAATTTTGGATTAATTTAAATATACAAATTTTAATAAATCACATGCTTATGCAATTCTTAAAGGGGCAGTCTACTCCAGAATTTGTATTGTTTAAAAAGATAGATAATCCCTTTATTACCCATTCCCCAGTTTTGCATAACCAACACTGTTATATTAATACACTTTTTACCTCTGTGATTACCTTGTATCTAAGCCTCTGCAAACTGCCCCCTTATTTCAATTCTTTTGACAGACATGCATTTTAGCCAATCAGTGCCCTCTCATAAGTAACTTCACGGGCGTGAGAACAATGTTATCTACACGGCATACATGAACTAACAACCTCTAACTCTGAAAAACTGTCAAATGCATTCAGATAAGAGGTGGCCTTCAAGGGTTTAGAAATTAGCATATGAGCCTATCTAGGTTTAGCTTTCAACTAAGAATACCAAGAGAACAAAGCAAATTTGATGATAAAAGTAAATTGGAAAGGTTTCTATCTAAATCATGAAAGTGTAATTTTGTCTAGACTGCCCCTTAAAAGTTGGATATATATGGAAAATGTACAGTATTTCATTTTATTGTGATTTAGTAAGTTGTGTGTTATCAGTATCATACATGTTAAGAAGATTTAATTATGGTCACAATAATATACATGTTTTCTACGTATATACTGGATAAGAAAGGATGTCATATACTGTTGGTTTGTTTCTTGTGTTTAGACAAATCTGTATAATTTGAAAATTGCCAACCCTGGAAACTGTACAAACATAACAAACCTTAAAGTGTCATTATAGTGAAAATAGTTACATGTTCTCATTCATTAGATCAGTGATTTTTAACCTTTTTTTTGCCGTGGCACACTTTTTTACATTAAAAAATCCCGTGGCAAACCACCATCCCAATTTTTTTTAAAAAATCACACATTGTAGCCTAATAGAGCATATATATATACACATACACACAAACACACACATACTGTATGTATTGTGCTGTTATACCATGCCTCCTACAAACTACCCCTGCACTGGGAGTAAAAAACAAGCAAAGTTTAAAAAATGTCACACTGTTGTCAGTCTGCCGTGGCACACCTGAGGATCTCTCATGGCACACTAGTGTGCCACGGCACACTGGTTGAAAAAACACTGCATTAAATAATGTAGTTTAATCACTATTGACTCTGACACCACTGAAAATAAAATTTTAATTAAGTAAGTGTGCGACTGAAACCCGATGTGCGCTAACTTCAGGACTTCGGATAGTGTGACTAGTTTCTACTCCTTCTCTACTTCAATGGAGTGCGCTGTTCAGAAAGAACCTTGGGCACTAACCCAACACTGCACTAGACCAACTTTGCCAAATCTGAAGGTAGTTATGAATATTTTACATTCCAATGCTCTTCACATAGAAGAAAATGTTCTTTTTATTTATAAATATACAAGTGAGAAAGCCTGTGTTCTAAAGTAAATGGTATACCATAGGAATGCGTATACCACGTCACTTCCGGTGACGTATTATCAACTGTTGGAGCGGTGTAGCGCACAATGCGCATAAGGTCCCTGTAATGTGTGACATGAGCTGTCGTGTTGACAGCCAGGATACTGCTGGAAAATATATTTATAGCATGTCATACTGCTAATCAGCGCTGTGAGAGTTTGCACATTAGTGGGGATCAGTAAGACAGCTTCATGCCAACAATGTGTTCAGCAGTACTGTGAAGTTTGTGCCTGGCAGAGCGTACGACCCTTATGCCTATTACCTACATTAGCTGACAGTTCTATTGTGAGGAGCATTTTATTGCGCTCCTCACAATAGAGCTGACGTTAACGCTAATGAGAAGCATGGGATCACGGCACTCCTATGCGCGCAACCGCGATCCCATGCTGAAGACAAGGCTAATGGCACACATGTTGTTCACAGGAGCGCGCATAGCCAGAGCATCAGCAGTTTGGAGGAGGTTGAGCCTCTTGTGCATTGAGCGCCACAACCCTCCAGCAGAGTCACGTGACCTAAAGTGACGTGGTATACACATTCCTATGCAGTATACCATTTTCTTTAGAACGCCTGCCCAGAGGACAGTCTATTGTGGTGACAGAACCACCGAACCACCCTGCCATTTTCAGAACGGCAGTCTATTGTGGTGACGGAACCACCCTGCTATTTTTGGAATCCACCTGGATGCAGCTTACGTCAGTAGCTCTCATGATATTGGCTGATTTTAATTTGAAGAATCAAATCAGCCAATAGGAATTCAAGGGACGCCATCTTTAATCACGTACCTTGAATTCACTATTCAGTGTACGGTGGTGATCGTACGAAGAGGATCCTCCACGCTCCATGGCTCCGCAGTCGCCGGTCTTCATTTCCAGGGTCGTCAGTCTTCAGTTCCAGGGTCGCCGGTCTTCAGCTCCAGGGTCTCTGGTCTTCAGCTCCGCCTTCCGCTCCGCGCCGGATTGTTCCTATAAGAAGAAAGAAGAGGTCGCCGCTTGGAAGAAGACTTCACAGCTTGGAACAGGACCTTCTCCGCCGGACTTCAGGAACGGTGAGTACCAACCTGGGGGTTAGACAGGTTTTTTTTAAGGGTTTTTGGAGGGGGTTGTTTTATTAAGATTAGGGATGGGCAGTAAAAGAGCTAAATGCCCTTTTAAGGGCAATGCCCAAACAAATGCCGTTTTCAGGGTAATGGGTAGTTTAGGTTTTTTAGTGTTAGGTTCTTTTATTTTGGGGGGTTTGGTGGGTTGGGGTGGTTTACTGTTAGGGGGGACTTTGTGCATTTTTAATGTAAAATAGCTGTTTATCTTGGGGCAATGCCCTGCAAAAAGCCCTTTTAAGGGCTACCGGTAGTTTATTCTTAGATTAGGGGGTGTTTTTATTTTGGGGGGGGGGGCGTTTTTATTTTCATAAGGATTAGGTTTAATTTTGTAAACTTTGGTAATTTGTTTTTTCATTTTCTGTAATGTTAGCCTTTTTTAATTTTTTTGTAATCTTAGCTTTTATTTTTTTTTGTAACTTTAGTATTTTTTAGTTTAGCTAATTTGTGTTAATTTAGGGGGTGTTAGGTTAGGGGTTGTTAGGTTAGGGTGCTTAGTAATTTAATTATTTGCGTTGTGGTTTTTGGCAGTTTAAGGGGTTAATAGGTTAATTAGGCTTATTGCAATGTGGGGGTTTTGCGGTTTAGGGGTTAATGGGGTAAATAGGTTTATTGCAATGTGTGGGTTTTGCAGTTAAGGGGTTAATAGGTTAATTATTTTTATTGTGATGTGGGTGTTTTGCGGTTTAGGGGTTAATAGGGTAATTAGGTTTAATGCAATGTGGGGGCTTTGCGGTTTAGGGGTTAGTAGGGTAATTAGGTTTATTGTGATGTGGGTGGTTGAAGGTTAAGAGATTAAGGGGTTAATTAATTTATTATCTTGCGATGTGTGGGTTTGCGGTGTATGTGTTAATACTTCATGTGGGAGGTTCTTTTTTTTTGTTATACTTCGTGCGGGCGGTGTTTTTTTTTTTTTATGCTCCATTTGCCTTCACTGCATCCCGGTGGATTCTTTTACCACCCTGCCATTTTCGGAATCCACCTGGATGCAGCGCAAGCCTCACGCTTGCCAACATTCCATTGAGGATGTGTGCGCAACTGCAGACGGCGACGAACATTACAAAGGCAATTATAGTATAGATATTTTTATATGTATATGATTATTTTTGGTAAATATATATATTTATATGAAGAGAGAGAGAAATTAAAATAAAAGCCTCTGTGTAGTCTGCACTATAAATTATTGGGCCTTAGAGAGAGAGGAAAAGAAAAGGCATTTTTATTACCTTTCTCTACCACCCCCACTGGGAACTTAATTGCTGCTTGTTGCCTCTTGTTTACATAACTTTTCTATAGAGAATACTAAAGTATTCATATTTTCATTATATGGTGTGGTTTTAACAGGAAAAAACAGCACATGTGAGAATATAAGGGTGCATTTTACAGACTACTCTTCATAGCCTATATAGAAACCTAGAAATGCATGATAAGCAGCAGCACTTTATGTTCTTTATCCAAATGACCCATACAAAAACAATATGGGCTAGATTACAAGTGGAGCACTAAATTATTGCACTCCAGCAAACAGGCAAATGTTGCCAGTTTGCAGGAGCAAGATAATTAGCCAGACATTACAAGTGGCTGGTTATTGCTACTACAAGCTTGAGGTAGCAAATAGCGCTTATAAAATTAACCAGAGATCAGATCTCAAGTTCATTTTATAAATCGGCGATAAAATACAGTCTAGTGTAGTTTATTAAAAAATAAAAAATGGCAGCATCTTTAATTTTTTAAATAAAATTACTGCACTAGTCAGTATTTTGAGGTTAAAGTTGGTGGAAACGGCACTGAAAAGTGCCTTTACATTGCATTTTATGGGAATTGTGTGTTCCCAGTACAAATATATGTATATGCATATAAAATTAATGTGTTAATGCGAAGGGGGTAAGTCTTGCAGCAATGGCAGCAAATATAAATATATATGTATATGCTGGTATATATATATATATATATATACATATATATATATATATATATTTATGTGTATATACACATATTAACACTTAAATATATATGTATACCAGCATATATATATATTTGCTGCCATTGCTGCAAGACTTACCCCCTTCGCTGGCGCTGAAGAGAGATGGCATCAGAACAAGGCTCCATTAGGCTATGAAAGTACGCTTTCGTGAGCGCAATGCTCCACAGCTATGCGAGCGCGAGGTCGCAGTCACATTGCTGAAAACTTGTAATACTATTAACGTGCACTGGTATTACAAAGTGGAGTGCAAATTTCGCTTTCATCAAAGCGATATTTAGCGATTTAGCGCTCCACTTGTAATCTAGCCAAATATCTGTTGATTGACGCGTTGATTGAAGCATGGGCCATTTGGATAAATAAAGAACATTATTTTATGAAAGAATTGCTGCTTTTGCATTTCTAGTCATACTGTGCCAGCTCTGCAGTTTGTGACAACTGTGTAGTTACCCTGAATATAATGCTTTGTGTACATAAGTAGTACATACATGTTTACATACTTACATATGCAGTCTATATGAGGTAATTATCTTATTACCCCACTCCCCTGGAAATTACATTGGGCGCTCTGAGAGGAAAACACTGCTTTATTAATGGGTTTCTATAGCAGGAGAAGATTTTTGGCAAGTTTCCCTATACAAGCAGAATGTGCAAAGAACATTCCTAAAATGTGTTGGAGTCTCTTAGATGGGTCTTGGTGAGGTTCAGGCCCTAACATTATCTGTTCTAATTAAAGCTCAGTAACACTGCCAGGGAGACCTGCTATATCATGCTCATTACAAGGATGCTGTTTCACATGGAGGGGAATTCTGCATTAGTCTTTCTGCAAACAGACTTTATTCTGGAAGCGCTGCCGTGCATCTGAGAGGGAAAGGCTTTTAGCTTAATTGAACTGCAAGACTTGAAAACAGCATCTCATTTGTCAACTTTCACTGGCTTTCTTTCAGTCTGAGTTAATTGTATTCTCTACCGCCCCCCCCACACTTTACAAGACCCGATAAGAGCTAAAGCATGGGGGATGGACATAGAAAACAAAGAAAGTCATTTAGCTCAGGGACCCTTTAGGTCAGCTGTATTGCAGAACCCCAAAATAGCACACTTGTCGGAGATGGATGTTTTTCTGGCAATTCTTCAAGTTATTTAAAGTTTTCTTGCCAAATGTTTTACTCACAGACAAGATAAAGATTTGAACAAGATTCCTATTAAGCTGTCTAAGTAAAATTATTATGTCTTATTAAAATAGTAGAATGCGCCATGCTGTTACCTTCAATCCATGAAAAAATAATTAGAAAACTTAAAAAACTGCTTTCCAGTGCATGCAGCATAACTAAGGGTAGGAATGTTTAGCCCATGCCTTAAAAGCTTACAATCTAATACTATAATCTACAATACAATTAAATTGTATAATGTTGGGGTGTCCAAACTTTTTGTAGGCGTTGCCATTACGATATAGCAAGAGCAATTGAAAGGGAGCATGTTTCTGCTTTTTACCATAAGAGGGAGACATAGAGTAAAGTGCTGAACATTCTCCCACAGCAATGTACAGCCAAGCGGAGTGGCTTAGGTGATCTCTAAATGGCTGCGTTTTATCTTGAGTTTGATTTTACGGGGAAATGAAAATCAAAACTAAATATTCATGATTCAGATATAATTCAGATAGAGTATGAAATTGTTAGAAAGTTTTCAATTTACTTCTATTATATATACATCATTCTCTCAGTATCCTTTTGCTGGAACTAATACCTAGATAGGCTCCAGCTATACACATATTCCTCTTGTCAATGGCTCTGGAGCTGACTTTAAAGGGATAGAATGGTCAAAATTAAAATATGGATTAATGGATTTAATTTTAAATAGAAGCATTTTTAACTATACTTGCATTTGCAACAATGCATCTTGTAAAAGATATTACAGCTTTAGGAGCATATGCATATATGCTACATGTGACTAGAGCATTAGGATTCAAACACTATAACTGCTCAGAGAGCTGGCGGTGGTGTGTATTGTATCATTGAAGACTTAATTTGTGTCATACGAGCCACTTCCGACTCTGAGAAGGTGCGGTATTTGAATGCTGGTGCACGGGCATTTACAGGATATGTACGTATGCTGCTTAAAAACAGTAATACATTTTACTAGAAGTAGTTTTGCTAATGGAAATATGTTTCTGTTTAAATGCCCCAGGCACATTTCCGTCTTGTCTTTTCTATTCATTCAGATACATGTTTAAGCCATTTACAAGGCTTAAGGGGTCAAGTCGAGTGGGAACAAATGTGAACGAAGTTTCTGCACTATTTTTGCAGGTGAAAAAGTTTTCCCTGGACAGAGAACATATATGCTTCAGTAAACACTGCTGCTGCTGGTGGGAGGAGCTGGAGCACAGTCTGGTTAGAGGGATAGTGAGATCCTCTTGTAATGGGCAGTAACACTTCCTACAGTACACTAAATACAAGCCTGTCAGTGGTCCTGCTGTGTAATCACCCCACACTGTGGGGAACACATGGTGCTTACATTTCTTCATAAGATTTAATTTGCTTTCATTAGCCAAAGTATATAGATTAAATACATATAAATACAGTGTGCAAGTGTAAGTGTGTAAATATAAAACAATATTAAGTGGGGGTGGAAGTATTTTTTGAGTACCCACATTTTTTTTTGTAGGACTTGACCCCTAGCTTAAACACACGTATATAATATGCAAGCAATACTGCAATAATAAAATGCGCACATTATAACATCCCTTTTATATACCTTTTAAAAAGGTGAATGTGGGCATGCTCGAGGTACTAAAAGCAGGGATCATGTTATGTTTATATGCAAATAGCTCTCCTACAAATAATGTTAACAAATATCTATTACAAGTTTTTATTTATGAGTTGGTACTAAACAAGCTGATACTGGAGAATGGGCCCCAGCAGATCTCAGCTAGATAGTTCTTCTCAATGCAAGATCCATAGTCAATAACCCCGAGGGCATGCACTCATAAATCACAGACCCCTGGGAATACGCTGGACAAAAATACCTCTCTAGATTTATTAAAAGGACATTTTCCCAATGAATCCAATATTAATGTACCTACACCTATATATCTTGTAAGCAGGAAAAGTTACCTTACTGTATTCCCCATATTCACTCATGGAATTTGCACTAATTGTATCCTGAGTTATTACCTCATTTGATTGCTTTGATGGTTCGCTGGAAAGTAACATAACTAAACAAAGCACCACTTACTTCATTATAGGGATCTGATGGGCAAACATGTATCATGCCTGCTAAAGACCATACATTATACTCATTAAATATATTTTTGTGCATGAAAAAGTTAAGTAAAAGCTGTTCAATTGTATGTAATGTGTGTATATATATATATATATATATATATATATATAATAACTCATTGTGTAAACCATTTACAAATGAGTTATTTTCTCTACATTTTGGATTTAGTGGAGGATTTTAAACTCACTTTTCGCCTCCCCATATTTTAAATTGCTGTTGTATATATAAATCACAATATAGGAATAATAAAATACAAAATCAAATGTGATGGTGCACAAAAAAGGATAAAAGTTCCATTTCCAGGTTATCACTGTGGTAATGCTCAGCAGAACCTCAGGGAAAAAAAGAAACACATATAGTGAAGTTCTGTGGTTATGTGAAATTTACGGCAGAACCTAGAAAGGTACTCACATTGTCTAGAGCTTCAAAATCAAGCTCTAGATATATAGGCACAGGAAGCTCCTAATAGGAGGCAATGCAAAGAAGGATATTCCAGCTCCAAAGGATGAATCAGAAGTGGCTAAAAAAGTATAACAAATTTATTAAAAACAAGTCCCAAGGCATATACAATGAAACTGTCCCAATCATAGACTACTACAAGCAAAATACTGTGTGTATCACAATGTCCAATGATTGCTCTGTTAGTCCGGTAAGGAACAAGGCTCCGCCCCTTTTGTGACGTCACTACTCCAACATTCGTTTCACCAATCACAGCTTGGATTTTTCAAGGATGACTTCAAGATCGTCCTGATGACCTTTTATAGTTGTAACTCCACTTTTGATTGGGTCCTGGATTCTCATGCAGATGTTTTGAGTCCTCTTGTCTTATTGATTCAATTAAGAAAAATACTTTTGCCATATAGCTGAAATATATATAATTGGCATCTTATCAAATACAATTCATTTATACACAATTAACAGACATAAAAATTAAAATTAAATAAAATGTTAAATAAAACCTTATAAATCTAAAGGTAAATATGGGAATCAAACCTCTGTCTTAAGGGTTAAAAAAAAATAGAATTATGTCTCTATATTCTGAGCTAACATGATAGTACTAAAGCTATAGACTCCTTACTAGTGTTAGCAAATAATTATCGGCTAGATTACAAGTTTTGCGGTATGAGTAAAAAAGCAACGTTAAGGCTCATAACGCTGCTTTTTTACTACCGCTGCTATTACAAGTCTTGTAGGTACAGCTGTCCCGCACACTTTTTTGGCCGTACCGCAAATTAACTTACGCAATTTCCGTAAAGTCTTTTTTCAATCGGACTTCCATTGCGCTGGTATTACAAGCTTTTTTTTTTAGGCCAAAAAGTGAGCGGTACAGCCTTTCCTGCAAGATTCGTAACGCATTCTAAAGTCAGTAGTTATGAGTTTTACACTACAGAGGTGTAGCATAAAACTCAGAAGTAAAGTGCTAAAAAGTATACTAACACCCATAAACTACCTATTAACCCCTAAACCGAGGCCCTCCCGCATCGCAAACACTAGTGAAATATTATTAACCCTTAATCTGCTGTCCCTAACATCGCCGCAACCTACATTACAGTTATTAACCCCTAATCTGCCGCCCCCAACGTCGCCGCCTCTATACTAAATTTATTAACCCCTAAACCTAAGTCTAACCCTAACCCTAACACCCCCTAACTTTAATATAATTAAAATAAATCTAAATAAAACTTACTATCATTGCCTAAATTATTCCTATTTAAAACTAAATACTTACCTGTAAAATAAACCCTAAGCTAGCTACAATATAACTAATAGTTACATTGTAGCTAGCTTAGGGTTTATTTTTATTTTACAGGCAAGTTTGTATTTATTTTAACTAGGTAGAATAGTTACTAAATAGTTATTAACTATTTACTAACTACCTAGCTAAAATAAATACAAATTTACCTGTAAAATAAAACCTAACCTGTCTTACACTAACACCTAACTTTACACTAACTAACTAATAAATAAATTACCTTAATTAAATACAATTAACTAAATTAAATACAAATACCTAAATTACAAAAAACAAACAAACACTAAATTACACAAAATAAAAAACAAATTACAAGATATTTAAACTAATTACACCTAATCTAATAGCCCTATAAAAATAAAAAAAGCCCCCCAAAATAAAAAAAACCCTAGCCTAAACTAAACTACCAATAGCCTTTAAAAGGGCCTTTGCGGGGCATTGCCCCAAAGAAATCAGCTCTTTTACCTGTAAAGAAAAATACAAACAACCTCCCCAACAGTAAAAGCCACCACCCACACAACCAACCCCCCAAATAAAACCCTAACTAAAAAACCTAAGCTCCCCATTGCCCTGAAAAGGGCATTTGGATGGGCATTGCCCTTAAAATGGCATTTAGCTCTATTGCTGCCCAAACCCTAATCTAAAACTAAAACCCACCCAATAAACTCTTAAAAACACCTAACACTAACCCCTGAAGATCCACTTACAGTTTTGAAGAGCCGACGTCCATCCTCAACGAAGCCAGGAGCAGTCCTCAATGAAGAGGCAAGAAGTGCTCAACGAAGCCGGGAGACGTCTTTATCCAAGCCGGGAGAAGTGGTCCTCCAGAAGGGCAGAAGTCTCCATCCAGACAGCATCTTCTATCTGCATCCATCCGGCGTGGAGCGGGTCCATCTTCAAGACATCCGGCGTGGAGCATCCTCTTCTTCCGACGACTCCTGACGAATGAAGGTTCCTTTAAGTGACGTCATCCAAGAATTCTATCAGCCAATCGGAATCTAAGGGACGCCATCTTGAATGACGTCACTTAAAGGAACCTTTATTCGTCGGGAGTCGTCGAAAAAGAGGATGCTCCGTGCCGGATGTCTTGAAGATGGACCCGCTCCGCGCCAGATGAAGATAATAGATGCCGTCTGGATGAAGACTTCTGCCCGTCTGGAGGACCACTTCTCCCGGATTGGATGAAGACTTCTCCTGGCTTCGTTGAGGACTTCTTGCCGCTTTGTTGAGGACTTCTTGACGCTTTGTTGAGGACTTCTCCCAGCTTCGTTGAGGATGGATGTCGGCTCTTCAAAACTGTAAGTGGATCTTCAGGGTTTATTGGGTGGGTTTTAGTTTTAGATTAGGGTTTGGGCAGCAATAGAGCTAAATGCCCTTTTAAGGGCAATGCCCATCCAAATGCCCTTTTCAGGGCAATGGGGAGCTTAGTTTTTAGTTAGGGTTTTATTTGGGGGGTTGGTTGTGTGGGTGGTGGGTTTTACTGTTGGGGGGGGTTGTTTGTATATTTTTTTTTACAGGTAAAAGAGCTGATTTCTTTGGGGCAATGCCCCACAAAAGGCCCTTTTAAGGGCTATTGGTAGTTTAGTTTAGGCTAGGGTTTTTTTTTTTATTTTGATAGGGCTATTAGATTAGGTGTAATTAGTTTAAATATCTTGTAATTTGTTTTTTATTTTGTGTAATTTAGTGGGTTTTTTTTTGTAATTTAGGTATTTGTATTTAATTTAGTTAATTGCATTTAATTTAGGTAATTTATTTAATTATATTGTAAGGTTAGGTGTTAGTGTAAGACAGGGTAGGTTTTATTTTACAGGTAAATTTGTATTTATTTTAGCTAGGTAGTTAGTAAATAGTTAATAACTATTTAGTAACTATTCTACCTAGTTAAAATAAATACAAACTTGCCTGTGAAATAAAAATAAACCTTAAGCTAGCTACAAGCTATAACTATTAGTTATATTGTAGCTAGCTTAGAGTTTATTTTATTGGTAAGTATTTAGTTTTAAATAGGAATTATTTAGTTATTAATAGTAGGTTTTAATTATATTTAAGTTACTGGGTGTTAGGGTTAGACTTAGGTTTAGGGGTTAATAAATTTAGTATAGTGGCGGCGACGTTGGGGGTGGCAGATTAGGAGTTAATAAATGTAGGTAGGTGGCGGCGATGTTAGGGGCGACAGCTAAGGGGTTAATAATATTTAACTAGTGTTTGCAATCCAGGAGTACGGCAGTTTAGGGGTTTATATGTTTATTATAGTGCCGGCGACGTTGGGGGCTGCAGATTAGGGGTTAATAAGTGTAGGTAGGTTGCGGCGACATTGGGGATGGGAGATTATGGGTTAATAAATATAATGTAGGTGTCGGCGATGTTGGGGGCAGCAGATTAGGGTTTAATAAGTACAATGTAGGTGTCAGCGGTGTCCGGAACGGCAGATTAGGGGTTAATAAGGATAATGTAGATGTCGGCGATGTCGGGGGCGGAAGATTAGGGGTTAATAAGTGTAAGATTAGGGGTGTTTAGACTCGGGGTTCATGTTAGGGTGTTAGGTGTAAACATAACGTTTGTTTCCCCATAGGAATCAATGGGGCTGCGTTACGGAGCTTTACGCTGCTTTGTTGCAGGTGTTAGGCTTTTTTTCAGCCGGCTCTCCCCATTGATGTCTATGGGGAAATCGTGCACGAGCACGTACAACTAGCTCACCGCTGACTTAAGCAGCGCTGGTATTGGAGTGCAGTATGGAGCTCAATTTTGCTCTACTCTCACTTCTTGTCTTTTAACGCCGGGTTTATGAAAACCTGTTATACCAGCACTGTAGGTAAGTGAGCGGTGACAATAACATGCAAGTAAGTACCACACCCCTCATAACGCAAAACTCATAACCTAGCGGTATGTTATACAGAAATATTCATAAAATAGCATCTACCTGGAATCGAACCAATGTCCTCAAGATTGTAAATATTATTATTATGTTACTGTGATTGTCCACAGGCTATTTAAAGTTATGAAATATTCAAAAAGCATAAAGTGATTATACAGGGAGTGCAGAATTATTAGGCAAGTTGTATTTTTGAGGATTAATTTTATTATTGAACAACAACCATGTTCTCAATGAACCCAAAAAACTCATTAATATCAAAGCTGAATATTTTTGGAAGTAGTTTTTAGTTTGTTTTTAGTTTTAGCTATTTTAGGGGGATATCTGTGGGTGCAGGTGACTATTACTGTGCATAATTATTAGGCAACTTAACAAAAAACAAATATATACCCATTTCAATTATTTATTTTTACCAGTGAAACCAATATAACATCTCAACATTCACAAATATACATTTCTGACATTCAAAAACAAAACAAAAACAAATCGGTGACCAATATAGCCACCTTTCTTTGCAAGGACACTCAAAAGCCTGCCATCCATGGATTCTGTCAGTGTTTTGATCTGTTCACCATCAACATTGCGTGCAGCAGCAACCACAGCCTCCCAGACACTGTTCAGAGAGGTGTACTGTTTTCCCTCCTTGTAAATCTCACATTTGATGATGGACCACAGGTTCTCAATGGGGTTCAGATCAGGTGAACAAGGAGGCCATGTCATTAGATTTTCTTCTTTTATACCCTTTCTTGCCAGCCACGCTGTGGAGTACTTGGACGCGTGTGATGGAGCATTGTCCTGCATGAAAATCATGTTTTTCTTGAAGGATGCAGACTTCTTCCTGTACCACTGCTTGAAGAAGGTGTCTTCCAGAAACTGGCAGTAGGACTGGGAGTTGAGCTTGACTCCATCCTCAACCCGAAAAGGCCCCACAAGCTCATCTTTGATGATACCAGCCCAAACCAGTACTCCACCTCCACCTTGCTGGCGTCTGAGTCGGACTGGAGCTCTCTGCCCTTTACCAATCCAGCCATGGGCCCATCCATCTGGCCCATCAAGACTCACTCTCATTTCATCAGTCCATAAAACCTTAGAAAAATCAGTCTTGAGATATTTCTTGGCCCAGTCTTGACGTTTCAGCTTGTGTGTCTTGTTCAGTGGTGGTCGTCTTTCAGCCTTTCTTACCTTGGCCATGTCTCTGAGTATTGCACACCTTGTGCTTTTGGGCACTCCAGTGATGTTGCAGCTCTGAAATATGGCCAAACTGGTGGCAAGTGGCATCTTGGCAGCTGCACGCTTGACTTTTCTCAGTTCATGGGCAGTTATTTTGCGCCTTGGTTTTTCCACACGCTTCTTGCGACCCTGTTGACTATTTTGAATGAAACGTTTGATTGTTCGATGATCACGCTTCAGAAGCTTTGCAATTTTAAGAGTCCTGCATCCCTCTGCAAGATATCTCACTATTTTTTACTTTTCTGAGCCTGTCAAGTCCTTCTTTTGACCCATTTTGCCAAAGGAAAGGAATTTGCCTAATAATTATGCACACCTGATATAGGGTGTTGATGTCATTAGACCACACCCCTTCTCATTACAGAGATGCACATCACCTAATATGCTTAATTGGTAGTAGGCTTTCGAGCCTATACAGCTTGGAGTAAGACAACATGCATAAAGAGGATGATGTGGTCAAAATACTCATTTGCCTAATAATTCTGCACTCCCTGTAAGTAGAGGAGAAAATTATTCTGAAAAATGATGCAATTCAAATGTATTTAAACCATTGGGAGTAATTGAGGAATCGAACCTCAGTTTTAAAGGTTCATAAGATCGCACACTGTATTTATATGTATATAATCTATATACGTTGGCTAATGAAAGCAAATTAAATTATTTGCTAACACTGGTAAGGAGTAAATAGCTTTAGTACTATCATGTTAGCTCAGGATGTAGAGACATAATTTTAATTTTTTTTTTAACCCTTAAGACAGAGGTTTGATCCCCATATTTACCTTTAGATTTCTAAGGTTTTATTTAACGTTTTATTTAATTTTTATGTCTGTTAATTATGTTTAAATGAATTGTATTTGATAAGATGCCAATTATATATATTTCTGCTATGTGGCAAAAGTATTTTTCGTAATTGAATCAATAAGACATGATACTCTGTCAAAATACCTGCATAAGAATCCAGGACCCAATCAGAAGTGGAGTTACAACTATAAAAGGTCATCAGGACCATCTTGAATTCATCCTTGAAAAAGCCAAGCTGTGATTGGTGAAACGTATGTTGGAGTAGTGAAGTCACAAAAGGGGCAGAGCCTTGTTCCTTACCAGACTAACAGAGCAATCATTGGACATTGTGATACACACAGTCTTTTGCTTGTAGTAGCCTATGATTGGGACAATTTCATTGTATATGCCTTGTGACTTGTTTTTAATACATTTATTATACTTTTATAACCACTTCTGATTTATCCTTTGGAGCTGGAATATCCTTCTTTGCATTGCCTCCTATTAGGAGCTTCTTGTGCCTATATATCTAGAGCTTGATTTTGAAGCTCTAGACAATGTAAGTACCTTTCTAGGTTCTGCTGTAAATTTCACATAACCAAAGAACTTCGCTATATGTGTTTATTTTTTTCCTGAGGTTCACCTGCTGAGCATTACCACCGTGATAACCTGGGACTTTTATCCTTTTTTGTGCACCATCATATATATATATATATATATATATATATATATATATATATATATATGTGTGTGAGAAGAAAGAGATGGTCTGGTGCAAAACAAAGTATAAGTCAAAACCAGAGTAATCTAAAATGCTAGAATAAATCAGGTGTAAAAAAGGTCACCATAAGCACATACGTATAAATGGCTGATTGAGGCTGAACCATGTTGATGATAGTTTGTACACTACAGGATTTCAAGTATTAAAGGAATCAGAGCACTCTGAATATTCAACACAGAAACTTTACAGTTTGAAAAGCAAAGCTGAGATTTTCACCACACCGGAAGTCCGCTCACCCCATTGGTTCCAGATGAACATGTGACCGGATAGTAGGAAACACTGATAAATCAGTGTAGTTAAAAGTCTGGTAGGAGTGGAGAAATAACTTCTATTTCAGATTCCGACACGCTGCAAGCCTCAGGAAAACATCTTTCCGGCTCCAGACTCCATCTTTTCCAGTGGGTGCTGTATTGACGCTGATGCTGTTGCTGTCATCTTTGCCATCCTGTGGGTCATTACTTACCTCATGTGATTGAGGTCACTTCTAGTAAGTGAGAATTACCTGGAGGGGGAGAATAACAGGTTGTTTTATATCCTTTGAATATCACCTTCGTACATCACCTTCAGTTCCATTATCCATATTGTCCTATATTGGGAGAATGTGTGTTTGTTTATCTGTTCATTTATTTGGGACTTTCTGCAGCATTTTTCCACAGTCTCTTATTTGCACTGACTGCTCCATGTTCTGAACATTTCATACTTTGGAGCCATCTATACTCATTGTGTATATATTAACTTTCTACACAAAACCTGTATATCCTTTGAATATCATTTATACGTATGTGTTTATGGTGACCTTTGTACACCTGATTTATTCTAGCATTTTAGATTACGCTGATTTTGACTGTCTCCAGTGAGGGTCTGCTTCTAGCTGCATACTACAGTATAAGCCAAACCACGTAGGGTCCTAGCGCTCCTCTCTCTCTTGCTTGTCTATATATATATATATGTCTGTATATATGTGTGTGTGTATATATATATATATATACTGTGCATATATATATATTCGCTAATACAGCGCTTTGTAAAGCTGAAGTTCAACCTCCAAGGATTATGAAATAGTGCTGTAATCATTGTGAGTTTGCGAGAAAAGTGACTGGCACAATTTTGTTATGCGCAGTTCAATTTTGTTATGCGCAATCTGTGTCTCAGTGCTATAGTTTGGCAAATTTTAATACAGTAATTGTCACTATTTTAAAAGTACAGTATTTATTGAATACTGTGCTGTGCTAGTGTTAAACTAAAATTAGCCCTATTGCACCCCTAATATATATTAGTTCAAACATGTTTTCAAGTTTTTAAACACACTGGCAAGTGGAAAGAAAGCTAAAACTGCTTTGTTTCACTTTAAGGCGGTTTTCACTTTACAGGGGGCTCCGGTCCCTAACCCGCTGTATGAGCGGGGTATACCTGTATATATATATATATATATATATATATATATATATATGTGTTTATATATATATATGTGTGTGTGTGTTTATATATATATATATGTGTGTGTGTTTATATATATATATATATATGTGTGTGTGTGTTTATATATATATATATATATATATATATATATATATATGTGTGTGTGTGTGTTTATATATATATATATATATGTGTGTGTGTGTTTATATATATATATGTGTGTGTGTGTTTATATATATATATGTGTGTGTGTGTTTATATATATATATATATATATATGTGTGTGTGTGTTTATATATATATATATGTGTGTGTGTGTATATATATATATATATGTGTGTGTGTTTATATATATATATGTGTGTGTGTGTGTATATATATATATATATATATATATATGTTTATGTGTGTGTATGTGTATATGTGTGACTGTGTATGTATGTATACAATAGTACTAGAAAGAAAAGTATATTTGAACATAAGTGCTATTGATTGGAAGATAAGGACAAAGTCCACAGCTGTATTAGTGGACAGTAAAAAGCTGCCACATAAATTTAAATAAAAACTTGGTTTATAAAGCACAAAAAGAAAAAAAAAGTAATACATTTTCATTTCCTCTTCTGGCTTGTCATCGTTTTATTTTAATAAATACGTTAATTGTAATTACATTTGTTTGTATTAAACTGAAAAGAAGAGGATTAAGAACACAAAATGTTTAGAAAACTGTAGTCTAGATAGATTTCCAATAACTGATTAATTTACTTTTCATTAAATACAAAATGAAAAGGCAATACAAATAATTAAACAGCTATGTTTAACTACTAGTTTACCTTTTTTTTTCTGTTTAACTTTGACAAGTAACCCTAAAACATGTACCTAATGCTGATGCAGACTCTCGTATTTTTCTATCAATGTATAATCTGTCCCCCACTGTGCTCAGACCCCTTGGTGCGTTCCCCAAGCGCAGACAATCAATAAAGTTAATTAGTAGTGATTAATGGAGCAGCATTAATTGTTGACTACTGGAATTAACAGAGAGGATGAGCTTTTCCAGTGGAGTTTAAACTCAGAGAATGCTGATATTCTAACATGATGGGGAGAGAATAGAAAGGATGTGGGAGTTAACCCCTTGCTTACCCAACAATGCAAAGTCCTAAATATTACAAGGTACCAAACAAAATATTCTAATAGTTTTTCAGGAAGATTTATCTATCAGTGAATTAATAAAGGTCAGAAATGGAGTGTGTCAAAGTGTGCGTCATATGAGTCGTTAACGTTTACTATTACTTACTGAAAATACCAGCAATTATTCTTGTGTCAAATTCATTGTGATTGAAATCCAATTGTTAATAAATAGCTGGATGGCTTCTTAGGTGCACTCAATCTTTTGTGATGAATTATAAAATGTACAAGGATGAAAATTGAAAAACACAAAATAAAATGACACAACAATTTTAGGATTTTATAAAAAAGAGATTTATAAATATTATTTCTGCTAGGGAATAAAATAGAATTAGAATGGAATATGAAATAAAAATACATCCAGTTTTCTATTTCCGATAGACTATTTTTAACTTTAATGTTTATTAAAATGCAATCAGTAATGTTGATGTTTTTTTAAATGCTTTTTTATTATCTAGTTTATTGAGGCAAAATGCTTTTCTCAGAACAACTTTCACCTTTGTTTTTGTTAACTTCACCTGCTGAGAAGTCGTGTGTTGGAAGCTTCAATGATAAAGATGTTTTTCCTTAATTTTGGGCTTAGTGAATATTCAAGTAGGTCACAGAGGCAGGTTCTATTTTAAAAGAACATTAAACACAACATTTTATTCATTTTAAAGACTGAGTTAATATGGTAACATTGCTGTTAGCCAATCAACAGTCGTTAATCGGGCGTTAAAAAAATAAAATAAACGCAATCCAGCAGTTTTCAAACTCATTACATTTTATTTTTGCGCTCCCCTAACTATTACTGTGGAAAACTTTTTTTCAGCTCCTATTCAATTCTATGTGACTCCAAAAACTATAATTTTGAGTTCACATAGGGCAGGTGGTCATAAGAGGTCATTAGTCTTTGGGGCCAATTTATCAAGTGCCGGACGGACATGATTCGCTGTAGAGAATCATGTCCGCCCTGCGTCGCTAAATGCCGACAGCATATTTAACATTGCACAAGCATTTCTTGTGAAATGCTTGTGCAATGCCATTCCTTGCACATTCTCGGTCAATCAGCCGCTAGCAGGGGGTGTCAATCATCCTGATCGGACCGGGGTGATTGCAGTACACCACCTAAAAGGTGGCAGAGAAGTTAAGGAGCAGTGGGCTTACTTCGGGCGGATTCCGCAGCATCCGCTGCTTGTTAAATCCGGCCCATTATGTCTTACATCTCCTAGGTTTAAAGAGTTTAAATGTACTTTACAACTGACATTTCAAAATGTGAGACAAGACAGCATAATCATATAAATAATTAATAATTATGTCCACTGTAATATTAATGTAATAATTCTTAATCATATAAAACCATGAAGAAAAAAACATAATTTATGTAAGAACTTACCTGATAAATTAATTTCTTTCATATTGGCAAGAGTCCATGAGCTAGTGACGTATGGGATATACAATCCTACCAGGAGGAGCAAAGTTTCCTAAACCTCAAAATGCCTATAAATACACCCCTCACCACACCCACAATTCAGTTAAACGAACAGCCAAGTAGTGGGGTGATAAAGAAAGGAGTATCAACAAAGGAATTTGGAAATAATTGTGCTTTATGCAAAAAAATCATAACCACCATAAAAAAAGGGTGGGCCTCATGGACTCTTGCCAATATGAAAGAAATGAATTTATCAGGTAAGTTCTTACATAAATTATGTTTTCTTTCATGTAATTGGCAAGAGTCTATGAGCTAGTGACATATGGGATATCAAATACCCAAGATGTGGAACTCCACGCAAGAGTCACTAGAGAGGGAGGGATAAAAAATAAACAACAGCCAAATGCTGAAAAAATAATCCACAACCCAAATATAAGTTATTCTCATGAAGAAAAGAAAAACTTAAAATAGCAGCAGAAGAATCAAACTGAAACAGCTGCCTGAAGAACTTTTCTACCAAAAACTGCTTCAGAAGAAGCAAATACATCAAAACGGTAGAATTTAGTAAATGTATGCAAAGAGGACCAAGTCGCTGCTTTGCAAATCTGATCAACTGAAGCTTCATTCTTAAAAGCCCACGAAGTGGAGACTGATCTAGTAGAATGAGCTGTAATTCTCTGAGGCGGGGCTTGACCCGACTCCAAATAAGCTTGATGAATCAAAAGCTTTAACCAAGGAAAAAGCCAAGGAAAAAGCAGAGGCCTTCGGACCTTTCCTAGGACCAGAAAATATAACAAATAGACTAGACGTCTTCCTGAAATCTTTAGTAGCTTCAACATAATATTTCAAAGCTCTTACCACATCCAAAGAATGTAAGGATCTTTCCAAAGGATTCTTAGGATTAGGACACAAGGAAGGGACAACAATTTCTCTACTAATGTTGTTAGAATTCACAATCTTAGGTAAAAATTCAAATGAAGTCCGCAAAACCACCTTATCTTGAGGAAAAATCAGAAAAGGAGATTCACAAGAAAGAGCAGATAGCTCAGAAACTCTTCTTGCAGAAGAGATGGCCAAAAGGAACAACACTTTCCAAGAAAGTAGTTTAATGTCCAAAGAATGCATAGGCTCAAACGGAGGAGCCTGTAACACCTTCAAAACCAAATTAAGACTCCAAGGAGGAGAAATAGATTTAATGACGGGCTTAATTCGAACTAAAGCCTGTACAAAACAGTGAATATCAGGAATTTTAGCAATCTTTCTGTGAAATAAATCTGAAAGAGCAGAGATTTGTCCCTTCAAGGAACTTGCAGACAAACCCCTATCCAAACCATTCTGGAGAAAGTGTAAAATTCTAGGAATTCTAAAAGAATGCCAAGAGAATTTATGAGAACACCATGAAATGTAAATCTTCCGAACTCGATAATAAATCTTCCTAGAGACAGATTTACGAGCTTGTAACATAGTATTAATTACGGAGTCAGAGAAACCTCTATGACTTAATACTAAGCGTTCAATTTCCATACCTTCAAATGTAATGATTTGAGATCCTGATGGAAAAACGGACCTTGAGACAGTAGGTCCGGCCTTAAAGGAAGTGGTCAAGGTTGGCAACTGGACATCCGAACAAGATCTGCATACCAAAACCTGTGGGGCCATGCTGGAGCAACCAGCAACACAAACGATTGTTCCATGATGATCTTGGAGATCACTCTCGGAAGAAGAACTAGAGGCGGGAAGATATAAGCAGGTTGATAACACCAAGGAAGTGTCAGCGCATCCACTGCTTCCGCCTGAGAATCCCTGGACCTGGACAGGTATCTGGGAAGTTTCTTGTTTAGATGAGAAGCCATCAGATCTATTTCTGGAAGACCCCACATCTAAACAATCTGAGAAAACACATCCAAATGGAGAGACCACTCCCCTAGATGTAAAGTCTGATGGCTGAGATAATCCGCCTCCCAATTGTCTACACCTGGGATATGAACCGCAGAAATTAGACAAGAGCTGGATTCCGCCCAAACAAGTATCCGAGATACTTCTTTCATAGCTAGGGGACTGTGAGTCCCACCCTAATGATTGACATATGCCACCGTTGTGATATTGTCTGTCTGAAAACAAATGAACGGTTCTCTCTTTAACAGAGGCCAAAACTGAAGAGCTCTGAGAATTGCACGGAGTTCTAAAATATTCATTGGTAATCTCGCCTCTTGAGATTTCCAAACTCCTTGTGCTGTCAGAGATCCCCAGACAGCTCCCCAACCTGAAAGACTCGCAGCTGTTGTGATCACAGTCCAGGTTGGCCTAACAAAAGAGGCCCCTTGAACTAAACGCTGGTGATTTAACCACCACGTCAGAGAGTGTCGAACATTGGGATTTAAGGATATTAATTGTGATATCTTTGTATAATCCCGGCACCATTGATTCAGCATGCAAAGCTGGAGAGGTCTCATGTGAAAATGAGCAAAAGGAATCGCGTCTGATGCTGCAGTCATGAGGCCTAAAACTTCCATGCACATAGCCACTGAAGGGAATGACTGAGACTGAAGGTGCCGACATGCTGCAATCAATTTCAAACGTCTCTTGTCTGTTAGAGACAGAGTCATGGACACTGAATCTATCTGGAAACCTAAAAAGGGGACCCTTGTCTGAGGAATCAAAAAACTTTTTGGTAAATTGATCCTCCAACCATGTTTTTGAAGAAACAACACACGTTGATTTGTGTGAGATTCTGCAGAACGTAAAGACTGAGCTAGTACCAAGATATCGTCCAAATAAGGAAACACTGCAATACCCTGTTCTCTGATTACAGAGAGTAGGGCACCCAGAACCTTTGAAAAGATTATTGGAGCTGTTGCTAGGCCAAATGGAAGAGCAACAAATTGGTAATGCTTGTCTAGAAAAGAGAATCTCAGGAACTGATAATGTTCTGGATGAATCGGAATATGAAGGTAAGCATACTGCAAGTCTATTGTAGACATATAATGTCCTTGCTGAACAAAAGGCAGAATAGTCCTTATAGTCACCATCTTGAAAGTTGGTACTCTTACATAACGATTCAAAATTTTCAGATCCAGAACTGGTCTGAATGAATTTTCTTTCTTCAGGACAATGAATAGATTTGAATAAAACCCTAGGCCTTGTTCCTGAAGGGGAACCGGCATGATAACCCCTGAAACCTCCAGATCTGAAATACCGGAGCTTTTACTGAATTCACTGGGATGCGTGAGAGAAAAAATCTTCTCACAGGAGGTCTTACTCTAAATCCTATTCGGTACCCCTGAGAGACAATGCTCTGAATCCATTGATTTTGGACAGAATTTGCCCAAACATCCTTGAAAAACCTTAATCTGCCTCCTACCAACTGAGCTGGAATGAGGGCCGCACCTTCATGCGGACTTAGGGGCTGACTTTGGTTTCTTAAAAGGCTTGGATTTATTCCAATTTGAGGAAGGCTTCCAATTGGAAACAGATTCCTTGGGGGAAGGATTAGGTTTTTGTTCCTTATTTTGATGAAAGGAACGAAAACGATTAAAAGCGTTAGATTTACCTTTAGGTTTTTTATCCTGAGGCAAAAAAACTCCTTTCCCCCAGTAACAGTTGAAATAATAGAATCCAACTGAGAACCAAATAAATTATTACCTTGGAAAGAAAGAGATAGCAATCTAGACTTAGATGTCATATCAGCATTACAAGATTTAAGCTACAAGGATCTTCTAGCTAAAATAGCTAAAGACATGGATCTAACATCAATTTTGATAATATCAAAAATGGCATCACAAATAAAATGATTAGCATGTTGCAGTAAGCGAACAATGCTAGATATGTCAAAATCCAATTCTTGTTGTGCTAAATTCTCCAACCAAAAACTTGAAGCAGCTGCAACATCAGCCAAAGTAATTGAAGGCCTAAGAAGATGACCTGAATATAAATAGGCTTTCTGTAGATAAGATTTAATCTTCCTATCTAAAGGATCTTTAAAGGAAATACTATCTTCCATAGGAATAGTGGTTCGTTTAGCAAGACTAGAAATAGCCCCATCAACTTTGGGGATCTTTTCCCAAAACTCTATTGCAATTGCTGGTAAAGGATACAATTTTTTAAACCTTGCAGAAGGATTAAAAGGAGTACCTGGCTTATTCCATTCCTTAGAAATCATGTCAGAAATAGCATCAGGAGTAACCACAGTAGGTTTAAAAACAGCATTTAAACGTTTACTGGTTTTAATATTAAGAGGACTAGCTTCCTCAATATCCAAAGTAATTAACACTTCTTTTAGCAAAGAACGCATATACTCTATTTTAAATAAATAAGTAGATTTGTCAGTGTCAATGTCTGAGGAAGGATCTTCTGAATCAGATAGATCCTCATCAGAGGTGGATAATTCATTATGCTGTCGGTCATTTGAAATTTCATCAACTTTATCAGAAGTTTTAAAAGACCTCTTACGCTTATTAGAAGGTGGAAATGCAGACAAAGCCTTCTGATTAGAATCAGTAACAAATTCTTTAAAATTCATAGGTATATCATGTACATTAGAAGTTGAGGGAACTGCAACCGGCAATGTACTATTACAGATGGACACTCTATCTGCATGTAAAAGTTTATCATGACAACTATTACAAATGACATTTGGAAATATAATCTCCACAATTTTACAACAAATGCACTTAGCTTTGGTAGAACCGATGTCAGGCAGCAAAGTTCCAACAGATACTTCTGAGGCAGGATCAGATTGAGACATCTTGCAAAATGTAAAAGAAAAAACAAAATATAAAGCAAAATTATCAATTTCCTTATATGACAGTTTCAGGAATGGGAAAAAAGCAAATAGCATAGCCCTCTGATATAGCAAAAGGCAAGAGGCAAAAGCAAATGGGGCAATAAATAATGAAAAAAATTTGGCGCCAAGTATGATGCACAACGTAACTGAAACATTTTTTTGGCGCCAACCATGTCCGGAAATGACACACTCGCGTCACTAGCGACGCAACCCAGTGTGAACCCCTGCGTCAAGTATGACGCCGGAAATGACAAACTTGCGTCAACGGACGTGCCTCTCGCGACAAAAAAATTTTGCGGCAAGAATGACGCAATAAAGTGTAGTATTTAGCGCACCCGCGAGCCTAAGACAGCCCGCAATTTGAACAAGTAGCCAATTGAAAAAAAGACTAAACCCCAGGTAAGAAAAATATTTCTCAATATTAACTTTCCCAAATATGAAACTGACAATCTGCAAAAGGAAATACATGAACCTGACTCATGGCAAATATAAGTACAATACATATATTTAGAACGTTATATAAATGCATAAAGTGCCAAACCATAGCTGAGGTGTCTTAAGAAATAAAAACATACTTACCCAAAGACACCCATCCACATATAGCAGATAGCCAAACCAGTACGGAAACAGTTATCAGTAGAGGTAATGGTATATGAGAGTATATTATCGATCTGAAAAGGGAGGTATGAGATGAATCTCTACGACCGATAACAGAGAACCTATGAAAAAGACCCCTATTAGGAAAATCATTGCATTCAATAGGTAATACTCTCCACGTCCCTCTGACATTCGCTGTACTCTGAGAGGAATCGGGCTTCAAATTGCTGAGAAGCGCATGTCAACGTAGAAATCTTAGCACAAACTTACTTCACCACCTCCATAGGAGGCAAAGTTTGTAAAACTGAATTGTGGGTGTGGTGAGGGGTGTATTTATAGGCATTTTGAGGTTTGGGAAACTTTGCCCCTCCTGGTAGGATTGTATATCCCATACGTCACTAGCTCATGGACTCTTGCCAATTACATGAAAGAAATATTAACAGAAAATATGTGCCTGACATTTATGAAAATTAATTAAATACATATTTAAAAAATATATGTGTGTGTGTCTTTTGAGGATACGGTAACAGTTAACATCTGATGAAATTTTCACCTAGATGAAAATTGGTTGATATCACTTTAAACCAAATTATAATGCTTTACAGCTTAAAGTTAACATCACCAATGTGAACTCAGGCAAAAGATTTTATTATGCATTAGAATTTTATTTTTTAAATATGTTCATTATTTATTTTGCCTGTTTTTACTGTAATTTGAATCTGAAAAGCAGTTTTCCACTACCCACAGGGACTGGATTGCATTTCATGGCATTTAGAACCCTGGCTTTCCAACATACTGTACCATGATTGATTAATATGTGTCCCTAATTAGCAACAGCGATAAGATAAACAACACTAAAAAGGCTTTTCAAGAGCTGTGTTTGTGCTATGTAAAACAATTCAAATTTCACTGACAAAAATTTCAGTTTTAAATGCTTTTAAAATGCTTATATTGTAATGCAGGGACTGGCATGAATTGCCACCCTTGCCTCTTACTTGTTAAAGGGCCATTATTATATTAACAGCTATGCACAGCATCTAATGAATTACCTATATTAAATTACATTGTTAATAGGAATAGCTAGAAGATATGCTTTCTTTGTTTTTCATAGCATATTCTGCTTCGTTACCACCCGCCTTATTATTCTAAGCCTTCTTTATTTTTAGATTCTAAAGTAACAGGTGGCCCTCGGTTTACGCCGGTTCAATTTGCGCCGTTTCAGAATAACAACCTTTTTTTCAGCCATGTGACTGCTATTGAAATGCATTGAAAAGCAGTGCACTAATTAAAATAGCCAGTAGGTGGAGCTGTCCGCTTGTGTTGTAGCAAACAGCCGGAAATGATCTGTGTACACAGAGCAGACCAGAGCTATTGAGCAAACAAGATTTAGCAGCCACTTCCCTATTATCTTCCTGTCCAGCTGCTTGAGGTGAGGGTGCCTAACTTCCTATTAATCACTGCAGATTGAAATGCATAGAATAGCTGCAGACCCAATATTATCTAACATGCTAACAATGCAGAGAACTTATTGCAGAAAAATGCAAGTACAAAAAGTTTTTGTTGATTAAATTTAGTTTGATGATACAGTCTGTTGTGTGATTATTTAATTAGGTGCTGTTAGCAAATGTTTTTGTTCATTAAACTTAGTTTGATTATATTTTCTGTGTTGTGTGATTATTTTATTAGGTTATAATACTGTTTTAGCAAATGTTTTTGTTCATTTAACTTAGTTAAATTATATATTCTGTGTTGTGTGATTATTTGATACTGTTTATAATGCTGTTTAGCATTTAAAGACTTAATTTCAAAGCTTTAAAAATAACGTATTAGGTGTTACTTATGTCAATTCTGAGAGGGGCCTGGAACCTAACTCCCTCACTTCCCATTGACTTACATTATAAACTGGGTTTCAATTTACAACGGTTTCGATTTACAACCATTTCTTCTGGAACCTAACCCCGACGTAAACTTAGGGCTACCTTGTACAGCCAATCAACAGCTTTATCATCACCCTATTATGGGCCAGATTACGTGGCGTGTTAACGGTTACGCACAAGTGAAAAGGGTTTATTGCGGGTGTGTGCAAGCGTCAGGTTTACTGTTCATATTTAAAGTTGAAAGTAAATTGTGATCGCTTCAGGACAATCGCGATTTACGCTAGAGTGATTACAGCGTCCTCAGAGATCTGGTTAAATGTTTCACAAAAATACATTACAAACTACAGTTACACTCATAATAACACTAATAAAAATGATTGTTTTAAAAATTATTGCACAAAAAAGTTTAGAAGGTTTATAAGGGTTAAAAGATATGAGAAAAAAAAATAAGGCAGGCAAAGGGATTTAACATAGAGATACATATTTATACATGTCTAAATATGTATGTATGTATGTACTGTATATATATATATATGTGTGTGTGTACATATGTACTTATATATGACCGTGCATATATTTATTTACAGACATATATACACATATAAACACACAAACACATATGTACACACATATAGACATACAGTATCTATATAAGTGCATTGGAGCCCTTTGTAGTTAAGTAGATGAAAACATGTAAAAAGATATGTATGTAATATTCATATTTAATAAAGTGTTATACTGTGTATTTAATGTAAATATTTGACATTACAATGTCCTGTACATAGCAGAATGTTATATGTATTTATAAATAGATATTCCTATATATATATCTATACCTATATATAATCATATCATGTGTGTATGTATATATATATAATATATATATATATAGGTAAAATTAAAGATTTTACCAAAATAATATCATATAGGTATAGATAAATATTTTAACAAAAAACTAATATATATATATATATATATATATATATATATATATATATATATATATATATATATATATATATATATATATATATATATATTAAAGGGATATGAAACCCAAACTTTTTCTTTCCTGATTCAGATAGAGCATGGCATTTTAAACAACCTTCAAATTTACTTCTATTTTCAATTTTTCTTTGTTCTCTTAGTATCTTTTGTTGACGTATGTTTAGTAGCCGGCCCATTTCTGGAGCACTATATGGCAGCAGTTTTGCAAAAATGTTATCCATTTGCAAGAAGAATTGATGGCAGCACTATTTCCTGCCATGTAGTGGTCCAGATGCCTACCTAGGTATCTCTTCAACATAGAATATCATGAGAACAAAGCAAATTTGATAATAGAAGTAAATTAGATTATTTTTTTTAATGGTACGCTCTGTCTGCATCACAAACTAATTTTTTGGGGGTTTCCTATTCCTATAATTAGATATATGTATGTATGTGACATGGCCTTTGTGCATGAGCAATATACTTATTGCTAATATTAGATGGGATTATGGAACATTTCCCTTTCCATGCACAGATTATAAATCACAGGAAAATTAAACAAGAAGTAATCTGATCCTCCACAATACAGGATACACCTGCTGCTATATTTGTATATATTCAAGCTCCACACCATCTCCCTTTAGACCATGCCCACGTTACGTGTCCCAGTCTAAAAACACATTTGAGGTTAATGGAACAGAGAAAGCTATACTGGCTGCGGAATTTTATGTGCAAACAGTGCATTTCAGGGGTGTGCATGACTAGAAATTGTTTAACTTGTGCCAACTGATCTCCGGAATGTGTTATAGTGAGTTTCCACTACATAATGCGGTTTGTTCTCTAATAAAAATGGCTTTAGACTGGCACAGACATACAAAGCCCCTGCCTACTCGGGAGCTGCCTGCGGCTCAGTCATCTCTGAAACATGCCTGATATAATGACTCTATACAAAGCATTATTATGTACAACTCAGGCTGTCTTTACATAAGTGAGGATTAAAGGGATACTGAACCCAAATTTTTTCTTTCGTGATTCAAATAGGGCATGCAATTTTAAGCAACTTTCTAATTTACTCCTATTATCAATTTTTCTTTGTTCGACATTGCACAAGCATTTCACTAGAAATGCTTGTGCAATGATAAATACATAAGCATTCCCGACAGCATTTATCCATGTACAGCGGACATTAATAAATGGGCCCTATGCTCTCATGGAATGGAATAAACTCATGGTTTGGGAGGTGGTTGAGGCAATCTGCAGCATTTTTGAAAGCCTAGGTCACAGGTTTTGATTTTTGGCCTCTCTAGGGAACTTTGGACAAAGCACAATTTTTACGCAAAAGCAGGTGTTTAATGCTCTTTTAATGAATAAGAATTCAACCCCTTCACAACAGCTGATGTACCCTGAATGTCGGCTGTCATTTTTAATGTAAGGGGTTAACCAGCGGCAAGACCGCGCTATAGCCGAATGGCCCCCGAAGTGAGGCAGTTAGTAATAGCTCGTCTATAGACCCAGGATATTACTGGGGTAAAAAAAATGTTAATGACACAAGACGTATAGAGTGCATCTGTGTCATTAACTTTCTACACTAAAGGCTAAAAAACATAAAACAAACTCTCACGGCTGCTGCCCCCTATGAGAAGGATACAGGTCGATATGCCAATTGTAATTCTTTTTTTTAACTCTTGGTTCTATGTTTCAACATTGTGCTTTATCTGCTTTAATTCTTACATGATCTGATCCTATGAGAATTGAAAGCCATAGTATTAAAAATAAATGTTATGCCCTTATGCTTTATTAATAGACAAAACTTCAGCAGAGTTTACTTTCTATAAATAGTGATGTACTAGAGGAAGTCTGAGTAAATTATCTCTATATAGGAACATAGTATTTATATGTCTTACTGTATATGGTGCCATATAGGGCTAGATTACAAGTGGTGTGCTATAGTTAACTTGCGCTCATATTACAAGTTGAAAATAAACACGACCACATTTAGTTTGCGCTAGCGATTGAAGTCCTCATGTAAAGGGTTAGGGCTAAATAAAGGTTGTACCATCCAAACAACATAAATACATTAAAATAAAGTGTTATACTCATATATACACTATCTTATAAAATGATTCATATAAATATGAATACAAAAGTTTTATAAGGGTTAAAAGGTATATGAAAAGGTGTTTGAATGGAAAGGGCTATAATGTATCTATACATTCATATACATCTAAAATAAAGTCTAAATACACATATATATATACACATAAATACACATATATATATATATATATATATATATATATATATATATATATACACACACAAATCCACTCAAATACCTGAACAAAAGAAAAACAATTTTTATTGAATATTAATATGAATTATGGTTTTAACTTTGTATTTACTGTAAAATACTTTACAATTTTCCTCACTTAAAAGAAAATGTTCTTTGTATTTCTAAATATTTATATATTTGTGTATGTGTGTGTATATATATATTATATATAATATTTTATCCTATGTTGAGAACATGAGAATGTAAAATATTTATTTATTAATCACTTTGGTTTAGTGCTATAGCTCTAACACGGTGTTTGGTTAGCGTGCAATCAATAGCTGTTCGGTGTTTTTTTTAAGTTGCGCTCTGCATTGAAGTGTATGTTAAGAAGAAATTAGTGAGGTTGCAATATCCAAAGTCCAGAAGTTATCGTGTGTTGACTTTTGCTTGCTTGCAATAAAGATTTGAAGTTAGTCTTTATAAAGGCCTAATTTGAGGGCTGGAACGCGTTGACAACTACTGGTAAGCATATATCTAATACCCTACCAAGGTGTTATAGCTGCGCTGCACTGTTGTTATATATTTTTACAGGACACTATAGAATTGCTACGATCTAACATCTATTAATCATAGAAGAATCATCACCCACACTTCAAGGGATCTTCACTTGGACTTATTTGGAACATCTCACTCACAGCAAGTTGATATTTTTGTACTTTTACATTTTTTTGGCAACACATACTTAGAGATTTTAGTTTTTTCTGTTCCTTGTTATATAAACAATTTTTTTCTATATTTTTGATTTTAGCAAGGAGCTTTTTCTTTTTTTTTCACCATTTTTCATCCTTCCCCCTTTTTTCTCACATTGAATGTACTTTTTAATCACTTTTTTTGACATTTGGATATTTATCACCTCCACTTATTCATACACTAATAAATAATAATAATACACTTATACTACAGACTCTGATAGGGCATTCATTATTCTAGAGACTTTGACACGCCATCTACTATTGTTTTATTGTTTGTTTTTTAACATTGTGTCAATTTGTGCTCACATTTAATTTTAAATTTATCGAGTTGCTTTCACATGGATCCATTTTATTATAATTGTTGATGTTTTAATCATGTTTAATTACATTTGAGGAATATATGTATTTCAATACATTTTCTTAACTTACCTACTCTAGCAACCTAAGCCTTTAGTTAAGGCTCTCTTTACATATTTCTTTCAATTTCCGTTCTTCAGGTTTGCTAGGTAACCTCACTTAGGCCTAGATTTGGAGTTCGGCGGTAAAAGGGCTGTTAACGCTCCGCGGGTTTTTTTTCTGGCCGCACCATAAATTTAACTCTGGTATCGAGAGTTCAAACAAATGCTGCGTTAGGCTCCAAAAAAGGAGCGTAGAGCATATTTACCGCAAATGCAACTCTCGATACCAGAGTTGCTTACGGACGCGGCCGGCATCAAAAACGTGCTCGTGCACGATTCTCCCATAGGAAACAATGGGGCAGTTTGAGCTGAAAAAAAACCTAACACCTGCAAAAAAGCAGCGTTCAGCTCTTAACGCAGCCCCATTGTTTCCTATGGGGAAACACTTCCTACGTCTGCACCTAACACTCTAACATGTACCCCGAGTCTAAACACCCCTAACCTTACACTTATTAACCCCTAATCTGCCGCCCCCGCTATCGCTGACCCCTGCATTACACTTTTAACCCCTAATCTGCCGCTCCGTAAACCGCCGCCACCTACGTTATCCCTATGTACCCCTAATCTGCTGCCCTAACATCGCCGACCCCTATGTTATATTTATTAACCCCTAATCTGCCCCCCACAACGTCGCCGACACCTGCCTACACTTATTAACCCCTAATCTGCCGAGCGGACCTGAGCGCTACTATAATAAAGTTATTAACCCCTAATCCGCCTCACTAACCCTATCATAAATAGTATTAACCCCTAATCTGCCCTCCCTAACATCGCCGACACCTACCTTCAATTATTAACCCCTAATCTGCCGACCGGAGCTCACCGCTATTCTAATAAATGTATTAACCCCTAAAGCTAAGTCTAACCCTAACACTAACACCCCCCTAAGTTAAATATAATTTTTATCTAACGAAATAAATTAACTCTTATTAAATAAATGATTCCTATTTAAAGCTAAATACTTACCTGTAAAATAAATCCTAATATAGCTACAATATAAATTATAATTATATTATAGCTATTTTAGGATTAATATTTATTTTACAGGCAACTTTGTAATTATTTTAACCAGGTACAATAGCTATTAAATAGTTAAGAACTATTTAATAGTTACCTAGTTAAAATAATAACAAATTTACCTGTAAAATAAATCCTAACCTAAGATATAATTAAACCTAACACTACCCTATCAATAAAATAATTAAATAAACTACCTACAATTACCTACAATTAACCTAACACTACACTATCAATAAAATAATTAAATAAACTACCTACAATTACCTACAATTAACCTAACACTACACTATCAATAAATTAATTAAACACAATTGCTACAAATAAATACAATTAAATAAACTATCTAAAGTACAAAAAATAAAAAAGAACTAAGTTACAGAAAATAATAAAATATTTACAAACATAAGAAAAATATTACAACAATTTTAAACTAATTACACCTACTCTAAGCCCCCTAATAAAATAACAAAGCCCCCCAAAATAAAAAATTCCCTACCCTATTCTAAAATACAAATATTACAAGCTCTTTTACCTTACCAGCCCTGAACAGGGCCCTTTGCGGGGCATGCCCCAAGAATTTCAGCTCTTTTGCCTGTAAAAAAAAACATACAATACCCCCCCCCCCAACATTACAACCCACCACCCACATACCCCTAATCTAACCCAAACCCCCCTTAAATAAACCTAACACTACCCCCCTGATGATCTTCCTACCTTGTCTTCACCATGCCAGGTTCACCGATCCGTCCTGGCTCCAAGATCTTCATCCAACCCAAGCGGGGGCTAGACATCCACTGAAGAAGTCCAGAAGAGGGTCCAAAGTCTTCCTCCTATCCGGCAAGAAGAGGACATCCGGACCGGCAAACATCTTCTCCAAGCGGCATCTTCTATCTTCTTCCATCCGATGACGACCGGCTCCATCTTGAAGACCTCCAGCGCGGATCCATCCTCTTCTTCCGACGACTAGACGACGAATGACGGTTCCTTTAAGGGACGTCATCCAAGATGGCGTCCCTCGAATTCCGATTGGCTGATAGGATTCTATCAGCCAATCGGAATTAAGGTAGGAATTTTCTGATTGGCTGATGGAATCAGCCAATCAGAATATAGTTCAATCCGATTGGCTGATCCAATCAGCCAATCAGATTGAGCTCGCATTCTATTGGCTGTTCCGATCAGCCAATAGAATGCGAGCTCAATCTGATTGGCTGATTGGATCAGCCAATCGGATTGAACTATATTCTGATTGGCTGATTCCATCAGCCAATCAGAAAATTCCTACCTTAATTCCGATTGGCTGATAGAATCCTATCAGCCAATCGGAATTCGAGGGACGCCATCTTGGATGACGTCCCTTAAAGGAACCGTCATTCGTCGTCTAGTCGTCGGAAGAAGAGGATGGATCCGCGCTGGAGGTCTTCAAGATGGAGCCGGTCGTCATCGGATGGAAGAAGATAGAAGATGCCGCTTGGAGAAGATGTTTGCCGGTCCGGATGTCCTCTTCTTGCCGGATAGGAGGAAGACTTTGGACCCTCTTCTGGACTTCTTCAGTGGATGTCTAGCCCCCGCTTGGGTTGGATGAAGATCTTGGAGCCAGGACGGATCGGTGAACCTGGCATGGTGAAGACAAGGTAGGAAGATCATCAGGGGGGTAGTGTTAGGTTTATTTAAGGGGGGTTTGGGTTAGATTAGGGGTATGTGGGTGGTGGGTTGTAATGTTGGGGGGGGGGTATTGTATGTTTTTTTTTTACAGGCAAAAGAGCTGAAATTCTTGGGGCATGCCCCGCAAAGGGCCCTGTTCAGGGCTGGTAAGGTAAAAGAGCTTGTAATATTTGTATTTTAGAATAGGGTAGGGAATTTTTTATTTTGGGGGGCTTTGTTATTTTATTAGGGGGCTTAGAGTAGGTGTAATTAGTTTAAAATTGTTGTAATATTTTTCTTATGTTTGTAAATATTTTATTATTTTCTGTAACTTAGTTCTTTTTTATTTTTTGTACTTTAGATAGTTTATTTAATTGTATTTATTTGTAGCAATTGTGTTTAATTAATTTATTGATAGTGTAGTGTTAGGTTAATTGTAGGTAATTGTAGGTAGTTTATTTAATTATTTTATTGATAGGGTAGTGTTAGGTTTAATTATATCTTAGGTTAGGATTTATTTTACAGGTAAATTTGTTATTATTTTAACTAGGTAACTATTAAATAGTTCTTAACTATTTAATAGCTATTGTACCTGGTTAAAATAATTACAAAGTTGCCTGTAAAATAAATATTAATCCTAAAATAGCTATAATATAATTATAATTTATATTGTAGCTATATTAGGATTTATTTTACAGGTAAGTATTTAGCTTTAAATAGGAATCATTTATTTAATAAGAGTTAATTTATTTCGTTAGATAAAAATTATATTTAACTTAGGGGGGTGTTAGTGTTAGGGTTAGACTTAGCTTTAGGGGTTAATACATTTATTAGAATAGCGGTGAGCTCCGGTCGGCAGATTAGGGGTTAATAATTGAAGGTAGGTGTCGGCGATGTTAGGGAGGGCAGATTAGGGGTTAATACTATTTATGATAGGGTTAGTGAGGCGGATTAGGGGTTAATAACTTTATTATAGTAGCGCTCAGGTCCGCTCGGCAGATTAGGGGTTAATAAGTGTAGGTAGGTGTCGGCGACGTTGAGGGGGGCAGATTAGGGGTTAATAAATATAACATAGGGGTCGGCGATGTTAGGGGTAGCAGATTAGGGGTACATAGGGATAACGTAGGTGGCGGCGATTTGCGGTCGGAAGATTAGGGGTTAATTATTTTAAGTAGCTTGCGGCGACGTTGTGGGGGGCAAGTTAGGGGTTAATAGATATAATACAGGGGTCGGCGGTGTTAGGGGCAGCAGATTAGGGGTACATAAGTATAACGTAGGTGGCGGTCGGCAGATTAGGGGTTAAAAATTTTAATCGAGTGGCGGCGATGTGGGGGGACCTCGGTTTAGGGGTACATAGGTAGTTTATGGGTGTTAGTGTACTTTAGGGTACAGTAGTTAAGAGCTTTATAAACCGGCGTTAGCCAGAAAGCTCTTAACTCCTGCTATTTTCAGGCGGCTGGAATCTTGTCGTTAGAGCTCTAACGCTCACTGCAGAAACGACTCTAAATACCGGCGTTAGGAAGATCCCATTGAAAAGATAGGCTACGCAAATGGCGTAGGGGGATCTGCGGTATGGAAAAGTCGCGGCTGAAAAGTGAGCGTTAGACCCTTTAATCACTGACTCCAAATACCAGCGGGCGGCCAAAACCAGCGTTAGGAGCCTCTAACGCTGGTTTTGACGGCTACCGCCGAACTCTAAATCTAGGCCATAATAAAGAGCAATAGGTGCCTTTCACTAGTGCTTAGTCCATCTTTATTTACTATGCCACTTATACATTAATCAGTGGATTTACTTTGAAGGTGTTTATTGGTATGGTTAAAATTTTAATAAATGTAAAACTAATTAGCATTCATGTGTATGGAAATTCACTTTTCTCACTTAAATTATCTAGCTGTCAATTTTGTTTCTCTCTCAAGTTTTTTTTCTGCATTTGAAATGTTCTATCATGAAAACAGTTTTTTCTCCTAAGGATCCAGATACACTATTAATCAGTCTATTATGCCTTCAACCTAATTACATTTGGTTTAATTATTTCTCTCTGAGTTTTATGGATATCCCATATATTTTTTAGTACCTTATAAGTGTTCATCCCTAACACATCTACTGGAAGACTTTTGCACATATCTACTACTCTGTCATATTAAAGTGAATGTAAAGTTTAAAGGCATAGGCAAGTCATAATTAAACTTGCATGAGTCAATTAGAGCATGCAATTTTAAGACACTTTTAAATTGACTTTTATTTTCAAATGTTCTTTGTTCTCTTGGTATCTCTTGTTGAAAAATAATACACACATATCCTACACTATTGGGAACTAGCTGCTGATTGGTGCCTGCACACATGTGTCTCTTGTGATTGGCTAACTAGATGTGTTCAGCTATCTGCCAGTAGTGCAATGCTGTTCCTTCAGCAAAGGATAAAAGAAGTAAATTGAAAAGTTGTTAAAAATTGTTTGTTCTATCCAAGTCATGAAAGAAAATTTTGGGGTTTCCTATCCCTTTAATGAAAAAGTTTTTTAAAAATACTCTTAAAAACAGGGGCACTTTCCTTCATTAAACTTTACATTGAAGCTTCTTTTTAAAACACTTACCTTTCTTTATTGAAAACAGACCGGCGATCCTCCGCCAGCAGCTCCTGCTGTAGTTAGCATATCGATGACGAATCCGGCTTCCTCCAATTGTTGCGTAGCCCCACGAGCTAGATGCCAAAGGGGGAACACAACAATTGGAAGACGGATTCGTCATCGATATGCTAACTACAGCAGGAGCTGCGGGCGGAGGATCGCTGGTCTGCTTTCCATTAAGAAAAGGTAAGTATTTTAAAAAAAGAAGCTTCAATGTAAAGTTTAATGAATGAAAGTGCCCCTGTTTTTAAGAGTATTTTTAAATACTGGGCACTAAACTTTACATTCACTTTAAGATTTGTTGTGCTATTATATATTTATGAAAAACCCTTCTCACAGGAGGATTAATAAAAGCATTCTTTTAGATAAAAATGATCATATCACCCCTGGGCATCTGCAGAAATGTTCCTGGGGAGACAAAAAATAGAGTACATTAAAAGGGACAATAAACCCACATTTTTTCTTTCATGATTCAGATAGAGCATGCAATTTTAAACAACTTTCTAATGTACTCCTATTATAAATTGTTCTTTGTTCTCTTGCTATCCTTATTTGAAAAAGCAGAAATGTAAGGTTAGGAGACAGCCCATTTTTTGTTCAGCACCTGGGTAGAGCTTGCTGATTGGTTTGCTACATTTAGCCACCAATCAGCAAGCGCTACCCAGGTTCTGAACCAAAAATGGGACAACTCTTAAGCTTACATTCCTGCTTATTCAAATAAAGATAGCAAAAGAACAAAGAAAAATTGATAATAGGAGTAAATAAAAAGTTGCTTAAAATTGCATGCTCTATCTGAATTATGAAAGAAAAAAAATTGGGTTTAGTGTCCCTTTAATATACATTAAGTGGCAACAAGTGCATCAGAAGAGCATACATGTTTTGCACATTATTATTTTTAAAATGTCGGTTCCTTGGAGTCAGGGGAGCTTATGCATGAAAATACAGAGCGTTATTCTAGAGTGGGTTGGCATGTACCCCTCTTTAGACACTCACAAGACCACCCTCTCCTATCCCTCTTCCTCTATGCTGCACATAACTATGCAGCCAAAATGCTAAGTATTATCTCTAGGGTAATGGTTAAATCTCCAATCCACAGCAATGGATTTTCTGTTCTTTTTCCCAATCCTTGACTGTCTGTAGGAAAGATAGAGGCACTGCGTCCTGATGAGATGCTGAATCGGAAAATGTTCAGATACTGCTGACCTTTCACATGGCCCACAGAGAATTTCTGTGGCCTCAGCACCTGTAACACTAATCTCTTCAATGTCACAGGGATTACATCCCTAAACAATTACTGCTGATTAAAAGCACAAGCACTGTACTACAGCTTAGCCTGAATACAAACCATTTCTGGTTCCAAAAACATATTTAAAATATCATAAACCTATTTAATTTTTGTTAGCTACACTTATATATAAGATTGTATCCATCACAAGAATGTATAACATCTTTACTGGCAAATTGCCTTAACGGGTTGTGCGTGAACCTTCTGTGATTTTACCAAAAATGTTCTCAAGCTAAAAATACTTTTATTTTCAAAGAGTAAGGCAAAATAAAATGCATCTTTCAACACCATGGTCATAATAACGGTTTAATAATATTCAAGTGTTTTCAGAAATTTTTTGAAGATGAGTGGCATAAAATGTCAATCCCTGGCTGTGTTCTGCACCAGATCCACAATGCTTGTGTAAATATTTGTGTTGATCACAACTTAGTGGCATGTCTACCGCTGCCGATGAGCTATATTCAGTGTTGGCACCAGCTGTTCTATGGGGGTGCTATGCACCTGCAAACGCATGTGTAGCATCCCAATTGAGCTGCATAGAGCTCCATATATTGTGCGTGCAGAGTCTTGACCACCATTGTTAGCCCCCCAATTAACTTTAAAATAGTAAGTTTAAGAACTGCCACTGGTTGGCACAATCATCAATAGGTGGCACAATCATCAATAGGGATGGGCGAATGTTTCTAAGAATTTGAAGTTTAAAACAAATTTTGATACATTCGTTCGAATCGAATTTCGAATGTTTATATAACATTCTAACATTCTATTTTATAATTTTCATTTTCAAATTTTTCAATAAAATTCGAAAATATTTGTTTGAATAATAGAATGTTTAGCTATGTATTCATTCAATTTCGAAACGTAATATTCAAATTTGAATGCTAGATTCGAATTCGAATGTCACATTCAGATTCAAAATATTATTTCTAGTTTAATACTGTGTTTTTTAAAATGTAATATTCAAATTTTAATGTGACATTCGAATTTGAATGTCACATTCAAATTTTAAATAGTATTTCTAGTCTAATACTGTGTTTTTAAAATGTAATATAAAAATTTGAATGTCACATTCGAATTCGAAATAGTATTTCTAGTTTACAACTGTGTTTAATAAATGTAATATTCAAATTTGAATGCTACATTCGAATTTGAATGTAACATTCAAATTCGAAATAGTATTTTTAGTCTAATACTGTGTTTTATAAATGTAATACTCGAATTCGAATGTCACATTTGAATTCGAAATAGTATTTCTAGTCTAATGCTGTGTTTTTTTAAATGTCACATTCGAATTCGAAATAGTATTTCTAGTTTACAACTGTGTTTAATAAATGTAATATTTGAATTTGAATGCTACATTCGAATTTGAATGTAACATTCAAATTCGAAATAGTATTTTTAGTCTAATACTGTGTTTTTTAAATGTAATATTCAAATGTCCCATTCAAATTCCAAATAGTATTTCTAGTCTAATACTGTGTTTTTTAAATGTCACATTCAAATTCAAAATAGTATTTCTAGTTTACAACTGTGTTTAATAAATGTAATCAAATTCGAATGCTACATTTGAATTCGAATGTAACATTCGAATTCTAAATAGTATTTTTAGTCTAATACTGTGTTTTTTATTTTGAAAAAGTTTTTATTAATTTCTTTTTTTTTTTTTTTTAAACAAGTTCAGGTATATACAGTCAGGTCAATCAAAAACATTTCAAAAGATTGCAATGGTGTCCATCGTTTACATTTGATAATCTAGAGTCTATATGTATGGTGCACATTCGTCCTTAAAAAAAAAGAAAATAAGTATAAACATTATTAGCAGTTAGCAGGCAAGAATAAAATCAAGTGAGGTAATTATCAATCAATCGATCCATCGGTCCCGGCTCTCTCTTAAATATACATTAGTCTATCCGGTTAGTCTAACAGGACACCCTACCTCTCTGTCTTTTATCTTCAAGGTACATTATGTATGGTTCCCACTGAACAATAAACTCGTCTCTAGTATTCAGATTCTCAGCTGCCAAACTGGCCATTTCATAATGGTGAATTATTTTCTTTTCAATCAAATTGAAACTTGGGGGTGTGGATTTCCAATATTGTGCAATGCCAATCCTTACGACTGTGCAGATAGTTTTTACTAATTTTTGATGTTATTTTAAAATATTGGGGATCGGGAAGTGTAGTAAAGCTTGTTCGGGAGATAGTACAATATTCTTATGGAAAATCTCACTGAGTAACTGTGAGGCTTTCTCCCATATTTCTCTTACTCTATCACACTCCCACCACATATGGAGATATGTACCCCTAGCGTTGCAACCTTTGTAGCAAAGGTTTAGGCAGGGGTTCTCTGAACCCCCATATCTAGACGGGTAAATGTACCATTTAAATGCAACTTTAAGGTAGTTTTCTTTCAGCAAAGCATTATGTGAGAAGGAGAGGCCTTTGGCCAGGTTAGTAGTCCAAGTCTCCAAGGACCAAGTCCTATTTAAGTCTCGTTCCCACTTCAGTATGTGTGGAGGTTTGATTTCTCTAGGTTTGCTATTGAATGTGGGATATAGTGTTGAGATTGTGCTGTGCATCGGTTCCTTAGCTAGACATAATGATTCGAAAGTAGTGTTCAATGGTAGTTTGGAGAGGTCAGTTGCTGCTTTGGTTCTAGATTTTAGCTGCAAGTAATGATACCAAATGTTTTTGTCATTGGGGTCAATGTCTCTGTATTGTTCGAATGAGATGAAACCTCCGTCAGTATATACATCTGCAATTCTATACAGTCCTTTGTTAGCCCATTTTTTCTGTATGTGTGGGTCTATCGTAGTTTGTGGTAAGACTAAAGGTATTAGTTTTGATTTTTCCTGTATTAGGGGAAACTTGGCAGTCAATTTATTCCATATAAAGATTGTGTGAGAGAGTGCTACATATTTACATAATGAGGGGTGGGCATCCTTTTTAGGGTTCCACAAGAGACTAGAGATCTGTTCGGTTTTGGCAATCTGTGATTCTATCTGTGTCCATAAGGGTTGTTTTATATGACTAAACCAATGTATCGTTTGGGCCATGCGGGCTGAATAATAATAAGATGTCAAATTTGGGAGACCCAACCCTCCGTCCCTCCGATGCGTACTCATGATTGTTTTGTTTATCCTGGCACGCTTGCCTTGCCATACAAAGCGCAAAATATCTCTCTGGAGTGCATTGAGTTCAGAAATGGGGACAGAAATCGGAAGGGAACGAAATAGATACAATAGTTTCGGGAGCAGTGTCATCTTTGTTGAGACTATTCTGCCATAAAAGGAAATCTTAAGCTTTAGCCATTTCGTTATTAAATTCCTAATGTGAGTGAACATTGGTAAATAGTTTGCTTGGTATAAAGTATAAATGTCGGTTGTAAGATTAATTCCCAGATATTTCAGTTTTTTCTGAGCCCAGGTGGAAGAGAAATTAATTTCTAAAAGCTTTTTAGTGTGTTGGGGTAAGTTGATTCTAAGTGCTTCACATTTATCTTTATTTATTTTGTATCCAGAGAGCACGCCATACTGTTGGAGTAATGCATATAAAGGAGGGAGAGAAAGGAGGGGTTTAGTCAATGAAAGTATGATATCATCCGCGAATAGCGAAATTTTATATTCATTAGCCCCAATACGGAGTCCAGAGATATCGGGGTCATTTCTAATTTGAATAGCTAGTGGCTCAATACAGAGGGCGAATAAAAGAGGGGATAAAGGGCACCCCTGTCTTGTCCCGTTTCTAATTTGTATAGGTTTAGATTGGTACCCTGAGAGTTTCACAAATGCTGAAGGTTGGGAATATAGTGTTGCGAGGGCATCAAGGAAAGCTCCTGTGATACCTGTTTTCTTTAGGACTGCAAACATATACTCCCAATTGATTCTGTCAAACGCCTTCTCTGCGTCCAAAGAGAGGAACAGAGAAGGCGTTTTTTCAGTAGTGGCCAGATTGATCAGATCGATAATTTTGCGGGTGTTGTCCGGGGCCTCCCTATTCCTAATAAAGCCAACCTGGTCCGGGTGGATCAGCCTCTCCAGGATGGGATTAAGCCTATTGGCCAGGATTTTTGTGAGGAGTTTTACGTCCTGGTTTATTAATGATATGGGGCGGTAGTTTTGGCAATGGAGCCTGTTTTTTCCCGGTTTTGGGATGACAGCTATTCTGGCCATTAACATTTCACTGGGGATTTTCTTTTTTTGCATTATGGAATTAAATACCTGAGAGAGTAGGGGAGTTAGTTCTTCCAAGAACAATTTGTAGAAAATTCAGGAATAGCCATCCGGGCCAGGTGTCTTAGAACTTTTTAGGTTTTTAATGGTATGTTTTATCTCGGATTCGGAGATAGGAGAATTTAGGCTGGATTTTTTATCCTCTGTAATTTTTGGGAGCAAGTTTGCATCCAGAAAAGCATTTAATTTCTCAGCCCTATCAGTTGTGCCGTGGCGTGTAGGAAGGTTGTAAAGATTCTGATAAAAATCAGCAAAAGTGTTAGCAATTTGGAGGGGGTCATTAGTGTGTTTTTGGTCAGGTAGTTGGAGTTGTGGGACTGTGGTGCTTCTTGTTATATCCTTGAGTTTGTTAGCTAGCATTTTGTCGGGTTTGTTCCCGTATATGTAGTAATGTGTGTCTATCTGTTTGATTGATCTAGCTGCTTCCTTATCTAGTATTTTGTTTATTTCATCGTTTATGGTTTTTAGTTCTGTTTTCTTTTTCTTGCTAGTGTTGGTCGTGAATTGGGATCTTATTATATTGGCTTTAGCTTGTAGTTGTGAGAGTTTAGCCCCCCATAATGGTCTTGTATCTTTTCCACTGGGTTAGTAGTTTACTTAGTTTAGTCATGAAGGGGCCCTGGTGTTCATTGGGGCCATATATGTTTACAATGAGTATCGGGGTGTTTTGAATCAGACCTTTAACTATTAAAAACCTTCCTTCTCTATCCCTGATAATTTCTTCCTCTTTGAAGTTCAAAGAGGAATGTAGCAATATAGTCACTCCACATTTCTTTTTCCCACTGATCGCATGATATTGCGTTGGGTATGCTTTGTCCCAGTACTTGGGCGTGAAGTCTCTAGTAAAGTGAGTCTCTTGTAGTAGAACTATGTGAGCATGTAATGATTTATATGTGGAAATAGACTTCTTTCTTTTTAGGTCAGAGTTGAGCCCTCTGACATTATGCGAAAGGATTTTTATAGACATATTGGGATAAAAAAGATTTCTTTAGTATATGCACCAAGAAGAGTGATGTTTAGTTTTATTAACCTCCAGGGGGCAGACAGGCCACAGACTGTAGCGAGTTTTGACTTGGGCCATGCTATTGGTGTAATGTTGAGAGTGAGAGAGCCGGGACTTACCTTGGGACCACACTGTGAGGACCAACCTGTATTCATCTTACAGCAATAGACACTTAGGTTAAGTTGAAATAATTCAGATGGATTAACCATATTAGACTGACGACATATCTGAACAAAGAAAAAATAAAAGATGGTGAACAAAATAATCCAGAACTTTAGAGTAATATCCCTAGCCAGGGAAAATTTGTTAGTATGTAGGGTGAAGGGTCATCTAAACAACATCTAGATCAGTATCTCCTAAACAAGGATTAATAAAGGGATGGGGAGCTAGGGAAAGGGAACTTTAGTGTGAAGGATCTCTAATGAGGTTACAATGACAGACATAACATTCACAATGATTACTAACCAATTTAGTAACAGTAACAACAGTATAAACATTAGTGCAACAACAACAGCATCCCCTGAGTGAGGCTCAGGTATAGCCTAACCTGCAATGGTAGTAATGGTAAAAATTAAATAATTTGCAACTCATAACTTTTAAAGTCTCTTCTAGAGAGATAGGTAGGCATTTTAGTTCTTTTAAGACTTGAATACCACAAGTCCAATCTTAGTAAACCAAAGTTAGTGAGGCTCAAAGCTCTTCAGGGCCTTTTATTTTGTCAAGTCGGTGGGAGTTCTTCATCTTCAGAGGGGGTCTCAGTCTCCGACTGGGTATTTGAAGTATTCTTAGTTTTTCTTTGTCTCTTTGCTTGCCCCACCGGGGTCCACTCTTTTTTGAATGGGTTTCCTCTGGGGATTCTTGTTGGGTGGAGTTTGAGGGGATTCAAAAGGGATCTCTAATCTGCGTAGTATAGATAGCCCTTCCTTGAGGTCTGAGCAGGAGTATGCAACATTTGCCTGGGTGAAGGCCAATTTAAAAGGAAAATGCCATCGGTATTTAATTTGAGCTTTCGTGAGTGCTAGTGTGACAGGTTTAAGGTCTCTCCTCTTCCTCAGTGTGATTGGAGCCACATCAGCAAAGACTTGGATGGAATGGCCTTCGAAGTTAATCGTTGGTGATTGTCTTGCTGCCATAAGGATTAGCTCCTTGGCGTGATAATAGTGGAGTTTAAGGACAATGTCTCTAGTAGAAGACTGTTGGGGCTTGGTGAGGGCTCTGTGTACCCTATCCATTAGGAGCTTGTCTGGTTCTAAATCTGGGACCAGTTGATAGAAAAGTGAGGTCATGGTTTCATCTAGGTTTTTGTATGTTTCTGGTAAGTTTCTGATTCGGAGATTAGACCTACGGGATCTATTCTCGAGGTCCTCAATTTGATCCTCTGATTTATGTATATATTCTTCATGGTCTGAGATAGCTTTTTGTATATGGGGTATTTCTTCTGCTATCACATCCGTTTTTTCCTCTAGTTCTGCTGTGCGAGTACCTGTTTCTTTGATGTCCTGACGAAGGTCGGATAATGCAGATTTCAGTTCTTGAAATAAAGATTTGATTTGGATAAGCAGTTCCTTGTTTTGAGTAGCAGTCTGGGGAGACGCTGATATTTCTGACATGCTGGAGTCCAAAGTATCTCCCTGGGGGGGGAGCTTTTGTTCTGTTGTTTATGCTTTAGTTGGGATTTAGACAGACACTCCTTGACAGTTTGTGTTTTATTCTTCATCATGTGTTATGAAGGAAGACCCCCGAAGGGAAAGAATGTTGATATGACAAAAAACTCTGGTTTAGCCGACGACTCAGGGTTAAGCTGTATAGAGCAGAATTTTGTTACTGTGTCATTGGTGTGGGATGAGATCCTGTTCTATGCATTAGGAGATACAAGGCTGATCTACTTCACCCACATTTCACTTTGCTCACTGGATAAGCATCGCAGGGGTTCAGGGCAGCTTGAATAAATTTAAAGGTGACTTGCGTGTGTGATATAAGTTCCTCAGTCTGGTGACTTCTTTTTCGCCCCTTTGAACACTCCCAATGTGAATCCCAAAGCACAGCCTCTAGTGCTGCCCATCTAGGCTCAGGAGATGGCGTTGTTATGATTAACAGGGGCGACGTGGTAAGGAACTGTACAGCCCAGGATGAGTTTTAATGCATAGTGATTATGTTATGTGACACTCTCAGTGATCCGGTTCTGAAAGGATCCCTTACTCAATCGCTTAAGCTTTTGGAAAAGGCAGGTTTTATCCTTTTATGAAGTGTAGGGTCTCCTAGGCTCCCTTGTTGGGAAATGGTCCTAGCCTGTGAGATTAAAGTACTCTGATTTTACTGCTCGCTTGCTAGAAGGTCTGTCAGGGAGTTGTTTAGGTACAGGGAGGCCTGTATTGTGTCTTTGTGTTCAGAAACTCTTGCAAAGGATTTAGCCTTTTTTATTCTGTATTTTTCCCCTCCTCTATCTCAACGGTGCTTCGAGGATCAGAAGTATCTGGTTGCCTCACCTTCCGATCTTTTATTTTGGGGGTTTCAGTACTCTGTCCCTTTTTGGTGCGATGGGTCCCGCAGGTCCCTAAGGCCTAAAAAGTTATAGTCAAGATGGCGGAGTTTTCGCGCCAAAACGAACTCTGCTTGTTCCCCAATTTAGGTTTGTCACCCTGCTTGTGTGGAGTGTCTGTCTGAATGTTCTGTATGTCTGAGTCCCGTGATTACCTCCAATCCGGTTACTGTTGTGGGGGAATCCGTCTCCGGTATCAGCAAGTAGGCCTCCAGACTTCAGCGCCTCCGGTAATGTGCCGCGGACAGCACCGCTTCTCTGCTCCACCTAAAACTCACACCTGCGATCCTCCGGAGCGGAGCCCCGACCCTCCGGAGGAATGTATCTGGGTGATTTATGGAAGATGTGCTCCTTTCCTTGGTGTCATATAAGTCCGTTGTTGCGTGACGCTGCAGCTTGTTGCGCAGCAATTGTATGTAGCCAGGTGTCTTGGTATAAAAGCCAAAAATATTAATATGGCTGCTCGAGTGTCTTTAAGGATGTTAGGTAGTTAGTTTAGGCTGGTTGGAGCTGAAATTTTAGAGTTTTTAGCAATATAAAAGCGCCAAAGTCAGGGAGCTCTGTACAAACACGTCTTCTCCGTTCAGACGCTAGCCCCGCCTCCCTAATACTGTGTTTTTTAAATGTAATATTCAAATGTCACATTCAAATTCAAAATAGTATTTCCAGTCTAATACTGTTTTTTAAATGTCACATTGAAATTCAAAATAGTATTTCTAGTTTACAACTGTGTTTAATAAATGTAATCAAATTTGAATGCTACATTCGAATTCGAATGTAACATTCGAATTCGAAATATTATTTTTAGTTTAATACTGTGTTTTATAAATGTAATATTCGAATTCGATGTGATATTCAAATTCGAAATAGTATTTCTAGTTTACAATTGTGTTTTATAAATGTAATATTCGAATTTGAATGTGACATTCAAATTCAAATGTGACATTCAAATTCGAATGTGACATTCGAAAACTGTAAATAACATTTGATAATAGAATTTTTAAGAATATTCATTTTTATCAACATTCTATTATGTAAATCGAATTTCTACAATAACATTCGTTCTAACATTCGAATTTGAATATAAACACATTCACTCATCCCCAATAATCATCCATTTTAATTGTTTATTGGCAGCACTTTTTTATAATTATTTCAGTGAAAACTGGTCCTAAATGTAACATGTGCTAGTCCTGTTTTTCTGATCAAAATCCAAAATCTGAATACTTAAATTGGCTTAATCACTATGTAAACATTAAGATATTTTACCTCAAAATTACTTCAGCTCACAATAATAAGTACTCTGTGAACAGTTATTCTTTAGCTACTGTGCTGAAGTCACACATTGCTTAACTGTGATCTCATAATATTTCATTGATATCTCACAAGATTTCACAGTACACTCCTTAAACTGAGAAGGGAAATAACATGACTGTGCCTGCACATGCCAGATCCACTCTCCCTTGCAAGGGACTAACATCCTGATGGCTGTTTAAAGACCTTTACAATGGGATGCGGCTACTGAGAAAATTTTGAGGTAAAATATCTTCCTTTTTTTACATGTTCAGGTGATATTTTCTAGACCGCTTTTTACTGCTATGCTGCATCTCTTCACGTGCGTCAACAATGGAGTACTATGTCCCTTTAAATGAAAATGAAATCCAAAATATTTATTTTGTGAATCAAATAAATCACAGTAACACAGGCAACTATGTGTGTTGTTTTCTGAAGGTAACAATATTCAACTTCAGGGATATTAACGGCAAACATATTTTCCCTCAGAAGTCAGTAGCTGCTGAAAACAAGTGCAAGATTGTGTCAGGGTTTCTCCCTGACTTCAATTGTTATTTGCTGCTTTTTATCTTGGCTGCCATTTTGACTCACCCTTGCATGTAGCAGAGTGTGTAATGCTGCTCACTACTCCCAGGCTCCCTCTTACGGCCAAACTTGAGAACATCATCAGAGAGAGACACGTTGCAGTCCCAGAATGATGATGTCATCACTCCATATTTAACTGTCTCAGTCCTGTTTGCCGTTGCCCTTGCGTTGTCTCTGTTCTCTCTGTGAGTTCCTGTGTTCCTGTCTCTGTGTATAACCTGGCTTTTTTGATGTCCCTTCTGGTTCCTGATCCCTGGCTAGTTCCAGACTTTGCTGATCTTCGTATTCCTGACCCTAGCTCGTCTGACTACTCGTTTTGGTTCCTCACCCAGCTCGTCTGACTATCTGCTCTGGCTTTGACTCCTGGGTTGTCATTTGACTTTTGGACTAATTATACATTTTTTTTCATAAAGGTGTGATTAATTTAGCATTTTACATCTGTCTGGTTCCTGATACCCTGACATTTATTGATTACCCCATAGTTAGCTATGCCACTAATGCAATTGTTACATGCTATTATAAAAAAGCACATATTTTTTGCATTAAACTGTCCCTTTAAAAAAAAATAATCACAAAATAAACAAATATATCAAATCTGTAAAAATATCTATTTGCTTTGTAATTTAGTAGTCCTTCTGTAAATATGATACACACTGTTAGGTTTTTACACAGAATAATTCATAAAGTAGCAAGTATGATAAATAAAAAAAAAATACATTTATTCAAAATCAATATAAAAACACAAAGTTGTACAGCAACGCGTTTCTCTGCTACAAAGGCTGTTTCATCTGATAAGCCTAATAAAACAGCCTTTGTAGCTGAGAAATGCGTCGTTATACAAGTTTGTGTTTTCATAATGATTTAAAAAAAATAATAGAAGTAACTTTTTAATTTATTATACCTGCTACATTATGGATTATTCCATGTGAAAGCCTAAGAGCTGGATGGAAAATTGTAGACTCGCTGGTGGTGATTTGCAAGAGGTTCACTCTGCTGGATGAATGGGAGGATCCTGGCTGCTTTTATAGGCTGCTTAGGTGCAATCCAATCATGAGTGCATTTACTGGGTACTTTTGTCCCCATCTTAGTGAGACTACTTATCCATGTGGCAACCCTGGATTTGTTTTTTTAATCACTATTTCGGGAGAAGAGCCGTATCCCTCTACATTGAGGAGCCTGGGCCGTGGTTTGATTTCAAGATCCATGCGAGGTTCCTCAGATATACTATTGCCATACGGACTCTGATGTTTCATTATTCAGATAAATGCAATTTTAAGACACTTTTCGATTTATTTGTTATCAAATTTACTTAACTTTTTTGTTATGTGTTGAAATTCATACCTAGGTGTGGCTCGGGGGCAATAATGCACTACTGGGAGCTAGCTGATTAATTGGTGGCTATACACATATGCCTCTTGTCATTCGATCACTGGATTTGTTCACTCCAAGTATTGCATTGCTGCTCTGGAGCTGAACTAAACTATCGGCTAGATTTGGAGTTTTGTCGGTAACGACCCGAAAAACTAACGCCGGCTTTTTTCTGGCCGCAGCCAATCAGATTGAGCTCGCATTCTATTGGCTTTTCCGATCAGCCAATAGAATGCGAGCTCAATCTGATTGGCTGATTGGATCAGCCAATCGGATTGAACTTGATTCTGATTGGCTGATTCCATCAGCCAATCAGAATATTCCTACCTTAATTCCGATTGGCTGATAGAATCCTATCAGCCAATCGGAATTCGAGGGACGCCATCTTGGATGACGTCCCTTAAAGGAACCGTCATTCGGCTAGTAGGCGTCGGGAGAAGAGGATGTTCCGCGTCGGAGGTCTGCAAGATGGATCCGGAAGAAAGAAGATTGAAGATGCAGTTGATAGAAGACTTCATCCGGATCATGGACCTCTTCAGCTCCCGCTTGGATGAAGACTTCATCCGGATCATGGACCTCTTCAGCTCCCGCTTGGATGAAGACTTCAGCCGGATCATGGACCTCTTCAGCCCCCCGCTTGGGCTTGGATCAGGACATCAGAGGAGCTCTTCAGGACGGATCGGTGAACCTGGCAGGGTGAAGATAAGGTAGGAAGATCTTCAGGGGCTTAGTGTTAGGTTTATTTAAGGGGGGTTTGGGTTAGATTAGGGGTATGTGGGTGGTGGGTTGTAATGTTGGGGGGGGGTATTGTATGTTTTTTTTTACAGGCAAAAGAGCTGAACTTCTTGGGGCATGCCACGCAAAGGGCCCTGTTCAGGGCTGGTAAGGTTAAAGAGCTTTGAACTTTAGTAATTTAGAATAGGGTAGGGCATTTTTTTATTTTGGGGGGCTTTGTTATTTTATTAGGGGGCTTAGAGTAGATGTAATTAGTTTAAAATTGTTGTAATATTTTTCTTATGTTTGTAAATATTTTTTTATTTTTTGTAACTTAGTTCTTTTTTATTTTTTGTACTTTAGCTAGTTTATTTAATTGTATTTATTTGTAGGAATTGTGTTTAATTAATGTATTGATAGTGTAGTGTTAGGTTAATTGTAGGTAATTGTAGGTAGTTTATTTAATTAATTTATTGATAGTGTAGTGTTAGATTTAATTGTAACTTAGGTTAGTATTTATTTTACAGGTAATTTTGTAATTATTTTAACTATTTTAGCTATTAAATAGTTCTTAACTATTTAATAGCTATTGTACCTGGTTAAAATAAATACAAAGTTACCTGTAAAATAAATATAAATCCTAAAATAGCTATAATATAATTATAATTTATATTGTAGCTATATTAGGATTTATTTTACAGGTAAGTATTTATCTTTAAATAGGAATAATTTATTTAATAAGAGTTAATTAATTTCGTTAGATGTAAATTATATTTAACTTAGGGGGGTGTTAGTGTTAGGGTTAGACTTAGCTTTAGGGGTTAATACATTTATTAGAGTAGCGGTGAGCTCCAGTCGGCAGATTAGGGGTTAATAATTGAAGTTAGGTGTCGGCGATGTTAGGGAGGGCAGATTAGGGGTTAATACTACTTATTATAGGGTTAGTGAGGCGGATTAAGGGTTAATAACTTTATTATAGTAGCGCTCAGGTCCGGTCGGCAGATTAGGGGTTAATAAGTGTAGGCAGGTGGAGGCGACGTTGAGGGGGGCAGATTAGGGGTTAATAAATATAATATAGGGGTCGGCGGTGTTAGGGGCAGCAGATTAGGGGTACATAAGGATAACATAGGTGGCGGCGCTTTGCGGTCGGCAGATTAGGGGTTAATAAGTGTAGGCAGATGGAGGCGACGTTGAGGGGGGCAGATTAGGGGTTAATAAATATAATACAGGGGTCGGCTGTGTTAGGGGGAGCAGATTAGGGGTACATAAGGATAACGTAGGTGGCGGTCGGCAGATTAGGGGTTAAAAAAATTTATTCGAGTGTCGGCGATGTGGGGGGACCTCGGTTTAGGGGTACATAGGTAGTTTATGGGTGTTAGTGTACTTTAGAGTACAGTAGTTAAGAGCTTTAGAAACCGGCGTTAGCCCAGAAAGCTCTTAACTACTGACTTTTTTCCTGCGGCTGGAGTTTTGTCGTTAGATGTCTAACGCTCACTTCAGAAACGACTCTAAATACTGGAGTTAGAAAAATCCCATTGAACAGATAGGATACGCAATTGACGTAAGGGGATCTGCGGTATGGAAAAGTCGCGGCTGAAAAGTGAGCGTTAGACCCTATTTTGAGTGAGTCCAAATACCGGCGGTAGCCTAAAACCAGCGTTAGGAGCCTCTAACGCTGGTTTTCACGGCTAACGCCAAACTCCAAATCTAGGTCTAACGGCTAGATTTGGAGTTTGGCGGTAGATGGGCTGCTAACGCTACGCATGGTTTATGTCTAACGCACGGCATTGTTTGACTCCGGTATTTAGAGTTCAAAATAGACCATCTAACGATGCTCCTAACGCGTGTATTTCACACGCGAAATCCTGCCCGCGTTAGACAGTCTCCCATAGAGATCAATGGAAAAGCTAAATAATTAGCTTTTTTCACCTAACACTCGATCTCGCGAGAAATACGCACAGCTCGGTCATATAACGCATACCACATCATGCACAACAATAACACGCCGCAAATGTCACAACAACAATCACTCAACAAAGCACATAAGTATTACACATTCACAAGCGGGGGGATTTTTAATAAAACTTAATACAGGGAATACGCATATGCGGGGGGATTTTTAATAAAACTTAATACAGGGAATATGCATATGCGGGGGGATTTTTAATAAAACTTAATACAGGGAATACGCATATACTTTAAGATGCGGAAATACGCTAAATAACAACAAGGAAAAAAAATATACATACACTAGCAAAATAATCGCATTCAATATCACTATATATTAGGACAAACATACATATACAACACTTCACTAATAACACACCATCGCAAATTCACATTTAAACAGAATACTATTGGTCAATGTTATAGAAAACGAGCACTATGAAATCATCGCATTCTACACATTCCACAAATACTAACTCCAAATGAGCATGCGCAAATTCACACACCTAATACACATTGCACAAATAATAATTGCTAATAAAGCACACATGAACACAATTTACAACGCAAATAGGTACATCATTAAACATTTACACAGGGTATATAAGCACCACACAAGCATGGCTTCTTTGACTGTGTTGCTGGTGGGTCTTTGGAGATTGGAGGTTTAAGATTAGAGAGTTTGTGCATTATTGTCAGTGAGTTAGTGTTAGTGTGAGAGAGTCAGTTGTTAGTGTTATCGTGAGTGAGTTAGTGGGAGTGGGAGTTAGTGGGAGCGTGAGTGAGTTAGTGGTAGTGGGAGTTGTTAGTGAAAGTTAGTGGTAGTGTGAGAGAGTCAGTTAGTGGGAGCGTGAGTTAGTGCTAGTGTGAGTTATTGAGAGTTAGTGGGAGTGTGAGTTAGTGAGAATTAGTAGTAGTGTGAGTTAGTGAGAATTAGTAGTAGTGTGAGTTAGCGAGCGAGTGATTTTTCTGTACACTTAACACATTTACACGCAAACACATCCAATACATTCATACACTTATCAATAACATTACATACACTCCATAACCCATACCCCCTCATACTACACTCCATACCCCATTCCCTGTAGTCCCATTCCCTTTCATCCCATTTACTCTTATCCCATACCCCATCCCCATCCCATACCCATCCCCTAGTTACATTTAGTTTACATATCCTCCTTTTAGTCTTCTTCTTTTTGTTTATTTAAATACTCCTTACCCTCTTTGTTTTTTTAGATCCCTCTCACACTTTCAGCACTTATTTTGTCTTTTTAGTTCTTTATTTTGAACCCCTTTCATTTCATCACACTCACTTTTTGTTTGATTATTTGGGGTTTAGTTTAGGGAACAGATGGAGGGCAGGCAGGGGAGAGGTAGAGGGGGGAGGAGAGGGAGGGGGAGAGGAACAGGGCAGGAAGGGGGGCAGGAAGCGGGGGTGGAAGCGGTGGGTGGACCCAGCCACTTGGTTCAAGATGAACAAGTGGCTGGGCCCAGTTGCGGACAGAGTAGGGCTTCACAGTCCGGGAAACAGAGGGCATCGTCACAGGGGAAGGCCAAGGCGACTAGGGAGGCGAGGTTTTCGATGGAGGAGAAGGAGGCCCTCGTCGAGGCCTATATGGCCAGGTATAGGAGGCTGCAGCACCAGAAGACCACCCCGACTGAGAAGAGGAAGCTCTGGCATGAGATAAGGAATGCAGTCAATGCAGTGGGTGGCCGGAATAGAGATATGGACTCTATAAAACATCGATACCGGGACTGTAAGATGGATCTCAAGAAAAAGTTAAGCCTGGAGGCCCGACATGCCGCAGGAACCGGTGGCGGACCTGCCCTGGAAATCGAGTACTGCCGATGGGAGGAAATGTTGCGGCCCAGCATCTCCGAGGTGGATGTAGTCGGTATCGGAGGAATTGATACCGGGAACCTGCCATTCTCATCTGACGGTAAGCTCATTTAAGACTAAATTCACATACGAATGTATTTCAAGGGACACTATACGCAAACCTTTACTTTCATGATTAAGGTAGCGAATTCAATTTTACAAAACATTATAATGTACTTATATTACCTAATTTGAATAATTCTTGAGATATATTTTAATGAAGAAATAGCCATGCACACGGTGAACCAATCACAGGAGGCAGCTATATTCAGCTAACAATCAGCATCTTCTAAGCATATTTAGATATGCTTTTCAGCAAAGAATATCCAGAGAATGAAGCTAATTAGATAAGAAAAGTACATTAGAAAGTTGATTATAAATGTATGCTTCTAAATCATGAAAGATAAAACATTGGGTTTCATGTCCCTTTAAGGATCAGATTAATGCTATTACGCTGTTTACACGCATTCACAATTACTTTGCGGTTACATCAGTATCTAGGCTATAGGTTAGGTGTGCATTTAAACAGACTGAAAACAAACGCTAAAACATTCAGATTGACCACAGATATCACAAACACGTTTTACAAAATGCGGAAATCGTATTGATTGTTAGATTTAAAAGTGGATTAATGATTCTGCATTTGTAATTGTATCGTAAGCTAAGTTATTTAAAGCTTCATTTGGAAATATGCTAATATATACATTTATTTCTTTTTCAAATATACAGAGTCTGGGGAGGAGGCAGCACAACAAATACAGCCTCCTCCATCTCCCCGGGATGAGAGTGGTGGGGAGGAATTTCCACTTCGGAGGGAAGAGGCCCCCCGTGACGAAGAGGCCCCGGAAGCAGAGGAGGAGGCCGCGGAACCAGAGGCCCCTCAAGGACCCGCACACCGCCGTGCACGGGCACCCCGCCGTGCACGGGTACCCCGCCAAGCACAACAAGAGGAAATAGCGGAGGTGCGGGTTCTACTGGACTACATAGACCAGATGCGTAACTCCCGGATACAAAATATTGAAGGCCGAACTCGAATTATTGATGGACAAAACCAAATAATTGAAGGACAAAACCAAATAATAAACATACTTAATAGAATAGAAGGGCAAAACAGAATCATTAATCTACACCAATAGATGTTTAATTTTTTCCGGGAGGCGCATGCTGGTCTGCCTCCTGGTCCGCCTCCTGCTGCTGGGCCTCCTGCTGCTGGGCCTCCTGCTGCTGGGCCTCCTGCTGCTGGGCCATCTTCTCCTGCCGGCCCATCTTCTCCTGCCGGCCCATCTTCTCCTGCCGGGCCATCTCCTCCTGCCGGGCCATCTCCTCCTGCCGAGCCATCTTCTCCTCCTCAGCCATCTTCTCCTCCTCAGCCATCTTCTCCTCCTCAGCCATCTTCTCCTCCTCACCTTGGTCGTCCCAGTACTCTTCCTTCCACTCTTCCCACAACATCTCCAAGGAGAACTCGTCAGAGTCGGCAGTTGCCCCTCCCAGAGCCTCAGCCCTGTGGGAAGAGGGGAAGGAAGAGGAAGTAAGTATTTGTTTTCATGTTTAATGTTTTTTTTATTTAATGTGTAATGGATAGGTATGTGATGATGTTGTTTTCATACACTTGTGGACCACACTCTGTATATAATCTACTTCTATGGGACCGGGTCCATGGAGGCAGATTGTTTGCAGATTGTGGGTTATAAGTGTGTGAAAACCACATCATCACATACCTATCCTTGTTCATGATATTGATTGGTTTCTGTGATGTGATGTCCAAACTGTTTCCCGAATCGCAAACAAAATTACCATTACAATTATCCATGATGGCATATTACTGTTTGAATGCCAATAACACAGCTTAAAGGGACAGTCAGAAAATTATTGATTACAAAGAAAACACTGTATTATGCATTATCAAGTTGGAAACAACAAAACATGGAGAAATACGTGTGACTTATGTGCTTACCCTTGTATCTCTGACTATGAAAAATGAACACTTATTTGTTGTTCTGACATAACAACATTTTAGATATCAATGATCAATACATGGTAAATAATATGCTGTATGAGCACAAGGTTTAACATATACAAATGCTATCCAAATGCCCTCTAGTGGTCAAATTGTATAATGATTACATGCACTCTTCAAGCTCTAAGAAATGAGCACACGAACCTCATAGGTTTATCTAGCAAATTAAAATAAACACAGACAAATGATTAATTGGTGAGAAACCTTTGATATCATTGATATTACAAAATTGACTTTTAGAATAATGCAAAACATTATTTGTTTTCTAAACTGTCCCTTTAACAAAATTACGTATGCTAACATATATTTGAAGATTGTTGGTATATCTACATGTACTTGTTCAAACAATAAATATTGAAATCAGATTTATATTGACGTGTTAAATAAAGTCTATTTTCTTAAAGAGACATTATTGTGTTCATTTATTTTCAGAAAGACATTTGTTTTAACAATGAATATGGTTTAAAGTCCTTTTAGGAGTGGGGGGGTGAAAATATGCTAACAATAATATATTTGGAGATTAACCAATGTGGAACTCATACATGATACAAAAATAAACATTTGCATTAAAGGGACAGTATACTATATTTTTAACTGAACTGTATGTAATAGACACTACTAGAAACAACAAGATTAACATATACTGATATCAATATTACAAAGCTTTAAACACTTTCAAAGAAAATAGGGTTATCTCTATTGAAAATATAGATGAACCCCCATTACAACCGTAAAACAAGACAATACCCCATCATTAACATATGAAAAGACACTTTACACAAACAGGAGCAAGCTGGAGATGGTACTCACATGAAACTCAGAGGCTTGACGAGGAGTCAGAAAATTACTTACATTTTCTTTGAACACAAGCAAAATGAAACGTGTATTTGTTAAACAATGGACTATCTAACTAGAGACAAAATAAAAAGTTTTGATTTATAATGTGAGTGTCTAATGAACCTTTAATAGAATATACGACAAAATTACATTTAGAAGAAGTTGCCATCATATATTTAGCATATGATAAAGATAAATGCATATTGATTATTTGATTCTAACACAATAGCGCATATTTATGAATTAGATATCTTTAACATTAAACACAACAGTCATTTTACATAAAAAGGAACATATTGTTGACAAACATATTAAACAACATGGACTATAGAGATTTGCACTTGCCTCAAAATATCTTATGCATGAAAACATTTTGCTTTCGTTAGTTTATTCAACCAGACATCCAGCAAAAGAGAATGTGGTGGTCTTTATCAGCTATGGTTCAACAATGTAACATGATGCAAACAATCCATATTCGCAATGTTTTTAAACTTGGCTTCATTCACAAACGTGTTTAACGTGCACAAACAAATATTGCAGGACTACGTAATACTATCAGACATTTTTTTACCTTTGCATGTGACGTCTTAATTAACATGGCGCTTCCTTGATCATGTAAGAACGCAATCCAATAAAAGGCACATTCCTGATCACGTAAGAACACAAACCAAAAAAAAGGCGCATCCTTGATCGCGTAAAAACGCCATCCAATAAAAGCGGCATCCTTGATCGCGTAAAATCGCCATCCAATGAAAGGTGCATCCTTGATCGCGTAAAAATGCCATCCAATAAAAGGCGCATCCTTGATCGCGTAAAAACGCCATCCAATAAAAGGTGCATCCTTGATCGCGTAAAAACGTCAGTCAATACAAGGAATCATTGGACAGCCTGGCAGGTGACGTCTTAAACAACATGGCGCATCCGCGATCGCTGAAAAACCGCAGCCAATACAAGGACTCAGTTGACAGCTTGGCATATCACTAAGAAACGTATTTATATTTTAGTAACTAGTATGTGTCTAGATTGCTATCTAGGAATGTCACGAAATCATGATTTATCTTTTCGGACTTGACTGTCCCTTGAACTATAGCTATGGTGTATATCTTTAACCTTTAAAAGATACACATGAGAAATACATATGCCATTGATGTTTTAAGATATGTTTAGATTGTTTGGGAATAACAATAATGACACATGTATTGATCAAACGGGTCATTTATTCAAGTTGAAATATGGTCAGACTACCTATAGCCATATATGGGAGAAGTATTTTTTAAAAATATTTTGAAAAACATATTCCTCATATAAAATATGCGCATTACACACAGAGATTGATTTGGTTACACTTTTACAATAAGATAGAATAGAAAATGAAATACATGTGCTGTCAACATTACACTAAGATTGTTTATTATTAAGATTATATGTCCTTGTTCATGTAAAAAGGACAAAAACGCTTTAGAAATGGAAATACATTCATTAACAATTGTGCTCACCATCACTTAAAGGGACATGATTATTATTTATAAAAAGAGGATACACAGAGACAATACTATTTCAATAAAATGAACACTTTACAGGGATTATATCATTGTATCAATCCTCAGCTCATTTGTTAAAGGTGCATCAATTCATGCAGAGTTTATAAATACACACATGGATGTGAAATTTGAAATATACATATATAACAATCTTTATATACATATATAAAACAATTACTATGCTAATCATAATCATGCAATGATAAAGATTTTAGATAACAATATAAAGACCAAAATAATAATTACATTGGATATGTTAATCTTAAAGTCATTTAGAATTGTATTACATATATGATTCAGGAAACAACATTATTTTGGGTATGTCCCTTTAAGGATCAACCATATAAAATAGAGATTTCAATCAATGACATGAATAAGGAGGACAAAGAATCGTGCAATGACAAGACATATGACAAGGTAACAGAGTGCATCACAGTCCATGAAGAGAGTTGCCAAGGGCCACCATAGCCCCATTGTAGATATATGACAAGGTAACAGAGTGCATCACAGTCCATGAAGAGAGTTGCCAAGGGCCACCATAGCCCCATTGTAGATATATGACAAGGTAACAGAGTGCATCACAGTCCATGAAGAGTTGCCAAGGGCCACCATAGCCCCATTGTAGATATATGACAAGGTAACAGAGTGCATCACAGTCCATGAATAGAGTTGCCAAGGGCCACCATAGCCCCATTGTAGATATATGACAAGGTAACAGAGTGCATCACAGTCCATGAAGAGAGTTGCCAAGGGCCACCATAGCCCCATTTGAGCCATATGACAAGGTAACAGAGTGCATCACAGTCCATGAAGAGAGTTGCCAAGGGCCACCATAGCCCCATTGTAGATATATGACAAGGTAACAGAGTGCATCACAGTCCATGAAGAGAGTTGCCAAGGGCCACCATAGCCCCATTGTAGATATATGACAAGGTAACAGAGTGCATCACAGTCCATGAAGAGAGTTGCCAAGGGCCACCATAGCCCCATTGTAGATATATGACAAGGTAACAGAGTGCATCACAGTCCATGAAGAAAGTTGCCAAGGGCCACCATAGCCCCATTTGAGCCATATGACAAGGTAACAGAGTGCATCACAGTCCATGAAGAGAGTTGCCAAGGGCCAGCATAGCCCCATTTGAGCCATATGACAAGGTAACAGAGTGCATCACAGTCCATGAAGAGAGTTGCCAAGGGCCAGCATAGCCCCATTTGAGCCATATGACAAGGTAACAGAGTGCATCATAGTCCATGAAGAGAGTTGCCAAGGGCCAGCATAGCCCCATTTGAGCCATATGACAAGGTAACAGAGTGCATCACAGTCCATGAAGAGAGTTGCCAAGGGCCAGCATAGCCCCATTTGAGCCATATGACAAGGTAACAGAGTGCATCACAGTCCATGAAGAGAGTTGCCAAGGGCCAGCATTGCCCCATTTGAGACATATGACAAGGTAACAGAGTGCATCACAGTCCATGAAGAGAGTTGCCAAGGTCCAGCATAGCCCCATTTGAGCCATATGACAAGGTAAAAGAGTGCAACAGGCACAACAATAAACTTAAAAAAAGGCCAAATGGCAACAAGAACAAAAACATCAACATGTGGACGGAGGATTCTTATCTGCGACCTTGGAGCATCTCCAGATCCTCCACTTACTGGTCATCCTCTTCATCGTCCTGTGCATGTCCAGCTCCAGATTCAGGACTTGAATTTAATAGCATGATTTGACGCAGAGTCAAATCCTGAACCCGGAGCTGGGCCTGCATGGTGTCGTTCATCCCTCTCAGGACAGCTGCGTTCCTCAACACGGCCTGCTCTACTCGTGCTATACCTTCTAGCATGAGCCATGCTGAGTCACAGCCTAAAATAAAGAATAAATCAAATATTAAGGATAATTACACAACAGAAGAAAAAATAAGCAGATACATTGTCATCATAAAGACTAATCATTCTTTACATCAATTTGTTAAAATTGATTCTTTACACATTAAATATGTTATTCAGAAAGACCGAAATCCTTAAAGGGACAGTTTACTCAAACATGTTGTCCCCTTTAATTTGTTTTCGATGATCCACTTCTACAGCTTGAGTGTATGTAATCTTGTTAAAGGATTTACATTGTACTTACATTAGCAATTTAAATATTTAAATTATACTGTGGTAGGCACACCTATCCTTAAACATTTTGGCGTTGAGGACAAGCTGTGTAAACATATCAACCTGAAGAAATTACATTCCCACTGGGTTAGACAAGAGATAATGTATCAACATTTGTACATAAATTGTTGGATCCAAGTAGTGGTGATTGGTATATGTAGTGATATCAAATTAAAGGGACACTGAACCTAAATATTTAATTGTTGACTGATTCAGATAGAGCATGACATTACAAATATTAAACAATTACACATATTCTTTAAATGTTTGAATTGTCTAGCTAGATTTGGAATGCAAGAATGTAGGTTTATAGGGCAGGCCATATTTGTTTATCAACTTTGGTTGTCCCTGCTGGTTGATGGATACATTCATCCAACAATAAAGAAATGATGTCCACAATTATTTTCTATTGAAAATTAATTCTAGGCATTTCTTTGTTTCAATAAAGATAGCAAGAGAATGAAGAATAATTGATAAGAGTAGTAAATTATAAATTTGATTAACATTGCATGCTCTATTTGAATCACAATAGAAACAATTTGCCTTCAGTGTACCTTTAAGTATCTTATAATGTGGATTTAGAATGATACTTACAGCTGTGCCTGGGAAGGACTATCTGACACCCAGGACAATGAAGGTTGAGACAGGGGGGAGGGATGGGATTGTATTGGGGAGGGATGGGATTGGGTTGGGGAGGGATGGGATTGGGGAGGGATGAGCTGCTGCTCCGGGGTAGGCCGTACAGCTGGGGAGTGTTGAGTTGGGGTCTGAGCAGCTGTACGGCCCATAATACGGGGAAAGCGTCGAAGGGGGACGAAGGGACGTTTTTTAGGAGGGACATGAAAGGACAAATGGGAAGGGCCGGCAGGGGTCTGGGCCTGGGCAGGGGTCTGGGCAGGAGTCTGGGCCTGGGCAGGGGTCTGGGCCTGGGCAGGGGTCTGGGCCTGGGCAGGGGTCTGGGACTGGGCAGGGGCGGAAAACAGATGACCAGAGGTGGAGGATCCATCTGAAATAAATAATACAAATATATTAACATCTCATACATCATGAAATCAAATCAACGCATTTAAAATTGATTATGTTTTCAATATACTTAGAAGTGTGTTTGAATTTCTAATCAATTATGAAATGAGGATATGGTATGCATATAGGCACTCAGATGAATATCAATGACTGTCTGTACAATTATAACATTATTATTGTGTTTTGGCCTGGAATATGCATGTGACATAATGATGGCATGAATTATAAATGTTTTTTTTTTAAAAAAAAACATCAAAGCATATTTTCATGCTGCCTGATATAGAAAGGGGGCAGTAGTGTATTTGAACAGCCAAATAATATTCCTTTTTAAAGTGCAAAAGCTGTAGACTTTGAATGTCTTCAATAAAATGATTTCCAATAAAGCAACATGTTGGAAACATGATAGATATATTTCACATACCATCAGACTCCAAGGCAGCCTCTTCCTCCTCCGTCACACATGTTATATCAATCTCTGTAAAACATAACATGTTGTGTACATATTATAACATATGTTACTGTTGATCAAAGACACACATCAATGTTGCATTAAAGATATACACACCCAAAGTTATGATTTACATCATTTTGATGGAGCATACAAATGACATTAGATTTGTTATTCTCAATGATTCAGATTTTCGATGTATTGTTTGTATTAATTTTAAAATCATAAAAGCATAGTACATAGAACATTTAAGATTTCTCATGTGTGTATCACTTGATGACTGTTGTCAAAAATGAACATGGAAACAAACATATGCTATACATCTTCTGAATAACAAAGGTGTAGACTAAGAAAGTTTTAATTATTAATCTTTCAATATTCAAAGAAAATTAATATATAATCAGAGGAGTAAATTATGTGTTTGTTTCAAATGTTATGCTTCATCAGAATCATGCTCATAATATTGATTACCAATACTCCTTCAATGACATATAAATGAGTCAATGGACTTACCAGGAGACCGCAAAGGTGTCTCTGTGTCAGTGCTGGATTCCTCTGGGCTCCCCACACCAACTCTCTCTATGAATGATATAGATATATATTAGTGAACACATTTGGGATAGCAATAAATCACATCTGTAGCGAATTTTAAGAATAATCAACTTGAAAATGAGAAGAATAGAGCAGTCATTAAACAAAGAATAGAGCAGTCATTAAACAAAAAAATGCTTGATTGAATCAAGGGGATTCTGTTAAAAATGATGTATTGAACATATGTTTCATTTCTGACTATATTAGACATCAAACTCATCTCATACGATGCTATTGCATATCTAAATATACCCATTGATCAATGTTCTTAAAAGAATACACACAAACCACATTTTGAATAACAGCTGTTGACAAATATAAACAAAGACATGTGGCACATCGAGGCATTTGTGCAATGTACAGTAATCTTGTTTAGGACACAACACATATTGATCACAATACAAAACCAAATGGATTAGTACAAATATGTAATCATGGTGCTGTTAGAGTATGCTGATATCTATAAAGTAACTCCAACAGTGAATATGTGAATTATATATCAATATTGTCTAATCCAAAGAATGTAAAGATGAATTAATCTATTGTTTATTAAAGGGACACTGACATGATTTATTTCAATCATTTATTTCACTGTTCAAACTGTTCAAAATGATTTAACATTTACTCCTATTATAATTTGAATGTTGTTACATTTTAATCTTAAAGGCAGATAAGCAATATTGGATTCAATAAATATTGTTTGTTGAAGGTATCCACCAATCATCAATCAAAACCCAGGTTGGTCAACCAAAATTGAGCTGAAGATAAACGTATATTCTTGATTTTAAAATACATTTAGCAATAGAATATTTTACATATGATTATAGTATTATATTTAAATGTTGATTAATATTGCATGCTCTATCTGAATGACAACATTAATAATTTTAGCTCAGTATCCCTTTAATATAAAATTATATTGATTTGACAATGTTGTTGTTAATGAATTCTCTACTCCATATGTTGATGTAATGAATGGGATTGAGCATGCAATTCCAATCTAATATGTTATTTAAGGATATCCTAAGAATTATTTAATTTTCATCTATTAAAGGGACATGAAGCTCTAAATGTGTAATTGTATACACTTTTAAACTATGTACTACTGTTATCTGAACACATGATTTTAACTTTTGTAAATATGCCAATTTATGCATAGAAAAACTGCCGGATAATACCAGTAATGCATTGTTTAACATAAACCAAAATCCATTAATTTTTCTAAGAACTAAAACAATAGACTGAACCAATGTAGCTCATAAAATGTTTAAACAAAACAATAAAATCACGTTTTAAAAAAATTCTATGTAAAATTTAGTTGTCATGTCCCTTAAATGACGTGATCAATTTCAAAAATGGAATCTATATTTTTAAAATCAAAACATATGCAAAATTGTGTGTATTTTTACAAAATGTATACAAATAAGATTAAGCAATACACAAGGGAAGAATATAAATTGGACATTCAAAGAATCTTACATTAAAATTAAGACATCCAGAATAGATGGGATATCTTAAATTCCAAACCAAATCAGAGTAGTCTTACAATGTAATCCTATTTTTTTGTTTTATGTATTCTTATTTGCAAAAAGTTTTAAAATCCATTTTGAAGATACATATAAATATTGAACAATGTGGATTTAGTATGTAATGTTCTGTCCATGTTTCTAAGACAAATGTCAATTAAAATGAGACATACCATACTGTGACAAGCCCTGCCTTGAGGATCCAGCACCAACATCCAGATCTGTAATATATTAAATGAGAATGGGATATCATTAATACAAATCATGCCATGTTTAAAATCTTTACATTATTAGCAAATCAATTCAAAAATATTAATCCTTTGGTAGTCCCATGAGTTAATTTTTTCCTCAATTCTATTCATGATAAATATATCCTGTACTCTTATTTTCAATCAGTTGTGTTGTTTACTGTAGCTTAAATTATTTTTTTGTGTTATTTCATTCTCATCAATTGATGGGCATATGTTATAATTTATTTGGATTCTTCTTTTTTTATTATGTATAATATTGAAAATAAGAATACTGTATTCTTCACATATATAATAATTCACATTTCATTTTGACCAACATGTATAAAGCAATGCCACTTACAGCTAACCCATGTTAACGTGTATGCGCAATTCCATTTTCGCGATCATTGCGCAATGATTCCAAGCGGAATTACGCATCCGTCATTTGACCAACATGTATAAAGCAATGCCACTTACAGCAAACCCATGTTAACGTGTATGCGCAATTCCATTTTCGCGATCATTGCACAATGATTCCAAGCGGAATTACGCATCCGTCATTTGACCAACATGTATAAAGCAATGCCACTTACAGCAAACCCATGTTAACGCGTATGCGCAATTCCATTTTCGCGATCATTGCGCAATGATTCCAAGCGGAATTACGCATCCGTCATTTGACCAACATGTATAAAGCAATGCCACTTACAGCAAACCCATGTTAACGCGTATGCGCAATTCCATTTTCGCGATCATTGCGCAATGATTCCAAGCGAAATTACGCATCCGTCATTTGACCAACATGTATAAAGCAATGCCACTTACAGCAAACCCATGTTAACGTGTATGCGCAATTCCATTTTCGCGATCATTGCGCAATGATTCCAAGCGGAATTACGCATCCGTCATTTGACCAACATGTATAAAGTAATGCCACTTACAGCAAACCCATGTTAACGTGTATGCGCAATTCCATTTTCGCGATCATTGCGCAATGATTCCAAGCGGAATTACGCATCCGTCATTTGACCAACATGTATAAAGCAATGCCACTTACAGCAAACCCATGTTAACGTGTATGCGCAATTCCATTTTCGCGATCATTGCGCAATGATTCCAAGCGGAATTACGCATCTGTCATTTGACCAACATGTATAAAGCAATGCCATTTACAGCTAACCCATGTTAACGTGTATGCACAATTCCATTTTTGCTCTGTGACGCATATTCTGTAGAGCGCAAGAAACATCATTCCTATTTCATGTGTCACTAATCTAAAATCAGATATCTAAACATCATATGTAGTGTATGTTGTGAGATCTGTATAGGTTTTAGTATCTGACTATATACACATTTTTTACAAAAAAATCAAATATTAAGATATTATATGAAGTTGGATAGTTACCTGGTTCAGATTCTCTTTCTTCTCCTCCCAGGCCACCGGACGGAGAAGCAGCTGCCCTGGCCCCCGCGTCAGGAATTTCAGATCCCGCAGCTGGGAGGGAAGAAGAGGAGGCCGAGGATGGCGAGGATCTAAATCTTTTGGGGACCCGGAGATTGAGGAGCTCGCATAAAGTCACCTCATAAGGGAGTAGGTAGAGTTTCCGCGGGGCCTTTCTTTGGCCCCCTCTTTTACGGGCTTGTACCCAGTCCCTTATGAGGTTGACTTTTTTTGTTAAGCGCAACCTCATATCTCCGAATCTCCTCATGATTTGATCCTGGCTCCTCTGGACGTCACACACCAATCTAACCGCATTGGTGATAGACTCCCAGAGGGCCTTCTTAACAGGCGCATCTGTCGAACTCCTCTTGTTCCCAAACAGCTGGGGATAAAAGTCCTTGACGGCGTGGACCAGTGCAGCACTCTCCTGCTTGGTGAACCTGGGAGGTTTCATGCCTGCTGGGTTGTATAATAATAATATATATTGCCTGCAGGCATTAGAGAACTGACAAAGATGGCAACGTGTAATGGACTTTTATATGGTGAAGTAAACATGAGATGCACCATGGGACAAGTTATCTGTACATCTGATTGGATAAAAGTTTGAAATATTGTTAGAATGTCTGTGAGACCATCCTGACTCAAGTTGTGTTTGTGTGATGAACTCTGATTGGCCGTTCCTTAATGTTTCATATCTTAGCAACTTCCATACACATACCTCCTGGTGGTGCTGTAACTTCATTTTTCATGTAGACTTATTTGTAACTCATGGGCCTGTCATGCGGATATGTGTGACGCAGATTTAATATCCTTGATCCGTTAAATATTAATGATTAAATTCTCTTTAAAATCTAATACTGTCACATTATTAAATGTTGTAGACATTTATCGGTTTAATAACGGTCTGTTTCTTTAATACAAATACACATTTAATATTGTATGTCTTTAATGTTCATAAAATCCATTTCTTGACTTATTGTGAAGTATTGATATTGCTCTATTAAATGTATTTATAATGCACATTGATTGTGTGCTATTGCGTGACATTAGACTCTAATGTTTAAAGATGCTAATCTGGTGTTTCAAGATGCGTTTCCCACGCAATATTTCTGAATGTTCAAAATCAGGTTATAATGTCAGTAACTTGGATAATCTGTTTATAAATGTTAAACTACAGGTTTGTTTGTTATTAGTAAATAAACCTCAAGCTTGTATTTTTCTGAAGTGCTCATATATGTTATTGTGCAATGGCGTCTTTATTTTTAAATAGACATTACAAACAAACAATTGTATCAAATGATCTGTAGAGATAGAAAATTGTTTAGACTTTAAAATGTAAATACATTTATCTTATTATTTAGATATCCTCAACAAAAGAAATTTAAATGCACATGGTTGAGCCAATCACATAAGGCATCTCTGTGCATCCACCAATCTTCATCTACTGAGCCTATCTCGATATGCTTTTCAAGCAAAGTATGTCAAGATAAGAAGAGAAGTAAATACACTCTTTAAATCTCTTAAAGGGACACTGTCCAAACAAATTTAGCGTTCGTGATTCAGATTGAGCATGAAATGTTAAGCAACTTTATAATTTAATCCGATTCTCAAATGTTAAGAATTATATTTTTATCTTTCTTAGCAAATCAATAATGATATTTTAGATTACGGACAATTGTTTCCAAAAACCTGGGTTGTCCTTGATGATTGTTGGATAAATTAATCTAACCAAAAAAACCAAGTTCTGTCCAGAGTACTGAAGCAAATAAATTATCTATTTACTGCCTTATTTTTAAAGTAATGATAGCAACATCACAAGGAGCATTCATAATATGAGAAAATTTTTAAAGTTGCTTAAAATAGAATACTCATTCAGAATGTATAAATCATTAATTTTTTAACTGTCTCCCTTTAAGTATATTTTGAGTTCATGTCCCTTTAAAGAAACATTTCACAATAATGCTTGAAAAATCAGAAACCTAAGCACCTTCCTTTTGCTAAATTAGTATAACATATGAGTAAAGCTAATTTAGATTAACTTCTGGATTGTTTTACACACTGAGTGAAAGATATATTGTAAAGGAGGTATTTCGGAGTCTTCAGCTTAGAGGGACATTAAGCTATATGTTATGTATGCATTTTGGATAAGATTATAATATTTGAACAACTTAATATGTTTTGGTATTCAATCATTAGATTGTAATTATATATTCTTGGATTAAATACATATCTACATCGGCTATTTTGATGCTGATTGTTGGTTGCACATAGATGCCTTATGTAATTGACTAAGATATGTGCATTGATGTATCTTTTTAAAAGTATATTTAAAGACTGAATAAAATTCTATAGTACTTTATAAATATGTTTAAATTCTTTTATGAATTATTGAAAAATCAATACACAATATACTTTGTGAATGTCCCTTTAAGGACCAAAACATTTTGAATGTTGATTTTACATTGTCAAAAGAAACTAAAGGGGAATGAAAATTATATATAGATATGTGATGTCTAACCCAAGAGGTAAGATTGTAAAAACTACATAATATTAATAACTACAGTTAAATGACTCCACTAGAAAATTAAATCGATTAACCTGGCATCCAATAACTAGCTTGTGAAAAATATCAAGTTAAATGACCTAACATTTATAAATGTAAAAATTAAAAGAATGTAGAAAATAATGTTTTGAGATACCTAAGGAAGATACAAGATCTTATAAAATTAATTTTACATTCAACAACACTGTCACTTTATGAAGAGAAAAGACAGAAGCGCCACATGGCCCAATATTGTTTGATCCGGAATTAATAGATCTTAAAGTAATGAGTAAACTCACGTTTAGTAGAGCACCTCAGTTAGTGCTATATATAAGGTCTGGGATCTATTCGGTCACCCAGAAGACCAACTTCCTGCACAGGAGCTGATGTCTGTATAGGCAGAAGGGAAACACAGGTGCCAATATGGCCTAGTATTGCTGGTGCAAAGGTGTCAATACAAGCAAAGAGAAGAATAATACTCACAAAGTGTAAAGCACCTCTTGTGGTGCTATAGAGGCATGAAGGGATCAATTCAGTCACCCAACAGACTTGTGGCCAGACATCCAAGTGGATTCAGAGGTGCAAAAGGATCCCACAATTGGTCCAAAAAAGGAAATATTCCTCAGGAGAAGGATAAAAGATATATATCCCAAAGAAAGATGCAGCAAGTGTTCAAAATATTAAAAAGTGACTTTAATAAAATTGTAAAAATAACAGGCAACGCGTTTCTCAGCCAATGGCTGTTTCATCAGGCTTCATCAGGCTTGAAGCCTGATGAAACAGCCATTGGCTGAGAAACGCGTTGCCTGTTATTTTTACAATTTTATTAAAGTCACTTTTTAATATTTTGAACACTTGCTGCATCTTTCTTTGGGATATATATCTTTTATCCTTCTCCTGAGGAATATTTCCTTTTTTGGACCAATTGTGGGATCCTTTTGCACCTCTGAATCCACTTGGATGTCTGGCCACAAGTCTGTTGGGTGACTGAATTGATCCCTTCATGCCTCTATAGCACCACAAGAGGTGCTTTACACTTTGTGAGTATTATTCTTCTCTTTGCTTGTATTGACACCTTTGCACCAGCAATACTAGGCCATATTGGCACCTGTGTTTCCCTTCTGCCTATACAGACATCAGCTCCTGTGCAGGAAGTTGGTCTTCTGGGTGACCGAATAGATCCCAGACCGTATATATAGCACTAACTGAGGTGCTCTACTAAACGTGAGTTTACTCATTACTTTAAGATCTATTAATTCCGGATCAAACAATATTGGGCCATGTGGCGCTTCTGTCTTTTCTCTTCATAGATTGCCGCTCCTGGATCCTGGCCTGGATCATCACAGATAGCTGCCTCCCATCTCAATAGAGACTTTCTCTTTATTATCACTGTGTTTGTTTTGATTGTTTATTATTTGTATTACTCTGTATCACATTGTTATTGATTAACACTGTATAACATTGCACATTGTATGATTTATCACTCTTAAACCACATTGATACTGGTTTATACAGCATATCACTTTGATTTATCACTTTAGTATTATTTAGATTTGTTAATATTAATCTTTAATATTTAGCTATATAAGTATAGAATTATTTGGTCACATCTCTTCTCTTACACTTAGGGCGCCCCCTCTCTTTCTTTTTTGAACACTGTCACTTTAATGTAATTGAACCACTTCCCCTTCTTAAAAGTGAAAACAACTAATTTATGTCAAATTTTGACTACATATCCGAAATTATTTTAACATCTAAGAATTTCAAAAGAAAAGCATCGATGGATATCACTCCGCAATTAATTTTAAAAAATATAGTTTAATGTAATATTCTCTGAATCAGTGGATTTTCTAAAATTAATGCATTATTTGATCTTATGCATGTGCTTCTCAAATAGCCAACTACCAGTCATGGGAGTCAAATTGTTTTTTATTGACAGATTATCTGGATATTTATTATAATCTGTTCAAAAGAGTGTATTTAATACTAAAATGTTTATTATTAACATTTAAAAATTTAAAGTTTCTGAAAGAAAAACAAAAAAATATTCCTGGAAGTCATCAGATGACAATCTGAAATAAAAAAAATTTTTTTTACAAAGTTTATACACACGTTGTCAAATATTCCTAAAATACATTTACAATCATCTTGTGTCTATGCTCTAACTTTGTTCAACATTTTATCAATATATTTATTAATTAAATTTAAAAAAAAAAAACATACACCATTCTATTGTGTAATAAAATAAAAATTTAAATATCTGAATTTCAAATTCTACATAATAATGTATATCACATTTCAGTAATATATATGTATGCTGAACATAAATGTAATATTTCATGTCCATTCAAATACCTCTATATCAACTATAATATGTATTCCTTTTTCTGATTGTGATCCCTAAATATCTAATTATGAAATAAGTATGACTAATGTATGTAAGCTACCAATATTCAACATTCTTCCTGTGATTCTTAACTAGCATGCATTGGTACACCAACCTGGATAATGCATGGTCTTTGAAAGTCAATTCAGGGGTAAACAGTTGATCTTCAATAGGTGTCTTATTCATCAGTTCATAAAATAGAGGACTGTGAAATACCATCTAAAAAAGTAAAATCATCTAAGTGTCTGATTGTGATCCCTAAAGATCTAATTATGAACTAAATATGACTAATGTATGTAAGCTACTAATATTCAACATTCTTCCTGTGATTCTTAACTAGCATGCATTGGTACACCAACCTGGATAATGCATGGTCTTTGAAAGTCAATTCAGGGGTAAACAGTTGATCTTCAATAGGTGTCTTATTCATCAGTTCATAAAATAGAGGACTGTGAAATACCATCTAAAAAAGTAAAATCATCTAAGTGTCTGATTGTGATCCCTAAAGATCTAATTATGAACTAAATATGACTAATGTATGTAAACTACTAATATTCAATATTCTTCCTGTGATTCTTAACTAGCATGCATTGGTACACCAACCTGGATAATGCATGGTCTTTGAAAGTCAATTCAGGGGTAAACAGTTGATCTTCAATAGGTGTCTTATTCATCAGTTCATAAAATAGAGGACTGTGAAATACCATCTAAAAAAGTAAAATCATCTAAGTGTCTGATTGTGATCCCTAAAGATCTAATTATGAACTAAATATGACTAATGTATGTAAGCTACTAATATTCAACATTCTTCCTGTGATTCTTAACTAGCATGCATTGGTACACCAACCTGGATAATGCATGGTCTTTGAAAGTCAATTCAGGGGTATAAAACTTACGGGACACATGTTTTTTTGCATATTTGGGTCTGGTCTTCCTGAGAAACTCAGACATTAGAATAGCTGGCATAGGTTGATGGGACAGGCCTGTTCATGTTTTAATACTTTGCAGCTTTTGCTAAAGTCACGGCTTGCCCTTCATAACAAGTGCATCCCAAGTGATCTACAGGATGTATGATTTTATTTATGCCCATGGGTAAAGCGAGCAAGGTTTGTATACATAAGCGGCAGATATTTATTAGCTTTGGGAACTACTTATGATGTCAGTGATGCCAGATACATCTGTCTCCCCAGCCAGCACGGAACTGTAACTTCGCTTTTGGCTGCTTCTCTATATTGCTGTTTGACATGGGGATATGTGAGAAGCTGAAACATTATAGCAAGCTAAGCTCACTGGGGGAAAGTGTTCTACTCCCTCTAGCAACTAGCAAGCTGGTGTCATATATGTAGTTCTTAATGTAATACTATTACTGTTAAGGAGCATACTTTACGTAAAGCTGCTTAGGTTTATGAGATAATAGCTGTCAACTGCATAAGTTAGCAGAATTGTAAGATAACAACTGCTTGTAGTTCCTTTATTTTTAGCGTATTGCCTACCATTCAGTAACCACAGATAACTTTGGTAGTTTACTAATATTTGCCTACACTGTCATCCTTTTTTATTGAAACAATAGGATTAATAACTTTAGTGACTATAATTGTACCCTACTTAAGCGCCAACACACTTATATAGCTGCAATTGCATGGTCCTTCTCAGCTTATTTAAAACTTTCCTGGTCTAATCCCTCTTACATAATGTGATGGCAATAAGGCTAGTCTGAGATGCAGTGGCTCTATGTTTCACAATCCTCAGGTTGTCTAACTGTATCAGGAGGAGGTTGATCTTCAATAGGTGTCTTATTCATCAGTTCATAAAATAGAGGACTGTGAAATACCATCTAAAAAAGTAAAATCATCTAAGTGTCTGATTGTGATCCCTAAAGATCTAATTATGAACTAAATATGACTAATGTATGTAAGCTACTAATATTCAACATTCTTCCTGTGATTCTTAACTAGCATGCATTGGTACACCAACCTGGATAATGCATGGTCCTTGAAAGTCAATTCAGGGGTAAACAGTTGATCTTCAATAGGTGTGTTATTCATAATTTCAAAAATAGAGGACTGTGAAATACCATCTAAAAATTAGAAAATCATCTAAGTGTCTCCAATAGGATGCCTCCACAGCCTTATTCTATCAAATAGTTGGCACTTACCATGTGAACATGTCTTTGTATGGTTTTCAAGGTCAGCAGATTTGAAAGATAATGCCAGACATGATCCCATTGGTAGACTTCAATTTCAATCTTGGCTTTTTCCACTGTCAGTCTGGGCAATCTTCACTGTCAGGCTTCTAATTCTTCCCTTTCCGTCTTTAGATTAAGTCAGCTCACTAATGGCATAAAAGGTTTATTAAAAATTACTACAATTGTGTGAATCATTTCTGTACCCCTCTCCCACCCCCCATTTCAGAATAAATTTCTGTCACTAGCTTACTAAGCGTGTGTAGCATCTTGTGTTATGTTCTATCAAGTGTGAAGATGAGTCATATTGAGCAGGACGAACCTCTAATGTGTGACATTGAACCATAGTCATGCTAGAGGATAGTTATGCTAGAGGATCCCTTTCTGAGTATTTACATTTTAAGTAATGTGTAAACTAAATACTAGTTTTGAAAATGTATGCCATATGATGTATTTGTGTACAATTCATGCCAGCAACAGTCCATACATTTATACTTACCATCTGATGTCCTCTTTAAAAACCAGGTGGCAAAGACTCGCTACAGGACCCAATGCCCAGAGCATCACCTATATTAATAAATGAAACACTTTTTCAGCATTTGATGAACAATCCTAACATGTTTGCACAATTCTCTACTTGTCATTTCCCTAGAGTTCACATCTATTGACAATACTCCAGTCTAACTTCTATTATTTACCGTCTAAAGTGGCGGTTGATGATGTCTGCTCTGACATTGAGCCCCTCGTCCCGGAATGGCCCCTCTAGAACAGGATCATCCTCCTCATCTCTGAGGAGGTTTCTGTGCGCCGGGACGCCCTGCAGCATCCCAGCCCGCTGTGCAATATTATGCAGGACGCTACAGGCTACAACGATCTTAGCCACCTTCTTTGGGTTGTACTGGAGGGCTCCTCCTGACCTGTCCAGGCACCTGAACCTCATCTTCAGGAGCCCGAACATCCGTTCAACCACCGCCCTGGTTCTCTTATGAGCCCTATTGTAGCGCTCCTCAGACACATCAGTCGGGCTACGCAAGGGGGTAATAAGCCAAGGCGGCTCATGTACCCAATATCACCTATAAATTATGAACAGAACATAATTCAAACAGAATCCTCAAAATAGTATTTTGAGTCCAATAAAAAGTATTGTACACGATAATCCACTAACAAATGTTTATTTTAAAATAAAATAATCTAGTTCAATATTATTCTCTATCTTCCCATTTCATCTAAGACATGCTACATATGCGTATTTCTCCTAAATCAAACCTTGTGTAAAATGCAAACTACATGGTTACATTGCATTCTCTATCTGAGCATTTAAGGTAAGACATGCTACATATCTGCATTGAACTAAAAGTAGACATTAGCGGAAAGAGACAATTACATTGTTAAATTGCATTAGCTAATATCTTGCCATTTCAGCTAAGACATGCTACATATGCGTATTTCTCCTAAACCAAACCTTGTGTAAAATGGAAACGAAATGGTTACATTGCATTCTCTATCTGAGCATTTAAGGTAAGACATGCTACATATCTGCATTGAACTAAAACTAGACATTAGCGTAAAGAGACAATGACATGGTTAAATTGCATTAGCTAATATCTTGCCATTTCAGCTAAGACATGCTACATATGCGTATTTCTCCTAAACCAAACCTTGTGTAAAATGGAAACGAAATGGTTACATTGCATTCTCTATCTGAGTATTTAAGGTAAGACATGCTACATATCTGCATTGAACTAAAACTAGACATTAGCGTAAAGAGACAATGACATGGTTAAATTGCATTAGCTAATATCTTGCCATTTCAGCTAAGACATGCTACATATGCGTATTTCTCCTAAACCAAACCTTGTGTAAAATGGAAACGAAATGGTTACATTGCATTCTCTATCTGAGCATTTATGGTAAGACATGCTACATATCTGCATTGAACTAAAACTAGACATTAGCGGAAAGAGACAATGACATTGTTAAATTGCATTAGCTAATATCTTGCCATTTCAGCTAAGACATGCTACATATGCGTATTTCTCCTAAACCAAACCTTGTGTAAAATGGAAACGAAATGGTTACATTGCATTCTCTATCTGAGCATTTAAGGTAAGACATGCTACATATCTGCATTGAACTAAAACTAGACATTAGCGGAAAGAGACAATGACATGGTTAAATTGCATTAGCTAATATCTTGCCATTTCAGCTAAGACATGCTACATATGCGTATTTCTCCTAAACCAAACCTTGTGTAAAATGGAAACGAAATGGTTACATTGCATTCTCTATCTGAGCATTTAAGGTAAGACATGCTACATATCTGCATTGAACTAAAACTAGACATTAGCGGAAAGAGACAATGACATGGTTAAATTGCATCCTATAGCTGAACATTACGCTAACATTTTAAAACTACAGTGGCAATTGTCAAACTAATTAACCATGTTGTGCACAAATACTCACCAACGAGATAACCAGGGGGCATTTGTCTTTCCTCAAACGGTCTCCACAGGGACGACAGAGAGGATGCGGGCATCATGACTAGCCCCTCCAAAATTCGCACACACATGCATAATCCTCATCCGTGCGCCACAAACATACTGCACGTTGAGGCTATGAAAATGTTTGCGATTTCTGAAGGGCAAGTCATCAATTGGAGCACGCAGCGCAATGTGGGTACAATCTATGGCTCCCAAGACATTGGGCAATTGAGCAATATCAAAGAATTCCCGCTTCAGGCGCCTCCAATCACCATCATTTTGTGGGAATCCTATGTATTGCTTACTGATACGTACCATGGCGTCCAGAAAGTTATCAAACACCACAGAGAATGTACCTTGAGCCAGGCCATGCATGTACATTTCTCCGGATTGAAAACTCCCGGAGGCCAGGACGTATAGACAGCTTAGCATCTTACTCATGGCGGGAACAGCAGTCCTCCAAATGAGGTTTAAGAAGATCGTAAAGGCCAATGAGCTGTTCGCGATTGAGCCGATACTTATCATAAACCTCAAAGTCGCTCATGTTTTCCAAGGTGGGTCTCACCCTGTAGACACGAGGACCTCTAACCAGACGACCCCTTCGTCTCAGTCTGAGCCGCCGAGGCTGCCTGATTCGACCAACAGCTAGTTCGCCAATAGCAGCACCAGCAGCGTCTACCATGTCATCGTCATCCATCTTTCAAAACAGCGTAACAAGGTATGCACTTGATCTGAGGTGGATCACAAGTGATGCATTGGCCATGTTGTTTGGGGGATTTATAGTACAATTAGTCCAATGGTAGTGAGTTTGTAATGATTGCTAATTGTATTCACTTGTTTGTATGTGAGCGGCGCAAATGCTTTCACAGTGGGCGTTTTTTGGTTGTTTGCTGAAATGTTGTTTCCAACAATGAATCTCAATGTGAAAGTGTCAAATATCACACATACAGTGCATGTTTGTAATGTTTGTTCATATGCGTAATCAATATTTCTTAAACGCGATCTTATAGTAACAAGCACACGTCCAGGCTAACATGAATGAAAGTGCATAGTTGTGTATAATGTGCATCGAATGTGATCGATCAATGTTGCTGCAACATTGTTTGAAAACGATAAAGTAACATCTGCCATCTGTAGTATTGTATATATATAAGTGATTGCCGAGCTGTCAATATTGTATGCGTCCCTTTAAAATCGCAATAATAATTCCGAACTTCCCGTCTGCCATCTGTAGTATTGTATATATACGTGATTGCTGAGCTTTCAATATTGTATGCGTCCCATTCAAATCTCAATAATACTGAATAACTTCCGGCTGTCATCTGTAGTATTGTATATATAAGTGATTGCCGAGCTGTCAATATTGTATGCGTCCCTTTAAAATCGCAATAATGATTCCGAACTTCCCGTCTGCCATCTGTAGTATTGTTTATATAAGTGATTGCAGAGATGTCAATATTGTATGCGTCCCTTTAAAATCGCAATAATAATTCCGAACTTCCCGTCTGCCATCTGTAGTATTGTATATATAAGTGATTGCCGAGCTGTCAATATTGTATGCGTCCCATTCAAATGGCACTAATACTGAATAACTTCCGGCTGTCATCTGTAGTATTGTATATATAAGTGATTGCCGAGCTGTCAATATTGTATGCGTCCCATTAAAATCGCACTAATACTGAATAACTTCCGGCTGTCATCTGTAGTATTGTATATATAAGTGATTGCCGAGCTGTCAATATTGTATGCATCCCTTTAAAATCGCACTAATACTGAATAACTTCCGGCTGTCATCTGTAGTATTGTATATATAAGTGATTGCCGAGCTGTCAATATTGTATGCGTCCCATTAAAATCGCACTAATACTGAATAACTTCCGGCTGTCATCTGTAGTATTGTATATATAAGTGATTGCCGAGATGTAAATATTGTATGCTTCCCTTTCAAATGGCACTAATCCTGAATAACTTCCGGCTGTCATCTGTAGTATTATATATATAAGTGATTTGCGATCTGACAATATTTATTAATTGTCCCATTCAAATCTCCCTAATAATGTTGTTCCAAACTGTTATTTACGTATATGTTGTATTGTAGTATTGAGTGTTAAAGTTCAGAAAGGGGCGGTACAGTGGTGAATCTGTAATGTGTATGGTTGAATCTTCTAATGACGTCATGATATTATTAACCTGCCTATGTAGTTCTGAAATCCTCATTGTGTTGTTGTATTGTGCTACATTGTTATTGTGTGCTGAATAAAATCTAAATGTGTGCTTTGTGGTTGCGTGATGGGTGATGCGTGTTATGTACATCTACGTATATATTGTGATTGTGTCCCACATATGCTGACTTCTATATAGCGGTCTGGCATTGTTGTTCCTTCCCATAAAGTGACATCTGTAATCTGATGTAATGATATTCTTGTTGTACGTAATTCCTAATGGTTTCTGGTGATAGAATCATGATGTTAAAAGTACAGTAAAATCCATATGTTGTGTTTTGTGATTCCTATAGAGAATGTAATGTGTTTTTCCCCCATCATTTGAATGCACATGTATGAGTAAATGTTAAATGTATGTGCATCCATGACTGATCATGTGTTAATGATATGCTGTTGCTGCAAGCATATGAGTTGAATAACTGAAATGCAATAATAAAGGTAAATGAGAATTGTTTCCCATTGTGTAGTGTTTGTGAATCCTGAAAATTTTACATTATTTTTGTGTCCGTTTAAATGTAATATTTTGATAAAAAAAGTTTGTTAATAGTGATGTTGATTTGTAGTTGATGTAATATAAAAGTCTTAAACAATTTAATGGTGTTGTGAATATTCAATAATTAAAATCCATAAATCCACCATAGGGAAATAGTCATTTCTTGATCTATTTATCATAGCTGGGTCTAACGCATAAAAGCATGTATTTTCTAGCGCTGGTATTTGGAGTTTTTCGGTCTACGCTATTTGCGTGCGTTAGTGAAATGTGGGTTTTGCGTGCACGAGCACGTCTTCCCAATAGAAGTCAATGGAGGCTCTAAAATTTGGTAATTTTTTTTTTTCTAAGACTGGTTTTCCTCGTAAAGTGAGTGACGTCATGAGCTTGTGTGAAAAAGTAACTAAATCGTGCTCTTTTTGTAATAAATAAAAAAATTTTGTATGTCATGTGGTGTATATCGTTTGTATGCATCGATGAGTGTATATTTGTGATAATCTTATTAGTTAGATGTAGGTATATGAGGGTCTTTTCCCGTGTGTCAATGTAAGTCAATGGGAAAATGGATTTGTGTATTTTTTTTTCTAACACCCGAGATCTCGCAACTTTGATCATTTTTATTTTGAAGAAAAATTATTAAATCAAAAAAATAAACATAGTGTAGTGTTTGTATGAGTGTAAGTGTAGTTTGTGTCATATTTGTTTTGTGATTCGTGAATGTTTATTTTGTCGGTATATGTTTACTACTGGTTCTGAGGTGTCGGTAGAAATTTGAGCGTTGAGTGATTTTTGAGTGTCGGTAACTGAACTCTAAATACCGGAGTCCGTTAGGAGCCTCTAACGCTGGTTTTCACGGCTAACGCCAAACTCCAAATCTAGGCCTATGTGATTAACCTGAAGTTATATGCTAGCAATAGTCCAATGATAAAATGCTCTTACTCATTACAGCATTTTATTATAGCACCTTTATGCCCCTTTAATAGTTGTTCCTATCAGGCACCTAGGATATGTATAAAAAAGTAGTTATTACACTGCTTCAGTTGTAGATGATATTGCCTCCTTTGATGTAACTTCTTGTTAACCCCTTGAATCCCACAGAGGGCTGCAAACATTCTCCTGGCAACCAAAGGTTTAACATACATGCAGATCTTACTCGAGAGGGGCAGACTGAAGCTTAGGTTTTGTCCTAAAACTACACCTATTTTGTTCTCAGTATAGTACATTTGTTTCAGTATGTAGTACACAGCAATTTCCTGTTTGCAGCTAGCATTAAAGGGACAGTCTACTTGGAAATTATTATTGTTTAAAAATATAAAGAATCCCTTTATTACCCATTCCCTGGTTTTACATAAGCAACACTGTTATATGAATACAATTTTTTACTTCTGTGATTACCTTGTATCTAAACCTCTGCAGACTGCCCCCTTATCTCAGTGCTATTTAAAACTTGCATTTTAGCCAATCAGTAGTGACTACTGCATAATTCCATGGGAGTGAAAATAATGTTATCTATATGGCACAAGTGAACTAGCACTGTCTAACGGTGAAAAACTGTAAAATTCACTGAGATAAGAGTCAGCCTTTAAGGGCTTAGAAATCAGCCTATGAGCCTACCTAGTTTGGCTCTCAACAAAGAATGTCAAGAGAACAATGCAAATTTGAGGATAAAAGTAAATTGGAATGTTGTTAAAAATGGCATGCCCTATCTGAATCATGAAAGTTTAATTTTGACTTTACTGTCCCTTTAATTGGACACATACAAATGAGATAAACATGGATTTTCAAGTGACTAATCCTGGTTTGCTCTTAAATTACAAGAACCCTACACATGCTGCTAACAAAATGATTTTAAAACGTGTATTTCTTTCATGTAATTAGCAAGAGTCCATGAGCTAGTGACGTATGGGATATACATTCCTACTAGGAGGGGCAAAGTTTCCCAAACCTCAAAATGCCTATAAATACACCCCTCACCACACCCACAAATCAGTTTTACAAACTTTGCCTCCTATGGAGGTGGTGAAGTAAGTTTGTGCTAGATTCTACGTTGATATGCGCTCCGCAGCAGGTTGGAGCCCGGTTTTCCTCTCAGCGTGCAGTGAATGTCAGAGGGATGTGAGGAGAGTATTGCCTATTTGAATGCAGTGATCTCCTTCTACGGGGTCTATTTCATAAGTTCTCTGTTATCGGTCGTAGAGATTCATCTCTTACCTCCCTTTTCAGATCGACGATATACTCTTATATATACCATTTCCTCTACTGATTCTCGTTTCAGTACTGGTTTGGCTTTCTACTACATGTAGATGAGTATCCTGGGGTAAGTAAGTCTTATTTTCTGTGACACTCTAAGCTATGGTTGGGCACTTTTATATAAAGTTCTAAATATATGTATTCAAACATTTATTTGCCTTGACTCAGGATGTTCAACATTCCTTATTTCAGACAGTCAGTTTCATATTTGGGATAATGCATATGAATCAATCATTTTTTCTTACCTTAAAAATTTGACTTTTCCCTGTGGGCTGTTAGGCTCTCGGGGGCTGTAAATGCTTCATTTTATTACGTCATTCTTGGCGCGGACTTTTTTGGCGCAAAATTTTTTCTCTTGTAAGGTGTATCCAGTCCACGGATCATCCATTACTTGTTGGATATTCTCATTCCCAACAGGAAGTTGCAAGAGGACACCCACAGCAGAGCTGTAATATAGCTTCTCCCCTAACTGTCATAGCCAGTCATTCTCTTGCAACTCTCAACAAGCTAGGACGTTGTAGGAGAGAGTGGTTAAATATAGCTAGTTTATTTTCTTCAATCAAAAGTTTGTTATTTTTAAATAGTACCGGAGTTGTGCTATTTTATCTCAGGCAGTAAATAGAAGAAGAATCTGCCTGAGGTTTCTATGTTCTTAGCAGGTTGTAACTAAGATCCATTGCTATTCTCACATATGTCTGAGGGGATTACATAGATGAGGTAACTTCAGCGAGAGAATGGCGTGCAGTTTATTCTGCTATCAGGTATGTGCAGTTATAATTTTTTCTAGAGATGGAAAACACTAGAAAATGCTGCTGATACCGGATTAATGTAAGTTAAGCCTGAATACAGTGATTTAATAACGACTGGTATCATGCTTACTCCCAGGGGTAATACCCTTATGATATTTACAATATAAAACGTTTGCTGGCATGTTTAATCGTTTTTATATATGCTTTGGTGATAAAACTTTATTGGGGCCTAGTTTTTTCCACATGGCTGGCTTAAATTTTGACTAGAAACAATTTCCACTGTTGTAGTATAAAAGTTACAGTTGGTGCAGTTAAAATTACAAACTGTGACATCCAGCTTCCCTCAAAGGCCCTCTGAATGCTATAGGACATCTCTAAAGGGCCCAAAGGCTTTCCAAAGTCGTTTATTGGGGAAGGTAAAAACGTCTATTTCGTTTTTTTTATCCGTTTTTTGAACTAAGGGGTTAATCATCCATTTGCAAGTGGGTGCAATGCTCTGTTAGCCTATTATACACACTGTAAAAATTTTGTTTGATTTACTGCATTTTTTCACCGTTTTTCAAATTCTGACAAAATTTGTTTCTCTTAAAGGCACAGTACCGTTTTTATATTTGCTTGTTAAATTGATTTAAAGTGTTTTCCAAGCTTGCTAGTCTCATTGCTATTCTGTATAAACATGTCTGACATAGAAGAAACTCCTTGTTTATTATGTTTAAAAGCCATGGTGGAACCCCCTCTTAGAATGTGTACCAAATGTACTGATTTCATTTTATGCAATAAAGATCATTTTCTGTCTTTAAAAAAATGTATCACCAGAGGAATCTGACGAGGGGGAAGTTATGCCGACTAACTTTCCCCACGTGTCAGACCCTTTGACTCCCACTTAAGGGACTCACGCTCAAATGGCGCCAAGTACATCTAGGGCGCCCATAGCGTTTACTTTACAAGACATGGCGGCAGTCATGGATAATACACTGTCAGCGGTATTAGCCAGACTACCTGAACTTAGAGGTAAGCGAGATAGCTCTGGGGTGAGACAAAATGCAGAGCATACTGACGCTTTAAGAACCATGTCTGATACTGCCTCACAATATGCAGAAGCTGAGGAAAGAGAGCTTCAGTCAGTGGGTGATGTTAATGACTCAGGAAAGATACCTGATTCTAATATTTCTACATTTAAATTTAAGCTTGAACACCTCCGCGTGTTGCTTAGGGAGGTTTTAGCTGCTCTGAATGACTGTGATACCATTGCAGTGCCAGAGAAATTGTGTAGACTGGATAAATACTTTGCAGTGCCGGTGTGTACTGATGTTTTTCCAAATACCTAAAAGGTTTACAGAAATTATTAATAAGGAATGGGATAGACCAGGTGTGCCGTTCTCTTCCCCTCCTATTTTTAGAAAAATGTTTCCAATAGACGCCACCACATGGGACTTATGGCAGACAGTCCCTAAGGTGGAGGGAGCAGTTTCTACTCTAGTAAAGCGTACTACTATCCCTGTCGAGGACAGTTGTTCTTTTTTTTTTTTTTTTAGATCCAATGGATAAAAAATTAGAGGTTACCTTAAGAAAATATTTATTCAACAAGGTTTTATCCTACAGCCCCTTGCATGCATTGCCCCTGTCACTACTGCTGCGGCGTACTGGTTTGAGTCTCTGGAAGAGGCTTTACAGGTAGCGACTCATTTGGATGACATACTTGGCAAACTTAGAGCACTTAAGCTAGCCAATTCTTTTATTCTGATGCCATTGTTCATTTGACTAAACTAACGGCTAAGAATTCTGGTTTTGCTATACAGGTGCGCAGAGCGCTATGGCTTAGATCATGGTCAGCTGACGTGACTTCAAAATCTAAGCTACTTAACATTCCCTTCAAGGGGCAGACCCTATTCGGGCCTGGTTGAAGGAGATTATTGCTGATATCACTGGAGGAAAAGGTCATGCCCTTCCTCAGGACAGGTCCAAATCTAGGGCCAAACAGTCTAATTTTCGTGCCTTTCAAAACTTCAAGGCAGGTGTGGCATCAACTTCCTCTAATAATAAACAAGAGGGAACTTTTGCTCAATCCAAGACGGTCTGGAGACCAAACCTGACATGGAAAAAAGGTAAGCAGGTAAAAAAGCCTGCTGCTGCCTCTAAGACAGCATGAAGGAACGGCCCCCTATCCGGGAACGGATCTAGTAGGGGGCAGACTTTCACTCTTTGCCCAGGCATGGGCAAGAGATGTTCAGGATCCCTGGGCGTTGGAAATTATATCCCAGGGATATCTTCTGGACTTCAAAGCTTCCCCCCCAAAAGGGAGATTTCACCTTTCACAATTATCTGCACACCAGATAAAGAGAGAGGCATTCTTACACTGTGTACGAGTCCTCCTAGTTATGGGAGTGATCCATCCAGTTCCAAAGGAGGAACAAGGACAGGGTTTTTACTCAAATCTGTTTGTGGTTCCCAAAAAAGAGGAAACCTTCAGACCAATTTTGGATCTAAAGATCTTAAACAAATTCCTCAAAGTTCCATCGTTCAAGATGGAAACTATTCGTACCATCCTACCACTGATCCAGGAGGGTCAATATATGACTACAGTGGATCTAAAGGATGCTTATCTTCACATTCCGATACACAAAGATCATCATCGGTTTCTCAGGTTTGCCTTTTAAGACAGGCATTACCAGTTGTAGCTCTTCCCTTGGGATTAGCTACAGCCCCAAGAATCTTTACAAAGGTTCTAGGGTCACTTATGGCGGTCCTAAGGCCGCGGGGCATAGCAGTAGCCCCTTATTTAGACGACATCCTGATACAGGCGTCAAACTTCCAAATTGCCAAGTCTCATACGGACGTAGTACTGGCATTTCTGTGGTCGCATGGGTGGAAAGTGAACGAGGAAAAGAGTTCTCTATCCCCACTCACAAGAGTTTCCTTTCTAGGGACTCTGATAGATTCTGTAGAAATGAAAATTCACCTGACGGAGTCCAGGTTATCAAAGCTTCTAAATTCCTGCCGGGTTCTTCATTCCATTCCGTGCCCTTCGGTGGTTCAGTGCATGGAAGTAATCGGCTTAATGGTAGCGGCAATGGACATAGTGCCGTTTGCACGCTTACATCTCAGACCGCTGCAACTATGCATGCTCAGTCAGTGGAGCGGGGATTACACAGATTTGTCCCCTCAACTGAATCTGGACCAAGAGACCAGGGATTCTCTTCTCTGGTGGCTATCTCGGGTCCATCTGTCCAAAGGTATGACCTTTCGCAGGCCAGATTGGACAATTGTTACGACAGATGCCAGCCTTCTAGGTTGGGGTGCAGTCTGGAACTCCCTGAAGGCTCAGGGATCGTGGACTCAGGAGGAGTCTCTCCTTCCATTAAATATTCTGGAACTAAGAGCGATATTCAAGGCTCTTCAGGCTTGGCCTCAGTTAGCAACTCTGAGGTACATCAGATTTCAGTCGGACAACATCACGACTGTAGCTTACATCAACCATCAAGGGGGAACGAGAAGTTCCCTAGAGATGTTAGAAGTTTAAAAAATAATTCGCTGGGCAGAGATTCACTCTTGCCACCTATCAGCTATCCATATCCCAGGTGTAGAGCACTGGGAGGGGCGGATTTTCTAACTCGTCAGACTTTTCATCCGGGAGAGTGGGAACTCCATCCGGAGGCATTTGCACAACTGATTCATCGTTGGGGCAAACCAGAACTGGATCTCATGGCGTCTTGCCAGAACGCCAAGCTTCCGTGTTACGGATCCAGGTCCAGGGATCCCAAGCGACACTGATAGATGCTCTAGCAGCGCCCTGGTCTTTCAACCTGGCTTATGTGTTTCCACCGTTTCCTCTGCTCCCTCGACTGATTGCCAATATCAAGCAGGAGAGAGCATCGGTGATTCTGATAGCACCTGCGTGGCCACGCAGGACCTGGTATGCAGATCTAGTGGACATGTCATCCTTTCCACCATGGTCTCTGCCTCTGAAACAGGACCTTCTACTTTAGGGTCCTTTCAACCATCCAAATCTAATTTCTCTGAGGCTGACTGCCTGGAGATTGAACGCTTGATTTTATCAAAGCGTGGCTTCTCCGAGTCAGTTATTGATACCTTAAGACAGGCAGGAAAGCCTGTCACCAGGAAAATTTACCATAAGGTATGGCGTAGACATCTTTATTGGTGTGAATCCAAGGGTTACTCATGGAGTAAGGTCAGGATTGCTAGGATATTATCTTTTCTCCAAGAAGGTTTGGAAAAAGGATTGTCAGCTAGTTAAGCGTCTGGCAGATGTTCCAGACGTTCAGGCATTTTGTCAGGCTTTAGTTAGAATCAAGCCTGTGTTTAAACCTGTTGCTCCACCATGGAGCTTAAACTTGGTTCTTAAGGTTCTTCAAGGAGTTCCGTTTGAACCTCTTCATTCCATAGATATCAAGCTTTTATCTTGGAAAGTTCTTTTTTTGGTAGCTATTTCCTCGGCTCGTAGAGTCTCTGAGCTATCTGCCTTACAATGTGATTCTCCTTATCTGATTTTTCATACGGATAAGGTAGCCCTGCGTACCAAACCTGGGTTCTTACCTAAGGTGGTATCTAACAAGAATATCAATCAAGAGATTGTTGTTCCATCCTTGTGTTACACAATTTGGACGTGGTCCGTGCTTTAAAGTTTTACTTACAAGCTACTAAAGATTTTCGTCAAACATCTGCTTTGTTTGTTGTCTACTCTGGACAGAGGAGAGGTCAAAAGGCTTCGGCAACCTCTTTTTCTTTTTGACTAAGAAGCTTAATCCGCTTAGCCTATGAGACTGCTGGACAGCAACCTCCTGAAAGGATTACAGCTCATTCCACTAGAGCTGTGGCTTCCACTTTAAAAATGAGGCTTCTTTTGATCAGATTTGCAAGGCGACGACTTGGTCTTCGCTTCATATTTTTTCAAAATTTTACAAATTTGATACTTTTGCTTCTTCGGAGGCTATATTTGGGAGAAAGGTTTTACGGGCAGTGATTCTTTCCATTTAAGTTCCTGCCTTGTCCCTCCCTTCATCCGTGTACTTTAGCTTTGGTATTGGTATCCCACAAGTAATGGATGATCCGTGGACTGGATACACCTTACAAGAGAAAACACAATTTATGCTTACCTGATAAATTTATTTCTCTTGTGGTGTATCCAGTCCACGGCCTGCCCTGTCATTTTAAGGCAGGTAATTTTTAAATTTAAACTACAGTAACCACTGCACCCTATGGTTCCTCCTTTCTCGGTTTGTTTTCGGTCGAATGACTAGCTATGACAGTTAGGGGAGGAGCTATATTACAGCTCTGCTGTGGGTGTCCTCTTGCAACTTCCTGTTGGGAATGAGAATATCCCACAAGTAATGGATGATCCGTGGACTGGATACACCACAAGAGAAATAAATTTATCAGGTAAGCATAAATTGTGTTTTTTCTGTTTCCGGCGACTTACGTGTCGCCGGAAGTTGCTTCATTTTTTTATGTTTTTTGCGCCAAAGGTGTCGGCGTTCCGGATGTGACGTCATTTTGGCGCCAAAAGCATTTAGGCGCCAAATAATGTGGGCGGCTTTTTTGGCGCTAAAAAATATGGGCGTCACTATTGTCTCCACATTATTTAAGTCTCATTATTTTGTGCTTCTGGTTGCTAGAAGCTTGTTCTATGGCATTTTTTTCCCATTCCTGAAACTGTCATTTAAGGAATTTGATCAATTTTGCTTTATATGTTGTTTTTTCTATTACATATTGCAAGATGTCCCACGTTGAAGCTGAGTCAGAAGATACTTCTGGAATATCCCTGCCTGGTGCTGGAGCTACCAAAGCTAAGTGTATCTGCTGTAAACTTTTGGTATCTGTTCCTCCAGCTGTTGTTTGTACTGTTTGTCATGACAAACTTGCTAATGCAGATAATATTTCCTTTAGTACTGTTACATTACCTGTTGCTGTTCCGTCAACATCTAATACTCAGAGTGTTCCTGATAACATAAGAGATTTTGTTTCTAAATCCATTAAGAAGGCTATGTCTGTTATTCCTCCTTCTAGTAAACGTAAAAAGTCTTTTAAAACTTCTCATTTTTCAGATGAATTTTTAAATGAACATCATCATTCTGATACTGATATTGGTTCTTCTGATTCAGAGGATTCTGTTTCAGAGGTTGATGCTGATAAATCTTCATATTTATTTAAAATGGAATTTATTCGTTCTTTACTTAAAGAAGTACTAATTGCATTAGAAATTGAGGATTCTAGTCCTCTTGATACTAAATCTAAACGTTTAGATAACGTTTTTAAATCTCCTGTAGTTATTCCAGAAGTTTTTCCTGTCCCTGGTGCTATTTCTGAAGTAATTTCCAGGGAATGGAATAATTTGGGTAATTATTTTACTCCTTCTAAACGTTTTAAGCAATTATACCCTGTGCCATCTGACAGATTAGAATTTTGGGACAAAATCCCTAAGGTTGATGGGGCTGTCTCTACTCTTGCTTTGCTAAGCGTACTACTATTCCTACGGCAGATGGTACTTCCTTTAAGGATCCTTTAGATAGGAAAATTGAATCCTTTCTAAGAAAAGCTTACTTGTGTTCAGGTAATCTTCTTAGACCTGCTATATCTTTAGCGGATGTTGCTGCAGCTTCAACCTTTTGGTTAGAAGCTTTAGCGCAACAAGTAACAGATCATAATTCTCATAGCATTATTCTTCTTCTACAACATGCTAATAATTTTATTTGTGATGCCATCTTTGATATCATTAGAGTTGATGTCAGGTATATGTCTCTAGCTATTTTAGCTAGAAGAGCTTTATGGCTTAAAACTTGGAATGCTGATATGTCTTCTAAGTCTACTCTGCTTTCCCTTTCTTTCCAGGGTAATAAATTATTTGGTTCTCAGTTGGATTCTATTATCTCAACTGTTACTGGAGGGAAAGGAACTTTTTTACCACAGGATAAAAAATCTAAAGGTAAATTTAGGTCTAATAATCGTTTTCGTTCCTTTCGTCACAACAAGGAACAAAAGCCTGATCCTTCATCCTCAGGAGCGGTATCAGTTTGGAAACCATCTCCAGTCTGGAATAAATCCAAGCCTTTTAGAAAACCAAAGCCAGCTCCCAAGTCCACATGAAGGTGCGGCCCTCATTCCAGTTCAGCTGGTAGGGGGCAGATTACGTTTTTTCAAAGAAATTTGGTTCAATTCTGTTCACAATCTCTGGATTCAGAACATCGTTTCAAAAGGGTACAGAATTGGCTTCAAGATAAGGCCTCCTGCAAAGAGATTTTTTCTTTCCCGTGTCCCAGTAAACCTAGCGAAGGCTCAAGCATTTCTGAAATGTGTTTCAGATCTAGTGTTGGCTGGAGTAATTATACCAGTTCCAGTTCTGGAACAGGGGCTGGGGTTTTATTCAAATCTCTTCATTGTACCAAAGAAGGAGAATTCCTTCAGACCAGTTCTGGATCTAAAAATATTGAATCGTTATGTAAGGATACCAACATTCAAAATGGTAACTATAAGGACTATCCTGCCTTTTGTTCAGCAAGGGCATTATATGTCCACAATAGATTTACAGGATGCATATCTGCATATTCCGATTCATCCAGATCACTATCAGTTTCTGAGATTCTCTTTCCTAGACAAGCATTACCAGTTTGTGGCTCTACCGTTTGGCCTAGCTACAGCCCCAAGAATTTTTACAAAGGTTCTCGGTGCCCTTCTGTCTGTAATCAGAGAACAGGGTATTGTGGTATTTCCTTATTTGGACGATATCTTGGTACTTGCTCAGTCTTCACATTTAGCAGAATCTCATACGAATCGACTTGTGTTGTTTCTTCAAGATCATGGTTGGAGGATCAATTTACCAAAAAGTTCATTGATTCCTCAGACAAGGGTAACCTTTTTAGGTTTTCAGATAGATTCAGTGTCCATGACTCTGTCTTTGACAGACAAGAGACGTCTAAAGTTGATATCATCTTGTCGAAACCTTCAGTCACAATCATTCCCTTCGGTAGCTTTATGCATGGAAATTCTAGGTCTTATGACTGCAGCATCGGACGCGATCCCCTTTGCTCGTTTTCACATGCGACCTCTTCAGCTGAACCAGTGGTGCAGGGATTACACAAAGATATCTCAATTAATATCTTTAACACCGATTGTACGACACTCTCTGATGTGGTGGACAGATCACCATCGTTTAGTTCAGGGGGCTTCTTTTGTTCTTCTGACCTGGACTGTAATTTCAACAGATGCAAGTCTGACAGGTTGGGGAGCTGTTTGGGGGGTCTCTGACAGCACAAGGGGTTTGGGAATCTAAGGAGGTGAGATTACCGATCAATATTTTGGAACTCCGTGCAATTTTCAGAGCTCTTTAGTCATGGCCTCTTCTAAAGAGAGAATCGTTCATTTGTTTTCAGACAGACAATGTCACAACTGTGGCATACATCAATCATCAAGGAGGGACTCACAGTCCTCTGGCTATGAAGGAAGTATCTCGAATTCTGGTATGGGCGGAATCCAGCTCCTGTCTAGTTTCTGCGGTTCATATCCCAGGTATAGACAATTGGGAGGCGGATTATCTCAGCCCCCAAGCGTTACATCCGGGCGAATGGTCTCTTCACCCAGAAGTATTTCTTCAGATTGTTCAAATGTGGGAACTTCCAGAAATAGATCTGATGGCCTCTCATCTAAACAAGAAACTTCCCAGGTATCTGTCCAGATCCAGGGATCCTCAAGCGGAAGCAGTGGATGCATTGTCACTTCCTTGGAAGTATCATCCTGCCTATATCTTTCCGCCTCTAGTTCTTCTTCCAAGAGTAATTTCCAAGATTCTGAAGGAATGCTCGTTTGTTCTGCTGGTAGCTCCAGCATGGCCTCACAGGTTTTGGTATGCGGATCTTGTCCGGATGGCCTCTTGCCAACCGTGGACTCTTCCGTTAAGACCAGACCTTTTGTCGCAAGGTCCTTTTTTCCATCAGGATCTCAAATCCTTAAATTTAAAGGTATGGAGATTGAACGTTTGATTCTTAGTCAAAGAGGTTTCTCTGACTCTGTGATTAATACTATGTTACAGGCTCGTAAAATCTGTATCTAGGGAGATATATTATAGAATCTGGAAGACTTATATTTCTTGGTGTCTTTCTCATCATTTTTCCTGGCATTCTTTTAGAATTCCGAGAATTTTACAATTTCTTCAGGATGGTTTGGATAAAGGTTTGTCTGCAAGTTCCTTGAAAGGACAAATCTCTGCTCTTTCTGTTCTTTTTCACAGAAAGATTGCTAATCTTCCTGATATTCATTGTTTTGTACAAGCTTTGGTTCGTATAAAACCTGTCATTAAGTCAATTTCTCCTCCTTGGAGTTTGAATTTGATTCTGGGGGCTCTTCAAGCTCCTCCGTTTGAACCTATGCATTCGTTGGACATCAAATTACTTTCTTGGAAAGTTTTGTTCCTTTTGGCTATCTCTTCTGCCAGACGAGTTTCTGAATTATCTGCTCTTTCTTGTGAGTCTCCTTTTCTGATTTTTCATCAGGATAAGGCGGTGTTGCAAACTTCTTTTAAATTTTTTCCTAAGGTTGTGAATTCTAACAACATTAGTAGAGAAATTGTGGTTCCTTCATTCTGTCCTAATCCTAAGAATTCTAAGGAGAGATCATTGCATTCTTTGGATGTTGTTAGAGCTTTGAAATATTATGTTGAAGCTACTAAGAATTTCCGAAAGACTTCTAGTCTATTTGTTATCTTTTCCGGTTCTAGGAAAGGTCAGAAGGCCTCTGCCATTTCTTTGGCATCTTGGTTGAAATCTTTAATTCATCATGCTTATGTCGAGTCGGGTAAAACTCCGCCTCAAAGGATTACAGCTCATTCTACTAGGTCAGTTTCTACTTCCTGGGCGTTTAGGAATGAGGCTTCGGTTGATCAGATTTGCAAAGCAGCAACTTGGTCTTCTTTGCATACTTTTACTAAATTCTACCATTTTGACGTGTTTTCTTCTTCTGAAGCTGTTTTTGGTAGAAAAGTACTTCAGGCAGCTGTTTCAGTTTGAATCTTCTGATTATCATTTAAACTTTATTTTGGGTGTGGATTATTTTTCAGCGGAATTGGCTGTCTTGCGTGGAAAGATCCACATCTTGCGTAGTCATTATCCCATACGTCACTAGCTCATGGACTCTTGCTAATTACATGAAAGAAAACATAATTTATGTAAGAACTTACCTGATAAATTCATTTCTTTCATATTAGCAAGAGTCCATGAGGCCCACCCTTTTTTGTGGTGGTTATGATTTTTTCTATAAAGCACAATTATTCCAATTCCTTATTTTTTATGATTTCGCACTTTTTTCTTATCACCCCACTTCTTGGCTATTCGTTAAACTGATTTGTGGGTGTGGTGAGGGGTGTATTTATAGGCATTTTGAGGTTTGGGAAACTTTGCCCCTCCTGGTAGGAATGTATATCCCATACGTCACTAGCTCATGGACTCTTGCTAATATGAAAGAAATGAATTTATCAGGTAAGTTCTTACATAAATTATGTTTTTTGTGTATATCTTTTAGAATCCAGTACTTAGTAGCTGATATATAAGCAAATGATTGTAATAATGTTACTTTAAGTTTTAACAATGGCATCCACGTTAATTTTATTCTGCGTCTAAGTGCATTTGTGATTTGTACAGTGTGAGTCCAATGTTGTCTGATTAAAGGGATAGTCTAGACAAAATTAAATGTTCATGATTCAGATAGAGCATGCAACTTTCTAATTTACTCCTATTATCAATTTTCTTTCGTTCTCTTGGTATCTTTATTTTAAAAAGTAAGAATGTAAGCTTAGGAGCTGACCCATTTTTGGTTCAGTACCTGGGTAGCGCTTGCTGATTGGTGTCTAAATGTAGCCAGCAAGCGCTACCCAGTTTCTGAACCAAAAATGGGCCGGCTCCTAAGCTTACATTCTTGCTTTTTCAAATAAAGATACCAAGAGAATGAAGAAAAATTGATAATAGGAGTACAATAGAAAGTTGCTTAAAATTGCATGCTATATCTGAATCACAAAACTTTAATTTTGACTAGACTATCCCTTTAAGTACATGGTAATTGTATAACATAGATGTATTGAACATTTTTACATATGGGAGTTGATTATATATGAAGGTTCCCTGTATGGTTCTGGACACTGGCATCCTTTACATGCCAATAGGACAGGCATTAAACATGAATTGCTTCATCTTGCTTACAGCACAATGCAATCATTTCTGTGACTGACAGAAAATGCTTTTTTTTTAACTTCAAGGATACCATCGCCAAAATACTCAATACAAAGTAGGAAGCTTAGTGAACTTTGAACATTCATTGGTCATAGGCAGAATAAAAAGTTTTTTTAAAAAATTGTAATTAATGTAATTGACACTTTGTTTATTAATTAATTTGTTACCCAATCTGTACTGTTCTGTGTGCCATTTTCATTTAGAAATTGATCAGAACTGTAGCAATATGAGATTACCAGATGATTACACCCACCCACTGATGTATCTACTGACTGGACTTGTTTGCTATCGGTTTTATGTTTTAATTAACTTTCTGTGCCACTGATACTGGTTTTATGCTTATTTTTATTTCATTTTACTTTTTTTTTTCTCATAATTCTCTTTATTAAATAGAAGAAACACATGGAATTAGAAAAGGGATATAGAGACTTCTGTTCTCCAATTTAACAAGAGGAGATATCACATAAAATACATATGAAACACATTTTAATACTTCAGCCCGCTATACAGTCTCTTAGTAACTTCAATAGTAAATATGCAGGTACATGACTAGCTCGCATCTGAGCGTCGCCTCAACAAATATCTCATGATGCAAGAAAGGTTGCAACACCTGTTTTTGTTGGCTAAGGGGGAGGCTCAATATATAGCTCTGCCATTTGTGTAAAAAGTGTCTCAGCCTGCGTTTGGTGTCTAAAGAAGCATCAAATTGTTCTATAAACAATTGCCGAAGCATTCTATGTTTGAATTGGGTCAGTGTGGGTTTTTGGAGGTCCACTGTGCCAAAATATATTGTCAGGCCAGTAAGGTGCTAAGAGTAAGCATGGAATATAGTGGCTTGTGTTGCACGTCCCATGAGAGTAGGAAAATTGATTTAGAGTCAAAAAGGAGGTAAATCTTAAAACTTGTTCTATACCAATATTGTAAGCATCTCCAGAATTGATTTATATATGGACACCCAAAGAAACAGTGTTTGTGTGTATGTGTGTAGGCTCTGGTAGTGAACATTTAATACATTGATTTGGCAGGTCTTGGTTCAAGTGGAATCTGTGTGCGGGGGTAATGTAGTCCCTGCTTAGCATCCTAATCTGCATTTCCCTGATATGTACCGCTAGGCTAGCTGTCTTAGTTCTTTCTAAGCTGGTAAGTATGTGTCTAATGGATATGTCCCCCAGCTCTTCTCTCTGTAGCTTAGTCAACATATTTCCTATGACATTTTTGGAAGCATGCGTAATTAAAAGGCGGTAGATGGGCGATATGGAAAAATTGCCCAATTTGTATGCAACATGAATATGGGCCCAAGGAGAGAGTTGCCAGAAGTCTTTATGGCATGACATCACTGTGTTGGTATAGAGTCGGGCCTTGTTGGGCCTGAAGGTAAGCATAGAACTGCGAATTTGGTAAGTGGTACTGGTTTTTAAGATCCTGATAAGTCCTGACTGTGTGTGATAAAGGATCCAAGAGATCACCCAACGCTCTGATCCCCTGTAGCTTCCAGACTCGGAAGGGGGCTGTTTCCTCCCCCAATGGGAAATCCATATTACCCATCAGTGGAATGTATTTGGGAGTGGGGGATATATTTTCCAGGTTTATGAATGCTAGTCTCCATGCTCTCAAAGCTTCTCTGTACATAAAGTTACTTTTAATGTCAGCAGGCAAGTTTGTAAAGGACATATATGGTAGGTAAGCCAAAGAATGTGGGGAAACAATTGTTGCCTCTAGGGACGGCTCTTGGAAATGTGTGGTGCCAAGCTGCCAATCTATCACTAGCCGGAGTAGTGCTGCCCAATTGTAGAGTTTGATATTGGAGAGTGCTAGACCCCCATTAAGGTAAAGTTGCTGTAAGGTCAAAGCCGCTATGCACATTCTTCTACCTCCCCAAATGAAGGATTGAATTGCTTTGTTTAAATTGGTCACGTCAGCTTTAGTAAGCAAAAAGGGCAACATTAAAAGTGGGTGGAGGAGCTTAGGCAGGATTGTAATTTTAAGTAGGTTAATCCTTCCCGTAAGACCAAAGGGAAGTTTGGCCCAGCTGAATTAGCAATTGTGTACACTGTCTGGCAATATTAAGGTCATATAGCTTGTATGGGTTCCTGTGTATGGTGATACCTAAGTAGGTGAGAGTGTTAGGTTGTGTGATGAATGGGTAGCTACCTCTATCCATGTTGTGATCAGTGAGCCACAGTATCTCAGACTTGGCCATGTTTATTTTGTACCCTGAGAAATCTCTGAAGGTTTGTAAGGTGTCAATAAGTCTAGGGACATATCGGGAGGGGTTACTCACAAAGAGCAGCATGTCATCCGCATATAGGGCCATGTGTAGGATGGTGTTCCCAATAGCAATTCCCGGGAAGATTTGCTTTAATTTTAGGGCAAGTGGCTCTAAGGCTAGGTCCAATAATAATGGAGAGAATGGGCAGCTCTGGTGCGTACCACTTTCAAGAGTAAAGTTTGGAGAGTTAGGGCCATTAACCAGGATACTTGCTGTGGGGGAGGAGTAAAGCTTACAGATAAAATCCAGGAAAGGGTCCTCAAAATGAGTATTAAAAAGATAGGACCACTCGACTCTATCGAAGGCCTTCTCTGCATCCAGGGACAGCAGGAAGGCCTCCTGAGCCCCATTTCTGTGTTTGACCAATGGTCTGGTCCAGAAGTGATTGAGGGTGTGAAGTACCCTTCTCATGTTGACTACAGATGATCTACCCTGGACAAAGCCCGAGGATCCCCTTTAATCGACTGGCCAGTATTTTCATCAGTATTTTGTAGTATGTGTTTAATAAGGATATGGGGCAATATGCTTCAGGAAGCGTGTGGTCCTTTCCCGGTTTTGGGATCAGGGTAATATGGGCTGTTGTGAAAGATCCAGATGGCTGCACCTCTCGGGTAAACATATAATTAAATAGGTTGAAAAGGGTTGGTGAGACCTGGGGTAGCAGAATGTGATAAAACTCGGTAGGGAGTCCATCTGGGCCCGCGGCTTTCCCTAGGGACAAAGACTTAATGGTGCATTGAATTTCCTCCAAGGTGATTGGGGTATTCAGTGTGTCTATCTGGCCCCAAGTAAGGTGGGGAAGCGTGATTGCCAGAAGGTATGAAAAGAGTCTGGGGATTTCGGTTGTTGTTGTTTTTTATAAAGGTTAGAGAAGTAATCTGCCAAACAGCCGGCTATCTTTAAAGGAGTCCGGAAAACCTTCCCCTCATGTTTCAAAGCGGCAATATCTTTCTTAGCTGATCTCGCTATCACAAGTGTGGCCAAAAGTCGACCAGACTTTCCGCCGAAGCAGTAAAATCGACCTACTGATTTAAGAAGGCTGGTAGCAGCCTGCTGTTGAACAAATGTGTCCATTTCCATTTTAGCAACAATGTAGCTGTCATATGCTGGGCAGGATTTTAGAGTGCAGTATGTCAAGTATGCCTACCCTAAATTAACTTGTAGGGTATTATATCTGTATTGGATTCTATGTTTTAATTTTGCCAAGTATGAGACAATGTGTCCTGTTAAGACTGTTTTAGCAGTCTCCCAGAATAATTGTGGATCAGAGTAATGTGAGGAATTATCAGTACAAAAATCATTCCAGGTGTGGATCAGGTGCTTTTGAAAAGATTCAGATGTAAGAAGGTAGGAAGGGAATCGCAATATGTTCCTGTTGGGTTTAGTGGGAAAGGCACCCACTGTGAGTTCCACGGGTGCATGGTCAGAAATTACAATGTTGTGAATTTTGTCAGACTTAACCTGGGAAACTAGAGAGTCTGAAATAAGGAAAAGATTCAATCTAGAAAGGGATGAATTAGACTTAGAGAGACATGTATAATCCCTATCATCGGGGTGTCGTCTGCGCCAAATATCACACACCGCCAGGGTGTCAGAAAGCAGGCTAAAGACCCGAAGTTCAAACTTTCCCTTATAGTGGAGGATACGTTTATTAGTCAGGTCCTCTGAAGGCCATGCTCTGTCCAAGATTGGATGCTGAGTTAAATTAAAATCTGCCCCCAGAAGAAACTTAGTGCCTATGAAGGGTAATAAGGCCTGAACCAGTGATTTCCAAAAGAGCAGGGAGTTTGTGTTGGGAGCATAGATGTTGCAGAAGGTGTAGTTAACATTATCTACAGATGCTTGTAGAATGAGGAACCTACCGTCGGGGTCCGTAACTGAACTCAGAATTTTTACCTGCAGTCTTCTACCAAATAAGATAGCTATTCCCCTGCTGCTACTCTGGTAAGACAAATAGGCTATGTGACCCACCCATTCACTATGCAGTTTCTTATGCTCTCTATCGGTAAGGTGGGTCTCTTGTAAAAATGCGATATCCGCATTGATCCTGCGGAGGTGTGTTAAAATAGATTTCCTCTTAACAGGGGAGTTGATGCCTCCTACATTCCATGTAAATAATTTAAGGGCCATTGTGTTACATTACAGAGGCTCAGGCATGTCAGGAGCTGAGTGAGCATTCTGGGATAGGAGGTAAGAGGGCAGGGAAAGGAAAATTCATATGTTTTCCTAGTATATATGAGGTAAGGGGTGTGTAAGAGGCATACAGACATGTCGTCCACGGTAAGGTGAGTAACAGGGAAGTTTAGTGATGCAAGACCTACTGGAGAGAGGGTGCAATTAAAGCTTGTGGTTGTCATTAGGTAGGTTCCCTCAGACACCATTTTGCAATGGTACATGACTCCGTACACATCGGGTAGGCCAGTGGTACAGCCGGGTATAAGATATTCAGAGAGCAGCAACAACAACAAAAACATTTTAAACATTAATTCTAGACTGACAGAGATATATGTGGAGCATGTAAGGCCTGCATAACCTAGGGTACCTGTTAACAGCAAGAGCACCTGTTGGGATAAGGGTAGCACATCATTCCATACATACAATGATTTATAACCAAATAGTGTGAGTGTATGCAAATAAACCGACAATGTGTAGGCCATCAGTAGGCCCGGCAGGAGAGTAAAGGACCAATCAGTGATCACTTTTGTTACCCGGTGAGCAGCCTTACGTAGTACAGTATAATAGGCTACAATGCCACCAGATCTATGTGTGTCAGTGTCATATTTGAATGGAAGGAATCCAATAAACAATAATAACAGAAACAATAACATTTTAAACATTAACACAAGAACTGAATTACATACAGTGTAACCGGTGCCAGTATAGTGTGGGACGCACTCCGCTGCATAATGGTGCTTAATGTTGTCACACACCTACTGGCTACTTGATAAATTCTTGTTATTATCTTTTCACTCAGTTTATGAGCTTGTTGCTCTATGCTATTATTACCCCAAATACAATGCCAGTGCTAGTAGAATACAGTGAGCTAGTTAATAAAGGAGTTGAACAGTTACATGTATTTGGCTCTAAGTAGGAAACAAATTCAAGGTAGTAAGTTCAGCAGACTATGTAAAACAGAGAACAAAGAGACATACCCTAAATAATACTGACAGGCTGGTGAGAGTGCTCAGAACCAGATAAGTTTCACAACAGAGATGATCTGTTGTAAATGTTTATGCTCCAGGAGGTTCAATTACACAGTGATACTCGAATATATAGATATCTTCACACACACATCATTCAAATATTTACAAGTCCGTAAGCTTATCTGAGAATGATTCACAGATTATAGCAGTTAAGGTGGAGAGACACAGTATCGATCATTTAATGTCAAACTGTTTGCGGAGTAAATCTTGGAAGACAATCAGACAAGTAATAGCCTACATAAAAGGCAAAGGATTACCTTGAGATGTAGCTTGAATTCAGCTGTTGCACGGACAGGAGGTGGAAAGAATTACCTTAACTGCTCAGGGAGATTCAGAGAGCCGACCGGTGTGAGTGTGACTAACTTCCGGAGATTGAATGTAGATCCGGTCTAATGTCTGTAGCCGCAGCTTGTGTATCGGTGACAGGCTCCAGCCTGATACAAGATGCGGAGGTACTAAAACTCAGTGTTGTTTGGGTAGAATTCTATCAGATGATAGTGTCTGTAACACAACAGGGTTAAATTCGGCAAATCAAGTTAAAGCAAAGAAAGACCTGAGTTCATATATGACACGAATCTCAAGAGAGTATTGACGATAAGTGTTCAGCTTCAATTTTCAGGCAGGGAATAGGTGTGAAAAAGGTGCTTAAATAAGGAGAGGAAGTAGATGGGAGGGATATACTTTTAAAGGTATATCACATCTCCCCTCCTTAAAAAGGAGCACCCCTGGGGTCCTCAGATGGGGCTTGGAAGGGTTTCTGCGATGGAAGTACTTCAGTAAAAGGGGAGCATGAATTTCAGAATGAGACTGCCAGGAATTCTCCTCGGGACTATATCCCTTCCATTTGATCAAATACTCTAATCGGCGTCTCTGAATACGAGAATACAGAATTTGCTCAACCTCAAATTCCTCCTGGTTATCAAGGAGTACTGGGGGAGGTGGAACTCGGTTACGTGTTTTGGAACTCGGTTACGTGTTTGGTCATCAGATTTATAGGGTTTTAAGAGGGAGACATGAAACGAGTTGTGTATCTTGTAGTCTCTAGGTAGAGTCAACCTAACTGCATTGGGATTTATAATTTTGTTAATGGCAAAAGGTCCTATGTATGGGTTAGCTAATTTCTTACTTGGTAATTGTAGCTTAAGATGTTTAGTGGACAAGAGGACTAGATCTCCTGTTTTGTAAACAGGACTAGGTCTGTGTCGTTGGTCGTAATAGTGTTTTTGTCGTTCCTTTGCCTCTGTGAGATGTGTCTTAAGTATGTCCAGTCTTTGTTGTAGGGAAGTGAGAAATTCTGTAGCACTAGGTGAGTTAACTGTCATTTTAGATAAAGTGATGTAGTCGGGTGATAAACACATAAGTGGCAAAAAAAGGTGTCATTTTTGTGTAAGAGGAGGAGATGGAATTATTGTAAGAAAACTCTGCCATTGGAAGGTACGTAACCCAATCATCTTGAAGATGTGTTATGTAACACCTGAGGTATTGTTCTAAAGTCTGATTTAACCTTTCTGTTAACCCATTAGTTTGTGGGTGAAAAGAAGTAGAATACCTAGCGACTATCTTTAGAATTTTACATAAAGATCTCCAAAAAGCTGAGGTAAATTGTGTTCCGCAATTGGAAATTATGGTTGTTGGTAAACCATGTAAACGTACAATGGAATTTAAGAATGGCAATTGGTAGATTTTTTAGTGGAGTAAAATGTGCTAGCTTTGTTAAATGATCTATTACAACAAAAATAGTGTTAAAGTGTTGTGATTGTGGTAAGTCAACAATAAAATCCATCGAAATGGTGGTTCATGGTATATCAGGTGTTGGCAGAGATGTTAGATAACCCTTAGGTTTCTTATGTTCTAACTTATTCCTTGCGCAAATATCGCAATTCGCAACATAATTATTGATTGTCTGTTCCATCTGTGGCCACCAGAAGTATCTTTTAGTTAGTTCAGTAGTTTTTTGTACCCCTGTATGACCTGACAAAATGCTATCATGAGTATATGTTAGTATCAGTTTTCTGAGAGTCATTGGTATATATAACTTGGTATTATGATAAAAAAAGTCCAGAGATTGGATCTTTAGTACAGTTACTAGGGTCAGTGATCTCATCTTTTAATGCTTCACGTATCTCCTTTTCTAATGTTGTGAGTGTTCCCAAAAATTTTTCGTCAGGAATAATGGGGGTCGAGATATCGGTGTTAGATAAATAATCATACTGTCTGGATAAAGAATCAGCTTTATTGTTGGTAGTACCAGGTCTGTAAGTTATGCGGAAGTTAAAACGATCCATGAAGAGGGTCCATCGTACTTGACGAGAAGATAGTGTCTTGTTTTTCTTGAGGTATTCTAGATTCTTGTGTTCGGTATAGCTCAAGAACGGTTCATTTGTACCTTCTAGGAGGTGTCTCCAATGCTCAAGAGAGCTTTTAATCACCAACAATTCTTTGTCACCGATACTGCAGTTGCATTCAGTTAGTAGAAGAGTTCTGGAAAAATAAGCTATGGGATGTGTTTGTGTTGTTAGTTTATCTTGTTGCGATAACACAGCGCCTATCCCCGAATTGGAGGCGTCTACCTCCAAAAGAAACTGTTGATCATAGTCAGGCAGGTGTAAAATAGGTGCCTTAGTAAATTGATGCTTTAATTTAGAAAAAGCTTCCTGAGCTTCATCTGTCCAAACAAACATTTGTTTATTACTTGTAAGTTGTGTGAGGGGTTTCACAATGGATGAAAAGTCTTTAATAAACTTCCTATAGAAGTTTGCGAACCCCAGAAACCGCTCTGGAGTTTTCTTACTGTTGTAGGTCTGGGCCAGTCCGTTATAGTGGTGATCTTGTCAGGGTCCATTTGGATCTTGTTGTGTGAGATGATGTATCCTAAGAACTTAATCTGGTTTACGTGAAAAGTACACTTCTCTTTTTTGGCGTATAGCTTATGTTCTCTCAGTCTTGTAAGTACCCACCAAACATGTTTTTCATGTTCATGGAGAGTCTTAGAATAGATTAGGATATCATCTAAATATATGATGACACATACATCAGTTAGGTCACAGAATATTTCATTAATAAAATGCTGAAAGGTAGCTGGGGCATTACATAAGCCGAAGGGCATTACATTATATTGGAATAGACCATATCTAGTTCTAAATGCGGTCTTCCATTCATCCCCCTCCTTTATTCAGATAAGATTGTAGGCTCCTTTCAGATCTAATATTGTGAAAATGGTGGCAACCGTGAGACGTTCGAGTAGTTCTGGAATTAAGGGTAGTGGGTAACGATTTTTTACTGTTACGGCGTTTAGTGCTCTGTAATCTATTATAGGCCTTAAAGTGCCATCTTTATTCCTAACAAAGAAGATGCCAGCTGCTGCTGGTGAAGTGGAATGAGTGATAAAACCCTTTTTTAGGTTCTCATCAAGATATGAACATAAATTTTTGAGCTCTGTTTGTGACAGGGGGTATATTTTTTCGTGTGGAATTTGCGAACCAAGAATAATGTCGATAGGGCAATCGAACACTCTATGAGGGGGAAGATTCTCAGCTTCCTTCAAGTCAAACACATCTACCAAATCCTGATAAACCTCTGGTACACCTGGTTCAATACTTGCTATAGTACAATGGGGATAGCATGTTTTAAGGCAGTAGTCAGATTTGAATGTTACTTCATGGAGAGACCAATCTATGGTAGGATTGTGTGTCTCTAGCCATGAGTAACCCAAAATAATAGTGTGCATGGCTATTGGAATGATATAGAAAGATAGGAACTCTGTATGTCCAGTTACAGTAGAAATCAGTAATGGTATAGTGTGATGTGTAATAGGTCCCTTTTGTATAAAAGTACCATCAATTAATTTAACGAAAACAGAGTTATGCTTGCACACAGTGGGAATTTTATTATTTACAACATAATCGGCATCAATATATACCCCAGATGCCTCTGAGTCTATCAGTGCCTTAGTTTGGAGGTTGTGTTGGTCCCACTGTAAAGAGAAAGATTCTATAAGTTGAGTTGCTTTGGTTATGCTATATATGTGTTCAAAATTAGTGATCTTACCCCTCTTCTGTTTAGCCAGCAGCAGACAAGTAGAAACTGTGTGTTCTTTATTTGCGCAATAAAGACATAAATTGGACAAACGCCTTCTTGTTTTTTCTTCCGGTGTGAGAGGGCCTTTGATAGCGCCTATCTCCATTGGAGTGGGATTAGACGTGAATTTTTCCTGATCTAAAGTTTTAGTATATATACGTCTTGGAGCGGTATCAAAGGACACCTTTTCAGCCTTCCTTTACCTCAGTCTCCTATCTAGGGTGGTACTTAATTTGATTAGGGCAGGCAGGCTGTCAGGAAGCTCAAGGCGTGATAGCTCATCCTTCAAAGTCTCCGAAAGTCCTAAACGAAACTGATTTCTCAGACTTATTTCGTTCCATTGGGAATCGGATGCCCACATCTGGAAGTCAGTGGTGTATTCTTCCACTGTTCTTTTTCCCTGCTTCAGGGCACGTAGTCTGGTCTCTGCGTTTATTTGGGTGTTGGTGTCCTCATATAGGTTAGACATAGCAGTGAAAATTTTTTGTAAAGAGTCCAGTATGGGATTATTAGTTTCAAAGAACCTATTAGCCCAGGATATGGGTTCAACAAAGAAAACCAAAAAATACTAATGGCACTGCGCAATTTTATAAAATAGGGTAGCCTATTATTCTCTGGATTAATTTATAGAATATAGTAATGTGAATTTATTTATAATCCAGATTTAATATCTTACAAGATGGCAGAGGTGCTGTGTACTGGTTATAGGAAACAAAAAATATCAATCCTGAGATTGATGAAGTGTACACCTGAATAGCACTCTTCCCCTATTTGGTAATGGCAAAAATCGGAGCAGGTATAGAGGTCTGAATTGGGAGGAGTATGTGGCGATATATTAAAATATAACTTTTATTAGACAATTAAAAATAAAAAGCAACAACACACATTGAACATATATATTTTATTAAAATCACAGGATAGGGTCTGAGTAAATTCTCTCCGTGGATCACGGGAGATAGAAGTGGTTGTGATAAATGTTTAAGAGAGCCTGAATGTCAGTTGGACATCAGGGTATTCTCTTTCAATATATATTATTTCGATATAGGTAGCACTGACTCAGTATCAGTAAATATGCTATTGGACTTGGATGTACTGTGTGTAATTGGTAACTTGCTGTGGAATTTAATTTTTATATTTATAAATTGGATAAAGGTAATGCAACTTTCTCTTAGAAATCAGTCTGACACTGATAAGAGGATTGAAATCCTATTGTCATCATATGGCTATATTTTGATGTTAGGTGTAACAACTCTGACTTTGTCGGACCTAACTTCTGTTGCAATGATTTTACTTTAGTTTTCGAATTTATTGAATTAATATCCGCCTATGTTTGTTTCATTTACACACTTATCACTGTCTTGCATATTTTTTGGTAACGTACTGCTGCAAAATAGCTGCTGCTTGTAAGGCTGGCTTAGTATTGCTTATGCTGATAATTTTCTATTTGAACGTATTATCGTATTCAATGCTAGATATTTTTAAAGGCTATATGCTGCTCTTAAATAGACCATTTGCAATATTAGATATATGCTAAAGCTCAATGATTCTTAACCGCCAGTTTATGGTCAGCTTGGTCTTGCTTCAGCTAATGGTTGTCTGGTTTAAACGTATTTACCATATTTTATACTGAGTTTTTTCAAAGGCTGTGTGCTGATTTTAGATAAACGTTTACACACTTGTCACTATCTTATGTATTTTTATGTTAGAGTACTGCTACAAAATAGCTGCTGTTCGTAAGGCTGGCTTAGTATTGCTTATGCTGATAATTTTCTGTTTGAACGTATTATCATGTTCATTACTAGATATTTTTAAAGGCTGTATACTGGTCTTAAATAGACCATTCGCAATATTAGATATATGCTAAAGCTCAATATTTCTTAACCTCTAGTTTGTAATCAGCTTAGTCAGTCCAGTCTTACTTCCGCTGACGGTTGTATGGTTTAAACGTATTTACCGTATTTTGTACTTGGTATTTTCAAAGGCTGTGTGCTGATTTTAAATAGACAGTTTGCGGTTTTAGGTATATGCTAGTTACAGTTCCGTATTTCTTACCCGCCTGTCTATGATCAACACTGAGCCCTTGCTGAGAGTGCTAGAACAATTAGAAATAACGTTACTGAATTAACCGTATTTTGTACTTGGTATTTTCAAAGGCTGTGTGCTGATTTTAAATAGACAGTTTGCGGTTTTAGGTATATGCTAGTTGCAGTTCCGTATTTCTTACCCGCCTGTCTATGATCTACACTGAGCCCTTGCTGAGAGTGCTAGAACAATTAGAAATAACGTTACTGAATTAACCCCATTTCGAGGTTAATGTACTAAATATTGTGCACAACCACAATTGTATCAACTATAAAGACTACCATTTCCTGCTAATTAAAAAATGCTAACATGCATTAAACAAACGGTTCCCTAACATGTTTCGCCACTAACGTGGCTTTTTCAAAGGGTCAGTGCTATTCAGGTGTACACTTCATCAATCTCAGGATTGATATTTTTTGTTTCCAGGATATGGGTTCCCCTAAGAGATAGGAAATAGTGGTGCAAACCTTAATCCTCTCAGAATGGTATGTGCGAGGTTTAAGTGAAAATAGTAAGTTACATGCATTCTTAAAGTCTCTAAATGCAGAGCGTTTACCTGTGAAAGGTATAGGTGGCTGAATGTGAGGTTCTGGTATGTCTGGTGTCTTGGGAGTCAGACAATCCTTTATTAATGCTCTTAAAGAGGTATTCTCTGCTTGCACTTCTGTTAAACCACGGGCCACATAATCTAATTTCTGATGAATGCTACTAAATTCATTCTGGATTTCATTTGGATACATGGTTGTGCTGGTAGCCTAGGCAGAGATATTTGGCCTAAAAATTATGTCTCACACCTACTGGCTACTTGATAAATCCTTGTTATTATCTTTTCACTCAGTTTATGAGCTTGTTGCTCTAAGGTATTATTACCCCAAATTAGACATGTGCATGGCGAAAAAATTCGGTTCGGTTCGATTCGGATTTCAGTTCGGAGCGATTCGAATTCGGAAAAATTTGAATCAATTCGGTTCGGATTTGTTTAGGATTCATTCGGATTCAAATAAATTCGGTTCGGATTTGTTTCGGATTCATTCGGATTCGAATAAATTTGGCTGGATTCGGTTCGATTCGGTTCGGAAATTCGGAATTTCGGTAAGTGTTAGGTGGGATTAGACTAGTATTATGTACTGTATATTAGATGTAACCCATAGTAGAGTGATATAACCTAATATACTGTACAATACTAGTGTAATCCATGGCCATCCGAATCTACCGAATAAATCCGAATAAATCCGAAGTAATTCGGATTTATTCTGTAGATTCGGCACTATTTTAATTCGGAAATTCGGTACGATCCGAATCTCCGAATTTGCCGAATTTCCGAATCGAACCGAATCGCACATGTCTACCCCAAATACAATGCCTGTGCTAGTTGGGAGTAGAATACAGTGAGCTAGTTAATAAAGGAGTGGAACAGTTACATGTATTTGGCTCCAAGTAGGAAACAAATTCAAGGTAGTAAGTTCAGCAGACTATGTATAACAGAGAACAAAGACACATACCCTAAATAATACTGACAGGCTGGTGAGAGTGCTCAGAACCTGATAAGTTTCACAACAGAGATGATCTGTTGTATATGTTTATGCTCCAGGAGATTCAATTACACAGTGATACTCGAATATATAGATATCTTCACACACTCACACACACATCATTCAAATATTTACAAGTCCGTAAGCTTATCCGAGAATGTTTCACAGATTATAGCAGTTAAGGTGGAGAGACACAGTAGCGATCATTTAATGTCAAACTGTTTGCGGAATAAATCTTGAAAGACAATCAGACAAGTAATAGCCTACATAAAAGGCAAAGGATTACCTTGAGATGTAGCTTGAATTCAGCTGTTGCATGGACAGGAGGTGGAAAGAATTACCTTAACCGCTCAGGGAGATTCAGAGTGTGAGTGTGACTAACTTCCGGAGATTGAATGTAAAGCCGGTCTAACGTCTGTAGCCGCAGCTTGTGTATCGGTGACAGGTTCCAGCCTGATACAAAATGCGGAGGTACTGAAACTCAGTGTTGTTTGGGTAGAATTCTATCAGATGATAGTGTCTGTAACACAACAGGGTTAAATTCGGCAAATCAAGTTAAAGCAAAGAAAGACCTGAGTTCATATATGACACGAATCTCAAGAGAGTAATGACGATACGTGTTCAGCTTCAATTTTCAGGCAGGGAATAGGTGTGAAAAGGGTGCTTAAATAAGGAGAGGAAGTAGATGGGAGGGATATACTTTTAAAGGTATATCACAAATGTGGAAGCAGATCCCTATCCACGTGTGGGTCAGTGACACAGCAGGTGTGTTTAAGGTTGGTGGGTGAAAACCACCCAAAACAAGTGTAAGATAGTAGGGATGGACTATGTGTTGTTCGTGCAAGGTAATTAGGCACAAGTGACACCCTAGACAGTAGTATATAAATCAAACATAAAAAACATAACAAAAATAAACACATGTAGCATGTATACATTACATATTTCCTTCTGGGATGGGACACAACAATTTGCCAGGATACAGTCAACTAGAGCTGTAAAATTAGGCCCTCAGGGAGCACCAGTGCCCTTCTCCGTGGGCCAGGTATGAGTCCAAGGCTTGGGGAGAATGAAAGATCTTGGGGCCCGAGGGGGTCTTCAGCCACAGTTTTGCAGGGTATAATACGGCCACTTATCTACCATGTTCATGGAGCTTAGAGCAGTGTGGAGCAAAGTCCCTTCTTTGTTTGGTGACCTCAGCGGAGTAGTCCTGGAACATTAGTAGCTGACAATCTTCAAAAAGAACCTCTTTCTGTGATCTGTATGCCCTGAAGAGGGCCACCTTCTCCTGAAAGTGGAGACATTTAAAGATCACCTGTCGCTGTCTATTGCGTTGGTCTGGAGGGTTGTCAGGGTCCTCTCTGTGGGCTCTTTCCACGTCAATTGGAAGATGATCAGCCTGTATACCCAGTAACTTGGGGAAGGTAGAGGCGACAAACTCCATCAAAGCCCCACCTTTGATTGACTCGGGCACCCCCACGATGCGGAGGTTATTGTGGTGACTCCCGTTCTCAAGGTCCTCAACCCTATCCAGGAGATATTGGTTTTGCTTCAGTATTTTTTTGAGTGAGTCATCCATATTAGCTTGTCTGTCCTCTGTATTAGAGATACGTGTTTCTGCAGCATTTAAGCACCTGGAAAATTGCCGTACCTCACTTGTTAAATTATCCATTCCGGCTTGAAGTGAGTCAGCCTTTGGTAGAAAAAAAGATTTTAAAACCTGCATCAGGACAGAGTGGTCCCCCGGAGTGTGACATTGATTGTGACAATGATTGATCAGCTCTAGGGGAGCTATTTGCGTGTACCTCCGCCACATGGCGGTTTTTCTTATCAGCTGTTTTTGATCTGCCACTCATACCTTCAGGAAAGTCAGTTGAGATCTAGGAAAAGTATTTGTCGACTTTCATGGGAGTGATATGAGAAGGGGGATTAGTGTGCAGTACAGCTGTTTAATAATCCTGATTTATCCTTCCCCCCCAAAATAAATAGCCAGGAGTATACTTTTGCCAGAAAGTATATGGGTAGCAAAGCACAGCGACTCTTGTAATTATTTTTTATGTTTGTTCTCTTTTTTTTTATCCCTCAGAGGTTGCCAGCACCACTGTGTCAGTCTTTAGGGCGCTAAGGCTTCCAGAAATATAGTGCTCCCAAATGGTCGGGTGGATCTGTGTGCAAAAACCGATAGGTTGAAGAGAAAGTGGGGCCAGGGCCGTGTAAAGGAAGCGCTTACCGTCACCTATTTCCAAGAGGTGAGGGGTTTGCCAAGACTGTAACAGCCATTGTGTCACCCGACTGTGCTCCTAGTCTGCTCCCCACTCGATGATGTCTGTGCCCAGTCTGCGCGGTCATAGAGGTAACCACCAAGAGCTCAACAGAATTCAACCGTCCTCACGTGTGCCCAGTCACTCGCAATAAGATCAACGAGTAGAGGATAGGACTGTAATGCCCCCGGGTCTGTAGCTCAAGTCTGGAACACCTAGGATAGTCTCTTTAAGCCTGCAGCATGTAGGTTAAATGGCGCCTTGTGTTATGGCCACCCACGTGGGTTTCCTTACTTTTTCACAACCGGGGGTTAGAGCCGTTGTCAAGTCCTGCACAGTATGCGTAATCAGTAGGCGATAACCCAACAAAGGGCTCCCAACAAGATAAAGCTGTGGGGGAACCGGAGTGGCAGAGAAATATTAGTAAAATTGGCCTTTAGTCACCCGTAATGTTAGAGCTCTCGTTCCCTGCTGCCATCCGTTAGTCCCTCCCACCGGAAGTCCTCATTTCACTTCTTAAGAAATGAGTGGTTAGTTATCTGCTCCCTTCAGCTCTCTTTCAACTGATGATTGTTTTATGCAGGTTTTGTATAATGTAAAACATTTTTACCCTTTCATTTGTATTATTATTTAGACAGCATTTAGACAGAATCTACATGTTTACTTCCTATAGGCAACAATTTTAGTTGTGAATCAAAATTCCAGGGCCAGCCCTTTGAGCCCAGAATCTAACTGGTGGCAGGTCCATTGGGTCAGTGAGGGCATGCCCCCAAATGGCCTATTTATATTATTATTATGTTTTTCTTAATTTACTTTTTTAGTCTCATAATTTTTATTGAAGTTTTTTATCTGCTTAAAGCTGAACAGGGGTGTACTAATTCTTCATGTGTGCTAACCCGACAGTTATATTAATGTGTGTTATGTATTTATTAAATATAAAATATTTTAAAATATTAATAATTAAATTACTATTATTATAGATGTTCTAAAAAAATATATTTTATATATGTATATTTTTCAGTAACTTTAATAATTATTAAAAGTATTATTAATAATAATAATTATTAATGATATGTTTTCAATTTGTACATATATATATATATATATATATATATATATATATATATATATATATATATAAAATTTATATTAGATGTTCTTAAAAATAAAATAAAAAATCATTTGAATATATACAGTATGTATATTTTTCATAATTATTAATATTTTTCAATTTTATATTTAATATTTACATAATGTGCCTTAAGATAACTAATTCTTCATGTGCGTTAACCTAACACCGCATTAGATCTACAGCGTGAAACCCAAAGCGTGTTACGCATATTTTACATGAAGAAAATATCCTTTTTATTTTTGAATGTATATACAGGTATGGGTATATATAAAGATATATATAGAAATATATATTTAAAAATAAAAAATAAAATTTTCCTGTATGTGAAAACATTGGAATGTGAAATATTAATAACTCCTGATGGGTATGGTGCTGTGGGTTTAATATGCTGTTGTTGTTTTTTCTTCTGTGCTCTCCATTGAAGTCTATTGGCAGGAATAAGTTAACGCGGTTCTGATATCCGAAGTCCCTTAGCTCACGGGCAAAATTTTTACATTCAACTTGTAATATGAGCGCTAACTCTTGCACACAAAATCTTTACTTGTGGCAGTGTTAACGATCGAGCAAAAGTGCTAAATATCGCTCCACTTGTAATCTAGCCCATAATATACTTGCCAATATTTCCAGTCACAAAGTTAGATACCTGTAGGGAGAGTTGCTTATACAGTATATCTGCAAAATCATTGTGACTAAGTTACAGCAATGATTTAGCATCCTCCACAATTACACTCCATTAAGTTGTGGTGCAGTTTACACTACAGGCTCTCTAGCATCCAGGTGTAAACTATAGTTTATCTTAAAGGGAAACTGAACCCAAACATTTTCTTTTGTGATTCAGATAGAGCATGAATTTTTAAGCAACTTTCTAATTTACTCCTATTATCAAATTTTCTTTATTCTCTTGGTATCTTTATTTGAAATGCAAGAATCTAAGTTTAGATGCCGGCCAATTTTGGTGAACAACCTGGGTTGTTTTTGCTGATTGGTGGAAAAAATCCATCCACCAATCAAAAAGTGCTGTCCAGAGTTCTTAACCCAAAAAAGCTTAGATGGCTTTTATTTCAAATAAAGATAGCAAGAGAACGAAGAAAAATTGATAATAGGAGTAAATTAGAAAGTTGCTTAAAATTGCATGCTCTATCTGAATCACAAAAGAAAAAAAATGGGTTCAGTGTCCCTTTAAAGGAACATGTGCTTAGAGACATAAGAACATAGAATTTGACCGTAGATCAGAAACAAAAAAGGGCCCATCAAGTCTATACACATAATACTTTTGTCTTGGGATAGCCTTAGAGGCTTTTTTTTAATTATTTTACAGTCCTTGTGTTTACCACCTCTATTGGAAGTTTATTTCATGAATCTAAGTACCACCCTTTCTGTAAAAAAACTGCTTACTCACATTTCTCCTGAATCTGTAGCCCTCTCTGTCCTTAGAAAGTTCAAAGATCAAATTTTGTAACCCAGGTTTTCTCCAACATGCTTTAAATCAATAGCTGGTTTAGTCATTATGCAACATTTTAAAGTGATATTAAATAGTACAAGATTGTAATATAACATGTTTAATTATGTATAAATAGCAATATACTTTCATTGTGTATTTTGTCCCCTTTTCCAGTAATTTAACTCTGTACATTATTGGTTTTCTAAATTCCACTGAGTTTCTATAAAGTAAAGGGTGCTGCCATATTGGAACTTAAATTTCCCCTTATCCGTTTCCTCTGCTGAAGACAATTATGCACAATAGAAAACAGGCAATAATTTAAAGGGGAATCCACACATCTTTGTTCTCAAACTAGTTTAAACATGTGGCTCCCATTACTTTATAGAAACTAAACCTTCAAACTTATATTTTCAATATTTAAACAACTAATTGTAAAAAATACATCTTCATTTCATTATAATGCTAATATTTGCTTTGAATACATATATATGTCATGGGGTATGAAGCTCATCTGTAAAGTGACAGCTGAGAGCTGGTCTTCCTGAGCTGCAGGCAATTGTCTGCATATGGTAACGGAGCACAATCTGTGCTCCAGTTCCATATGAAGGGAGATGCCAGATCGTTAGACAGTGACACTTTGTGTGTCACCGTCTGTGACGATCATCTGCTGGTGCCGGCAGGGAGTGTGGGAGGGAAAGCGGGAGGCGGGGGGATGGAAGAGGGAGGGATGGGGAGCTACACTACAGAAAAATGGTGGAATGGGGGGTGGGGGTGCCTTAACTAATGATCGCTGGAGGGGGAGGTGTGTGGACCACTACACTACAGAAAAATAATATATATATATATATTAAAAAAAGAATCAAATAAATATAAATATTTATATATTAGGCTGCCATTAGTGGAAAAGTGAGGGGGTCCAGGGAGGTTGGAGGGTTGAGGAGGATTACTACACTGCAGAAAAAAAAAATAATAATAAAAAAACTAAAATAAATACTGGCAGTACCTAAGATGTGTGTGGGGGGGGGGAGAGCTGTTTTGGAGAGACCAGAGGGTGGGAGGTGCCAGGTAAGAGGGTAATCTCTACACTACAGCTAAAATGAACATTACAAGATACCTGATTAACCCCTTCACTTCCCGAGAATAATAGAAGTGTGGGGTGCAGCTGCAATTAATGGCATTCTAATTACCAAAAATCAATGGAAAAGCCATGCATGTTTATGAGCAAAGGGGATCCCAGAGAAGCTTGTATAATCATTTGTGTCATGATTGCACAAGGGATATGTAACAAATTTTAGTGAGAACCCAAAGTTTGTGAAAAGGCTGACAATTTTTTTATATGATCGCATTTGGCGGTGAAATATACCAAAATGGTCCTAGACCAATATCTTGGTTACTACTGGATATTTACCCACATTGAATAGCATAGCCTATGGGCTGCATAGATTTTCAATAAAAGGTGTATAGTATTGCCACTCTATTTTGGAGTTGTTTCAATACGTCGTTTTTAGTGTCTCTCAACCACTATTTGAACCTAATATTGATATTAGATACATAGGGGCATATTTATCAAGATCCATATGGAGCTTAAAGGGACAGTAAACCTTAAAAATAATGTTATATAATTCTGCACATAGTGCAGAATTATATAACATTATTTAGGTGCTATAGCCATAAACGCCTTTTTTACCTTTTAATTTGCTAAAAATATGGCGCTTTTACAGACCCGCTCTCTGCTCTCTGCTGAGCGGGTCTGTTATTTTTAGTCAGCGCATCGGACCAGCTGTATAGTCACAGCCCGGCCCGACCGCGCCATAAGACTAAGTGCAGCTCGCTCCTGTCACAGATCCATATGGAGCTGTATAGTCACAGCCCGGCCCGACCGCGCCATAAGACTAAGTGCAGCTCGCTCCTGTCACAGGAGCGAGCTGCACTTAGTGCTATGGCGCGGTCGGGCCGGGCTGTGACTATACAGCTGGCCCGATGCGCTGACTAAAAATAACAGACCTGCTCAGCAGAGAGCAGAGAGCGGGTCTGTAAAAGCGCCATATTTTTAGCAAATTAAAAGGTAAAAAAGGCGTTTATGGCTATAGCACCTAAATAATGTTATATAATTCTGCACTATGTGCAGAATTATATAACATTATTTTTAAGGTTTACTGTCCTTTTAATGCCCCTTGTTTCGGAAACAGAAGTTATGAAGCAGCTGCTCCATAACTTATCCGCCTGCTCTGATGCCGCGGACAGAAATCAACCAGATCAAATACGATCAGGTTGATTGACACCCCCTGCTAGCGGCCGATTGGCTGCGAATCTGCAGGGGGCGGCATTGCACCAGCAGTTCACAAGAACTGCTGGTGCAATGATAAATGCCAACAGTGTATGCTGTCTGCATTTCTCGATGTGCAGCGGTCATGATAGGCTATTTCGTATTATGTCCGCTCGCCCATTGTTAAATATGCCCTATAGCACCTTAGATCGGATGATGGAGATATAACCATTATATAATTATTATTATTAACCATCACAAATACAGAAATATAAGGTCCCAAAAATACTTTATGTTGTGCCATTGGTATCTTTCTAGCAATAGTTCAACTTTCACTTAATGTTCTGACAATTTTAAAAGTTATGTCTATTTCTACTCCCCCTGTACCATGTGACAACCATCAGCCAATCACAAATGCATATATGTACCATGTGACAACCATCAGCCAATCACAAATGCATACACGTCTTTTGCACATGCTCAATAGGAGCTGGTGACTCAAAAAGTTTAAATATAAACAGACTGTGCACATTTTGTTAATGGAAGTAAATTGGAAAGTTTTTTAAAATTGCTGCTCTATCTGAATGACGAAAGGTTAATTTTGACTTTAGTGTCCCTTTAGCACTAAGTTCCTTTAAAAGAGACATAAAAGTCAGAACTGACTGATGGCTGTCACATGATGCATTAGGAAGGAAATGTAACTTTTACATTTGTCCGAAAAAAAATTCTGATCATTTTAAATTCAAACTAAGTGATTTTGCATTGTCTTTTTAATATGCATTTACTGATTATACAATTCTACTGTGTTTATTGGTCCTTGTTCATTAAAATTTACATTCACTTTAACATTCATTATTCTGATATAGCATACAATTTTAAGAGACTTTTTAATTTACTTTTATGGTCAAATGTTCTTTGTTCTTTTAGTATCATTTGTTGTAGGTAGGCTTAGAAGCAATGCACTACTGCGAGCTAGCTGGTGATTGGTGGCTACACACATGTTTCTTGTGATTGGCTCACCAGATGTATAAAGCTAACTCCCAGTAGTGCATTGCTGCTCTGGAGCTAACTTTATGTGTTTAACCCCTTTGCTGTGATTTATAGTTATATAAAAATGATAGTATAGCATTTTGCTTTTGCACTTTTATGTTTAAAGCTAAAGGCGATCTAATACATAATGACATGGTATAGTAAGGGCAAATGTCAATGTCTTAAAAAAGTGCAACTTCTGAATCCTTTGTCTATTGCATTAAAAATATGGAGGTCAGAGGTCAACAAAAAGGAGATGAAGCCTGGGGGGAATCTTCCGCAGGGACATCCATTACAGGCACTGACTGTTCATAGGGGTGTTAGAAACACCAATTCTGGACTGCAGCACCCTCAGGTACCAGTTGTCCTGAATTTATTATTTTTCTTTCTTTTTACATATTCAGTGCCCTGTGCAGAACAAGTATAGGTAAGATAAAATTAAGTCCATCCTAGCACCCCCTGATATTTATTTTTATGGTCAGTGTTCAGCACCCCCGAATATGATGTCTAAAAATCACTTTCTCATGCTTTTCCAGATCAGACTCATTTAAGAAGAGACACCATTCTCAGTATGTCCTTCCTTTTGCTTAAAGGGTCAATAAAGTCAAAATAAAACTTTCATGATTCTGATATGATTCAGAATATGCAATTTTAAGCAACTTTCTTTATTTTACTTTATTATGTTATCTAATAAAAGCTAGTTCATAGAGTGCATTGCTCTGGGTATATTTGGTGGTACACATGTATGCCTCTTGGCTCACCAAATGTGTACGGCTAACTACCAGTAGTGAATTGCTGCTCCTTCAACAAAGATACCAAGAGAATGAAGCAAATGTGATAATAGAACTAAACTTTTGGAAAATTGTATGTGCTACAAGAATCATGGAAGAAACATTTTGGGTTTCATGTACCTTTTAAGACAACATAATTGCGGTGTATTCAGCTACCTTTCACATTATACTGCAACTAAGCTACCAGTTGACTCACAGTACTGGACTTGGACAAGCCCTTACCCTTAGAAATGATTATCTGACATTGTTCCTGGGAATAACCATTTTGCTTTAGCAACCTCAGCTAATGCTAAAGATAAGCAAAACCACACATGACGTCACAGGCTCTCACTGTTCTAGTTCAATAGCAAAAGTGCGTGCACAGACCCCATGGAAATAATTGACAATAAGGGGTAGATTTATCAAAGCTTCAACTGATAATATGCTGGAATCCCGTGTCAAATTCGACGCAAGATTGATCCGCTGTAGTTAACAAAGCATCAAGATCGTCAAATGTTGAAATGTATGACATAATATACGCTCCCGCGATCTCCATCCAGCGCAGATCAATGCTTGTGTCATTCCAGATGTTTCGAATTCACATTCGACTCTATTTGACCCTCTTCCCAATTTATCAAACATTCAACAGGTACACTCGCGTCAATTCCGACGCAGCGTACCTATCGTTCAAACCGCCACCCTTGAGACTGCGAATGCCATAGAAATTAATGGGAGTCAGAAAACACAGAAAGGTTATGTTCGATGCTGCAAAACAATGAAGCATATTAGATAATAAAAGTAAATTAGAAACTTTATTAACATGGTATACTCTAAATCAAACAATATTATTGCTCCAAATTTGGTGCACTAGTAGATATAGGGATACAAATTAAATAAATACATTACTACTTATGAATTATGTTACATATTAGTCTCTCATTACAAAGCAAGGGGACAATATTATTGCTCCAAATTTGGTGCGAAGAATTGCTCCAAACTAGTAGATATAGAGATTAAAATGAAATAAATACATAACATAATAGATAACTTTCTTTTTTTTTAATTTTTTTTATAAATCTATTTGCATCATGTTTAAGGCATGTAATACAAGTCCCACTCTCTACTTCTCACCAAATTTGACCCAACACTTTTTGCACCAAATTTGACGCAATACTCCTAAACAACCCACAAACTAGTGAAAGTTTCCACCACTTTTGATTGGGAAATGCATAATCACATGATTTATGACATCAACCAATCTGATTTAAATATACATTTTCTACTATCACTAACGAATCAAATTGCTTGATACTTACGTCATTGATCACTCATCAGAGCTTGCAAGTGCCATTTGTTACATTGTGTATTATACTTTATAAGTATGTACAGGTATACCTCACTTTACAGCACTTCACTTTACAGCGCATCGCTAATACAGTGCTTTGTGGAGCTGAAGTTCAACCTCCAAGGATTTTGAAACAGTGCTGTAATCTTTGTGTGATTGCGAGAAAAGTGACTTGCACCATTTTGTTATGTGCAGTTCACTCTGTTTACAGCATTACAGTGCAATCTGTGTCTCAGTCTTGTAGTCTGGCAAATTTTACTACAGTAATTGTCACTATTTTACAGGTACAGTATTTATTGAATACTAATTGAATACTGTGCTCTGTGAGTGTTAAACTAAACATAGCACTATTGCTCCCCTAATATATATTAGTTCAAACATGTTTTCAAGTTTTTAAACACACTGGCAAGTGAAAAGAAAGCTAAAACCGCCTTGTTTCACTTTAAGGCGGTTTTCACTTTACAGCGAGGCTCCGGTCCCTAACCCCCTGTATGAGCGGGGTATACCGGGTATATGTGAAATTAGTATTAAAGTTAAACATTGATGATGACATTAGGACACACAGTGTAATATTTTAGACAATGATTTTAAAATTCAAATGTTTGATTCAATATAATCTTAAATTGATAGTTCAAAGGGATAGTTTACCTAACATTAAACTGTCATGATTCAGATACAGCAGAAATTAAAATCACCTCTTTACTGTCATGCTATTTTCAGTGTTTTTCTTCCTTCTCTTGAATTTCATTGAATTTCATTTTCATTAAGAAATGTCATGTTATATGCCAGTCTATTTTATAACAACTGTGTAGGGGTGGTGTTTAAAACTAGACTGCAATCAGGAGGGGTTACACAGGTGCAGAGAGAAAACTGGCCCAGCTCTTAAAATATCCATTTGCAAATAAATACATATAATACCCCGATTACATGTTATATTTGCAATTATTGATGCTCAGAATAATAATACATGTACACTATATACATATAGTGGTATAAATAAATACAGAGATATGAAAGACAACATTGTTTAGAACAAAAAAGGAATGTAGGGACATATTTCTGACATAACACATATAAATATACAAGTATGTGCAAAGATATATGTACAAATTCTAGCATTAATAATCATTTTAAAAAACAAAAAAACATGAGATAGGCATATCATGATTTATAGAAATACAAATATTAATTTATGTGGAAATATCATATATCAGTTTTTTGTATAACAAATACATAGAAAATAACTTTCTATGAGATATTATTGTTTGTTGAGGTATACATCTGGCTATTTCTTGGACATTAACAGATGAAAAATAAAAGATTAGCTTTAGAGAAATGTGCTTGTTCATGGACAGTAATGAAATGGTATAAATAAAGTTGGAAAAAAACAGAATATCTGCGACATTGATGACTCTTATTTATCAACAGTCCGATGCTCATCTCTCCGTACTTGACGCGTGCGTTTTTGACAGACTTTTTAATAAAATAGGGAGTTGTATGTAGATTTGCGGCAGCGATGTCTGGCGAGCGTATTGACTCCAGCGAATGCGTCGAGATTGACCTAATGGATAATAGGCCCCTAAGGCTTAACTTGGGGAGAGGGGGAGATGAAAAAAGGGCTTTAAAGCATTAAAAAAGGTATATTTTTAAAAGCAAGTATATTGCATTTTTATAACTAATGCCTATGATGTAATTCATATTAAAAGGTACTATAATGTATTTTTAAATGCTTTACAATAAGTGCTTATTCTTGAAAGCTGCCAAGGCATTAGACAGATGCAACCCAGATATGCTGAATCCACTGGAAGTTAAGCACTCTGTGTGATGCATATGAGGGGAAGACGAGGAGTTGTTTGTGATCTGGAAAGTCTTTATTTTTTTCTAAATGCACAGTATGTATTAGCAATTAAAGTGACATTTTGGTCAAAATTTAAATGCACATAGATGAATTACATCTGTGAATAGAAACTTATTGGCAAAAACGCTTCTAGTAAAAGTTATCACTGTTTTAGTGTTAACATGTTTCTCTGCATGTGAAATATAACTAGATATTCTCAGTGCACCAGCATTTTAAATACTGCAGCTGCTCAGAGCACCAGTGGGGCTTGTATCAGGTCAGCAATTAACACATTGAGTCATTACCAGATGGTACAAGCACCTTAGGCTCTATGTGCAAGTGCTGTGTTTAAAATGCTGGTGCACGTTGCATACTTAAATACACTTTTGAAACAGCTATAGCTTTTATAGAAGCATTTTTGCTAATACATGTATATTAAAAAAATGCTTCTATTCAAAACTGAAATGCATCCATGTGGATTCCTATTTTGGCTGGAATGTCCCTTTAAACTATGTCTAGCATGCATATGAAAGCACATTGTTCAAACATGTTAAACTTAATAGTGTCCATCACAATCCTTTAGAAAAGTTTATCTATTTTTTTTATTTTTTTAAACAACATGCACTGTTAAAGTCTATGGAGATTTTTGGAGATAAATCATTTGATAAACTTTTCTAAATCAACCCCATTGGTTGCCTGAAAAAAAAATGGTTAAAGGAACATAAGAGTATAAGAAAAAAAATGCTAGAACATTTTATTATTGCACTATTGCTTGCATAGTTAAAATCCGCTCCAGAGCAGCAATGCATTACTGGGAACTAGCTGAACACATCTGATAAACCAATCACAATAGTCATATGCATGTAGTTACCAATCACCTGCTAGCTCCCAGTAGTGTACTGATGCTCCTGATTCTACCTAGGTATGCCTTCAAGCAACGTATATGAAAAGAGCAAATCAATTTGATAACAGAAAAACTCTCTTAAAATTGCGTTCTCTATCTATTTAAATGTTTAATTCCATATTTCTTTAACTAGAGTCTAGTGTTATATAATTAATATAACATTTTTTTCTAATATAACCAGTGGGCCTTCTTATTGGCAGAAAAAATACACACACACAAAAAAATATGTTTAAATTTAAACATTTTAGAATGGGGCCAAGGGGAAATCAGTGCAAAAATAGCATTCTCTAGTGAATGAGAGTCATGGGTGGTGCCACGCGGAGCCTAGTAATTTTATGGGCGGAGCCAGGTCAGCCCCCAGAAACTGAGACATTTGCCCTGGCTGAGGGGAGTGCAGGCTGGCAGACTTTCCAACCCGTAACAATCCCACAAGACCTGGGATGGTTGGGAGGTCTGGAGATGACTGGTTCCTACGGAACACTCCCACATTTCTATAGGTGGATAGTGACACACCTCCCAAGTATGCAAACACAAATTTTATTTTAGCAAAGAAATATCTATAAAAAAAATTAAATGCATATTAGAGGCACCTCTTTGAGAAGAAGCAATAAAACAATACATAAATTATTTTGATGTCCTTATAAAGCTATTTTAGATATTATTAGAACCTCATGAAACTTTGTGTTATAGTAGCAAACCATTTCTTCTTGAAACACATTTCATTCTTTGTGTATTCCTATAACTGTTTAAAAGGAAATAAAAAAATAGCTGTACTATTTGCTGATTTTGGTTGTAATACGTTGCCTTGGGGCAGTGGATGTGAACACACACAAAAACAAAAAGTAATCCCTTTTCCTAGCAAGACCAGACTCTGAGCAACAGCATATAACATGATACACGGAGACTTCTGCCTGAGACGTATAAAGGGAATAATGAGGCAGAGAGTGCTTATTTACAGTGAGACGGCCACGACAGTAAAATGGGTCTCGGAGGGGTTGGAGCGAAGGCAGTTTTACGTTAACCTGTAACAACTCTTTTATGTGCACTTGTCTCTGGGATGAAGATGTATTATGAGATGTAGCTGGGAATCAGCAAAGGAGAAGGAAAATAATCTGAGTGTGTAAAAGAAAGCAAATAGCTTAAGCTAGGAGGGCAGGCTGCATATTTAATTCTTATTTGCTTTCAATAGTTACTTTATACTACTGTCCAAGTGTTGGTTCTTGGCTAGATTCACTAAAGCTAAGTTCGCTGACAATTCAGTTAACTCTTTAATGATAAATATCTGGTTCGTTTTCTATATTGTGCTCTGGAACAAATTCACTAATATTTGGAGATCTTAGTAAATAATCTTTGGAGATTAGACTATTGACAAATCATTGCTCACAGTCACTCCCTCTCCTGAATCACCCCTTCAGAGACACATTTCTTGTCCTCTATTATTATGGGGAGATTTGCTAAGCTGCATTAGGGAAACTTTTGAGGGGTTGCACGAGCAAGCCTGCAGCCACAATTTTTTGCCTTCTCTGCCACCTCAGGTGTGGTGAGATAAATCACCCAGATACTTGCTGATTAGCATGCTCTGCTCTCGGACAATTGGTTTCACAAGAGCAGGGGGCGGCAATGTTAAATTTTGCTGTGTGATGCTGCATCACAAGTGGCGATTGCAGACAGACACGTTCTCTAACTGCAATCTTGATACATTTTTGCTTTATTTATATCAAGGTTGTCCAGCCCAGAACTTTGTTTTTTATCTGTTTAATTTTAATCATGCTGCTGACAATGAGCCTATCTTTTTCTGTCTACAAATTGCTGACCCTGTCTCGCTATAAGCCTGTCCTGTTCTTTTTACAAATTGGTTCTCTGTTTGAAGATCAGCCCCAGAACCTCATGGCCCCGCCTTCACCCCCTACCATGCCTAGGGCTTTCTTTTGCCACTACAGGCCTCTACACCCTCGTCAGAAGTGGAGAGGACTTGAAGAATGCTCTACACAAGACTTGCTATGTGACCACCCTGACGAAGGATCTGGTATCCCAGCAGGACAATCTGGCACTGCTCTTCTTACAATCTTGATACATTTTTCCTTTATTTCTCAACCTGTTCTATCTACAAGTTGCTGACCCACAGGACCAGTTATTGTCTACTTTGCCCAATCTGCCTTTGTTCCTGTCTAAAGCTACAAACTCTCTGTCCATTATGAAATCTGCATATAATAGTAGATGCAACCTTAAACCTAGATCATCAAAACCCTTCCACCAAATCCCATTCCAGAACAACCTAGGCTCTGCTCCAATCTCCCTGTCTCAGGAAACAGGTTTATATATATAAATGAAGATTATGAAAATACAGTACATAACTATTGTTTATATTGACCCATCACTTGCATTTTGCGCTTGAAAATATGATGTGACCCTATGTATTTTATCACCTTTATTTTATTTTTATTTTTTAATTTTTATGCATGTCATTCAAGTTCCCTGGCGTTGTAAGCACTGGGGTGACCGACAGTCAAAAAACAATTGTTGTCATTGTGCACAGTTGCTTAGTAAACAAGACTTTGGATTGAACTGTTGATCTGCTTTTACCTAGTCATATTTTTTCAGACATTTCATTAACTATTTGTCAGATGTAAAATATGACTTTTGTTTTTACTGAAGGCAGCACAATTTCTTTTATTATACTCTGTGCTATTTTGTTTCTGTGATTATCAGAATGATTGAAGCCTGTATTATCATACACTTAGATCTATGTCTCTACACTAATGAAGTGTAAATTCAGCTATGGTGTCTTACAATGCTCCAAGGTGGCACTGAGACAAAAAGAATGTACTTTAGGATTAATACAATTAAAACATACTGCTATGATGAAGTATACCCAGCAAATCATTTTCTTTACAAAGAAAGAGAGACATTTTATAACTTTGTCCTACACTCTCTAAAGAGGATGAAAATAAAAAAAAAGCTTTTTTTGGTTCAGGACTCTGGACAACACTTTTTTTTATTGGTGGATGAATGTATCCACCAATCAGCTAGAACAACCCAGGTTGTTCACCAAAAATGGGCCGGCATCTAAACTTACATTCTTGCATTTCAAATAAAGATACCAAGAGAATGAAGAAAATTTGATAATAGGAGTAAATTGGAAAGTAGCTTAAAATGTCATGCTCTATCTGAATCACAAAAGAAAAAATTTGGGTTCAGTGTCCCTTTAAATTGATTTTGAAATGTATGTTTACGTACAAGTCCTCCTAGACTGGTCACTGGCTGATAAGGTCAATTTCCAGGGCATGATATTAAAAACCTTGCTACTCTGTCGGTATGGTGAGGTGATTAAAAATATATAGAAACATCAATAAACAAAAACTATTACAAATTTTAAAATGTAATGTGAAATATGTAATTATCCTTTACGTATACTTCCCTTATTTCTAGAAATAAATATATTTGTTATATTTACACAATTCTTACTTTCATTACCTCTCGCCATCTGAATTTATCACTTCACTTACACACCACTCTCTTTATCCTTAAAGGGACAGTCTAAACCAGAATTATTGTTATTGTTTAAAAAGATAGATAACGCTTGTACTACCCATTCCTCAGCTTTGCACAACCAACATTGTTATATTAATATACTTTATAACATTTAAAACCTCTAAATTTCTGCCTGTTTCTAAGCCACTAAAGACAGCCTCTTATCACATGCTTTTTTTTTTATAAGCTTTTCACAACAGGGTAGTACTAGTTCATGTGAGCCATATAGATAACATTGTGCTAACTCCCGTGGTTTGTGCTATACACTGCACTAATTGGATAAAATGCAAGTTAATAGATAATAAATAGTTACTGTCATGTGTTCAGGGGACTGTCAGAAAATGCTTAGATACAAGGTAATCACAGAGGTAAAAAATGTATTAATATTACCATGTTGGTTATGCAAATATGGCGAATGGGTAATAAAGACATTGGAGCCTATTTAACAAAGGTCTGTTGGACCTGATCCGACAGTGCGGATCAGGTCCGACAGACCTCGCTGAATGCGGAGAGCAATACGCTCTCCGTATTCAGCATCGCACCAGCAGCTCTTGTGAGCTGCTGGTGCAACGCCGCCCCCTGCAGATTCGCGGCCAATCGGCCGCTAGCAGGGGATGTCAATCAACCCAATCGTACTCTATCGGGTTGAATTGCGGCGATGTCTGTCCGCCTGCTCAGAGTAGGCGGACAGGTTATGGAGCAGCAGTCTTTAGACCGCTGCTTCATAACTGGTGTTTCTAGCGAGCCTGCAGGCTCGCCAGAAACACAGGCCCTCAAGCTCCATACGGAGTTTGATAAATGGGCCCCAATATCTATATTTTAAACAATAAAACTTTTGGAGTAGACTGTACCTTTAAATATCTAACTTGGTACTTTTCTCTGCTCCCCATGTAGCTTTCCCTTTTGTGAATTTTCCTCTATTTCAATATTTCTTCTCTTTAATATTTTCTCTGCGTTCCATATCTTCCCTGCCTTATCTTTTCCAAGCTTTGCTCACTGTCTTTCTTTGTAACATTCTTTTTCTTATCTCTTATCATCTCTTTAGTGTTTGTTTATTTCAAGTAGTTTATTTCCCTCCTTTGTTCCCAACTTTTTCTCTGTCTCAGATTTGCCAAATAAACCTGTTACAATAAACAGATTGATTCCTCCCTTTTTCATTTTTGAGAATGTGATGATCCAGGAGCATTTGAATTGTAAATAAACACAATTATTAAAGAATTAGTAAAATAAAATCACTCATTTTGTACCTTCTTTAATGACCAGATGTTTTCTTTCATACAGGTGGTGAGACCGCTAGGAATAGGCAAAGATTACCAAACCCCAAGAGCTCCATATAAACCCTCAGTCTTTACTTTGCCTCGGTTGGAGGTGGTTGAAGTATGAAGATGTGGTGCAGTGTTCTTTGTAGAGAGGCCTGGTTCTCCTCAGAGTACAGTGGTTGTCGGAGGGACATACTTGGAGTATGGTCTTTGATTCTACGGTTTCGCGTCATGGGAAATCCTTCATAGGCCCTCTGTAAATTTGGTCACAGGAATTCATCTTCTACCTCCCTTTACAGGTCGAAGATATACTCCTATCTCTATTACATCTGCTGATATGTTTTAGTACTGGTTTGGCTGTCTACTACCGTATTAGTGGATGAGTGTCTATGGGTAAGTATTTTTTTTTATATGTTTATTAGACACTCATATGGCTTTATTGTTGGGCACTTTATGCTTAAAGTTTATCTATATATGTATGTGTGTATATATATATATATATATATATATATATATATGATAAACCGGTATGCTGAACTGGACTCGGCGAAGATCCCAACTGCACAACACATAAGCAGGCACCACAGCTTGTTCCAACCCACTTTAATGTGTCAAAACATAACACAGTACGTTTCGGCCCCTCACAGAGGCCTTGGTCACATGAATAATATTCTGCACAACGTATAACAACACACCCCTACAATAGTGCCTAATATACCAACAGGAGATAACCTGATATGCCGCAAACACGACCGTGTGACTCTTCACATAAATCCAAATAGAAAACACATGCGTTATGGCCGTCATCAGAGCGAGTCCGTTGTCATGGTGATCGCCGAACACAAAGTCAGTAGCTATGCACAATACAACTTAACATCGAGTCGCCTACACATGGTGTTTCCTCAGCTGGGACAAAAAAAGGGATTGTGTATATGACTGATTCAACAGAATTGCCTACCTCACTGGTTGCATTTCTCACAAAAAATGCAACTATAAAACAACAGAGGTACAGAAATGGAGGTGGCGCCTTACGACTATCTGTCTCAGATATATATATAGCCTAATACAGGATATATATATATATATATATACACAGACTGTACTGTGCTGTCATGCCTCCTACAAACTATACATGACATATTGACATTCATTCACAGACAATCATAATGATTGTCTGTGAATGAATGTCAATGTCATGGTTGTAAATGATGCCTGATGAGCCTATCACATACCTCCCAATATTTCAAAATTTGAAAGAGGGACACCCCCTCACTGTTGTCAGTCTGCCGCGGCACACCTGGGGATCTCTCACGGCACACTGGTTGAAAAACACTGTGCTAGAGAAGGATACACTTCCTGTGAAAAATAAACCTTTATTTGTTAGGGTTGTGGAGGTTTTCCCCTGTCAGTTAACTGCTTGAATTCCCAGTGTCTGCCAATAAGAATGAATACAACAGTATGTCCAGTGTATTTAAATTTAATATGAAACAGCTTTTTTCTAGAACAAAAATTTGCTTTTGCATGTATGATAAAAATGTTTTGCCTATATTTCCCTATTAAGAAATGTATTTCATTTACTTCTTAGCTACATACTTTGTAAGTTGCATGATTATTTTAAACCCATATAACATACAATATTAGCAGTGCTCATGGAAAGGGACAGTAGCAATTATGAGTTAATAATTGCAGTAAATATCATAATCTGCACTTGCAGTAGAATCACATAAACTGATAAACACCAAGGCAGAAACTCTTCAGTGCAGAACTAGGACTGTTGACCTTGGTGAACTATAAATTTGCAGTAAGTATGAGCAAAAATATATTTTGTTAGATACTAAATTAATACATTTGCTATTTATTTTGTTAAGGAGGTATGTGGTCTTAAAACCTTATATTGCCTATTAAAAAAAAAAATAAAAAATGTTCTTTTAAGTAAAAGCATTTTATCTTAGTTGGCCAGCACAGTAGCACCCCTCAGTCTAACAAAACTGTAACTCCCTCCTAATTAGCTGCAGAGGCTCATCAGAAATCATCTGAGAGATAGTTCTTGGCTAAGGAACAGAGCATGCTGTGTATAGGAAACCAGGCCAGAGACTGGAAACCCCGGAAGAGAGGAAGATAAAGAAAGGCAGAGAGATATAGAACTAGACAGACATAAAAAGATATGAGATAGTCACAGACAGAAAGAGGGGGCATAGAGAGCAGAGGCTTCAGGTCACACTATAAGACAATGTGACACGTTATTTGAGGTCTGTGCTCCAGATAACACTATATATCAGCATTAATAACGCTATGAAATGAAAAATCAGTGAGTGATCAACCAAGCTTGAAAAAAACACATTGTGCTGTGCTGATTTTGTAAACCATTTTGTAAACCATGTAATTTTAAAATGCAGCAGACAAAAAACAGTATTATCCTTTTGATATCTTATGACAAATACAATATAATTCAATTTTCACAATGAAACGGCATTGAAGCAAAAATATTGCTAAACAGACATGAAACGCACTTTTTTTTAAAATTCAGAATGTACAACTTAAAGAGAACTTCCCAATTTACTTACAATATCAATTTACTTTGTTCTGTTAGTATCCTTTGTTGAAAAAGAGGTAGGTAGACTGCTGCCATCTAGTGCTGAAAAACATTTTTTGCACAACAGTTGCCATAAAGTTATCCAGACACGTGCAGTCTACCTACCCAGGTATTCTCTTCTTCAAAGAATACAGCAATATGTAATAATAGAAGTAAAAGGAAACTTTTTTTTTTTTATTTGCAACATGTTCAATTACTGCTCATTTACATGCATCAATGGGGCAGGCGATCGTCTTCTAGTTGTTTATACTGCCCACTGCAAAAAACTTTAACAACAACAAAAAACAGCTGCAGGCTTTGTTTTAAAACAAAAATCAAGCTTTTGACAGTGCACACCAAAAAAAAAACCGGCGTTTAAAAATACTACAAAATGCACCAAAAGACCAAGGGGCCAACTACCCCTGTTTCCATGCAGAAACATGAGTTAAGAAGCAGCGGTCTTAAGACCGCTGCTCCTTAACTCGTCCACTGCCTCTGAGGCTGCGGACATCAATCCGCCCGATCTTGTATGATCGGGTTGATTCACACCCCCTGCTAGCGGCCGATTGGCCACGAATCTGCAAGGGGCGGCATTGCACAAGCAGTTTACCAGAACTGCTTGTGCAATGTAAAATGCTGACAGCGTATGCTGTCGGCATTCAGCGATGTCTGGCCGACAAATGATAAATTGGTCCCCAAGCACACACCCAAAGCGCAAAACAACGCATGAACAAAAACGAATGTCCGAAAAGAAACGCACCGATGTGCGCAAACCGGATCACAAAAAAATAAGTGCCAATATAAAAAAAGAGAGTGTAAACTCAATGATTGTATATCTACACTGAAAGTCTGGCATGGAAAAACTAAAGTACATCACAAAAATCTGTCCCAGGGCCATTTATATATATATATATATATATATATATATATATATATATATATATATATATAACTATATAGAAAGATGAAGGGCACTCTCAGGGTTTGTGAAATTTGCATATCAGCAAAAAATTATTTATTCATTGCTCTTAGTCACAACTTTGATAAGTCGACGTTTCGGCATACGCAGAAGCCTTCATCAAGACAAGTAAAAACTCAAAAACGGCTAAAAGCCGTGCTCACCAAGACCGCGTGACTCATCACATCAATCCAAATAGAAAACACATGCGTTATGGACGTCATCAGAGTGAGTCCGTTGTCATGGTGATCGCCGAACACAAAGCCAGTAGCAATGCACAATACAACGTAACAGTGAGTCGCCTACACATGGCGTTTCCTCAGCTGGTGTAATGTATGTTATTGAAATCATCATGGTAACGTATGGACGCTACGTCAGTCGACGATCGCAGCAGTATCAGGGATCCACCTGTCATAAAAACACATTAGCGTATGCTAGAAAGAAACACAAAAAAAGGAGGATGTTGCTAATAGCAAAGAAATCTTTAACCCAAAGTTAAATTGCCTACAATTTGAACTCATGTTTCATCATATTGGCAAATGTTTCACATATTACTCCTATTGTGATTCCTTAGCAGACATAACTTGAATTTGTTTAAAAAAAGCAAATAAAGAGCAAACCTCTTGTTATGATTTTGGCAGAGCACACAGTTGTTGGAGGTGATGGCGAGTGCTGATCTATTTGGATTTCTACATATGTTAATATTTGGATCGTGCAACTGCAGTCCCATGTGAATTGGGGTCTAGCAGTGACTATATGAACTTTTTTGTTGTACACAACATATTCTCAGCAGAGTGCTTTATGTACTTTTTTGTGATTAATATTGCAAACCAGGTGTTGCACTATAAGGTTATGGCTAATAAGATGGCATCACAATTGCCCCTCCATAAAGATCCGTATGGAGAAATCGAGGACTTTGCTTTTACAGAAGATGATGCGGTTTGCAGCAGGTGTGAGGCTGACATACAGGAGCTGGAGAAAATTAAAGGTGAGACTCCTTTAAATGTGTATCATAAATTATTACACTTAGAGAAAAAGGAGATTGACTATTACCTACTAGAAGACTACCTACCCTGGTAGTATTCGGTGTAAAGGTAGTCGCCATGATCAATTTGTCCCCAACTGTAGCCTTTTGTTTCTCATTAATGAGTTCATCCTGGGTAAGCTGTGAAACTTCTTCTAGGATGGTATTGACTATTTGTGGCTTATAGCCCCTTTGGAGGAATTTCTCTTTGACCCCTTACAACTGGGATACCCCTGTGGGCTTATCCAAATTATTTCTGATTGTTCTAATCATTTGGGACCTGACTATTCCCCTAAGGAGTGCCGGGGGGTGACAGCTATCTGCCCTTAGGATGGAATTCCTGTCAGTGGGCTTACTGTACAACGTGGTCCCCAGTGTTTGGTTGGATATAAAAATACTTAGGTCTAAGAAGTGTATTTCTTGTTTGCTCATAGTAAGTTTGAACCTTACAGTGGTCTCAGTACTGTTGATTTTGTCAAACCAATCCAAAAGTTTTTGCTGACCCCCCCCCCCACCATATGAGTAAGACGTCATCTATGTATCTTCGATAGAAGACAATAGATTTGTCACTCTTGCCCCAAAGGTATCTATCTTCAAAGTGGGACATAAATGTTTGCATAAGATGGGGCCATGTTCGACCCCATCGCTGTTCCTGCAATTTGAAGATAGAACCTTTGTTCAAAACGTAAATAGTTTTTGCTTAAACAGAAATCAATGAGGGTCAGCAAGAACTCAACTGGAGGTCCCTTATAGTCACATCTGTGTACTAAATGTTCCTTCACAGCCAAAAGGCCAATCTTGTGGGGAATGATAGTATAAAGACTATTCACATCAAGGGTGACTAGAATGTCACCTGTCTCTATCTGTACCCCTTTGAGCTGTCTGATGAGATCATTAGTGTCATGATTTTTCCTTAGTCCATCCCCCTTCTCCTTTAAAAGCTTCCTCTTAACTGCAAACAGGTGCTTGGTAATTTTGTTTGACTCACTCTAGCCTTGCTCTGAGTCAACACACATCAAGTTGTCTTCTAGCTACTACTTGGATTACAAGTTCCTATTGTTCTACAGTCCGTGGAATTATTACTCTTCAGTTTCAGCTGACATATATTCTACTATCCTGTCTACTCCAATATCAATTCCTGAGCTGTTTTCAGAAATATACGTGTTGTGTATAAACTAGTCTGAGACATTCCTATCGTCAAAACTAAGAATCCGTAAACAGATTCATTCCTAGAGTTGGTTTCAGCTAATTCTATGGGATTCCGCTATTCCGTTCCTCCAAGCTCCTCCCTCATTCATTGTGATTGCTGTATGTGTTGTTCATATCACCGGAGAAACTACGGACGTAGCTCCTACGTCAGTAACACGCAGTTAGACAAGGTACTCTCCTGTGCACGCAGCCAAAACCGTGTCGACAAGAACTCTGTATTACTCATGTAATATACAGAGCGTTACACCGCTACACACTTAATCACCTGTCAATACCAAACCTTAGATCAGAGGTGGTATTCTTGCTCCGTTATTTACTACTTGTGAACCTGTATCCAGGTACCAATTTATTTGTAACCTTTAATCTCAATTGGAGTTGCTACTATTTGTTGTATGAAACAATAACTTATCCTGGTACAACTTACCTTGTTACATTTAATTATTCACCACCTGCAATACTAAATGCTACTGGTTGGTGCAATCTTAGTATTAACTCACTTCCTGACAATTGTGTATTTCCTACTGTGAGATATACAGGTCACTGTGATACAAGTAAAACCTTAACAGAAGCTCACTCATTATACAGATCTGCAGCTGAGTTCCATATAAATTCTTTAACGTCTCACAATTAGTGTCTAAGATGAATGAGCGATTGGCCCTCACAATGGGTTGTAGGAATACGTCTATATATTGATATATAGGTTGTAGGAGTGATTGTACAGCAGAGACAGTAGGTTGCCCGGGGGGGGGGGGTTATCTAGTGTCTTATTAATTTTAGGAATTGTATATAATATAGGGATTCTAGGGTGTTGAGTTAGACACAATTCCTTTATCTGTTCTGTAATATGTCCCTGTTTGAATCCGAATCTAATTAGCTCATCCAATTCCCTTTTGAACTGTGATGCGGGGTCCGTAGGTAACTCTTTGTAAGTCTCACTGTCTGCTAGTTGTCCAAGAATGTCATTCCTATAGTAAACATAATTTAAAAGCACAATGGCTCCGCCCTTATCAGCTGGTCTGATAACTATATAATTGTCATTTTGTAATGTTTTCATTGCTTCCATCTCAGTCTTATTAAGATTGTGTTTCCAAGCTTTATGTTGTTGCTCAGAATCCAAGTCCTGTGTCAGTAACCTAATGAAGGTCTTAGTACTAGGGCTGCAATTCTTGGGCTCAAAGGTACTAGGTTGTTTACATTTATAATCAAGGGACTTTGTGTCCAAACTTGTATGAGATTTCTGAAAAAATTGTTTAACTTTCATTATCTTATTTAGTTTGTAGATATCCAGCCTGAGGTCTAATTCCAAAATGTTTGTGATAGGCACAGATGACAGGCCCTTATTGAGTACCTGTCATTCAGCAGATGTTAAAATATGTCTGCTTAAGCCTTCATCAAGACAAGTAAAAACTCAAAAACGGCTAAAAGCCGTGCTCACCAAGACCGCGTGACTCATCACATCAATCCAAATAGAAAACACATGCGTTATGGACGTCATCAGAGTGAGTCCGTTGTCATGGTGATCGCCGAACACAAAGCCAGTAGCAATGCACAATACAACGTAACAGTGAGTCGCCTACACATGGCGTTTCCTCAGCTGGTGTAATGTATGTTATTGAAATCATCATGGTAACGTATGGACGCTACGTCAGTCGACGATCGCAGCAGTATCAGGGATCCACCTGTCATAAAAACACATTAGCGTATGCTAGAAAGAAACACAAAAAAAGGAGGATGTTGCTAATAGCAAAGAAATCTTTAACCCAAAGTTAAATTGCCTACAATTTGAACTCATGTTTCATCATATTGGCAAATGTTTCACATATTACTCCTATTGTGATTCCTTAGCAGACATAACTTGAATTTGTTTAAAAAAAGCAAATAAAGAGCAAACCTCTTGTTATGATTTTGGCAGAGCACACAGTTGTTGGAGGTGATGGCGAGTGCTGATCTATTTGGATTTCTACATATGTTAATATTTGGATCGTGCAACTGCAGTCCCATGTGAATTGGGGTCTAGCAGTGACTATATGAACTTTTTTGTTGTACACAACATATTCTCAGCAGAGTGCTTTATGTACTTTTTTGTGATTAATATTGCAAACCAGGTGTTGCACTATAAGGTTATGGCTAATAAGATGGCATCACAATTGCCCCTCCATAAAGATCCGTATGGAGAAATCGAGGACTTTGCTTTTACAGAAGATGATGCGGTTTGCAGCAGGTGTGAGGCTGACATACAGGAGCTGGAGAAAATTAAAGGTGAGACTCCTTTAAATGTGTATCATAAATTATTACACTTAGAGAAAAAGGAGATTGACTATTACCTACTAGAAGACTACCTACCCTGGTAGTATTCGGTGTAAAGGTAGTCGCCATGATCAATTTGTCCCCAACTGTAGCCTTTTGTTTCTCATTAATGAGTTCATCCTGGGTAAGCTGTGAAACTTCTTCTAGGATGGTATTGACTATTTGTGGCTTATAGCCCCTTTGGAGGAATTTCTCTTTGACCCCTTACAACTGGGATACCCCTGTGGGCTTATCCAAATTATTTCTGATTGTTCTAATCATTTGGGACCTGACTATTCCCCTAAGGAGTGCCGGGGGGTGACAGCTATCTGCCCTTAGGATGGAATTCCTGTCAGTGGGCTTACTGTACAACGTGGTCCCCAGTGTTTGGTTGGATATAAAAATACTTAGGTCTAAGAAGTGTATTTCTTGTTTGCTCATAGTAAGTTTGAACCTTACAGTGGTCTCAGTACTGTTGATTTTGTCAAACCAATCCAAAAGTTTTTGCTGACCCCCCCCCCCACCATATGAGTAAGACGTCATCTATGTATCTTCGATAGAAGACAATAGATTTGTCACTCTTGCCCCAAAGGTATCTATCTTCAAAGTGGGACATAAATGTTTGCATAAGATGGGGCCATGTTCGACCCCATCGCTGTTCCTGCAATTTGAAGATAGAACCTTTGTTCAAAACGTAAATAGTTTTTGCTTAAACAGAAATCAATGAGGGTCAGCAAGAACTCAACTGGAGGTCCCTTATAGTCACATCTGTGTACTAAATGTTCCTTCACAGCCAAAAGGCCAATCTTGTGGGGAATGATAGTATAAAGACTATTCACATCAAGGGTGACTAGAATGTCACCTGTCTCTATCTGTACCCCTTTGAGCTGTCTGATGAGATCATTAGTGTCATGATTTTTCCTTAGTCCATCCCCCTTCTCCTTTAAAAGCTTCCTCTTAACTGCAAACAGGTGCTTGGTAATTTTGTTTGACTCACTCTAGCCTTGCTCTGAGTCAACACACATCAAGTTGTCTTCTAGCTACTACTTGGATTACAAGTTCCTATTGTTCTACAGTCCGTGGAATTATTACTCTTCAGTTTCAGCTGACATATATTCTACTATCCTGTCTACTCCAATATCAATTCCTGAGCTGTTTTCAGAAATATACGTGTTGTGTATAAACTAGTCTGAGACATTCCTATCGTCAAAACTAAGAATCCGTAAACAGATTCATTCCTAGAGTTGGTTTCAGCTAATTCTATGGGATTCCGCTATTCCGTTCCTCCAAGCTCCTCCCTCATTCATTGTGATTGCTGTATGTGTTGTTCATATCACCGGAGAAACTACGGACGTAGCTCCTACGTCAGTAACACGCAGTTAGACAAGGTACTCTCCTGTGCACGCAGCCAAAACCGTGTCGACAAGAACTCTGTATTACTCATGTAATATACAGAGCGTTACACCGCTACACACTTAATCACCTGTCAATACCAAACCTTAGATCAGAGGTGGTATTCTTGCTCCGTTATTTACTACTTGTGAACCTGTATCCAGGTACCAATTTATTTGTAACCTTTAATCTCAATTGGAGTTGCTACTATTTGTTGTATGAAACAATAACTTATCCTGGTACAACTTACCTTGTTACATTTAATTATTCACCACCTGCAATACTAAATGCTACTGGTTGGTGCAATCTTAGTATTAACTCACTTCCTGACAATTGTGTATTTCCTACTGTGAGATATACAGGTCACTGTGATACAAGTAAAACCTTAACAGAAGCTCACTCATTATACAGATCTGCAGCTGAGTTCCATATAAATTCTTTAACGTCTCACAATTAGTGTCTAAGATGAATGAGCGATTGGCCCTCACAATGGGTTGTAGGAATACGTCTATATATTGATATATAGGTTGTAGGAGTGATTGTACAGCAGAGACAGTAGGTTGCCCGGGGGGGGGGGGGTTATCTAGTGTCTTATTAATTTTAGGAATTGTATATAATATAGGGATTCTAGGGTGTTGAGTTAGACACAATTCCTTTATCTGTTCTGTAATATGTCCCTGTTTGAATCCGAATCTAATTAGCTCATCCAATTCCCTTTTGAACTGTGATGCGGGGTCCGTAGGTAACTCTTTGTAAGTCTCACTGTCTGCTAGTTGTCCAAGAATGTCATTCCTATAGTAAACATAATTTAAAAGCACAATGGCTCCGCCCTTATCAGCTGGTCTGATAACTATATAATTGTCATTTTGTAATGTTTTCATTGCTTCCATCTCAGTCTTATTAAGATTGTGTTTCCAAGCTTTATGTTGTTGCTCAGAATCCAAGTCCTGTGTCAGTAACCTAATGAAGGTCTTAGTACTAGGGCTGCAATTCTTGGGCTCAAAGGTACTAGGTTGTTTACATTTATAATCAAGGGACTTTGTGTCCAAACTTGTATGAGATTTCTGAAAAAATTGTTTAACTTTCATTATCTTATTTAGTTTGTAGATATCCAGCCTGAGGTCTAATTCCAAAATGTTTGTGATAGGCACAGATGACAGGCCCTTATTGAGTACCTGTCATTCAGCAGATGTTAAAATATGTCTGCTTAAGTTGACCACTATGTCATCTGCCTGCCTCATCGGGGGGTCTGTGTCTGTTGCCGCGCCCTCCTAATATGGGATCTCTCTGGACCTCGTGGTCACCCCTAAAAATTGCTCGGGTGTGAAAGAAAAACCCTGTGATGCCTGGGTGTTACTTGCAGGAGATGAAGACTGAGATGTCATAGATAGATTTCTGTCCGTGTCTGATGTCTCTGCCCCACTTGTGTCCACTCTCTCAAAACGCACACCCTCCTAGTTGTTTGATTATGTGTACACTTGCCTATCTGTATTTTCATCTGGATATATGAACATGACACATAGGCCTAGATTACGAGTTGTGCGTTAGCCTTAAAAAGCAGCGTTAAGAGGTCCTAACACTGCTTTTTAACGCCCGCTGGTATTATGAGTCTTGCAGGTACAGGTGTACCGCTCACTTTTTTGGCCAGACTCGGAAATACCGCAAATCCACTTACGTCAATTGCGTATTCTATATTTTCAATGGGACTTGCATAACGTCGGTATTACGAGTCTGACCAAAGTGAGCGGTAAACCCTCTCCTGTCAAGCCTGGTACCGCATTTAAAAGTCAGTAGTTAAGAGTTTTACACTACAACGCCGTAGCATAAAACTCTTAACTAAAGTGCTAAAAAGTACTCTAACACCCATAAACTACCTATTAACCCCTAAACCGAGGCCCCCCACATCGCAAACACTAAAATAAATATATTAACCCCTAATCTGCCTAACTGGACATCGCCGCCACTATAATAAATATATTAACCCCTAAACTGCTGCACTCCCGCATCGCAAACACAATTTAAATATTAGTAACCCCTAATCTGCTGACCCTAACATCGCCGCCACCTACCTACATTTATTAACTCCTAATCTGCCGCCCCCAACGTTCCCGCCACTATAATAAAGTTATTAACCTCTAAACCTAAGTCTTACCCTAACCCTAACACCCCCTAACTTAAATATAATTTAAATAAATCTAAATAAAATTACTACAATTAACTAAATTATTCCTATTTAAAACTAAATACTTACCTTTAAAATAAACCCTAAGCTAGATACAATATAACTAATAGTTACATTGTAGCTAGCTTAGGGTTTATTTTTATTTTACAGGCAACTTTGTATTTATTTTAACTAGGTACAATAGTTATTAAATAGTTATTAACTACCTAGTTAAAATAAAGACAAATTTACCTGTAAAATAAAACCTAACCTAAATTACAATTACACCTAACACTACACTACAATTAAATTAATTACCTAAATTAAATACAATTAATTACAATTAAATAAAATTATCTAAAGTACAAAAAAACCCAAACACTAAATTACAGAAAATAATAAAGAAATTACAAGATTTTTAAACTAATTACACCTAATCTAGTCCCCCTAACAAAATAAAAAAGCCCCCCCCCCAAAATAAAAAAACCCTACCCTACACTAAATTACAAATAGCCCTTAGAAGGACCTTTTGCGGGGCATTGCCCCAAAGTAATCAGCTTTTACCTGAAAAAAAAAAAATTCCCCCCCAACATTAAAACCCACCACCCACACAACCAACCCTACTCTAAAACCCACCCAATCCCCTTTTAAAAAACCTAACACTAACACCCTGAAGATCACCTTACCGGGAGACGTCTTCTTCACCCAACCGGGTCGAATTCCTCAACGAAGCCGGGAGAAGTCTTCAATCAAGCCGGGCGAAGTGGTCCTCCAGATGGGCAGAAGTCTTCATCCAGACGGCATCTTCTATCTTCATCCATCCGGCGCAGAGCAGGTCCATCTTCAAGACATCCGACGCAGGTTTTTTTTATGGGGGGATAGGGTGGGTTTTAGAGTAGGGTTGGTTGTGTGGGTGGTGGGTTTTAATGTTGGGGGGGGGGATTGTAAATTTTTTTTCAGGTAAAAGAGCTGATTACTTTGGGGCAATGCCCCGCAAAAGGTTACTTTAGATAATTGTATTTAATTGTAATTAATTGTATTTAATTTAGGTAATTAATTTAATTGTAGTGTAGTGTTAGGTGTAATTGTAACTTAGGTTAGGTTTATTTTAAAGGTAAATTTGTCTTTATTTTAACTAGGTAGTTATTAAATAGTTAATAACTATTTAATAACTATTCTATCTAGTTAAAATAAATAGAAACTATAAAACTAGTAAACCCTAAGCTAGATACAATGTAACAATTTGGTTATATTGTAGCTATCTTAGGGTTTATTTTATAGGTAAGTATTTAGTTTTAAATAAGAATTATTTAGTTAATTGTAGTAATTTTATTTAGATTTATTTAAATTATATTTAAGTTAGGGGGGGTTAGGGTAAGACTTAGGTTTAGGGGTTAATAACTTTATTATAGTGGTGGCGACGTTGTGGGTGGCAGATTAGGGGTTAAGAAATGTAGTTAGGTTGCAGCGACATTGGGGGCAGCAGATTAGGGGTTAATAATTATAATGTAGGTGTCGGCGATGTCGGGGACAGCAGATTAGGGGTTAATAAGTGTAAGTTTAGGGTTGTTTAGACTCGGGTTCATGTTAAGGTGTTAGGTGTAGACATAACTTTTATTTCCCCATAGGGAATAAAAAAAAATTAACAAAAATTACTATGTTCCCCACTTGTAACTCACAATCTTCTCTGTCTCTTTGGTTTGTTTGTTTTTTGTGTTCTAAAATGCAAATAATTAGAGTACTCTACTATCTTTCTGAGGATATATGTATGTATACAAAAGTATTAAAAAAACATAATTTATGCTTACCTGATAAATTTATTTCTCTTGTGATGTATCGAGTCCACGGATTCATCCATACTTGTGGGATATTCTCCTTCCTAACAGGAAGTGGCAAAGAGAGCACCCACAGCAGAGCTGTCTATATAGCTCCTCCCTTAGCTCCGCCCCCCCAGTCATTCGACCGAAGGCTAGGAAGAAAAAGGAGAAACTATAGGGTGCAGAGGTGACTGAAGTTTTTTTAAAATAAAAATATACTGCCTGTCTTAAATAAACAGGGCGGGCCGTGGACTCGATACATCACAAGAGAAATAAATTTATCAGGTAAGCATAAATTATGTTTTCTCTTGTAAGATGTATCGAGTCCACGGATTCATCCATTCTTGTGGGATACCAATACCAAAGCTTTAGGACACGGATGAAGGGAGGGACAAGACAGGTACCTTAAACGGAAGATACCACTGCTTGTAGAACCTTTCTCCCAAAAATAGCCTCCAAAGAAGCAAAAGTATCGAATTTGGAAAATTTGGAAAAAGTATGAAGCGAAGACCAAGTCGCCGCCTTACAAATCTGTTCAACAGAAGCCTCATTTTTAAAAGCCCATGTGGAAGCCACTGCTCTAGTAGAATGAGCAGTAATTCTTTCAGGAGGCTGCTGGCCAGCAGTCTCATAAGCCAAACGGATGATGCTTTTCAGCCAAAAGGAAAGAGAGGTAGCTGTAGCCTTTTGACTTCTCCGTTTACCAGAATAAACAACAAACAATGAAGATGTTTGACGGAAATCTTTAGTTGCTTGTAAGTAGAACTTTAAAGCATGAACCACATCAAGACTGTGTAACAGACGTTCCTTCTTTGATGAAGGATTAGGACACAGTGAAGGAACAACAATCTCCTGATTGATATTCCTATTAGAAACAACCTTAGGAAGCAACCCATGTTTGGTACGCAAAACCACCTTATCTGCATGGAAAACAAGGTAAGGTGAATCACACTGCAAAGCAGATAACTCAGAAACTCTTCGAGCCGAAGAGATAGCTACTAAAAACAAAACTTTCCAAGATAGAAACTTAACATCTATGGAATGCATAGGTTCAAACGGAACCCCTTGAAGAACTTTAAGAACTAAGTTTAGGCTCCATGGAGGAGCAACAGGTTTAAATACAGGCTTGATCCTGACCAAGGCCTGACTAAACGCTTGAACGTCTGGGACATCTGTCAGACGTTTGTGTAAAAGAATAGACAAAGCAGATATTTGTCCTTTTAAGGAACTAGCTGATAATCCCTTCTCCAATCCTTCTTGGAGAAAGGACAATATTCTAGGAATCCTAATCTTACTCCATGAGTAACCCTTGGATTCACACCAATAAAAATATTTGCGCCAAATCTTATGATAGATCTTCCTGGTGACAGGCTTTCTAGCTTGAATCAGGGTATCAATGACCGACTCAGAGAAACCACACTTTGATAGAATCAGGCGTTCAATCTCCAAGAAGTCAGATGCAGAGAAATTAGATTTGGATGCGTGAATGGACCTTGGATTAGAAGGTCCTGCCTCATTGGCAGAGTCCACGGTGGAACCGATGACATGTCCACTAGGTCTGCATACCAAGTCCTGCGTGGCCACGTAGGCGCTATCAGAATCACCGAAGCTCTCTCCTGCTTGATTCTGGCAACCAGACGTGGGAGGAGAGGAAACCGTGGAAATACATAGGCCAGATTGAAGGACCAGGGCACTGCTAGAGCATCTATCAGTACCGCCTGGGGATCCCGGGACCTGGACCCATAACGAGGAAGTTTGGCATTCTGACGGGACACCATCAGATCCAATTCTGGTGTGCCCCATAGCTGAATCAGCTAGGCAAATACCTCCGGATGGAGCGCCCACTCCCCCGGATGAAAAGTCTGACGACTTAGGAAATCCACCTCCCAATTCTCTACCCCTGGGATATGGATTGATGAGAGATGGCAGGAGTGATCCTCTGCCCATCGGATTATTTTGGTTACCTCCATCATCGCTAGAGAACTCCGTGTTCCTCCTTGATGATTGATATAAGCTACAGTCGTGATGTTGTCCGACTGAAATCTGATGAATTTGGCCGCAGCTAGCTGAGGCCACGCCTGAAGCGCATTGTCGCTCTCAGTTCTAGAATGTTTATCGGGAGTAGAGTTTCCTCCCGAGACCATAAGCCCTGTGCTTTCAGGGAGTTCCAGACAGCACCCCAGCCTAGCAGGCTGGCATCTGTCATTACTATGAGCCACTCTGGCCTGCGGAAACACATTCCCTGAGACAGGTGGTCCTGAGACAACCACCAGAGAAGAGAATCTCTGGTCTCCTGGTCCAGATGCAGTTGAGGAGATAAATCTGCATAATCCCCATTCCACTGTTTGAGCATGCATAGTTGCAGCGGTCTGAGGTGTAGGCGGGCAAAAGGAACCATTGCCGCTACCATGAGTCCGATTACCTCCATACATTGAGCCACTGATGGCTGAGGAATGGAATGAGGAACTCGGCAAGTGGTTAAGAGTTTTGATTTTCTGACCTCCGTCAGAAATATTTTCATTTCTACCGAGTCTATCAGAGTCCCTAGGAAGGAAACTCTTGTGAGAGGGAAGAGAGAACTCTTTTTTATGTTCACCTTCCACCCGTGAGATCTCAGAAAAGCCGACACGATGTCCGTGTGAGACTTGGCTAGCTGGAAAGTCAACGCTTGAATCAAGATGTCATCTAGATAAGGCTCCACTGCTATGCCCCGCGGTCTTAGAACCGCCAAAAGGGACCCTAGTACCTTTGTGAAAATTCTGTGAGGGAAGGGCCACGAACTGGTTATGCCTGTCCAGAAAGGCGAATCTGAGGAATTGATGATGATCTCTGTGAATAGGGATGTGTAGATACGCATCCTTTAAGTCCACGGTAGTCATATATTGACCCTCCTGGATCAACGGTAGAATAGTCCGAATAGTCTCCATCTTGAATGATGGTACTCTGAGGAATTTGTTTAGAATTTTGAGATCCAAGATTGGTCTGAAAGTTCCCTCTTTTTTGGGAACCAAAAACAGGTTTGAGTAAAACCCTAGCCCTTGTTCCGCTTTTGGAACTGGGCGAATCACTCCCATGGTATGTAGGTCTTCTACACAGTGTAAGAACGCCTCTCTCTTTGTCTGGTTTGCAGACAATTGAGAAATGTGAAATCTCCCCCTTGTAGGGAAGTCTTTGAAGTCCAGAAGATAACCCTGGGTAACAATTTCTAAAACCCAGGAATCGTGAACATCTCTTGCCCAAGCCTGGGCGAAGAGAGAGAGTCTGCCCCCTACTAGATCCGGTCCCGGATCGGGGGCTACCCTTTCATGCTGTCTTAGAGGCAGCAGCAGGCTTCTTGGCCTGTTTACCCTTGTTCCAAGCCTGGTTAGGTCTCCAGATTGACTTGGATTGGGCAAAATTCCCCTCTTTCTTTGCAGCAGGGGAAGCTGAAGCGGGACCATCCTTGAAGTTCTGAAAGGAACGAAAATTATTTTGTTTGGTCCTCATTTTATTTGTTCTATCCTGAGGGAGGGCGTGGCCTTTCCCTCCAGTGATGTCTGAAATAATCTCTTTCAGTTCAGGCCCGAATAGGGTCTTTCCTTTGAAAGGGATGTTCAAAAGTTTAAATTTTGATGACACATCAGCAAACCAGGACTTAAGCCATAACGACCTGCGTGCTAAAATGGCAAAACCTGAATTCTTTGCCGCTAATTTAGCCAGTTGGAAAGCGGCATCTGTAATGAAAAAATTAGCCAACTTAAGGGCCTTAATTCTGTCCATAATATCCTCTAATGGAGTCTCCATCTGAAGAGCCTCTTCTAGAGCCTCGAACCAGAAAGCAGCTGCAGTAGTTACAGGAACAATGCACGCAATATGTTGGAGAAGAAAACCTTGATGAACAAAAATTTTCTTCAGGAGACCCTCTAATTTTTTATCCAGGATCTTTGAAAGCACAACTGTCTTCGATAGGTATAGTTGTACGCTTAGCCAGAGTAGAAATAGCTCCCTCCACCTTAGGAACTGTCTGCCACGAGTCCCGCATGGTGTCAGATATGGGAAACATTTTCTTAAAAACAGGAGGGGGAGCGAACGGAATACCTGGTCTATCCCACTCCTTAGTAACAATATTCACAATCCTCTTAGGGACTGGAAAAACATCAGTGTAAACAGGAACCTCTAAGTATTTGTCCATTTTACACAATTTCTCTGGGACCACTATAGGGTCACAATCATCTAGAGTCTCTAATACCTCCCTGAGCAATAAGCTGAATCAGAAATTTCTCCATCAGATAACAAATCCATTACCCCTACTTCAGAACATTGTGAGGGTATATCGGATACGGCTACAAAAGCGTCAGACGGCTCAGCATTTGTTCTTAACCCAGAGCTGTCACTCTTTCCTTGTAAACCAGGCAGTTTGGATACAACCTCTGTGAGGGTTGTATTCATAACTGTGGCCATGTCTTGTAAAGTAAATAAATTTGATGCACTAGAGGTACTTGGTGTCACTTGTGCGGGCGTTACTGGTTGTGACACTTGGGGAGAACTAGATGTTAAACCCTCATTTCCATCTGTCTGAGAATCATCTATTGCAATATTTTTAAGTGCTAAAATATGCTCTTTATAATTTATAGACATATCAGTGCAATTGGGACACATTCTAAGAGGAGGTTCCACAATGGCTTCTAAACACATTGAACAAGGATTTTCCTTGGTGTCAGACATGTTAAACAGGCTAGTAATGTAACAAGCAAGCTTGGAAAACACTTTAATCAAAGCAAATAACACTTAGAAAAAAACGGTACTGTGCCATTAAGAGAAAAAAAGCTGCACAAACTCTGCAAAACAGTGTAAAAAAGCAGTAAACTCAACGAAATTTTTACAGTAGCATCATAAAGCCTTAGTAACTTTGCACAACTATGCAAATAAACAATTAACCCCTTAATGTAAAAACCGGATTGACAAAACGTCAAAGCCGGTAAAAAAAACGTTCAGCACCCTGCCACAGCTCTGCTGTGGCGCCTACCTGCCCTTTAGGAACGATTTGTGGGGGGAAAAACTTCTTTACAGCCCTCAAACACAGTAGGAACCTCTGGAGAAGCAGCTGGATGTCTCTGAGGAAAAGAAACTGCACAACTGAGGCGTGAAAATAGGCCCCTCCCACCTCACTCAATGTAATGGGGCCTAGGAGAAACACAACAGAGTGTTTATTAAACTAGCCATGTGGGTTAATAATCCATAAACAAGCCACAATGACCCCTTAAAGTCCCTCAAAAAACGTTATATTTGCAATAAAAACAAAAACGTTTTTTCCTATCAGTGTCACCAGTAACTAATGAGTCCTTTATGCAAGCTGGGATTCCTATAAATTTCTGAATACAGCTTACCCTTCCCTCATGGGGATATTGCCAGCCTTTTCTAGAAATAACACAGTCTGTCTAGAAAAAAATATACTGAACATACCTTAATGCAGTTTAGTCTGCAAACCGTTCCCCCAACTGAAGTTTTCCTGTACTCTTCAGCCCTTGTGAGAACAGCAGTGGATCTTAGTTACAAAGTGCTAAGATCATTATCCTCCTTGCAGAAATCTTCATCCCTTTTCTGACAGAGAGTAAATAGTACACACCGGTACCATTTAAAATAACAAACTTTTGCTTGAGAAAATAAAAACTAACATTTTTGTCACCACACTCACTTTACCCTTCCTAGCAGTTAAGCAGGCAAAGAGAATGACTGGGGGGGGGGGGCGGAGCTAAGGGAGGAGCTATATAGACAGCTCTGCTGTGGGTGCTCTCTTTGCCACTTCCTGTTAGGAAGGAGAATATCCCACAAGTATGTATGAATCCGTGGACTCGATACATCTTACAAGAGAAAATATATAAAACTACCTTTAGGCTGCATGTATAAGCTATATTATTACATGTAGATATTGCCTGAAAGACATGAACTTGTTTGGTTCCATCCCCTCTCCAGGCGGTCTCATTTTAAAAATGCAAATTTTCCAAAATCCAAACTATTCTGAAATCCAAACCTTTTCTGTTCCAAAGTAGTTTAGATTATGGGTTTGATACCTGTATGTGTATCTGTGTGTGTTTATATATATATATATAAATAAATATAGATAGCGGGGGGTCTCCAGCCGCGGCCATGATAAGCAGCAAAATATGGGACTCTACATTCTGATAATCTGCCGATTTTTTTTCACACTTGCCATCTAAAAGGACAGATTTCAGATCCTACTAGGGGAGACCCCACTGCAGCTAATTATACCAATATCAAGTATTTTATTTAGCCAGACAAGCTTGAATTTCAATTGTCGTAGATTTCTGAGCCTATCAAAAAATGGCGTAACGTTCCCACACTCCCTCTGGAGATACGAGGCCAGCATGTTACTAGAGACCCTGGTGGCATTCAGAGTAATAGCCTACTGATCGAGTTATTATCTGAAGTGTGGAGGTCTGAAGTGGAGCGGCATGGAGGCCGTGAAAAATGGGAATGCACAATGCTGGCAGCGATCTCACAGCACTATCAACAGCTCGAAAAAGATATTAGAACTATGTTTTTCAAGAGAATGGCACACCTTTCCGCTCCCACTGCAGGAAATGTGGAACAGTCTATGCCTTCGACTGCCAAGCAACATACTATAGAACCGCTGACAGGGCCAAAGCGTGGCAATGCACCTTCTTACTCAAGTCTACCTACATAGCAAGCTCCAGCTTCTGGTGGCAATGATCTTGGGGTCTGGAAGTCTAAGCCGTTGGCCACTCATGAGGAACAGATTGCAGTCATACAGAAAATAAGTGAAGCCCTACCTACCTGGTCTTTAACTCTGGCGGCTTGCTCTGCAGATCCGCAATATAGGAGCTCAGATCGGAAGACCCCTTAATCTCTCTGAGAAACCAGACAGTGTCATCTTGAGGGTCTGTTGTGTTGCTGGAGACCCTGCACAGGAAAATGATGTCGGACCAACAGTCCTTTTACTGTGACGGAAGGCTGCTGTGACAGCAGACAATAGATTGGGGATTGGATGAGCCCTGGCCTGGAGCATGCTTCTTCTCTTCCCCGGTTTGATGCAGGATAACATGAGGGATACCAGAAGCTTCATATAACACAGGACTTTTAGCCAGCGTGTTAAAGTGTTTGACTAACATAACTCAATAGCATATTAACTAATAATATAATATGCGGTTTGCAATGTTTCACTATTTTGTTAGACTTATAATTGCTGATGTTTAATGTTTGCAAATGTTTTCAGATTGCCTACGCTGGTAGAGAAGAGAGAATCACTATACTAGTTCAAAATCAGGGTCAATCTTATACTATGGCGCTATGCTATGGAGAAGTTTATTCATGGGGGTTTTGTGTTACTTAACTTGATGTATGCAATGTCACATCATTATTTCTATCTAAAAGCTTTCTGTTTATTGGATGCTTTCAATGTTAGATAGTTATGCAATCTAGGATGTATCTTATTTAAAGTGTTACCCTATATTTCTAAGGTAACACTTACTTCATGTCACTAGCTGCTAGATAATTTAGTCATTGATGTCCCAGTTACACACCTGCGCTGATGTCTAGTTACCCTTACTTATCTAGGTTAGGGACGCTATTTATTAAAAAAATGTTGCCCTATCCTGCAGATGAAAACATAGAAAGTGCAGATTTACTGTTGTTTTCAGATTAATGTGTATAACATCCTTATGGGCTGCGCCGCGTTGTCTGCGGCCGGGACGGCGCGGTGTGACAGCCTTAACCTGTAGTACTTAAAGGGACATGAAACCCAAATTTTTTCTTTCCTGATTTAAAAAGAGCATGTAATTTTAAACAACTTTCTAATTTACTTCTATTATCTCATTTGCTTCATTCTCTTGATATCACTTGCTGAAAAGCATATCTAGATATGCTCAGTAGCTGCTGATTGGTTGCTGCACATAGAGGCCTTGTGTGATTGGCTCACACATGTACATTGCTATTTCTTCAACAAAGGATATCTAAAGAACTGAGCAAATTAGATAATAGAAGTAAATTGGAAAGTTGTTTAAAATTACATGCCCTATCTGAATCATGAAAGTTTAATTTTGACTAGACTGCCCCTTTAATTTTGGGGATGAGAGGAACAAACTGATGCCTCTTCTGTTTATGTAAACTACACATGGAGTCGCCATACTAAAGTAGTCTTTATTTTTAGTACAGATCCTGCAACCTGATTTCTATATGTGGCTTCCCATATAAGAATTTAATTTGTGAGAGGGGAACAGACTTTTTGCAGTATCCCAGGGCATAGCTTTCCTTCATTTCTAGTTTAAGTTTACCCTCACTTCTTAGGGCTAGGCGGATAAAGTATTCTAATGGAAATTTTATAGTACATTCCATTCCTGACTGCCTGCCACTAGACTACTTATCTAGTCCCACATACCTGAACATTTCAATTTAAACTCAAAAGCATCCAAAACATATTTATAAAGACTGCCCTAAGTTAAGGTAAGTCCTCCTCTCGTATGTCAATGTCTATACATTTATCTACCACCAGCCTGGGCTGACATACACCATATCATTGTAGTGTTATCTGTAAGAGATCGAGTATACCTCATATTGCTTACCATTGATTCATTCCCAAAATATTATGATATCCCATTTACTCTCACTGTCATACTATTCTAGATGCATATAATCCCTTATTTGTACTAAGGCCCAAGAGCGACTGCCACGCATGCTAAACTCCCTTTCTCTATGCTAAGTGCTAACTATGTGATGGCACTGTACATTTTCTATACCCATAGATCTACGTAAGGTGAGTCTACCAAATATTTGCTAGCTTTTTCATTTTATCTTTTCTCTCATTTGTCCTATAATAGACCTCAGAAAGACTATCTCACCGTGGAGCCGCATAATAACAAGGCTATTGTTTCATTAATTTTCCTGGATACGCGCCCCCCCCCCCCTTTTTATTTTTACAGGGTCCAAGAGTGACCGTATCTTGTGCTTAAGCCCCTTTCCTACACCATACATATTTCATAGGTTCATGAGTGGCATTCTGAAGCTTTAGAGGGGCTTACATCTTAGGGGGGGAAAAATGAGGTTCCTTTTCTATAGTACAATAACGCTATTTTTGTACCGATCTTTTGTACTTACAAAGTTTTACATACTGTACTTAACTACTCCATGTTATTGATGTACCTATTATGAATATTATTGAACGTCTGTTTCTTGTTATATATTTGACTAACCTAAATAAAAAAAAATAAAAAAAAATATATGCCTAGATCATGAGTTTGACGTTAGCCTTAAAAAGCAGCGTTGAGAGGTCCCAACGCTGCTTTTTAACGCCCGCTGGTATTACGAGTCAGGCAGGTACAGATGTACCGCTCACTTTTCTTCCGCGACTAGAGGCTACTGAAAATCCCCTTACGCCAATTGCGTATCCTATCTTTTTAATGGGATTTGCATAACGCTGGTATTACGAGTCTTGGAAGAAGTGAGTGGTAGACCCTCTCCTGTCCAGACTCCTACCGCATTTAAAAGTCAGTAGTTAAGAGTTTTATGGGCTAACGCCGGAACATAAAGCTCTTAACTAAAGTGCTACAAAGTACACTAACACCCATAAACTACCTATTAACCCCTAAACCGAGGCCCCCCAACCCCTAAACTGAGGCCCCCCCCCACATCGCAAACACTACATTATACCTATGAACCCCTAATCTGCTGCCCCGAACATCGCCGACACCTACATTATATTTATTAACCCCTAAACCGCCGAACTCCCGCCTCGCAAACACTAGTTACATTTTATTAACGCCTAATCTGCCCCCCCCCAACGTCGCCGACACCTACCTACATTTATTAACCCCTAATCTTCCGACCCCAACGCCACTGCTACTATAATAAATGCATTAACCCCTAAACCTAAGTCTAACCCTAACCCCCCCAACTTAAATATAATTTAAATTAAAGGAAATTAATTTAAAATAATTAAATAAATTCATCCTATTTAAAACTAAATACTTACCTATAAAATAAACCCTTAGCTAGCTACAATATAACTAATAGTAACATTTGTAGCTAGCTTAGGATTTATATTTATTTTACAGGCAACTTTGTATTTATTTTAACTAGGTAGAATAGTTAATAGTTATTAACTATTTAATAACTACCTAGCTAAAATAAGTACAAAATTACCTGTAAAATAAATCCTAACCTGTTACAATTACACCTAACACTACACTATCATTAAACTAATTACCTAAACTACCTACAATTAATTACAATTAAATGAAACAAACTAAGTTACGAAAAAAAAACACAACACTAAATTACAGAAAATAAAAAAAGAATTACAAGAATTTTAAACTAATTACACCTAATCTAATCCCTCTAATAAAATAAAAAAGCCCCCCAAAATAATAAAATTTCCCTACCCTATACTAAATTACAAATAGCTCTTAAAAGGGCCTTTTGCGGGGCATTGCCCCAAAGTAATCAGCTCTTTTACCTGTAAAAAAAAGAATACAATCCCCCCCCCCAACATTACAACCCACCACCCACACACCCCTTCTCTAAAACCCACCTAATCCCCCCTTAAAAACACCTAACACTAACCCCCTGAAGATCACCCTACCTTGAGCCGTCTTCACCCAGCCGGGCAGAAGTGGTCCTCCAGAGGGTCAGAAGTCTTCATCTGATCGGGGCAGAAGAGGTCCTCCAGATGGCAGAAGGCTTCATCCAGGCTGCATCTTCTATCTTCATCCTTCCGAAGCGGGTCCATTTTCAATCCTGCCGACACGGAGCAATCCTCTTCAAACGAAGTCCTAACGAAGAATGAAGGTTCCTTTAAATGACGTCATCCAAGATGGCGTCCCTTGAATTCCGATTGGCTGATAGAATCCTATCAGCCAATCGGAATTAAGGTAGGAAAAATCCTCTTGGCTGATGCTATTAGCCAATAGGACTGACCTCCCATTCTATTGGCTGATTAGAACAGCCAATAGAATGTGAGGTCAATCCTATTGGCTGATTGGATCAGCCAATCGGATTGAACTTCAATCCGATTGGCTGATTACATCAGCTAATAGGATTTTTCCTACCTTAATTCCGATTGGCTGATAGGATTCTATCAGCCAATCGGAATTCAAGGGACGCCATCTTGGATGACATAATTTAATGGAACCTTCATTCTTCCTTAGGACTTCATTTGAAGAGGATGGCTCCACGTCGGCTGGATTGAAGATGGACCCGCTCCGCTCTGGAAGGATGAAGATAGAAGATGCAGCCTGGATGAAGCCTTCTGCCGTCTGGAGGACCTCTTCTGCCCCGAGCGGATGAAGACTTCTGACCCTCTGGAGGACCACTTGTGCCCAGCTGGGTGAAGACGGCTCAAGATAGGGTGATCTTCAGGGGGTTAGTGTTAGGTTTTTTTAAGGGGGGATTGGGTGGGTTTTAGAGTAGGGGTGTGTGGGTTGTAATGTTGGGGGGGTATTGTATTCTTTTTTTTACAGGTAAAAGAGCTGATTACTTTGGGGCAATGCCCCGCAAAAGGCCCTTTTAAGGGCTATTTGTAATTTAGTATAGGGTAGGGAAATGTTATTATTTTGGGGGGCTTTTTTATTTTATTAGGGGGATTAGATTATGTGTAATTAGCTTAAAATTCTTGTAATTCTTTTTTTATTTTCTTTAATTTAGTGTTTTTTTTTCATAATTTAGTTTATTTCATTTAATTGTAATTAATTGTAGGTAGTTTAGGTAATTAGTTTAATGATAGTGTAGTGTTAGGTGTAATTGTAATTTAGGTTAGGATTTATTTTACAGGTAAGTTTGTACTTATTTTAGCTAGGTAGTTATCAAACAGTTAATAACTATTTAATAACTTTTCTACCTAATTAAAATAAATACAAAGTTGCCTGTAAAATAAATATAAATCCTAAGCTAGCTACAATGTAACTATTAGTTATATTGTAGCTAGTTTAGGGTTTATTTTATAGGTATAAGTATTTAGTTTTAAATAGGATGAATTTATTTAATTATGTTAAATAAATTTCCTTTAATTTAAATTATATTTAAGTTAGGGGGGGGTTGGGTTAGACTTAGGTTTAGGGGTTAATAAATTTATAATAGTGGCGGCGGCAGATTAGGGGTTAATAAATTTAATATAGTTGGGGGGGCAGATTAGGGGTTAATAACTATAATGTAGGTGTCGGCGATGTTGGGGGCAGTAGATTAGGGGTTCATAAGTATAATGTAGGTGGCGGCGGTGTCCGGAGCGGCAGATTAGGGGTTAATAGTATAATGCAGGTGGCGACGATGTCGGGGGTGGCAGATTAGGGCTTAATAAGTGTAATATTTGGGGTGTTTAGACTCGGGGTTCATGTTAGGGTGTTAGGTGCAGACATAAAATTAATTTCCCCATAGGAAACAATGGGGCTGCGTTCAATGCGCTCAATGCTCAATTTTCTGAGGCTAACGCCGACTTAAAGAAAACTCATAATACCAGCGTTGGCTTAAGGGAACGGTAAGAAAAAAAGGAGCGTTAGCACCACACAGCCTTACCGACAAAACTTGTGATCTAGCCGATAGATAGCAATAAGAATAAGATGTTTTTTTTTATTGTGTGTGTGTGTGTGTGTGTGGGGGGGGGGTGACGACATTAAAGCCTAATACATTTTACACACCTCCCTCTAAATACTGGTGCCACTATTTTTTAACTTATAATTAAAGGGACAGTGTAGTCAAAATTAAGCTTTCATGATTGAAATAGGGCATGTAATTTTAAACAACTTTCCAATTTATTTGTATCATGAAACTTGCTTTGTTCTCTTGGTATTCTTTGTTGAAAGATAAACCAAGGTAAGCTCATATGATAATTTCTAATCCCTTGAAGGCCGCATCTTATCCGAATGCATTTGACAGTTTTTCCATGGCTAGACAGCACCAGTTCATGTGTGACATATAGATAACATTGTGCTCACGCCCGTAGAGTTACTTATGAGAGGGCACTAATTGGCTAAAATTCAAGACTGTCAAAAGAACTGAAATAAGGGGCAGTCTGCAGAGGCTTAGATAAGGTAATCACAGAGGTAAAAAGTATATTAATATAACTGTGTTAGTTATGCAAAACTGGGGAATAGGTAATAAAGGGACCATCTATCTTTTTAAACAATACAAATTATGGAGTAGACTGTCCCTTTAACTGTAGGAACTTGAAAGAGAGTTACTGCATATGTGCAAACACACTTCAGCACTGGAAAGCAGTGAAAACTAGATTTCAACTTGGCACCACCAATCACTAGAGGGTGGCAGGCAGGAAATAACATAAATTATGCTTACCAGATAATTTCCTTCTGTACAAGGAGAGTCCACGGCTTCGTTCCTTACTGTTGGGAAATACTGAACCAAGTCACCAGGAGGAGGCAAAGACACCCCAGCCAAAGGCTTAAATACCTCTCCCACTTCCCCTATCCCCCAGTCATTCTGCCGAGGGAACAAGGAACAGTAGGAGAAATATCAGGGTATATAAGGTGCCAGAAGAAAATTACAATTTAGGGGGCCGCCCATCAGAGAACACGGGTGGGGGCCGTGGACTCTCCTTGTACAGAAATAAATGAAATTATCTGGTAAGCATAATTTATGTTTTCCTTCTTAATACAAGGAGAGTTCACTGCTTCATTCCTTACTGTTGGGAAACTTATATCCAAGCTCTAGAGGACACTGAATGAAAACGGGAGGGACAAAAAGAGAGGCAGACCCTAATCTGAGAGCACCACAGCCTGCAAAACCTTTCAAGTAGAATGAGCCGTAATTCTCTGAGGAGGTCTATGTTCCTCTGTCTCATAGGCCAAGTGGATAAGACTCCTCAACCAAAATGATAAGGAAGTCGAAGAGACCTTCTGGCCCTTACGCTTCCCAGAATATGCCACAAAAAGAGAAGAAGCTTGTCTAAAATCCTTAGTAGCTTGAAGATAAAACTTCAAAGCATGAACCATGTCCAAATTATGAAGTAAACATTCCTTCAAAGAGGAAGGATTAGGACACAAAGAAGGGACCACAATCTCTTGATTGATGTTGCGGTCTGACACGACTTTAGGGAGAAACCCTAACTTAGCACGTAGGACAGCCTTATCCGAATGGAACACCAGATAAGGAGGCTCACAATGCAAGACGGCAATCTCAGATATTCTGCACGAAGAAGCAATAGCCAGTAGAAAGAGAACTTTCCAGGACAACAGCTTAATATCGATTTCATGCATAGGCTCAAACGGAGCCCGTTGCAAAACTTTAAGAACCAGATTCAAACTCCAAGGGGGAGCCGAAGATCTGAACACAGGTCTGATCCTAAACAGAGCCTTAACAAAGGACTGAACATCTGGAAGCTCGGAGAGCCTCTTGTGCAGAAAAACAGACAAGGCCGAAATCTGTCCCCTCAGGAAACTGGCCAAAATACCCTTCAACAGACCATCCTGGAGAAACATCAAAATCCTGGCAACCTTAACTTTATGCCAAGGAAATCCACGTTTTTCACAACAGAATAAGTAGGTTCTTCACACCTTATGATAGATGTGATGACTAACCGGTCTACAAGCTTGAATAAGAGTATCAATAACTCTCTCAGAAAACCCTCTCTTGGCTAGGACTAAGCTTCAATCTCTATGCAGTCAGCCTCAGAGAATCTAGATTTTGATGAACATAAGGACCTTGTTCCAGCAGATCCCTGTGACAAGGTAACCTCCATGGAGGAGAAGATGACATTCTCACTAAGTCCGCAAACCACGTCCTTCACGGCCACGATGAGCAATCAGTATTACCGACGGATGCGCCTGCTTGATGCAGACCACTACTCGAGGAAGGAGTGGTAAAGGCGGAAAAAGGTAGATTAGATTGAACCTCTATTAGCTCCGCCTGAGGATCCCTGGACCTCGACCCATATCTGGGTAGTTTGGTATTGAGACGAGACGCCATAAGATCTATTTCCAGCGTCCCCCACCTGAAGCATAGCTCCGCAAACACTTCGGGATGGAAAGACCATTCCCCCGGATGAAAGGATTGCCTGCTGAGAAAATCCGCTTACCAGTTGTCCACACCCGGTATGTGGATCGCTGACAGCAAACAGCTGTGGGCCTCCACACACTCCAGAATCAAGCTTCCCCCTTGATGGTTGATGTAAGCCACCAAGGTTATATTGTCTGATTGGAATCTGATAAATCGGGTCGAGCCCAGAAGAGGCCAAGCCTTTAGAGCATTGTAGATTGCTTGAAGTTCCAAAATGTTGATCAGGAGGGAGCTTTCCTCCTGTGACCACATGCCTTCTTGGAACCCCAAACAGCTCCCCATCCTGAGAGGCTCGTGTCCGTAGTCACAATCTCTCAGGATGGTCTGAGAAAGGATGTCACTTGGGACAGATAATCTGGACAGAGCCACCAAGAGAGTGATTCTCTCGACCGGTTGTCCAAGGAAATCTGTTGAGACAGATCCGAATGATTGCCGTTCCACTGCCTCAGCATGCACAGCTGTAGAGGTCTGAGATGGAACCTGGCAAAGGGAATGATGTCCATACTGGACACCATGAGACCAGTTACCTCCATGCACTGAGCCACAAATGGCCTTAAGGAGGTCCGGAGGGCAAGACATGCCGAAGCTAGCTTGCACCTTCTCTGGTAGGATAGAAATATCCTCATAGATACTGAATCTATTATAGTACCCAGGAATTCTACCCTAGTGCTTGGGATGAGAGAACTCGTCTCTAAGTTTATCTTCCATCCATGTGATCGAAGAAGAGAGAAGAGAAACCGAACGGTCCTCTGCTAGACGAAAGGATCACGCTTGAACCAGAATGTCATCCAAGTAGGGAGCTACTGCTATACGTTAGGTTCTGGAGACAGCCAAGAGAGCTCCCAGAACCTTTGTGAAGATTCTTGGGGCCGTAGATAGACCAAACGGAAGTGCAATGAACTGGAAGTGCTGATCTAGGAACGCAAACCTTAGGAACTGGAAGTGGTCCCTGTGGATTGGAACATGAAGGTAGGCATCCTTCAGATCTATAGTGGTCATGAACTGTCCTTCCTGAACTAGAGGAAGAATGGACCTTATTGTCTCCATCTTGAAAGAAGGGACATTTAGAAACTTGTTTAAGCACTTTAGGTCCAGAATTGGGCAGAAAGTTCCCTCCTTCTTTGGGACCACTAACAGGTTAGAGTAGTATCCCAAACCTCTTTCTGCAATAGGAACCGGGGCAATGACCCCTAAGGAGGACAGATCCCGTACGCACCCCAGAAAGGCTTCCCTCTTTTCTGGCTTTAAAGACAGGCTTGAGAAGAGAAATCTGCCCTTTGGTGGATGAGATTTGAAACTTTCTTGTATCCCTGAGCTAAGTCCCTGGACCAAACGTCTGAAAACAGCGACAATCTGCCCCCACACGATCCACACGATTTGGATCTGGGGCCGTCCCTTCATGCCGACTTGTTCTCAGCAGGCTTCTTGTTGTGCTTGGATTTATTCCAGGATTGAGCTGGTTTCCAAGTGCTCTTGGCTTGCTCAGGCTAAGAGGAGGACTGCTGACGTTAGGACTTCTCAGAATGAAAGGAACAAAAATTAGATCCTTATCCCTTAGCTTTGTTCTTTTTATCCTGCGGTAGAAAGGCACCCTTGCCCCAGTAACCGTGGAGATAATAGAGTCCAGGCCTGAACCAAATAAAATGTTTCCCTTAAAGGAAAAACTAGTCTAGACTTAGAAGTAGCGCCCGCCACGTCTGCACTGAGAAACCAGAGATTTTAGCATTCAGGTGAATAATCTGCATGTTTGCATCACATATAAAAGAATTAGCAATTCTCAAAGCCTTAATTCTTTCCTGGATAACATCAAGGAGACCCTCCACCTCGATTATTTCCGCTAAGGAGTCGCACCAGTAGGCCACACCTCCAGCAACCGAGGCAACAGCCGCTGCCGGTTGAAATAAATATCCCGTATGCTGAAACATTTTCCTGAGAAAAGTTTCCATTTGCTTATCCATCGGCTCTCTAAAAGTTGAGGTATCCTCAAGAGGGATAGTGGTATGCTTAGCTAACGTGGAGATAGCACCATCCACCTTAGGGACGGAACCCCACAATTCTAGTTGAGAGTCAGGGACTGGGAACACATTTTTAAAAGCAGATGTAGGAGAAAAGGAAGATCCAATTCTATCCCATTCGTTCTTAATAATGTTCGCCATTTTTACTGGTACAGGAAAAGTTAGCGGCGCTACCCTGTCCTCGTATACTCTGTCTAATTTAGGGATCAAAGGTTCATCAGGTAACTTGGCCTCTGGAACCTCTAATGTAGACAGAACCTCCTTTAGAACAAAACTTAAGTGTTCAATTTTAAATCTAAAGGCTGGCTCCTCCGCAGCCGGGGGCCTAGAGGTAGCAGACTCCGATCCAGAAATTTCACCCTCTGAGTGTGAGCTATCCTTGGATAAATTAAAAACAGACAAATCAAGTAAATCACTAAATGTCCCCTGGACCGGAGAGCTATGTTTAACCTTTCGCTTGTGCTTAGCAGGGCGTGGTAAAGCACTAAGGGCCTCAGACGCCGCCGTCTTTAACTGCGCAGTAAAGTCTGATGGTAAAAGGCTCCCTCCAGACAGAGGATCAGGCGTGCTACGGGAAGCTGCATGAGACAAGGGAGATGATTGATGGGTACACACCTCACGGAACAGCGAGTCCTCAGAGGTGGGCGGCTCAGTTGTACTAAAGGGGTTAACCTTCTTAGACAAAATAACCTTGTTGATGAATGTGAAACATAGTTGAGAGGGCGGACAAACCAAGGCCTCCTCACAATATAGACAGGTATTAGAGGGAGTACCCTCAAGCTTATCAGGATCCTCCATAGCTTGCGCTAACAACAGTAGGATACAAATAAATGAACTTTTATTTTTCTCAAAAACGGCACCTATACCCACAATGACTGGGGCACTCACTACCTCCTAGACCCAGGCACCCAGAGAAGTAGCGACCTCTCCGACAATTAGCTCGGTCAGGAAAGAGAAAACGAAAGTGTGACCACACCCGGTCACGTGGTGCACAATGCAGAACTGCCTCTGCTATGAGAAAAAGCATGCCAATGCTATCAAGCTGCGCAGCGGTCAAAGTGAAAGTAAAACACCTGTATGTTCCGTTATCGCATAACAACAGTCTATGAGACCAAAATAAATCTCACATAGCAGCATATATCAAAGAAACACATTTGATTAATCCCCACTGTTCAATAACTTCCCTCCAGAGATAGTAACCTATGATTCTACTGTGACCCTGTAAAAATTGAAACTATCTTACCAGAATCCATGCTATGGAACAGACACACAGTCTCAAAAGTGTGACAGTCTTGTAGCAGCGCTCCTGACATGGACTTGAGTTAAGAAAGCAGGCAGTGAAACTCGTCAACACTGGTTGCTTAGGGATTTGTTAGCAGGCAGTCTGGATGGGTTCGCAGAAAGACTATCCCTGCATCTCCAGACTCTAACTTTTGTCAATGCTCTCACTGAGAGGCTGACAAGACTACTTAAAACTCCAGTTCCATAACGAAAGGCATATATCCCTCCTGAGGAACAAATCTTGAAATCTTCTGACACTTCTCTGCCATCCTCCTGTGACGAAAGGCAAAGAACGACTGGGGGACAGGGGAAGTGGGAGAGGTATTTAAGCCTTTGGCTGGGGTGTCTTTGCCTCCTCCTGGTGGCCAGGCTCAGTATTTCCCAACAGTAAGGAATGAAGCTGTGGACTCTCCTTGTATTAAGAAGGAAAACCTCAATACTATGCTAATGAAATATATTTAGTGTTTAACGTCCCTTTAAAATTAATCCATGAGAATGCTAGAAAAAGCTGCTCCTTGCACATCTGGCTCTCAGATCATGTTGTGACATACCAAGGGATGCACAGGCAAACAGAAACCTACAGTCATGGCTCCTTTCCACCAGGAAAAGATAACAATATATGCTTTCATAGTGAATGCAGTAAGAAATATATGAGCTTGCATTGTATATTTTTCACTCTTACAGTGGGGCAGATGAAAAAACTTCGGGGGTTGTTTTTTTTCATAATGAGAGTAATTATAGCACTAAGCTGCTTTAGTACATACATTTTGTATTCAAGCTGAGAAAAACCATTTAAAAAGTACAGCACCAGATTGGTCACAACAATCCCATATTGCTTTGAGCAGGATTCCTGATCTGCGGTCAAGCTGGGAAATATTTTGTCCTGTAATTTGAAAATCTGAAAATATGCTGCACTAAATTTTGTAAAAGGTTTAGTGTTATTGAACAATCTTCTCTCTGTTTCATTCTCACTAAAACCCCAGTATATAAACATTTTTATGAGATCTTTGATTACATTTGTTAAAAATGTATAAACTCTCAAGTAAAATGACATTTTATAGAAATGCTTATTGAAATGAGGTAACTACATATGTTAAATAAGATTTGTGATATTATTCATCTGAATCTTTACTGATCGCCCCTTGTTAAATGTGACATAAAAGTGCAATAGTAAAAACCTACAATGCACTAGAGCATTTTATTTTGTACTACTGCATGCCTCTAACCCATATCTGCCAATTGTCCCGATTTTCATGGGACAGTACCATTTTTTTGGCCAACTGTCCTATGGTATAATTGTCATGTGGGGACAATGATATAATTGTCCTGTGGGGCTGTCCCTCAAAATGTGTGCTTATCATAGAGGCCTTTGTTGGTATTTCTGTATGTATTTATTTGCCTGCTATGGCATCTGAGTCTGCTGCCATTACATTACAACAGCAGAATAATAAATTATTAGGGGCCAGATTACAAGTGGAGTGCTAAATATCGATTTGAAGAAAGCGCTATCTCGCGCTCAAGAGCGCGCTTCCATAGGCTCTAATGGGAGCCTCCTTCTGATGCCGTCATAGATAGCATCATAACCTGAGCGCAGCAAAGGGGGTAGTGAATGCAGTAAGAAATTTATGCTCACATTTTTGATGTGAGCATTTTATAAGTGAGGCATTAAGAAAAGAATTATACAAGAATTGAACAAGGATTGGGCAAGGGGCAAGACACAAGGCAAGTACTTTTGTAATATGTTTTATGTACCTCATTGTTTCCTTTTGCAATTGCTGCTGTAATACTGTGTCTTATGTGTTTAATTGGTTCCCACTTTTGTAAAAATGCTCAATATATTCATATTCCTTTTTGCTACCTCTTGTCTCTATATCAAACTACATTATTAAATTACTCATTCTCCCTCTCCACCTGCACTGTTCATTAGCCCATCTCTCTTAAACTCACCTTACTATTGTACTCATGAACTTTAACTATTCCTGAACACTCTCTCTCCCCCTGCACCTCGTCTCAAAAAGAGTCTCATTACTGCAAATCTGTATCTCATCTCATGTCACTCTCCCTCTTGCTTTTACTTACTGCTGGTGACATCTCCCCTAATCCTGGTCCCCAATCCTTAATCCTGGTTCCATAGACTCAGAAAATAAAACTCTGGCAACCTTACTCACATTCCTCTTGCATCTAAAGCCACTACCCCCCTTTTTTTTTTTAAACAAACATTTTTATTACATAGTACTGTATTGCAACAATAGCCAGATATAGCAGTACACAGATGCAAAATGTGTCGCATATACATAACAATAGAACATGCAAATGTAGATAGTCCAAGAGAACAATAGTTTGTAATTATAATGTTTTGGTGCAACACCGCAGTGATGCAGGTCTTAAGTCTCTCATATCTGGAAAGCCTTCTGTGTTCAAATAGTAAAATAAATTTTGTAAGACGTAAAATTCTCATCTGCATCCTGTATAGGCCACTGATCCAATCGAAATATAACAAGTCAACTGGTTAGGTTATTCTAAAACCTTGGCCAATAACTGTAAATATATATGAGTTTAGAGAAATTAACTTTACATGGCTTGCATATAAAAGTATAATTATGGTTGACTAAATATATATGAGTTTAGAGGAATTAACCTTACATGGTTTGCATATAAAAGTATAATTATGGTTGGGGCATTGGCGAGAGAAGCAGCAGAGTTAGCCTCAGAGTTTCAGAGTACAATAGTGCAGTGTTTTTCAACCAGTGTGCCGTGGCACACTAGTGTGCCATGAGAGATCCTCAGGTGTGCCGCGGCAGACTGACAATCATTATGATTGTTTGTGAATGAATGTCAATATGTCTTGTATAGTTTGTAGGAGGCATGGCATGACAGCACAGTACAGTGTGTGTATATATATATATATATATATATATATATATACTGTATATATACCCTGTATTAGGCTACAATGTGTGATTTTGTAAAATTTTGGGATGGTGGTGTGCCACAGGATTTTTTAATGTAAAAAAGTGTGCCACGGCAAAAAAAAAGGTTGCAAATCACTGCAATAGTGTGTGTGTGTGTGTGTGTGTGTGTGTGTGGGGGGGGTAGAAAGGAGCAATTCAGGTAGTTTGAGAGTTATAAATAGTACCATATAGATGTGATCCATGCGGGCAATATTAAGGATTATACGCAACAGTAGAGAACCAAGCTCTTTCACAGGGAGAGGAAGAACGAGCAAATGCTTTAAACAAGTATGCAATTCGTCAGTACAATGAGATTAGATGTAAAAGTGGCATTAGTAACTATTTACCAGCTATACCATATTGTAGTTAAGAGTTACGACTTTACATAAAGAATCAACAGACAAGGCAAGCAAATTAATATTAAGCCGGGATCTGTTAGATTGTATATATGTGAATGAATAAAGTAAGTAAAATTATGTACAGTATGTGTCTAAGCTAATAAATTCATGTAAGATGAGAATAAACAGCAGATATTATCATGTTAAACTTTGGGTCCATAGCATATCTATGTGTGAGTTGAATACCGAAAGGGTATATGCATAAAAGTGTAGGGCTGTAATCTCCATGGATCATGCTTACTATAGACAGACACTAGCATTTGTTAAGTGTTAAATAATAATTGCTATTCTTATCAGCACCAACAGTCTGGGAGAGGTGCATTTACTGTGAGAGAGTAAAAGGTAGATATATGTGTTCTAGACTTAGCTAAGCCAGAGAGATAAGCCCCCGTTTTGTGAAACTTTTAAAGCCATGCTGCTTTGGCCGCTAGCAGCACGGCAACGTGCACTGGCATATACAGGGGAAATCTTCCAAAAACCTAATATACTGTATAAATATTGTTGTATGGTAATTAAGACTGGAAATATGCTATTTAAATGAAACCTAGTAAGTAAATGAGGTACCTAGGAACCCAACTGATAATACAACCATCTAGTTGCACTAAAAATAAATAAAAAAATCTTGCAATAAGAAAAAACAAACAAAAGCAGAACAGTATATAGGTAACACTGACAACAATAACGTTTTTAGTTCTGAAAGTCTGTAAAAAACATGAAATAAATAGGAAAAAAAAACAAAAAACTCCAGGATGAGTGTAGGATCCATTGCTACTTTACCCAATACCAGTCACAGGGTGGAATGGTTGAGATCTTGACCACGAAGTACAAAGCTATGGTTTTTAGTTCTGAAAGTCTATGGAAAACATGAAATATATAAAAAAAAAGAAAACCTCTTCAGGATATGTGTAGGATCCGTTACTACTTTACCCAATACCAGTCTCAGGGTTGCACAGGGTGGAATGGTTGAGATCTTGACCATGAAGTACAAAGCATAGAATTAGCTAATAAAAGTAGGCAAATAGAGCCCCAACAATTTTCTACTCCTTCAACAGCTGTCAGATAGTGGTGGGAGGTCATAGGTATAGTAAAGCCTACTGTCCCGCAGAATATAATGTGTTCCCATAGTTCGCACATCCAGCTATATGAGGAAGACACATGTTCTCTCCTTTAGGGGAACTCTGCCCCGCAGTCACTGCTGGAGGACAAATTTGAGACAGAAGGTGCCTGGGTGGGCATAGGTGGAATGTCATGCTTCAGATTTTTCTTCGTCTTACATACTGTTATATCGATATCATAGAAGATAGTGGCTGCATATAGCCGCAAGGCGCCTGCTCCTGTGTTTGGAGTAATTACACTATGCCTGCAAGTGTTGGCCTCGTCATTGGGAAGGGCCATGCGGTTGGAGCCACCGTCTATACCAGATAGTAGATTGTCCTCTGGTATGATGCTCAGATGGGGTGTGCATATCTTTGTAGTTATATGGGAAGGTCTATCAGTCGAACAGTTAGCAAAAACCACTGTTAGTGATTGCTCCAGCTTTTGGAAATAGTCATCTAGTAGTCGAAAAAGTTCCTCCTCCCACGCAGGTAGCGCCATAGCGACTGTCCTTGAGTATAGTTGTTGTCGGTTTGAGATAGAGTAGTTGATCCCTTATCAATCAGTATAGATTTTACTGGTACCTGAATACCACGTTGTTGAATGGCTCCTCAATCTGTATTGTATAATGCCACGCAGCTATCCCAAGGAGCAAAAACTAAATCGCAGTCAAATCATCCGCTCTATCATAATTTTTAAATTTCAGTTATTAAAGCTGATTTCTGGGGTAAAAAGAATGGAAATCTTATTGAATTTTCTGTGATAAATTGCTATTGAAACCTTTAAAAAAAAATCAGGAGTTTCATCAAGACGCGTCTTGCTGCTCTGGGAGCAAGCTCCGACCCATATGAAAACCGCCACTACCCCTTTAACTTGTGCACTCTGGAACTCTTGCTCTGTTTGCAACAAGCTCACTTCTATACATGACCTCTTTATCTTCCGCTCCCTCAACCTTCTGGCCCTAACAGAAACCTGGCTCTCTCCCCTAGACACAGCATCCACTGCTGCTCTGTCACATGGGGATCTCCACTTCAGCCACACTTCTAGGTCTGGTAATAGACAAGGAGGTGGTGTAGGTATTTTACTTTCCTCTCGTTGCACCTTTCAACAAATACAACCCATCTCTTCCCTCATATTTTCCTCATTCGAAACCCACATGATTTGCTTATTCTCTCCCCTCTCTATATGTGTTGCAGTCATATACCGACCTCCTGGCTCCTCAACTCAATTTCTAGTTCACTTGGCTGCCTGGCTACCTTATTTCCTTTCCTCAGACACCCCTGCCCTCATTCTTGGTGACTTCAACATGCCTCTTGACAATCCCACTGCCTCCTCTGTAAAACATCTTCTGCAACTCACTTCCTCTTTCGGTTTGTCACAATGGACTGATTCTCCCACACACAAAGATGGTCACTCCCTTGACCTGATCTTTAGCTATCGATGCACTATTTCAAACTTCACAAACTCCCCTTTGTCTCTTTCTGACCACCATTTCCTCACTTGCAACATATCATTCCACCCTACAACTCTCCCTCCTTCTACTCCTCCCATCAAACTTCACAGAACCATTATGTCATTAGATCAGCAACAGCTTGCTAATTCCCTCAAACTTCTCCTCTCATCCTTCTCCTCCTTTTCCTGCCCTGACCAATCTATCAGCTACTATAATCCCACCCTTACATCTGTCCTTGACAATCTGGCCCCTCCTACCATAGCTCGGAAATCACACACTCATCCTCGGCTCTGGCATACTCCTCTGACACAGTACCTACGCAGATGTTCCCGTACTGTTTAGCGGCACTGGAGAAAATCTCGGAGTTCAGCTGATTTTCTTCATTACAAATTCATCTTGAACTCCTACTATTCTGCCCTCAATCTCTTAAAGCAACATTACTTCTCTACTCTTATATATACTCTTTCTTCAAACCCAAAACGTCTGTTCTACACTTTCAATACTCTTCTCCTCCCACCCCCACCTCCTAATACAACTTCTCTGTCAGCTCAAAACTTTGCCAGCCACTTCAATAACAAAATCGACTCCATCAGTAACAAAATCAGCTCTCAACATACTTCCATTCTCTGACCCCCTCAAAGGCTTGCAATCAACCACAATCCACATAGCCATAAACTTAGCTCTTTCTCCCCGTTACTGATGAAGAGGTTTCTGAACTTATACTGCGCTCTCACCTCACTACCTGTCCCCTTGACCCTATCCCCTCACAGCTACTCCCCTCCCTCTCTTCTACCCTTACCCCCATACTAACATACATTTTCAACCTCTTCCTCAGCACCGGTATATTTCCCTCATCTCTGAAACATGCAATGGTCACACCTATCCTCAAAAAACCTTCCCTTGATCCTACCTCCCCATCCAACTACCGCCTATTTCCCTCCTCCCTCTTGCCTCAAAGCTTCTCGAAAAGCTAGTATTTGAACGTCTATGCCATTTCCTTACATTAAACTTCCTCCTTGACCCACTGCAATCTGGATTTCGTCCCCATCACTCCACAGAGACAGCAATCATTAAGGTTACCAATGACCTACTTACAGCAAAATCAAAAGACCACTTCTCTCTGCTTATCCTCCTTGATCTGTCCGCAGCCTGTGATACTGTTGACACCCTCTTTTGCTCCAAACCCTCCAATCCTTCGGCATTTGTGACAAAGCCCTCTCGTGGTTCTCTTCTTACCTGTCAAACCGTACCTTTAGTATAGCCTTCTCTGGGTCTTACTCTGCCCCGTCACCACTTTCTGTCGGGGTACCGCAAGGCTCTGTCCTTGGTGCCCATCTCTTCTCAATCTACACGTCATCATTAGGTTCCCTAATTAAGTCCCACGGTTTCCAATATAATTTGTATGCCGGCGATACCCAAATCTACTTCTCTGCACCAGACCTATCTGCTTCCTTGCTAACTCGTATCACTAACTGTCTTTCTCACATCTCTTTCTGGATGTCCTCTCACTACCTCAAGCTAAATCCCTCCAAAACTGAGCTCCTTATTTTCCCCACTTCTTCCAAAATCTCCACCCTCAATCTCTCTATAACTGTCGAGAACTCCATCATTACCCCTACCCTGCATGCCCGATGTCTTGGGGTCACATTTGAGATCTTTCTTTCACTCCTCACATTCAGTCCTTGGCCTAAAGCCTACCGCTTCCACCTTAAAAACATCTCTAAAATTAGACATTTTCTTACACAAGACACAAATAAAATTTTAATCCACTCTCTCATCCTTTCTCGCCTCGATTACTGCAACTCTGTCCTCTCTGGTCTCCCCAACTGCCGCCTAGCTCCTTTACAATCCATAATGAATGCCTCTGCCAGGCTCATCTTCTTACATGTCTCTCTTCATCTGCTACACCTCTCTGCCAATCCCTTCACTGGCTTCCTCTTGCCTCTAGGATTAAACACAAAATTCTCACTCTGACATACAAAGCTCTCAACTGCACTGCTCCCCCCCTATATCTCAGACCTTGTCTCCAGATACTCTCCCTCCTGTCCCCTTCGCTCTGCTCATGACCTACTCTCCTCCTCTCTTTTTACCTCCTCACACTCCCATTTACAGGACTTCTCCAGACTGTCTCCAATCTTGTGGAACTCTCTCTGTCACTCCACAAGACTCTCCCCTAGTTTTAAAAGCTTCAAGCACTCCCTAAAGACTTTACTGTACAGGGATGCATACAACCTACACTTACCTTTCTTTATACCAGTTTCTCTCCTCCATTGCTATCCCCTGAACCCCTTAGCATGTATGCCTAAGAATTCGGCTGTTTGTAGATCACAATCTTAAGAGCTGACTACAACAGTGCGACTTTTGGCAGGGCCCTCTACCTGTTTGATCCCAAAACATGTTTTGTTGTACTCCGCATTTGTTTATAGTGCTGCGGAATCTATTGGCGCTCTACAAATAACTGATAATAATAATAATTGATATACATATATAGTTATGTGTTAATATGCACACACACGGGAAAGGAGGGAAGAACGGGGAGGTTCTTTTTGTCAAAAGCATTCAAACGACCTCCCTTTATCTCCATGGCTCTTCATCTCCTCCTTGTCAGTTGCTACTACCCACCGTGTGCAGGAAGACATCATTCTAGTTTTATGCTAGAAAAGTGAGTGTTTTTTTTCTGTGTGTGTGAATGAAGTATGGGTTAAAGTAACTATATTGTTATGGTAAACAGCTTGCTCATGCACATTGTGCTGAAGTACTATAGAGGACCCTGGAGTACTTCAGCACAATGTACATGAGTAAGCTGCCTATCATAACAATATAGTACAGCGCACGATTTTCCTGGACGCTATTAATGCTTCAGAAACTGACCTTGCTACTCCGGGAGAACAAGCCATCTCCAAGCACCCAGTCAAATCTGCTAGCACGGCACTTACAGTCGTGCTAGTAGTTGAAAGACAGCAGGGCAGAAAGTGAAAAAAAAGTATTTTTAAAATGCTTGTTATGTCACTGTTCACTGTCTAGCTAAATGCAGTACCTCTCATAGTGCGCCATAAGGTTGAAGGGTGGCAGCATTAAATATACTTAGTCAATCATAACCCCCACATATGCTGAAGTAAAAAAATGTAAAAAAAAAAAAGCTCAATTATATCTTTTTTTCCCCTTAGGGTGACTGTACATTTAGTATTACAAAGATAATACCCCTGTTTTTTCTACCTGGTGATACACTAAATAAACACTATATAGAATGATGCATTCAAAGAAAAGATTAGTCTGGGAATAACATGTAGGTACTTTTTAGCACTTTAGTTATGCGTTTTATGTTACAGCTTTGTAGCATAAAACTCATAACTACTGACTTTAGATTGGGTTACGAATCTTGTGGGATAGGCTGTACCACTCACTTTTTGGCCTCCCAGAAAAAGCTTGTAATATCGGCGCTATGGAAGTCCCATTGAAAAAAGACTGTATGTAAATTGCGTAAGTTAATTTGCGGTACGGCCAAAAAACTGTGCAGTGCCCCTAAACCTGCAAGACTCGTAATACCAGCGTTAGTGAAAAAGCAGCGTTATGAGCCTTAACGCTGCTTTTTCACCCATACCGCAAAACTCGTAATCTAGCCGTATATCTTTGTTTGCACTGTTAGTGTTATTTTTTTTATTTTTATTGTTTTTTTGTCATACAGACAGCCTTTAAAATGTCTGAGGCAACAGATTATACCTTTGGCAGTTTACAAAAGTGTTGGAATTGCATTTTGTGGTAGTCACATTACGGCAGAGGATGTTGTTGTTTTTTTGCTCATATCATAGAAGCCAATAGCATATTCAAACTGGCTAACTTCAGATATTAAAGGTTCATTAAAGTGATTTTTTTATCCATCAGAAATTATTCACAAAATTACAAAAGATTTGTATGCAAAATATATGTTTTAAAATAATTATTCATTTACATTTATTTTGTTAGTAAAATATGCATTGTTTTGCAGACTCAAAACACACTGTTTGAAAAGCCTCCTGAATGTTGTTTATGGTTTATTTTACTTCCCTTGCTGTACAATTAGGATTAGAAATCTGCATTCCATAGAACTCTAGCCTCCCTGGAGGGAGTGGAAAACTACAATTTTCAGAGTTAAAATACAGGAAAAGCAGGCAAAATAAATAAAATGCATTACAAATTATATATTTTTTTATTGCAGAAATTTAATTTTATAGGGCATTATTTTTTGAGTTTTCAATGTGCCTATATATTTTTTTTCAAAAGAGCTTTATTGAATACATTTAAACATACAAACCATTAATTCAGTGTATGAGTCAATTAGCAATGGTATGACATAGTATTTTTTTTTTTTTTTACTTTAGACGGCCCGTAACTAAAGTCTAAACACAAACATACATCAATTGGTTAGGGTCTCTTTTCTTTGCTTAATTAATTACTCTCTTCACAATGAAAAGTCTCTGATATTGTCCAGGTTTCAGGAGAGAGGGTTTCCTCTGCGTTCATGATTTAGTTTGTCTCTAAACCACATTTAGTACATGTAAACACATAGCTGCAAAATTGACAAGTGAGTCAGTAATGCAGGTTATCTATTAAACACAGATCTCCGCCTCCCAAGTGGTATGCAGTACATTTAAATTTTTTGTACAATTTTAGCCAGCACTAGTTAAAAAAGATGATGGTGATAAATTATATATGGGCAAGGCCAGTTGTTATACCTATAGTCAGTGAATGAATAGGGGCTCCTATGAACTAAGCTTATATGCAAAGGCAATGTGCCTATATTTACATCTGGTTCTATCAGGTGTAAACAGTAAGGCAACAAGTAATAAAAAGTTTAAAACATTTTTAAGCGTATAAACTATGTACATATTTAATAAAAGTATGTGTATGATAACACAATGGTTCCCAATATTTTATATATAAAAGGTATGAATATAATTCATGGAATTTTATATAGTGAATAAATAAAGAACTCCTAGATATGTATATAAAATATTGCATAAAATTATGACAAATAAACTAAAGCACTAAATCTAATTATAGATGTCAATTAAACAGTTCATTTAATCATTTATAATTACAGGTACAAATCCCCAAATCCGGAATTCCAAAATCCAAACTTACTCTTAAATCCACATTTTTTATTCATATTTTTTTTAAATAAAATTATCAAAAATTACTATTTTTCCCCGCCTGCAACGATCTTCTCTGCCTGTAACTTTGGTTAATTTTTGTGTTCTAAAATGCAAATAATTGTCTATATTTTTTTAAACCAACAAATATTACCTTTCTGATTACAGTACTGTACTATCTTTCTGAAGGTGCAAAAGTATTAACCCCTTCAGGACAGGGGCAAGTGTTAATGTTGAGAACAAAGTTCCAATGTAAAGATTAAGTGGAAATAGGAAGTCACGTAATCGTCACTGTGATCATGTGATTCCAATGTTGGGATCGGATGTTTCCTTTTGTCAAAGCACGAGGGTGCAAGAAAACAAAAGCCCAGCGCTTGGAATGGTATGGAAAATCCTAAGGTGCATGAAGGGGTAAAAAATTATTTTAAACTACTTTTAGGTTGCATGTATAAGATATATTATGACATGTAAATATTGTGTAAATGACATAAGATATTGTTGTTTACGCGTGGTCCCACCCCCTCTGCAAACGGTCCCATTTTACAGAAGCAAATATTCCAAAATCTAAACCCTTATGAAATAATATCCTTTTCCAGTACCAAGAAGTTTGGATAAATCGTTTTCTACCTATATTGGAATATTTATTAAGACCTAGGGCCCGATTCTATAAAGCTCTCTTGGCTGGTGAGATTCTATAAGAATGCATGTCAGTATTTCTCTTTCTCTGGTGGAGTTCTATAAAGCTACTTTTTATCCTAAAAACAGGGTGTCCTGCTAAGGGCGTATACTGCATTTTCGTATGGGAAGGAGATGCATAAATTACAAAAGTACACAATGAAAATTGTAATTTAAAAATCATACAAAATGAATAATTGAACCATTCACACAAAAATACACAGGAAAATTTTTTTATTGTTAATGTGCATCAAAAATCGTATTTTATCAAAAATGTCAAATTTGTATGTAGATTACACAGGAATAATTCATATTAAGGGGCCCATTTATCAAGCTCCGGATGGAGTTTGAGGGCTCGTGTTTCTGGCGAGCCTGCAGGCTCGCCAGAAACAGCGGTTATGAAGCAGCAGTCTAAAGACAACTGCTCCATTACCCTGCCCAACTGCTCTGAGCAGGTGGACAGACATTGCCGCAATTCAACCCAATCGAGTACGATCGGGTTGATTGACACCTCCCTGCTGGCGGAAAATTGGCCGCGAATCTGCAGGGGGCGGCGTTTCACCCTGCTGGTGCAATGCTGAATACGGAGAGTGTATTGCTCTCCGCATTCAGCAAGGTCTTATGCACAGCGTAAATCCTAATTTAAGTACACTGGATGTGCAAAAAACACATAGAAAAAATACATAGTAATTCGTACTTATAAGTACACAATAAACTTTCAAATGTATTTCTTTTGTCAAATTTGTTTCATTCTCTTGGCATCTTAAGTTGAAGGAGCAGCAATGCACTGCTGGGAGATAGCTGAACATATCTGGTGAGGCAATAAAAAGAGTCATATATGTACCCACCAATTAGCAGCTAGCTCCCAGTAGTGCATTGCTGCTCCTTTTCAAGAAAGGATACCAAAAGAACAAAGCAAACTAGACAATAGAAGTAAATTAGAAAGTTGTTTAAAATTGTGTGCTCTATCTGAATCATGAAAAAAAAAGGAATAGAGGACAGCGCCAAATGCGTGTGAATAGTATACAGGCTTACTACTGGGGAAAACGATTGCCTAACCTAATCGTTCCTTGATATGTAAACAAAAAAAAGGAGGTGAAGGAGCACCTAATAAATAGGCTTAAGTATACTAAGAGATCTCAGACGAATGAGAGAGCAACAAATGAGACAAAATGAACTTGTTACTCAGGTTAAGATAAAGATGGGATAAGAGAAGTAACTAATGTGAAGTTACTAAGTGCAATGTAGTAACAACAATCGCTATGAGATACTGGCAGAAACAAACCCGTGTGGGTTTGCACACAGAAACAAACCAGTGTAATTAGGACATAAGCAATAGTTTATTGCAACTATGAGAGAAAAAGGGGATATAAATAAAAAATAATATAAAAAAACATGTATAGAAATTAATGAATTATAACAGACTAGTCCTAAAGCCCGTGTACACGGGCCAATTTTTTAGGTATCGCGGTTCCAACCCTTGCTCCCTCTCTCTCCCCCCTCTCTTTTGCGCTCTCTCTCCCCCCTCTCTTTTGAGTTCTCTCTCTCCCCCTTATTTTGCACTCTCCCCCCTCTTTTGCTCTCTCACTCTCCCCTTTTTTGCTCTCTCTCTCCCCTCTTGTGCTCTCTCTCCCCCCTCTTTTGCTCTCTCTCCCCTCATTTGCTCTCTCTCCCCTCTTTTGCTCGCTCTCTCTCTTCCCCCCTCATCTGCTCTCTCCCCCCTCTTGCTCTCTCTTGCCCTCTTTTGCTCTATCTCTCCCCTATTTTGCTCTCTCCCCTCTTTTGCTCTCTCTCTCCCCCCTCTTTTGCGCTCTCTCTCTCCCCCCCTCTCTTTTGCCCTCTCTCCCCCCTCTTTTGCGCTCTCTCTCTCTCCCCCCCTCTCTTTTGCTCTCTCTCCCCCTCTCTTTTGCTCTCTCTCCCCCCTCTCTTTTGCTCTCTCTTCCCCTCTCTTTTGCTCTCTCTCTCCCCCTCTCTTTTGCTCTCTCTTCCCCTCTTTTGCACTCTCTCTTCCCCTCTTTTGCACTCTCTCCCCCTTCTCTTTTGCGCTCTCTCCCCCACTCTTTTGCACTCTCTATCCCCCTCTTTTGTGCACTCCCTCTCCCCCCTATCTTTTAAACTCTCTCTCCCCCCCTCTCTTTTGAGCTCTCTCTCCCCCCCTCTCTTTTTGAGCTCTCTCTCCCCCCTCTCTTTTGAGCTCTCTCTCTTCCCCCACTCTTTTGCGCTCTCTCCCCCCTCTTTTTTGCGCTCTCTCCCCCTCTTTTTTGCGCTCTCTCCGCCTCTCTTTTGTGCTTTCTCCCCCTTGCGCTCTCTCCCCCTCTTTTTTGCGCTCTCTCCCCCTCTTTTTTGCTCTCTCCCCCTCTCTCTCTCTCCCTCTTTTGCTCTCTCTCTCTCCCTCTTTTGCACTCTGTCTCCCCCTTCTCTTTTGCGCTCTCCCCCCTCTTTTGCGCTCTCTTTTAAACTCTCCCCCGTCTCTTTTGCGCTCTCTCTCCCCCCTCTCTTTTGCACTCTCTCTCCCCCCTCTCTTTTGAGCTCTCTCTCTCCCCCTCTTTTGTGCGCTCTCTCTCTCTCTCCCCCTCTCTTGCGCTCTCTCCCCTCTCTTGCGCTCTCTCCCCCTCTCTTTTGCGCTCTCTCTCCCTCTTTTGCGCTCTCTCTCCCACCTCTCTTTTAAGCTCTCTCTCCCCCCTCTCTTTTGAGCTCTCTCTCACCCCCCTCTCTTTTGAGCTCTCTCTCCCCCCTCTCTCCCACTCTCTTGCGCTCTCTCTCCCTCTTTTGCTCTTCCCCCCTCTTCTGCTCGCTTTCTTTCTTTCCTTCCTTCCTCTGTTTTGGTCTCTCCCGCCGGCCACGCCCCTCCTGCGCGCTCCCGTGAGGTCACGCCCCCTTGTCACGCCCGCCGGTCACACCCCCTCGTCATGCCTGCCACGCTACGCCCCCATCATGGCACGCCTGACGCCGATCACGCCCCCACCAGGCAGCTTCCGCAGTGCGCACTACTCTGCAGCTGAAGGCCAGGTGTGTTTGTCCGTGCGCAGTCTCTACTGCGCATGACGGCTTCAGACAAACACACTTGGCCTTGGCCTTTTATAATATAGGATAATATAATATTTAATATGCGTTGATCATAAACCAATAAAATCAAAGAATACTAAAAACATAGATTATTGTCTAAAATAGAAAAAAGAAAAAAGATTGGCCAATCTTAAAAAAGCGTTTATGTGCACATCTGGTAGTGTGTCCCAAGATAAATCCACTAGTTAGTTCCAAAGAAAAAGCTCTGAAAAAACGGCTCCAAAAAATTAATTAAATTAATGAAATCCCCAATGTGGGAGGGGGAGCAATTGGATCCCAAGGATCCCAAGAGTTATACTGGAATGGACGTAGTTGGGTAAAGAAAAGGATGAGAATGCAAACTAGGTTGTAAGCGGACCTAGTGGAATGAATATCCAAAGTGAAATCCGATTATAATCCGATGGAAAGGATCTGTAAAGAAAAAAACAAAGTACTGCAAAAAACAAACACTAAAAAATGGTACAGTAGAAAAACTGCTCACCGTATCAAAGACTCGGCTGGTATGTCATGTACAGAAAGGTCTACCTTTCTACCAGTTTAGTCACCAGCAACAGTTGCACAGGAAGTAAATGGGAGGGCTATTTACTTCCTGTGCAGCTGTTGTTGGTGACTAAACTGGTATCCTGCTCTGAAACTACATCCGAATCATCGATCAGTGCCAGACAACGCAAACCTATATGTGAGTATGGATATACTCTTAAGCTATACTGCTGTTGGTATTGCATTAAGGAGATCCTCTTTCCCATTAACAGAACCCGGTGGCGGTACTCTGAGGTAGTTCAACACACCAAAGAGGCTCCGGATTTGGTCGTTTCATTTGACTGAACATTTTGAACTGCTCTGTTTAAGGAAGATCCCTTTTGTAAGATCTAACCAAGGAGACTATTGAGAACTTTGTTTTTCCTTAGTTTTTGCAATATGATTTAGCACATACTGCTATAGAAATTAGTACGATTGTATTTTATCTCTTTTTTATATAATTTTAGTTTTTTTAAATGCGGCCGCATATATGTGTAAATTGTGAATTTAATTAAAATACATTTTAACCTATTTAGGAAGATACATGTATTGATTGTCCAGAATGTTATAGATATCTAAGGTTGAAATCAATATATTAGATTTAACCTTTTTCTTAAAAAAAATTTAGACACTAACTGCTTTGTATACACAAACTTTTATCACATATATTTTATATATATATCAATTATACCCACATTGATTTCTTCCCTTAGTAAGGTATTAAAAACCCATAACTAGATTTATACACGTCCTAATTTATATCACAAGATTTTATTAAAAATGATACCTTTACCTAGGTATTAAAATCACTTTATCCCTCACTAGACACATGTAAATTATATTTCAATCCACCTTTAGCTCTCTTTTGTGCAATCAATTCTCATTTGTTTTAACTATTCCCTATTTGAGGAGTTTTTTGGGAGATTCTCTTATTTTTTGATTGTTTGTGTGGTTTTCTGCGCTGATCAATCCATCCCTTTTCCAATTAACAGAAAATGTGCAATATGCATCAAAACGAAATTAGACAGGTGCATAAATTTGGGCACCCTTGTCATTTTATTGATTTGAATACCTGTAACTGCCTAGCACTGATTAATTGGAACACACAATTGGTTTGGTGAGCCCATTAAGCCTTGAACTTCATAGACAGGTGCATCCAATCATAAGAAAAGGTATTTAAGGTGGCCAATTGCAGTTGTTGTTCTCTTTGACTCTCCTCTGAAGATTGGCAACATGGGGGCCTCAAAACAACTCTCAAATGACCTGAAAACAAAGATTGTTCAACATTATGGTTTAGGGGAAGGCTACAAAAAGCTATCACAGAGATTTAAGTTGTCAGTGTCCACTGTGAGGAACATAGTGAGGAAAGACCACAGGCACAGTTCTTGTTAAGGACAGAAGTGGCAGGCCAAGTAAAATATCAGATAGGCAAAGGATGGTGAGAATGGTCAAAAACAGCCCACAGACCACCTCCAAAGACTTACAACATCATCTTGCTACAGATGGTGTCACTGTGCATCGTTCAACAATTCAGCGATCTTTGCACAAGGAGAAGCTGTATGGGAGAGTGATGCGGAAGAAGCCATTTCTGCACACACGCCACAAACTGAGTCGCTTGAGGTATGCAAACGCACATTTGGACAAGCCAGCTTCATTTTGGAAGAAAGTGCTGTGGACTGATGAAACAAAGATTGAGTTATTTGGTCATAACAAGGGGCGTTATGCATGGCGGCAAAAGAACACAGTATTCCAAGACAAACACTTGCTAGCCACAATAAAATTTGGTGGATGTTCCATCATGCTGTGGGGCTGTGTGGCCAGTGCTGGTACTGGGAATCTTGTTAAAGTTGAGGGTCGCATGAATTCCACTCAATATCAGCAGATACTTAAGAATAATGTTGAGGAATCAGACACAAAGTTGAAGTTACGCCGGGGCTGGATATTTCATCAAGACAATGACCCAAAACAATTCTCAAAATCTACTCTGGCATTTATGCAGAGGAACAAGTACAATGTTTTGGAATCGCAGTCCCCAGACCTGAATATCATTGAAAATCTGTGGGGTGATTTGAAGCGGGCTGTCCATGCTCGGCAACCATCAAACCTAACTGACCTGGAGATGTTTTGCAAGGAGGAATGGTCCAAAATACCTTCATCCAGAATCCAGACACTCATTACAGACTATAGGAAGCATCTAGAGGCTGTTATTTCTGCTAAAGGAGGCTCTACTAAATATTGATGCAATATTTCTGTTGGAGTGCCCAAATTTATGCACCTGTCTAATTTTGTTTTGATGCATATTGCACATTTTCTGTTAATCCAATAAACCTCATTTCACTACTGAAATATTACTGTGTCCTTCAGTTATTTGATAGATCAAAATGAAATTAATGATCCAAATTATTTATAAATGAAAATCATGGAAATTGTCAGGGGTGCCTAAACATTTGCATACAACTGTATATATAAATACACTGCATGTATTTGCCAACCATCAAAAGCAACAGATGTGATTGCTTTGAAGTGTTTTCTGGTATCTAGGGATTTAATATATACAAACACAGTCTGCAACTGCTAACAGTGTGGCTGTCAATAATAATCTACCTATGCAGGGGAAGGGCTAACACTGTACATGTAATCTGAAGTGGGGACCCATATTGCTCCTCTGATGTCTGCAATTCATTCACCACACACTTCAGCACTAGGCAGACTATGCATTCATTAAACATAGGACGCTTATTGCAGCAGGAATCCCTAGATTATAATGCGCCTGGACACTTCTGTTCCAGCTCCTGCTCACACCTATGAATATTTGACTATATAACACTGCTTAGAGGAAGCCAATGGGCTGGGCTACCATGCCACAACACCTGTTTGATCTGAGAAAAAGAGCATATTATCCTTTGCCCCTGTGCAAGGCCCCATCATGAGTGAGGCCTTAGGCGATCGCCTATTTGGCCTAATGGTAGAGCCGTCTCTGTATGGGCATATATGAAATTGTCTCCCAAAACCCAACATAATTCCGTAAACATTTTCACCCCACAGATCTTACTGTGTTTTCTCGCAAATTTAAAGGTGGCAAGCTTTTACCAAAATACTCAAAACATTAATTACTCTGTAAGGAAAACATACACAAATGAAATGAACATCAATTTTAAGGTACAGTGCACTGAAAACAGTGTATTTTTATTTATATTAGGTGTAATATAAAGTTTAAACATACACCAGGCTCTCCATTTGTACTTTGTCCTCCATTGCCAACTTTTACATAGCAGAGAGCTCTCATTATTTCTAACATCTCTCCATTTTTTATAAAATTCCATGAGGGTTGCCCCTGCAAGTGTCTGACTGGAAAACCAGTCTAGGCTGGGGAATCAGGCCCTTAGTCAATCAGAAAAGGCCTCTAGTGCAAAACAATTAATATAACAATGTTGGTTGTGCAAAGCTGGGGAATGGGTAGTAAAGGCATTATCTATCTTTTTAAACAATAACAATTTTAGTGTAGACTGTCCCTTTAATGAACACCCTTTGAAAAGGACTGGGCTTATTTAATCAGATGTCTCTTGTTTACATAGCTTTACATAAGTTGTTTACTTAAGTTTCAACAGGAAACAGCTATCTCACATAACAAAATCAAGGTATAGAATCAATTTACAAACTGTTTAATACACTCCTGAAAGTAAAATCAGAATACGATTAAGGGGATAAACATTTGCAGTACACTTTTTCCTTAAATTGTCACATTCAACTCACTCAAAAGCTAATATCAGGAATTTCAAGTCACATACTCTGCACCGGTTAACTACCTATAATAGAAAGTCTCAGGTGTAAAATGTTATCAGCTGATATACACTAAGTAGAGTAATTCACATGATGAGAATAATTCATATGCAAACACACTATCCTTATTTTTTTTTAACTATAACAGAAATATAGTAGTTAATGCCTATAGTTTAAAAATATGCTTGTCATAAATTATCAGAATAATTGGAATGTGAACAGTTACTATCCAATTACTTTTTTTTGGTAAAAAAAAAAAACCTTAAAGGGACATAAAACAAGTTGGGATAGAGACAAAATATAATAATAAGTACTTTAAAGGGACAGTCTACACCTTAGTCATCTTAAAGTTTTATCTTAGATTAAGCTGCAAATATCCTCCTGCACCCCTTTCTATATCTTGAAACAGTAAAAAAGTTATTTTAAAATGAATATTGTTTCTGGACACTTTGAAATGGCTGCTAAACTCAGCCCACTGATGACATCACAATCTGGGCTGCACCTAGGCACTCTGCTGAATAGCATTGACAGTCTGTTGAATTCAACTAGTGAGCCTTTTGTGATTGGATGCCATATGCAGCCAAGATCATGATGTCATCAGTGGGCTGAGCGTGGCAGCCATTTCAAAGTAGCCAGAAACCATATTCATTTTAAAATAACTTTTTTTTACCAATACTGCTGCATGATATAGAAAAGGTGCAGGTGGGTGTTTGCAGCATAATCTAAGGTAAGACTTTAAGGATATGCTCAGATCTCAACATGTTTTACGGAACATTAACAATCAGCAACATTAGTGCTGAGTAGGGTTGCCAGCTGTGCTCCATAAAAATACCGGACAACCTATGGGTGACTGGACACGGGATGTAGCTGGGTTCACACAATGGCATCTACTTATCAAGCCATCAACATACTTGCATTCGACGGCACCAATACGCTCGCCTAAGATCGCCTAACATCGCTGCCGCGGACCTGAATACGTTCTCCAAAATTACCAAAAAAGCTGTGAAAAAGCCGCGCACCAAGTACGGTGCGATGAGCAGCAGACTGTTGTTAACTAACAGTCATCGATCTCGCTGCTCTTCGGCTTTTTCCCAGCTTTATTTGTACCCTATCACTTAACACCCACACTATACTATACTGTTTTACACCCTATACCGCCGCCCTATACCACTGCAACTCTAATAAATGTATTAACCCCTAAACCGCCGCTCACGGACCCTGCCGAAACTAAATAAAGTGTTTAACCCCTAAACCGCCGCTCCCGGAGCCCATCGCCACCTTCATTATACTTATTAACCCCTAATCTGCCGCCCCCTACACCGCCGCTACCTACATTATACTTATTAACCCCTAATCTGCCCCCCTACACCGCCGCCACCTACATTATACTTATTAACCCCTAATCTGCCCCTCCTACACCGCCGCCACCTACATTATACTTATTAAGCCCTAATCTGCCCCCCCTACACCGCCGCCACCTACCTACATTTATTAACCCCTAATCTGCCGCCCCCAACGTCGCTGCCACTATAATACATTTATTAACCCCTAAACCTAAGTCTAACCCTAACCCTAACACCCCCTAACTTAAATAGAATTTAAATAAATATTCTTATCATTAAATAAATTATTCCTATTTAAAACTAAATACAGGTAGCCCTCAGTTTACGCCGTGGTTAGGTTCCAGAAGGAATGGTTGTAAATCGAAACCGTTGTAAATTGAAACCCAGTTTATAATGCAAGTCAATGGGAAGTGAGGGAGATAGGTTCCAGGCCCCTCTCAAAATTGTCATAAGTAACACCTAATACATTATTTTAAAAGCTTTGAAATAAAGACTTTAAATGCTAGACAGCATTATAAACCTAATAAAATAATCACACAACACAGAATATATAATTAAACTAAGTTAAATGAATAAAAACATTTGCTAAACAGCATTATAAACCTAATAAAATAATCACACAACACTTTAAAATCTGCTCGATAGCTCAGGTCTGGTTAAACTGATTAATTTCAGCTTGCTTGGCTTTGCTGCAACACAAGCGGACAGCTCCATCTACTGACTATTTTAATAAATGCACTGCTTCTCAATGCTTTTCAATAGCAGTCACATGACTGGGAAAAAAAGGTTGTTATTCTGAAACGGTGTAAATTGAACCGTTGTAAAACGAGGGCCACCTGTACTTACCTATAAAATAAACCCTAAGATAGCTACAATATAACTAATGGTTACATTGTAGCTAGTTTAGGATTTATTTTTATTTTACAGGCAAGTTTGTATTTATTTTAACTAGGTACAATAGTTATTAAATAGTTATTAACTATTTAATAACTTCCTAGTTAAAATAAATACAAATATACCTGTAAAATAAAACCTAACCTAGGTTACAATTACACCTAACACTACACTATAATTAAATTAATTCCCTAAACTAAATACAATTAAATAAAATTATCTAAAGTACAAAACCCCCCCACTAAATTACAGAAAATAATAAACAAATTACAAGATTTTTAAACTAATTACACCTAATCTAATCCCCCTAACAAAATAAAAAAGCCTCCCCAAAATAAAAAAAGCCCTACCCTACACTAAATTACAAATAGCCTTTAAAAGGGCCTTTTGCGGGGCATTGCCCCAAAGTAATCAGCTCTTTTACCTGTAAAAAAAAATTACAAACCCCCCAACATTAAAACCCACCACCCACACAACCAACCATACTCTAAAACCCACCCAATCCCCCCTTAAAAAAACCTAACACTAACCCCTTGAAGATCACCCTACCGTGAGAAGTCTTCACCCAACCGGGCCGAAGTCCTCAACGAAGCCGGCAGAAGTGGTCCTCCAGACGGGCAGAAGTGGTCCTCCAGACGGGCAGAAGTCTTCATCCAGACGGCATCTTCTATCTTCATCCATCCGGTGCGGCTCCATCTTCTAGACAGCCGACGCAGAGCATCCTCTTCATCCGACGTCTTCTTGAACAATGACGGTTTCTTTAAGTGACGTCATCCAAGATGGCGTCCCTTCAATTCCGATTGGCTGATAGAATTCTATAAGCCAATCGGGATTAAAGGGACGGTACACTGTAAATTTTTTTTATATGAATGTATTTTCAATGACTTGTTATACCAGCTGCAGAGTATAAAATGTATGAGAAATTGCATTTTTCAGTTTATTTGTGTATATTAAGTAGCTGGTTTAGTTTTAAATATGAATAATTTATTTAATGATAGGAATATTTATTTAGATTTATTTTAATTCTATTTAAATTAGGGGATGTTAGGGTTAGACTTAGGTTTAGGGGTTAATAAATGTAATATAGTGGCGGTGACTTGGGGGCGGCAGATTAAGGGTTAATAAATGTAGGTAGGTGGCAGCGGTGTAGGGGGGGCAGATTAGGGGTTAATAAGTATAATGTAGGTGGCAGCAGTGTAGGGTGGGCAGATTAAGGGTTAATAAGTATAATGTAGGTGGCGGCAGTGTAGGGGGGGCAGATTAGGGGGTAATAAGTATAATGTAGGTGGCGGCGGTGTAGGGGGGCAGATTAGGGGTTAATAGGTATAATGTAGGTGGCAGATTAGGGGTTAATATATATAATGTAGGTGGCGGCGGTGTAGGGGGCAGCAGATTAGGGGTGTTTAGACTCGGGGTACATGTTAGGGTGTTAGGTGTAAATGTTACTATAGGAATCAATTGGATATCGGGCAGCAGCGAACATGAGCTTTCGCTGCTTTCAGACTCCCATTAATTCCTATGGTATCCGCCGCCTCCAGGGCGGCGGATTGAAAACCAGGTACGCTGGGCCGGAATAGTGGCGAGCGTATCTGGTAGAAATTTGATAACTAGCAAAAGTAGTCAGATTGTGCCGAATTTGCATTCGGAACATCTGTAATGACGTAAGCATCGATCTGTGTCGGACTGAGTCCGACGGATCGTATGTTACGTCACAAAATTCTACTTTTGCCGGTCTGTAGGGTTTGATAACTAAGGGGAATCAGGCTCGCCACAAATACAATGCGGAATTCCAGCGAATTTGCGGTTGACGGCTTGATAAATAGATGTCAATGTCCTCACAACAGCTCAACCTTAGGCCCCACCCTTGATCCCACCACATATATTTTTAACAACTAAGCAGTCATTTTACCCCCTTGGTTGCCAGTAACACATGTACGTAGTAGTGATGTGACCCACTTGACTGCCAGAAGTAAACACCCAGCAATGATTGAACACCCATGGTTGCCTGTAACACATATAATAGAAAATGCACAGTGTAACTTCTTTTTTAGCCATATTTCTAATGCATAAATGTCTAGAAGGCCCTTTACATTTAGCTGACAGGCTGTATTTTTGTACAGATTTTACGGGATAGCCTGCTAAAATACTGGACATATTTGTATGGTTCAGATCAACTATAATTAATATAAGATTAATACAGACATAAAGGCTTCTAAATGTGGGGAATCTACTATTAAATAACGACAAACCTAGCACTTGTAGTTTCTTAGCTACACTGCAAAATTACATATGCTAAGTAGTATGTCTGTTAACCCCAGAGGTAATCACATGACATGATCTTGAGGCTCAGCCATAGCTCTGTCGATATTACCAGACCAAAGCAGTTCATGTCATTTTATTAATCTATTCTCAACATATAAGCACTGGAAACTCAAGATTTATAATGGGAGTTTTTTTATAACTTAAATGAATAGTAAACACCTACAATTACAAGAGTTAGCTCTGTAAAGTCATCAGGATACAGTTCCAACTCAATGTACAATTTTCAGAGCTAAATTACATGAAAAGGGGCAAAATAAATAACAAGTATATTACAAATTGTTTTATTATGCATATGACAGTCATGGTATAATGTTATGCCTGGTTGTCATGGTGACAGCCTTAGTGGAGTGGCTTATGTGATGCAGCAGTTATGTCACAAAACTAACTGACAACACAAAGCCACCACTCTCATAACTGCTGCTAACTCTACTAGAGTTGCCAGACTGATCCTGCTGACCTTCAGTAATCACTTACATGTAAAAATTAGTTATCTTATATCTTTATTTCACAGCCAGTACATTACAGCACAGCTAGTGCTTTACAGCTACAGCTCTGTACATGTGTTGGTATGAAGAACAGTGACTACCTTTTAACACAATACAAATGGCATCCGGTGGGAGCTGCAGGTATGAACACCAATTACTACAGGTAGTGTTACCATGATCACCCCAACTCAGTAACTGAATAATACTAAGTCACATTTATATATATTGTAAAATAACACAGATAAATGACAGAAGTAATAGCTTAAACTTTGTAGGTTCCTATGGGCACCAGTACTCTGAGACAAAACATAGCATACAAACTGTACCTAATAATGATCAATATTATCTTCACACCTTTATTTAAAAATACATATAATTTAATAAATATTTTAATTTAAAAAAATAATTATTTTAAATATATTTTAGCATTATAAGTATTATAGCCATAACTGTAGGACACACCAATGCCTTTCTGTGCTTCCTCTACATATCTATATAAGACTTGCAGCTGGCAAAAAAAGGCTTTGAATCAGCTTTAAGGATGGTAAGAATCTGCCTCATTAGTCTGCAAATGCTCTAAAGCAAGGACTTCTAGTAAAGGAATATAAACCCCACGGCATGGGTCTGCAATTTATACGCTGCAAACTCACTGGTGCTGGAACCCTCATTACTGTAAGGTGCAGCATCCGATGCAGCTGTTTCTTCAGCTTGACCCGGATGAAAGTCAACTGGCGATCTGAAATAGATTCAGATCAGACTGATGCGCATCTGGCCAGCAGTATACGCGCTAATGGCAGATGTCCTCACGCTGCAAACTAACTGGTGCTGGGACCCTCATTAAATACTGTACTGTAAGGTGCAGCATCTGATGCAGCAGTTTTTTCAGCTTGACCTGAATGAAGAAAAGTCAACTGGCGAGCTGAAATAAATTCAGATCATACTGATGCGCATCTGTATCAGCAGTATACGTGCTAACGGCAGATGTCCTTCAAGGATTTATATTTTACTAAACAGCAAGTATCTAAGGTAAGATTTTCTGAGATTAACAAGTTTGTATGTTCTTTCAGCAAGACATCTCATTACCACATTATATTATAAATACAGGTCCTGTTCCAAGAGCCTACAGACATGTGCAGTGAGGTCAGATTATTTCTCACATTTCTGTCGTGCTTTTCCTGTACTTTTCTATTTCATAAAAATATTTAGCTTTAATTTGTTTCTGTATGTTTAAAGCTTTCTGTACTTTTCAAGGCTTATTGATATAAGATATACAAATCATCCATGTGACACTAGAACTTGAATAATAAAACCAACAATATAGCATAATTACACTTACACTTCTATAACTTTAATAAACTGATATTAAATAAAATTAAATGGCTTAAATCCACTCTCGTTGCACACATCTGTATAATGTAATAATGTTAAATATCTTGGTGAAGAGAATACAATGATATGATTAATATGTTTAATCCCTTGGCATAGGGACACTAATAATACTACTAGGTTATAAGCACCTTGCAAATTGGTTTAAAATTTGATCTGAGAACTGCAGCACCCTGAAACAAGGACTACCATGTCTGTGACACTAAACTTGAATGTCTACAGTCACTGTGGGACAAGTACTACTGTTGGATTAGTTAAGCACAAGATTTGATGGTCCTGTATTATATACTTCAGATTAGAAACTGAAAACTAACTGCATTATAAGGTACAGTGTATAATGCACATATCTTCTTGCATTGGATGAAAAATCCTTACAAGATGTGCATAGACTGATAATATCTGGCAAGAAGTATAATGAAGACTAGAATACTCTATGGCAGTGGCAGGAAGATCGAAGATTTCAGAGGGACTAGTTTTATGTCACATGCTGAGTGCAGTCTGGCATCAGGGATTTGTTTTATTTCTCTAAACTGTAAGTACCCAGAGGTAAGTTCTCCTTAAACACAAGATTGTAAGCTCTTTGAGCAAAGCACTGAAAGACTAGATTGTAAGCTCCTTGGAACAGGGTCTGCACTTACACCCATGAAAATCCTTTAGAGCAGGGACTCCTATTGTACCAAATAAATGTATTAATGTTAATAGAGTGAGATAAACCCTCCATTTAATTTAGTTCAGCAAGGAATAAATATACAATGGATAGAATATACTAATTATCCCACAGAATGTATTACTAATTCAAAATGCATTTTTAATATGGTACCCTTTATGCTTCTGTCAGTTTAAACCAGTAGTGTAGCAAAGTGTGAAATACATGAGGCTTAAATAACACAGCATCAACCATAGGCAGCCTGTTTTGCTACTTTGGGACTCTTTCTCACTCAAGTCATTATGGTTGATGCTGATGTCCTCAAGCATTCCACCCTTTGCTATAGGGTTTTTTTATATTGAAATGTATTTTCAATTATAAGTGTTGCAATTTTGCACAGATAAGTATATTTGTTTGTTGCTAAGATTAATACAATGGAGGGATGAGCCCCGAACGGGCCAAACAGGCTGTCTATGGTTGGTGCTGATGTTCTGCTCAAGCATTCATTTCAAGCTTTGTAAGTGTGGTTACGAAAATTAATGTAATTGTTAGCAAAACTGGTATAGAGCCGTAAACCTAAAATCAATGCTTGAGTCCAATAACATAGCACCTACATCATACTGACGAGCCCCAAAGAGGGTGAAACATCCTGCCTATGGTGAAAAAGCACTTTACATTTGTAGTATTACAATATATTATTCCCCTGCAAGACATCACTCATTTTGTACTGCTTTTGTATGTAAGCAGAACTACTATAGAATTAAAAAGGCTTCTATATATCATAAGATTCAAGATTTTGCCCGATTTCCCAGTGCCCTTGACATATTAAAAGGGTTCCTACCTAAAACTATTAAATGGTCACATGTTCTGCACATATCTGCAATACATATGTTTATTTATATATGGAGACACAAAGAATATCTGTTAATGATAGCAGCAACTGGATCACCCGAAAAACCCCTGGCAGTTATGTCCATGCTTATTTCGGGGAAGGCCTCCATTTCCAAGTTGCCTACTTGCCTCATTTGTCAGTGCCGTAATGGTCTAGCTATCTAAAATAGGACCACTACTTAGATAAACAGACAAGCCTCCCTTAGAAAATGTTACCCATACTGTATAAATGTAAACTTTAAAATCCTCACTTTCACATTTTCATATATGATGCAAAAAACAAGCTCATCATACTGTAACACACCTAGTAAAGAAGGCTTAATATTTTTATTTTTTTTTTAATTCTTTTTATTGGATAGAAGAAGCACATGCAAGTATACAGATACAAGAGACTGCTGTTCTCCACATCAACAGTAGGAAAAATGATATAAATACATGAGAAATATTTTGTTACATCAGACAGACATACAGTCTCTAAGGAAGTTCAATGTAGGATATGCTCGTTCTTAGACAGTAAGAGAAATAATGGCATATATGTCAATTAAATCATGCGTCTCCTTCCACCATTTTCAAATTTTGTATTTTACTATATACATTCATCAAACATTTATATTAACAATCACTAAAACAATATTGGAAGAACCTATTTTTGCCTAGTTTCACATCATGTTACTGGCCCATCTCTCACACCAAGAAACCTGTGAAGAAGGTTAGAGTATGTTGCTCCACTCGCCTCTAAGCGTCGCCTCAATAAACACCTCATGGTGCAAGAAGGGATGCAGCACCTGTTTTTGTTGATTAAGAGGGAGGCTCAGTATATAACTTTGCCATTTGCGTAGAAAGTGTCTCGGTCTCCGTTTGGTATCTAAGGTAGCATCAAATTGCTCTATATACATTTGCCGTTGCATCTTATGCTTGAATTGGATTAGTGTGGGTGAGGTTTTGGAGGTCCACTGCGCTAAAATACATTGTCGGCCCAATAGGGTGCTAAGGGTAAGCATGAAATGTAATGATTTATGTTGCCCTTCCCACGAGAATAGAAAAATTGATTTGGAGTCAAAAAGGAGATCAGTATTAAGTGTTTTCTTAATCCAGTATTGTAATCGTCTCCAGAATTGATTTACATAAGGACATTCAAAAAAGTAATGTTTAAGTGTAGGGTCTGGTAACGAACACTTAATATATTGGTTTGGCAGCTCTGTGTTCCAGTGGAGTCTACGCGCGGGTGTGATGTAGTCCCTGTTTAACATTCTAACCTGAATTTCCCTAATATGTACTGCTAAGCTCGCTGCCTTTGTTCTGTCCAGGCTGGTGAGTATATCTCCTAGGGACATATCCCCCAAGTCTTCTCTTTGTAATTTAGTCAGCATATTTCCCATGATGTCCTTGGAAGCATGTGTGAGCAAAAGGCGGTATATAGGTGAAATGGAAAAATTGCCCAGCTTAAATGCAACATGGATATAAGCCCAAGGAGAGGATTGCCAGAGATCCTCCTGGTGTGACATTAATGTGTTAGTATAGTGTCGGGCTTGTAGGTATGCATAGAAATGTGAATTTGGTAGATGGTACTGGTTCTTAAGGTTCTGATAGGTCCTGACTGTGTGTGACAAGGGATCTAAAAGGTCACCCAGGGATCTGATCCCCTGGCGTTGCCAAACACAGAAAGGGGCTGTTTCATTCCCTGCTGGGAAGTCCACATTTCCCACCAGTAGAATATACTTAGGGGTGGGGGATCTGTTTCCCAGGTATTTAAATGCTAGTTTCCATGCTTTCAAGGCATCTCTATACATAAAGTTAGTCTTAATGTCGGCGGGTATATTCGTAAAGGGCATATATGGTAGGTAAGCTAAAGAATGTGGAGAGATGATTGCTGCCTACAAGAATGGTTCCTGGAAGTGTGTGGTTCCCAGCTGCCAATCCATTACCAGCCTGAGTAGTGCCGTCCAGTTGTAGAGTTTAAGGTTGGGGAGCGCAAGCCCCCCATTAAGAAATGGTTGCTGTAAGGTCTTAGCCGCTATGCATGTTTTTCTACCTCCCCAAATGAAGGATTCAAATGCTTTGTTTAGATTGGTCATGTCGGTTTTAGTAAGCAACAAGGGCAACATTAAGAGAGGATAGAGAAGCTTAGGCATGATTGTCATTTTAAGCAGGTTTATCCTACCTGTAAGACCCAAAGGTAGCTTAGCCCATGCCTTTAGTTGAAGCTGTATCTGTGTACATTGTTTGGTGATATTAAGAACATATAATTTTGGTGGGTTTCTGTGTAGGGTGATACCTAGATACGTGAGTGTATGAGGTTGTATGGTAAAGGGGTATTTAACTTTCTCTATGCTGTGATCAGTAAGCCACAATATCTCAGATTTGGTCATGTTTATTTTGTACCCCGAGAAGTCTCCAAAGGTTTGTAAAGTATCGATAAGTCTAGGGACATAACGAGATGGGTTACTCACAAAAAACAGCATGTCATCCGCGTATAGTGCCATATGGAGAGTAGTGTTCCCAATAGTAATACCCGGGAAGATTTGTTTCAGTTTCAGGGCAAGTGGCTCTAAGGCCAAGTCGAATAACAGGGGGGAAAGTGGACATCCCTGACGCGTACCCCTTTCAAGAGTAAAGTTTGGGGAATTGAGGCCATTGACCAGGATACTCGCAGTGGGGAAGGAGTAAAGCTTGGAGATAAAGTCAAGGAAGTGGCCTTGAAAATGAAAGTGTTGAAGAGTATTGAAAAGATGGTGAAGAGTATTGAAAAGATGGGGCCACTCAACTCTATTGAAGGCCTTCTCTGAGTCCAAGGACAGCAGGAAGGCCTCCTGTGCCCCATTTTTGAGTCTGCTAAGGTGTCTGGTCCAGAAGTGATTGAGGGCATGAAGTACCCTTCTCAAATTAACCACGGAAGATCTGCCCTGTACAAACCCCAATTGATCCGGATGCACTAAGAAGGGGAGGATTTCCTTTAGTCGATTGGCCAGAAGTTTCATCAGTATTTTGTAGTCCGAGTTTAATAAGGATATGGCTCGGTATGCATCTGGTAGGGTGTGGTCTTTACCTGGTTTAGGGATCAGGGTGATGTGGGCTGTCATAAAAGATTTCGATGATTGCCCCTCTCGGGTGAACATGTCATTAAACAGATTGAGTAGGGTTGGTGAGACCTGAGATAATAGTAGTGGGTAAAACTCTGTAGGGAGTCCATCCGGGCCCACTACTTTCCCTAAGGATAAGGACTTAATAGTATATTGGATTTCATTCAGGGTGATTGGGGCGTTCAGTGTGTCTAGCTGATCTTGAGTAAGATGAGGAAGTGTGAGTGACTGCCAAAATATGTGAGAGGAGTCTGGGATCCTTGGTTGTTGTTTTTTGTAAAGGTTAGAAAAGTAATCTGCCAAAGAGTTGGTTATCTCTAGGGGAGTCCGGAAGACCTTCCCCCTATACTTCAAGGCAGCAATGTCTTTGTTGGCTGATTTTGCTTTTACAAGTGTGGCTAAGAGACGCCCCGACTTTCCACCGAATCGGTAGAATCGACCTGCTGATTTGATAAGGCCAGTGGCAGCTTGCTGCTGAACAAATGTATCCAGCTCCGTTTTAGCAGCGATATAAGTGTCATATGCTGGGCGAGATTTTAAGGTGCAATATGCCAGGTACGTTTGTCCCAGGCTGGCCTGCAGGGCATTATATCCAAATTGGATTTTACATTTCAAATTGGCCATATAGGAGATAATATGTCCCGTCAGGACCGCTTTAGCCGTCTCCCAAAATAGTTGTGGATTAGAGAGGTGTGTGGAATTGTCGGTATAAAAGTCATTCCAAGCATGGACCAGGTATTTTTGGAAGGATTCAGAGGTGAGGAGGTAGGAGGGGAAACGTAGCGTATTTCTATTGGGTTTATTAGGGGAGACACCCATTGTGAGCTCCACGGGTGCTTGATCAGTGATTACAATGTTGTGAATTTTATCAGACTGAACTTGGGAGACTGGGGAGTCTGAAATAAGGAAGATGTCCAATCTAGAAATGGATAAATTAGACTTGGAGAGACATGTAAAGTCCTGTCATCGGGGTGTCGTCTACGCCAAATATTGCACACAGCCAGGGTATCTGAAAGGAGGTTAAACACTTTTAGTTCAAATCTACCCTTATAGCGAAGGAAGCGTTTGTTAGTCAGGTCCTCTGTAGGCCATGTTCTATCCAGTGTTGGGTGTGGGGTTAAGTTAAAATCTCCCCCCAGGATTAGTTTAGTGCCTATGAAAGGGGTTAAAGCCTGAACCAGTGATTTCCAGAAAAGCTGAGAGTTAGTGTTGGGTGCATAAATGTTACAAAAGGTGTAGTTAATATTATTCACAGATGCCTGAAGGATGAGAAACCTGCCGACAGGGTCCGTTATTGTACTCAGAATTTCCACTTGCAGCCTGTGACCGAATAAGACAGCTATTCCCCTACTACTACTTTTTTTTTTTTTTTTTTATTGAGGCTGTAAAATGAACAAAACAGGCAAACAATATCACAATTCCAGAAAAGACAGTAACATCCAAATCACTGAGTTATACATAGTGAGACATAATTACAATTCACCTGAATGTAAAAGTAAAATAACCTCAAGTTTTCTATTAAAGTGTATCCCCTCAAAATATAGTGATGCCAGATAGACTGTGTTCCCACAGTGACAGCAAGAGGCCACTCTTGGGCCCCTTAAAAAGAGTTTTATGACAGGATAGGGAACTTTGGGGGAGAGATAATACAACCAGGTGGGCCACTTTTGAACCCCTGAAACAATATACAATAACAATTAGTAGTATGGAAATGTAAAGATTTAAAATATTGACAATTTGAAAATTTGGACCACCTCATTGAAGGAGCTTCTTATTACTGGGCTTGCTGACTCCATATACAATTAGTCTTTATAAGGAAAGGGTTATCTAGGGTTGAGGGTAATTTAGATGATTCGCCTTGGTGTAAGCTGGATAGTGTCTCATGTATGGTCTGGGGACAAGGCATTTAGCTGATTACATAATTTACTACCTTGGTTGTCGGCAGCGCAGCAACAATAGCTGTGCTTGCAATAGGAGAAGAGCTAAAATTAGTAACATATGCATAGATATAAATGGAATAGTTATGAACTAAATCGGAGCCAAACCAGCACCTTCCACAGCATTAAAATAAAGATACATTCTGATTAAGCAACTGCATTCATTACAGGGCATAGGTCTATAAAACTATACAGTAAAGGGGATGTTGCGTTTCAATTCACATAATAATAGTCTACAGGTTGGCCACCGATTTATATTTTCAGATCATCTTCACATGTTGTATTAGCTTAGAGAGAGACAAAAACCTTCCAATTAATAAAATTGTATTTAGTATTACAGGGTTCAGGTGGATAATTACTATAAGCTTCTAGGGTGCATACAATGTCTATGGGACAATTCATCCTATCAACCCCCTAAACACTGAAGCAATCAATATAGGGCCAGATAATCTGTAGTAAAGACTGTATAAATAGCATTGGCCCCTTTAATTACTAAGGCCTAGATTTGGAGTTTGGCGGTAGCCGTGAAAACCAGCGTTAGAGGATCCTAACGCTGGTTTTAGGCTACCGCCGGTATTTGGAGTCAGTCAAAAAAGGGTCTAACGCTCACTTTTCAGCCGCGACTTTTCCATACTGCAGATCCCCTTACGTAAATTGCGTATCCTATCTTTTCAATGGGATCTTTCTAACTCCGGCATTTAGAGTCGTGTCTGAAGTGAGCGTTAGAATTCTAACGACAAAACTCCAGCCGCAGAAAAAAGTCAGTAGTTAAGAGCTTTCTGGGCTAACGCCGGTTCATAAAGCTCTTAACTACTGTGCTCTAAAGTACACTAACACCCATAAACTACCTATGTACCCCTAAACCGAGGCCCCCCCACATCACTGACACTCGATTAAATTTTTTTAACCCCTAATCTGCCGACCGCCACCTACGTTATACTTATGTACCCCTAATCTGCTTCCCCTAACACCGCCGACCCCTATATTATATTTATTAACCCCTAACCTGCCCCCCACAACGTCGCAGCCAGCTACCTACACTTATTAACCCCTAATCTGCCGTCCGCACGCCGCCGCCAGCTACATTATAGCTATGTACCCCTAATCTGCTGCCCCTAACACCGCCGACCCCTATATTATATTTATTAACCCCTAACCTGCCCCCCACAACGTCGCCGCCAGCTACCTACAATAATTAACCCCTAATCTGCCAACCGCAAAGAGCAGCCACCTACATTATAGCTATGTACCCCTAATCTGCTGCCCCTAACACCGCCGACCCCTATATTATATTTATTAACCCCTAATCTGCCCTCCCTAACATCACGACACCTAACTTCAATTATTAACCCCTAATCTGCCGACCGAATCTCGCCGCTATTCTAATAAATGTATTAACCCCTAAAGCTAAGTCTAACCCTAACACTAACACCCCCCTAAGTTAAATATAATTTAAATCTAACGAAATAAATTAACTCTTATTAAATAAATTATTCCTATTTAAAGCTAAATACTTACCTGTAAAATAAATCCTAATATAGCTACAATATAAATTATAATTATATTATAGCTATTTTAGGATTTATATTTATTTTACAGGTAACTTTGTATTTATTTTAACCAGGTACAATAGCTATTAAATAGTTAAGAACTATTTAATAACTAAAATAGTTAAAATAATTACAAAATTACCTGTAAAATAAATCCTAACCTAAGTTACAATTAAACCTAACACTACACTATCAATAAATAAATTAATTAAATACAATACCTACAAATAACTACAATGAAATAAACTAACTAAAGTACAAAAAATAAAAAAGAACTAAGTTACAAAAAATAAAAAAATATTTACAAACATAAGAAAAATATTACAACAATTTTAAACTAATTACACCTACTCTAAGCCCCCTAATAAAATAACAAAGCCCCCCAAAATAAAAAAATGCCCTACCCTATTCTAAATTACTAAAGTTCAAAGCTCTTTTACCTTACCAGCCCTGAACAGGGCCCTTTGCGGGGCATGCCCCAAGAAATTCAGCTCTTTTGCCTGTAAAAAAACACATACAATATCCCCCCCCACATTACAACCCACCACCCACATACCCCTAATCTAACCCAAAAACCCCTTAAATAAACCTAACACTAAGCCCCTGAAGATCTTCCTACCTTATCTTCACCATACCAGGTATCACCGATCCGTCCTGGCTCCGATATCTTCATCTAAGCCCAAGCGGGGGCTAGACATCCATCATCCGACGGCTGAAGAAGTCCAGAAGAGGCTCCAAAGTCTTCATCCTATCCGGGAAGAAGAGTAGATCCGGACCAGCAACCATCTTCTTCCAAGCGGCATCTTCTATCTTCATCCGATGAGGACCGGCTCCATCTTGAAGACCTCCATCGCGGACCCATCTTCTTCCGACGACGACTTCCCGACGAATGACGGTTCCTTTAAGGGACGTCATCCAAGATGGCGTCCCTCGAATTCCGATTGGCTGATAGGATTCTATCAGCCAATCGGAATTAAGGTAGGAATATTCTGATTGGCTGATGGAATCAGCCAATCAGAATCAAGTTCAATCCGATTGGCTGATTCAATCAGCCAATCAGATTGAGCTCGCATTCTATTGGCTGTTCCGATCAGCCAATAGAATGCGAGCTCAATCTGATTGGCTGATCAATCTGAATTTGGGCTTAGATGAAGATATCGGAGCCAGGACGGATCGGTGATACCTGGTATGGTGAAGATAAGGTAGGAAGATCTTCAGGGGCTTAGTGTTAGGTTTATTTAAGGGGGGTTTGGGTTAGATTAGGGGTATGTGGGTGGTGGGTTGTAATGTTGGGGGTGGGTATTGTATGTGTTTTTTTACAGGCAAAAGAGCTGAATTTCTTGGGGCATGCCCCGCAAAGGGCCCTGTTCAGGGCTGGTAAGGTAAAAGAGCTTTGAACTTTAGTAATTTAGAACAGGGTAGGGCATTTTTTCATTTTGGGGGGCTTTGTTATTTTATTAGGGGGCTTAGAGTAGGTGTAATTAGTTTAAAATTGTTGTAATATTTTTCTTATGTTTGTAAATATTTTTTTATTTTTTGTAACTTAGTTCTTTTTTATTTTTTGTACTTTAGTTAGTTTATTTCATTGTAGTTATTTGTAGGTATTGTATTTCATTAATTTATTTATTGATAGTGTAGTGTTAGGTTTAATTGTAACTTAGGTTAGGATTTATTTTACAGGTAATTTTGTAATTATTTTAACTATTTTAGTTATTAAATAGTTCTTAACTATTTAATAGCTATTGTACCTGGTTAAAATAAATACAAAGTTACCTGTAAAATAAATATTAAAGGACCAGTCAACACTGTAGATTTGCATAATCAACAAATGCAAGATAACAAGACAATGCAATAGCACTTAGTCTGAACTTCAAATGAGTAGTAGATTTTTTTTATGACAATTTTAAAAGTTATGTCTTTTTCCACTCCCCCTGTACCATGTGACAGCCATCAGCCAATCACAAATGCATACACGTACCATGTGACAGCAATCAGCCATTCACAAATGCATACACACTTATTCTTGCACATGCTCAGTAGGAGTTGGTGACTCAAAAAGTTTAAATATAAAAAGACTGTGCACATTTTGTTAATGGAAGTAAATTGGAAAGTTGTTTAAAATTGCATGCTCTATCTGAATAATGAAAGTTTAATTTTGATTGAGTGTCCCTTTAATCCTAAAATAGCTATAATATAATTATAATTTATATTGTAGCTATATTAGGATTTATTTTACAGGTAAGTATTTAGCTTTAAATAGGAATAATTTATTTAATAAGAGTTAATTAATTTTGTTAGATTAAAATTATATTTAAGTTAGGGGGGTGTTAGTGTTAGGGTTAGACTTAGCTTTAGGGGTTAATACATTTATTAGAATAGCGGTGAGCTCCAGTCGGCAGATTAGGGGTTAATGTTTGAAGTTAGCTGTCGGCGATGTTAGGGAGGGCAGATTAGGGGTAAATACTATTTATTATAGGGTTAGTGAGGTGGATTAGGGGTTAATAACTTTATTATACTAGCGGTGCGGTCCGGTCGGCAGATTAGGGGTTAATAAGTGTAGGCAGGTGGAGGCGACGTTGTGGGGGGCAGATTAGGGGTTAATAAATATAATATAGGGGTCGGCGGTGTTAGGGGCAGCAGATTAGGGGTTCATAGGGATAATGTAAGTAGCGGCGGTTTACGGAGAGGCAGATTAGTGGTTAAAAATAATATGCAGGGGTCAGCGATAGCGGGGGCGGCAGAATAGGGGTTAATAAGTGTAAGGTTAGGGGTGTTTAGACTCGGGGTACATGTTAGGGTGTTAGGTGCAGACGTAGGAAGTGTTTCCCCATAGACAACAATGGAGCTGCGTTAGGAGCTGAACGCGGCTTTTTTGCAGGTGTTAGGTTTTTTTTCAGCTCAAACAGCCCCATTGTTTTCTTTGGGGGAATCGTGCACGAGCACGTTTTTGAGGCTGGCCGCGTCCGTAAGCAACTCTGGTATCGAGAGTTGAAGTTGCGTTAAATATGCTCTACGCTCCTTTTTTGGAGCCTAACGCAGCCATTCTGTGGACTCTCAATACCAGAGTTATTTTAAAGGTGCGGCCAGAAAAAAGCCAGCGTTAGCTACGCGGGTCGTTACCGACAAAACTCTAAATCTAGCCGTAAGACAGGTTACAATAAAACTAGGGCCTAGATTTGGAGTTTGGCGGTAGCCATGAAAACCAGCGTTAGAGGCTCCTAACGCTGGTTTTAGGCTACCGCCGGTATTTGAAGTCAGTCAAAAAAGGGTCTAACGCTCACTTTTCAGCCGTGACTTTTCCATACCGCAGATCCCCTTACGTAAATTGCGTATCCTATCTTTTCAATGGGATCTGTCTAACTCCGGTATTTAGAGTTGTGTCTGAAGTGAGCGTTAGAAATCTAACGACAAAACTCCAGCCGCAGAAAAAAGTCAGTAGTTAAGAGCTTTCTGGGCTAACGCCGGTTCATAAAGCTCTTAACTACTGTGCTCTAAAGTACACTAACACCCATAAACTACCTATGCACCCCTAAACTGAGGCCCCCCCACATCGCCGACACTTGATTAAATTTTTTAACCCCTAATCTGCCGACCGCCACCTACATTATACTTATGTACCCCTAATCTGCTGCCCCTAACACCGCCGACCCCTATATTATATTTATTAACCCCTAACCTGCCCCCCACAACGTCGCAGCCAGCTACCTACACTTATTAACCCCTAATCTGCCGTCCGCACGCCGCCGCCAGCTACATTATAGCTATGTACCCCTAATCTGCTGCCCCTAACACCGCCGACCCCTATATTATATTTATTAACCCCTAACCTGCCCCCACAACGTCGCCTCCACTTGCCTTCACTTATTAACCCCTAATCTGCCGACCGGACCGCACCGCTATTATAATAAAGTTATTAACCCCTAATCCGCCTCACTAACCCTATAATAAATAGTATTAACCCCTAATCTGCCCTCCCTAACATCGCCGACACCTAACTTCAAACATTAACCCCTAATCTGCCGACTGGAGCTCACCGCTATTCTAATAAATGTATTAACCCCTAAAGCTAAGTCTAACCCTAACACTAACACCCCCCTAACTTAAATATAATTTTAATCTAACGAAATTAATTAACTCTTATTAAATAAATTATTCCTATTTAAAGCTAAATACTTACCTGTAAAATAAATCCTTATATAGCTACAATATAAATTATAATTATATTATAGCTATTTTAGGATTAATATTTATTTTACAGGTAACTTTGTATTTATTTTAACCAGGTACAATAGCTATTAAATAGTTAAGAACTATTTAATAGCTAAAATAGTTAAAATAATTACAAAATTACCTGTAAAATAAATCCTAACCTAAGTTACAATTAAACCTAACACTACACTATCAATAAATAAATTAAATAAAATACCTACAATTATCTACAATTAAACCTAACACTACACTATCAATAAATAAATTAAATAAAATATCTACAATTATCTACAATTAAACCTAACACTACACTATCAATAAATTAATTAAATACAATACCTACAAATAACTACAATGAAATAAACTAACTAAAGTACAAAAAATAAAAAAGAACTAAGTTACAAAAAATAAAAAAATATTTACAAACCTAAGAAAAATATTACAACAATTTTAAACTAATTACACCTACTCTAAGCCCCCTAATAAAATAACAAAGCCCCCTAAAATAAAAAAATGCCCTACCCTATTCTAAATTACTAAAGTTCAAAGCTCTTTTACCTTACCAGCCCTGAACGGGGCCCTTTGCGGGGCATGCCCCAAGAAATTCAGCTCTTTTGCCTGTAAAAAAATACATACAATACCCCCCCCAACATTACAACCCACCACCCACATACCCCTAATCTAACCCAAACCCCCCTTAAATAAACCTAACACTAAGCCCCTGAAGATCTTCCTACCTTATCTTCACCATACCAGGTATCACTGATCCGTCCTGGCTCCGATATCTTCATCTAAGCCCAAGCGGGGGCTAGACATCCATCATCCGATGGCTGAAGAAGTCCAGAAGAGGCTCCAAAGTCTTCATCCTATCCGGGAAGAAGAGTAGATCCGGACCAGCAACCATCTTCTTCCAAGCGGCATCTTCTATCTTCATCCGATGAGAACCGGCTCCATCTTGAAGACCTCCACCACGGACCCATCTTCTTCCAACGACGACTTCCCGACGAATGACGGTTCCTTTAAATGACGTCATCCAAGATGGCGTCCCTCGAATTCCGATTGGCTGATAGGATTCTATCAGCCAATCGGAATTAAGGTAGGAATATTCTGATTGGCTGATGGAATCAGCCAATCAGAATCAAGTTCAATCCGATTGGCTGATTGGATCAGCCAATCGGATTGGACTTGATTCTGATTGGCTGATTCCATCAGCCAATCAGAATATTCCTACCTTAATTCCGATTGGCTGATAGAATCCTATCAGCCAATCGGAATTCGAGGGACGCCATCTTGGATGACGTCATTTAAAGGAACCGTCATTCGGCTAGTAGGCGTCGGGAGAAGAGGATGTTCTGCGTCGGATGGAAGATGATGGCTCCCGAAGAAAGAAGATTGAAGATGCCGTTGATAGAAGACTTCAGCCGGATCATGGACCTCTTCAGCTCCCGCTTGGATGAAGACTTCAGCCGGATCATGGACCTCTTCAGCTCCCGCTTGGATGATGACTTCAGCCGGATCATGGACCTTTTCAGCCCCCCGCTTGGGCTTGGATCAGGACATTGGAGGAGCTCTTCTGGATCGATCGGTGAACCTGGTATGGTGAAGATAAGGTAGGAAGATCTTCAGGGGCTTAGTGTTAGGTTTATTTAAGGGGGGGTTGGGTTAGATTAGGGGTATGTGGGTGGTGGGTTGTAATGTTGGGGGGGGGTATTGTATGGGTTTTTTTACAGGCAAAAGAGCTGAATTTCTTGGGGCATGCCCCGCAAAGGGCCCTGTTCAGGGCTGGTAAGGTAAAAGAGCTTTGAACTTTAGTAATTTAGAATAGGGTATGGCATTTTTTTTATTTTGGGGGGCTTTGTTATTTTATTAGGGGGCTTAGAGTAGGTGTAATTAGTTTAAAATTGTTGTAATATTTTTCTAATGTTTGTAAATATTTTTTTATTTTTTGAAACTTAGTTTTTTTTTATTTTTTGTACTTTAGTTAGTTTATTTCATTGTATTTATTTGTAGGAATTGTATTTAATTTATTTATTGATAGTGTAGTGTTAGGTTTAATTGTAGATAATTATAGGTATTTTATTTAATTAATTTATTGATAGTGTAGTGTTTAATTGTAACTTAGGTTAGGATTTATTTTACAGGTAAATTTGTAATTATTTTAACTATTTTAGCTATTAAATAGTTCTTAACTATTTAATAGCTATTGTACCTGGTTAAAATAAATACAAAGTTACCTGTAAAATAAATATAAATCCTAAAATAGCTATAATAGAAATATAATTTATATTGTAGCTATATTAGGATTTATTTTACAGGTAAGTATTTAGCTTTAAATAGGAATAATTTATTTAATAAGAGTTAATTTATTTCGTTAGATGTAAATTATATTTAACTTAGGGGGGTGTTAGTGTTAGGGTTAGACTTAGCTTTAGGGGTTAATACATTTATTAGAATAGCGGTGAGCTCCAGTCGGCAGATTAGGGGTTAATGTTTGAAGTTAGGTGTCGGCGATGTAAGGGAGGGCAGATTAGGGGTTAATACTATTTATTATAGGGTTAGTGAGGCGGATTAGGGGTTAATAACTTTATTATAATAGCGGTGCGGTCCGGTCGGCAGATTAGGGGTTAATAAGTGTAGGCAGGTGGAGGCGACGTTGTGGGGGGCAGATTAGGGGTTAATAAATATAATATAGGGGTCGGCGGTGTTAGGGGCAGCAGATTAGGGGTACATAGGGATAATGTAAGTAGCGGCGGTTTACGGAGCGGCAGATTAGGGGTTAAAAATAATATGCAGGGGTCAGCGATAGCGGGGGCGGCAGAATAGGGGTTAATAAGTGTAAGGTTGGGGTGTTTAGACTCGGGGTACATGTTAGGGTGTTAGGTGCAGACGTAGGAAGTGTTTCCCCATAGACAACAATGGGGCTGCGTTAGGAGCTGAACGCGGCTTTTTTGCAGGTGTTAGGTTTTTTTTCAGCTCAAACAGCCCCATTGTTTCCTATGGGGGAATCGTGCACGAGCACGTTTTTGAGGCTGGCCGCGTCCGTAAGCAACTCTGGTATCGAGAGTTGAAGTTGCGTTAAATATGCTCTACGCTCCTTTTTTGGAGCCTAACGCAGCCATTCTGTGGACTCTCAATACCAGAGTTATTTAAAAGGTGAGGCCAGAAAAAAGCCAGCGTTAGCTACGCGGGTCGTTACCGACAAAACTCTAAATCTAGCCGTAGGTTAGTATATACTATGCCTTAATAAGTTGTGGGAAGGGGAAAGAAATCTATAGGTAACAGGGACCTGGCAACAGCCTGTCAAGGATGAACAGTTAATGAATAAAATAAGCACCATATTTAGTCCCTTCTAAAGAATTTAGGTAATCACCAATATTAGTTAGGTGCTCTGTAGCAAGCATCAACATGCAACATATTAAACAATGTATGAAATCAACTAGCATTAACTTCTATTCCTATATTATTCTTAGACATCAGGCTCAGTAGCCCTCAACGTGGATGTTTTAATAGATGGCAGAGGAGGTTAAAAAAGAACACCCCAATCTGTTCACTGTCCCACCGCAGATGGTTGGCAAAACATGTCTGGGGAACAATCTTTATAGTGAGATTACTATAGTCAAGCGGGTAATTATTACTTCCCCCAGGATATGGGAAGCAGTCAGTCTCTCACCGGTCAGACCCCTCTTTCCACAAGATATGAGCTAAGAGTCGCTGTGATCAGCCAACACCAACCTTGAGAGCCTTCGTCACACAGAGAAGTAGGCATCCAGGTTTCAGCAGCATGTCAAGTAGAATTGGAGACCATTCCTTTCGGGTATGTATAGGTCCCGTTTCCAGCTGCTCGGTGGATGATGCGTTGGGAGCCACATGGGTTAAGAGGAAGGGCAGCACATTTTTCTGGAATTGGGTTTCTTCCCTACAGGGCGTTAATGGGTCCAGATCCCATAAAGAGTCAGTGCAGTCCAACGGGAAAACAGCTGCCCCGTACAGCCCGACATGCTGAGCTCCAAAGGCCTCTGCCTCACAAATATCGATCCGGCGTGTCAGCTTTTCAGTACTCTGCATGTTCTGGAGCTGTCTATCAACTCTGCTTGGCATTGGAAGTGGTGCGGCCTCAACCGGGTACAGAAGGTTATGTCTGGGCTCTACCTCCCCAATCTGGGCCACTGGCTCTGAATTGCCGCCGTTCTGCTCTGGCTGATCCCAGAAGATCTGGAGTGCACCCGCAGTCTGTGAGTAGTTCCAAGAGGACTGCTGGTCTGCTTCTGCATCGCGATGGTGAGGGGCAAAATATGGTGAGTGCTGGGGTCCCAAAAACTCGACCCTCATACGGAGCTCCCCATCTGATGCCCCCCTTATGTATAGCTTCCCGGATCGAGCTGCAGGCTTCATGAAGCATTTCTGTGAAGGCTGCCTTGTGAAATTCAAGGAGCTTGCTGAGCTCCAGTATAATTGCCTCTGTCATCGCAATTACCCAAGGCAGTACTGTTTTTAGGTGTCTTATTGAAAATGATGAGGTGGTTCTTAGAGATAGAATAAGGGCAACAACTGTGTACTGCTAATAACCCAGAATCAGAATACAAAAATCCCGGGGGGGGGTTATATGTGCGGCAGCCTCGACAACACAGAGTAACTGAGTCACAGAGTAGGCCTGCTTGCCATGCGGTCAGCTTCAATGCGGTCTAGCTGAGGAGCATAGGAAGGTCAGTCTATGCGATTATGTCTCACCGACTCCTCTAGGGTACCTTCAGGGCACTTTAACTAATATGTCAGAAACAAAATTATGATTGTTTTGAGAAAAAAAATATAGTTAAAATCAAGTAGGAATCAGGAGCTCTTCCCATATACGTCCTTCCGCAACAGCTGTAGGCTCCGCCCCCCCTACTACTACTTTGATATGATAAGTAAGCTACATTACCCACCCAATCACTACGCAGTTTCTCATGCTCCTTATCTGTGAGGTGCGTCTCTTGGAGGAAAGCAATGTCCGCATTAAGCCTGTGGAGGTGTGTTAAAATAGATTTCCTCTTAACCGGGGAGTTGATGCCCCCCATGTTCCAAGTAATTAATTTAAGAGCCATTATATTATATTATATTATAGGGATATCGATGTGTCAAGGACTGAGTGAATATATTGGGATAGGGTAGAGTGAGGCATAAGAAAGGGAACTTCCGTGGCTTCCCCTTATATATGAGGTAAAATATCTGCCAAAAGCCTATTAGGATATCCCCCATATGGTAGAGGGCAGTAACAAAAATATAGGATTGGGGAACCCGGTTGAGAGATGTGCCAGTCAGATGTCCTAACAAATGAGCCCATGGCATGAGCATGTTTAGATACTCAAGCAGTTTCAATAACAACAAGAACATAGTGGATCTAAATATCATAAATAACATTTTAAACATTTATAGTAGATTAACAGAAATGTGTGAGGCACGTGGATCTTGTACAATTTGTGACACACAACAATAGCAGATATATCTGTTGGGATAAATATAACGCAGTATTCTGTACATACAGTAGGCTATAACCAAGTTATATAGTGTGAGTAAGTGCAAGTGTCTTGACCACCTAAAGACCAGCTGGAGGTCCGACTTGGGATAGAGGAGCCTAACAAATATTCGTGTGTTCGAATCAAATTGCATTGAGATACAACTGGGCACCCTTTTAAGTAACAACAGCATTTTAGACCTCACAACTAGAATGATAGAGCTATGTGTGAGATGTATGAGGCCTACGTAGTCTGAAGTATATGTCAAAAATGTGGGGTTCCACTGGGATAAAGATAATATCTCATTCCATACATATAATGATTTCAAGCCAGGTGGGAGTGTATGCAAATATCCCGCTAGTGGAACCCTTGGTAGGATAATGTAGTAAGCTACAGAGCCCTCAAATTTTTTTATTCCAGTGCCGTTAAATGAGAGGCATACAGTGAACACTAACAGTAACAATAACATCATTTGTGTGCCAGTATCAAATTGCAGTGGGATACTACTGGGCACCCTTTTAAGTAGCAACAGCCTGTTAGACCTCTCTACTAGAATGTTAGAGCTATGTGTGTATGCAAATATCCCGTCATTGGAACCCTTGGTAGGATAATGTAGTAAGCTACAGTGCCCTCAAAATTTTTTATGCGTGTACTGTAAGTAGATGAGAGGAATCCAGTAAACACTAACAACAGTAACAACAACATTTGAAACATTTCAAACATTAAAACACTCAACAAAATTAAACAAATACAGTGTGTATACATTACATATCTTCAACTGAAATGCGACACAATATATGTGCCAGGATACAGTCCATTAAAGCTGTGGTAGTAGACACTCAGGGTGCATCAGCGCACTTTTCTGTGGCCAAGTATAATTCCAAGGCCTGAGGGGAGTGCAAAAGCTTGGGACCAGAGGGAGTAATAAGCCGCAATTTTGCAGGGTATAGTAAGGCCACTTGTCTACCCTGCTCGTGTAGTTTGGAACAATGCGGGGCAAAGTCCCTTCTTTGTTTGGTAATCTCAGCGGAGTAGTCCTGGAACATTAGCAGCTTGTGATCCTCAAAAAGGACCTCTTTCTGCGATCTGTACGCCCTGAGGAGGGCCACCTTCTCCTGAAAGTGGAGACATTTAAAGATTACTTGTCGTGGTTTATTCAGCTGGTCTGCAGGATTGTCGGGACCCACTCGATGAGCTCTCTCTACGTCGTTAGGGAGATGTTCAGCTTGTATGCCTAATACTTGGGGAATGTAGTTGCAACAAATTCCATCAGAACTTTGCCTTTAATTGATTCAGGTACTCCCACAATACGTAGGTTGTTGCGGCGGCTTCTGTTCTCAAGTTCTTCGACCCTGTCCAGTAGATATTGGTTTTGTTTTAGGATTTTTTTGAGTGAGACATCCATGTTAGCTTGTCTATCTTCTGTATCAGAGATGCGTGTTTCTATTACAGTTAAGCAAGAGGAGAACTGTCGCACCTCACTGGTTAGATTATCCATTCCTGCTTGGAGTGAGTCAATCTTTGGTAAAAAAAAAAGATTTTAAGTCCTGCATCAGGGCAGAGTGGTCCCCTTTGTGTGATTGTGATAGCGGTTGATCCGCCCCAGATGGGCTAATTGTATGTAATTCCACCACATGGCGGTTTTTCTTATCAGCCATTTTTGCTCTGCCGCTCATATCATCTGGTAAACAGGGTAAAATCTTGGAGAAGTACTTGTCGACTTTCATGAGAGTATTATTACGAGAAGAGGGGCCAGTATACAGATTGGACATAAAATGTGCACTAGTTTTGAACTGCGCCACTCCTTCAAGTTGATAATCAGAAGTATGCTCTTGTCAGGGTACCGGGCAACAAAGCACAGAAACCTTGGGAATAGTTGTGTGAGTCCCCTTGTCAAAAACAGTCTCAGGAAGTCTGCAAAGTGGATTAAACTTTAATACTCATCTGGAGCCACTTTTTACCAAGCATCCGTATCTGTATGGCTGTCTGTAAAGCCCCAAAGTTGCGTGCAGTCTAGGCCCAAAAAGCTCTTTACTATATGCGTGGCAATCTTATGTCTGCTCTTATTTCAGCAGTTATGCAGTTCCCTTGGCCCAGTATGACCCTTAACTGCCACGAGGTGTAGTACATGTAGTGTTGTTGGTGATGGTTATACTCACGGCACCCTGCGGTGTCTTACGGTTTCTGTCTTGCAGGTATATATGACCTCCGTTATGGTTCACACTTGCACGCTGCTCGTAAATGCTTGATATTCCAGAGAGATGCTCCGCTGTACTTGCGCCTTTACTTTCTCCCCTCAGGCAAGATGGCGTTAGCGATTTCACGGTTTTTGCGTAGTAACTGTCCGGGTGCTGGGGCACTGATGTTATGCCCACACGCTGTTTTGGCCGACAACAACCGATCCCCAGTTGTCAGGGGATCTATAGCTGTATAAGGCTAATGCGTGGGAGCAGTATTTGCGGCTTTAAATAAACTTTTAGCCGCTTCTGTGTCGGAGCTCTCAGTCCCTGCTGCTGCTCGGTAACTCCGCCCCTCCGGAAGTCAAAGAAGGCTTAATTTACAGTACATTGAGAACTTGAAAAACAGTCCTATTGATACTTAGAAACCAGCTATTTAGATGTTTTAAATTGCACTTTTGATATCAAATACCTGGTGTCAGATCGGATAACTACATTATTTGTTTACAAACTAATGCCTAGATTTAGAGTTCTGTGTTAGCCATCAAAACCAGCGTTAGGGGGTCCTAACGCTGGTTTTGTCCTACCGCTGGTATTTAGAGTCTTGTAGGTAAGGGTCTAACACTCACTTTCCAGCCGCGACTTTTCCATACCGCAGATCCCCTTACGTCAATTGGGTATCCTATATTTCAATGGGATCTTTCTAACGCTGGTATTTAGAGTCTTGGCTGAAGTGAGCGTTAGAAATCTAACGATAAGACTCCAGCCGCAGAAAAAAGCCAGGAGTTAAGAGCTTTCTGGGCTAACGCCGGTTCATAAAGCTCTTAAATACTGTGCTCTAAAGTACACTAACACCCATAAACTACCTATGCACCCCTAAACCGAGACCCCCCACATCGCCGCCACTCTATTCAATTTTTTTAACCCCTAATCTGCCGACTGCACACCGCCGCAACCTACATTATCCCTATGTACCCCTAATCTGCTGCCCCTAACATCGCCGACCCCTACATAATATTTATTACCCCCTAATCTGCCCCCCCCAACATCGCCGCTACCTACCTACAATTATTAACCCCTAATCTGCCTACCGGATCTCACCGCTACTATAATAAATGTATTAACCCCTAATCCGCCTCACTCCCGCCTCAAAAACCCTATAATAAATAGTATTAACCCCTAATCTGCCCTCCCTAACATCGCCAACACCTAACTTCAAGTATTAACCCCTAATCTGCCGACCGGACCTCGCCGCTACTCTAATAAATGTATTAACCCCTAAAGCTAAGTCTAACCCTAACCCTAAAACCCCCCTAAGTTAAATATAATTTAAATCTAATGAAATAAAATAAATCTTATTAAATAAATTATTCCTATTTAAATCTAAATACTTACCTGTAAAATAAACCCTAATATAGCTACAATATAATTAATAATTATATAGTAGCTATTTTATGAATAATATTTATTTTACAGACAACTTTGTATTTATTTTAACCAGGTACAATAGCTATTAAATAGTTAATAACTATTTAATAGTTACCTAGTTAAAATAATTAAAAAATTACCTGTAAAATAAATCCTAACCTAAGTTACAATTAAACCTAACACTACACTATCAATAAATTAATTAAATAAACTATCTACAATTAAATCAACTAAACTAAATTACAAAAAAAAAAACACTAAATAACAAAAAATAATTTTTTTTTTAAAGAATTTTAAACTAATTACACCTACTCTAAGCCCCCCAAAATAAAAAAAATGCCCTACCCTATTCTAAAATAAATATTTTACAGCTTTTTTTACCTTACCAGCAATTAAAAGGGCCTTTTGTGCGGCATGCCCCAAAGAATTCTGCTCTTTTGCCTGTAAAAAAACATACAATACCCCCCCCCCAACATTACAACCCACCACCCACATACCCCTAATCTAACCCAAAACCCCCTTAAAAACCTAACACTAAGCCCCTGAAGATCTTCTTACCTTGTCTTCACCACTCCGGGTATCACCGATCCGTCCAGAAGAGGGTCTGAAGTCTTCATCCTATCCGGCAAGAAGAGGTCCAGAAGAGGCTCCGAAGTCTTCATCCTATCCGGCAAGAAGAGGAGATCCGGACCGGCAAACATCTTCATCCAAGCGGCATCTTCTATCTTCTTCCATCCGGCGCAGAGCGGGACCATCTTGAAGCAGCCGACACGGATCCATCCTCTTCTAACGACGTCCTAAGTCCGAATGAAGGTTCCTATAAATGATGTCATCCAAGATGGCGTCCCTCGAATTCCGATTGGCTGATAGGATTCTATCAGCCAATCGGAATTAAGGTAGGAAAAATCTGATTGGCTGATTGAATCAGCCAATCAGATTCAAGTTCAATCGGATTGGCTGATCCAATCAGCCAATCAGATTGAGCTTGCATTCTATTGGCTGTTCCGATCAGCAGAACGTCGTTAGAACAGGATGGATCCGCGTCGGCTGCTTCAAGATGGTCCCGCTCCGCGCCGGATGGAAGAAGATAGAAGATGCCGCTTGGATGAAGATGTTTGCCGGTCCGGATCTCCTCTTCTTGCCGGATAGGATTAAGACTTCGGAGCCTCTTCTGGACCTCTTCTTGCCGGATAGGATGAAGACTTCGGACCCTCTTCTGGACGGATCGGTGATACCCAACGTGATGAAGACAAGGTAGGAAGATCTTCAGGGGCTTAGTGTTAGGTTTTTTTAAGGGGGTTTTGGGTTAGATTAGGGGTATGTGGGTGGTGGGTTGTAATATTGGGGGGGTATTGTATGTTTATTTAAATGCAAAAGAGCTGTTTTCTTTGGGGCATGCCCCGCAAAAGGCCCTTTTAAGGGCTTGTAAGGTAAAAGAGCTGTTAAATTTTTATTTTAGAATAGGGTAGGGCATTTTTTTATTTTGGGGGGCTTTGTTATTTTTTTTAGGGGGCTTAGAGTAAGTGTAATTAGTTTAAAATTCTTGTAATCTTTTTTATTTTTTGTAATTTAGTGTTTTTTTTTGTAATTTAATGTTCGTTTTTTTTTTGTAATTTAGTTTAGTTGATTTAATTGTAGATAATTGTAGGTAGTTTATTTAATTAATTTATTGATAGTGTAGTGTTAGGTTTAATTGTAACTTAGGTTAGGATTTATTTTACAGGTAATTTTGTAATTATTTTAACTAGGTAGCTATTAAATAGTTATTAACTATTTAATAGCTATTGTACCTGGTTAAAATAAATACAAAGTTGCCTGTAAAATAAATATTAATCCTAAAATAGCTACAATATAATTATTATTTATATTGTAGCTATATTAGGGTTTATTTTACAGGTAAGTATTTAGCTTTAAATAGGATTAATTTATTTAATAAGAATTATTTTATTTCGTTAGAATAAAATTATATTTAACTTAGGGGGGTGTTAGGGTTAGACTTAGCTTTAGGGTTTAATACATTTATTAGAGTAGCGGTGAGGTCCGGTCGGCAGATTAGGGGTTAATAATTGTAGGTAGGTGGCGGCGATGTTGGGGGCGGCAGATTAGGGGTTAATAAATATAACAGCAATACCACAATGGCAAAAAATAAGCAATCATAGACCAAGCTAAATCGATGCTGTGTATTTATTGTCACATCAAAAAAGAACAAAGGTTACACCACTCCACACACATCAGCTACATCCAACGCGTTTCCTGCTGCTACTCAGGGATACTCACAGCTGTCTAATTACCCCTTTTATTAGGCTCACTACTCACTCCCAAATTTAAAGGTATATTACCACATACAGATTTAACGGCATATTACCAACATTTAAGTCATTCCATATAAAAGGAGCATAGGTATCACATTCCATTACATAAAATAACAAATATAGATTTACAATTAAGAGTACACGGTACATAGATATATAAATAATAATAACACGATATAGTGGGAGTTACAAATTATACTATATGAATCAGATTGAATTTATATTAAAGAGAACAGATAATATTAATACATTGATGTTCACATATCCAATTTCACAGCGCAACACCTTGCTCAACAATTAGACTTTAAAGGAATTTATATAATATATATAACTAAATGTACTCTCAGACTTAGTATTATATATAATCAATAATACAATATTTGATGAGGGGTTACAATTAATATAAACTACCACTATTAATGAATTATACATATTTCATGTCAATTTTTTTCCTCCCATTGATAGTTATGTTATCCTCCTAAGAAAAGAGATGAATTACAACCATCTTCTAGTTCCATCTTAGTTTCCTATGTATAACTTAACATCTGAATTTTCATTTATGCCTAATGGACTCCCTGTTTTCAAAGTATAGATCCAATAGACTTCTCTCCTATTTAGTGTCTGAGATCTATTACCACCTGTATTTAACTTGGGTACATGATCAATACCTTGAAATGAAAAACAGAATTTATGCTTACCTGATAAATTACTTTCTCTTGTGATGTATCGAGTCCACGGATTCATCCTTTACTTGTGGGATATTCTCCTTCCCAACAGGAAGTATCAAAGAGAGCACACAGCAGAGCTGTCCATATAGCTCCCCCTCCAGCTCCACCCCCCAGTCATTCGACCGAAGGTTAGGAAGAAAAAGGGGAAACCATAGGGTGCAGTGGTGACTGTAGTTTAAACAAAAAAGCTACCTGACTTAATAGCCAGGGCGGGCCGTGGACTCGATACATCACAAGAGAAAGTAATTTATCAGGTAAGCATAAATTCTGTTTTCTCTTGTAAGATGTATCGAGTCCACGGATTCATCCTTTACTTATGGGATACCAATACCAAAGCTTTAGGACACGGATGAAGGGAGGGAACAAGACAGGTATCTTAAATGGAAGGCACCACTGCTTGTAAAACCTTTCTCCCAAAAATAGCCTCCGAAGAAGCAAAAGTATCGAATTTGTAAAATTTGGAAAAAGTATGCAGCGAAGGCCAAGTCGCTGCCTTACAAATCTGTTCAACAGAAGCCTCATTTTTAAAAGCCCATGTGGAAGCCACTGCTCTGGTAGAATGAGCAGTAATTGTTTCGGGAGGCTGGTGGCCAGCAGTCTCATAAGCCAAACGGATGATGCTTTTCAGCCAAAAGGAAAGAGAGGTAGCAGTCGCCTTCTGACCTCTCCTCTTACCAGAATAGATAACAAGCAATGAAGGTGTTTGTCTGAAATCCTTAGTTGCTTGTAAATAGAACTTTAAAGCACGAACCACATCAAGATTGTGTAACAGACGTTCCTTCTTCGAAGGAGGATTAGGACACAGAGAAGGAACAACAATTTCCTGGTTAATATTCTTATTAGACAAAACCTTAGGAAGAAAACCGGGTTTGGTACGCAAAACTACCTTATCTGCATGGAAAACCAGGTAAGGTGAATCACACTGTAAAGCAGATAACTCTGAAACTCTTCGAGTGGAAGAGATAGCTACCAAAAACAAAACTTTCCAAGATAAAAGCTTAATATCTATGGAATATAAAGGTTCAAACGGAACCCCTTGCAGAACTGAAAGAACTAAATTCAGACTCCATGGCGGAGCCTCAGGTCTACAAACAGGCTTGATTCTGACTAAAGGCTGACTAAACGCTTGAACGTCTGGTACCTCTACCAGACGTTTGTGTAAAAGAATAGACAAAGCAGATATCTGTCCTTTTAAGGAACTAGCTGATAATCCTTTCTCCAATCCTTCTTGGAGAAAGGACAATATCCTGGGAATCCTAATCTTACTCCATGAGCAACCCTTGGATTCACACCAAAAAATATATTTTTGCCAAATCTTATGATAGATTTTCCTGGTGACAGGCTTTCTAGCCTTAATCAGGGTATCAATAACTGGCTCAGAGAAACCACGCTTTGATAGAATTAGGCGTTCAATCTCCAAGCAGTCAGACGCAGAGAAATTAGATTTGGATGCTTGAAAGGACCTTGTATTAGAAGGTCCTGCCTCATTGGTAGTGTCCATGGTGGGACAGATGACATGTCCACTAGGTCTGCATACCAGGTCCTGCGTGGCCACGCAGGCGCTATCAGAATCACGAGGCCCTCTCCTGCTTGATTCTGGCAACCAGACGAGGGAGGAGAGGAAATGGTGGAAAAACATAGGCCAGATTGAAGGACCAAGGCGCTGCTAGAGCATCTATCAGCACCGCCTGGGGATCCCAGGACCTGGACCCGTAAAGAGGAATTTTGGTGTTCTGACGGGACGCCATCAGATCCAATTCTGGAATGCCCCATAGCTGAGTCAGCTGGGCAAATACCTCCGGGTGGAGTTCCCACTCCCCCGGGTGAAAAGTCTGATGACTTAGAAATTCCGCCTCCCAGTTGTCTACTCCTGGGATGTGAATTGCTGAGAGATGGCAGGAGTGATCCTCCGCCCACCTGATTATTTTGGTTACTTCCTTCATTGCTAGGGAACTCCTTGTTCCCCCTTGATGATTGACGTAAGCTACAGTCGTGATGTTGTCCGACTGAAATCTGATGAATTTGGCCGCGGCTAGCTGAGGCCATGCCTGAAGCGCGTTGAATATCGCCCTCAGTTCCAGAATGTTTATCGGGAGAAGAGCTTCTTCCCGAGACCATAAGCCCTGAGCTTTCAGGGAGTCCCAGACTGCACCCCAGCCCAACAGACTGGCGTCGGTCGTTACGATGATCCACTCTGGTCTGCGGAAACACATTCCCTGAGACAGGTGATCCTGAGACAACCACCAGAGAAGAGAATCTCTGGTCCCCTGGTCCAGCTGTATTTGAGGAGACAAATCTGCATAATCCCCATTCCACTGTTTGAGCATGCATAGTTGCAGTGGTCTGAGGTGTATCCGTGCAAAAGGGACTATGTCCATTGCCGCTACCATTAATCCGATTGTCTCCATGCACTGAGCTACAGATGGCCGAGGAATGGAATGAAGGGCTCGGCAAGTGGTTAAGAGTTTTAACTTTCTGACCTCCGTCAGAAATATTTTCATTTCTACCGAGTCTATCAGAGTTCCTAGGTAGGAAACTCTTGTGATGGGGGAGAGAGAACTCTTTTTGATGTTCACCTTCCAACCGTGAGACCTCAGAAAGGCCAATACAATTTCCGTGTGAGACTTGGCTCTTTGGAAAGTCGACGCCTGAATTAAGATGTCGTCTAGATAAGGCGCCACTGCTATGCCCCGTGGTCTTAGAACCGCCTGGAGGGACCCTAGCACCTTTGTGAAAATTCTGGGAGCAGTGGCCAACCCGAAAGGAAGAGCCACAAACTGGTAATGCTTGTCCAGAAAGGCGAACCTGAGAAACTGGTGATGATCTTTGTGGATAGGAATGTGCAGATACGCATCCTTTAAATCCACGGTGGTCATATATTGACCCTCCTGGATCATTGGTAAGATTGTCCGAATGGTCTCCATCTTGAATGATGGGACTCTGAGGAATTTGTTTAGAATTTTGAGATCCAGGATTGGTCTGAAAGTTCCTTCTTTCTTGAGAACCACAAACAGGTTTGAGTAAAAACCCAGTCCTTGTTCCGCAATTGGAACTGGGTGGATCACTCCCATTGTATGTAGGTCTTCTACACAGCGTAAGAACGCCTCTTTCTTTGTCTGGTCTGTAGACAGACGAGAAATGTGGAACCTTCCCCTTGGAGGGGAGTCCTTGAATTCTAGAAGATATCCCTGGGTTACAATCTCTAAGGCCCAGGGATCGAGTACATCTCTTGCCCAGGCCTGAGCGAAGAGAGAGAGTCCCGGATCTGGGGCTACCCCTTCATGCTGTCTTAGAGGCAGCTGCAGGCTTCTTGGCCTGTTTACCCTTGTTCCAGCCCTGATAAGGTTTCCAGGCTGACCTGGGTTGGGAAGCGTTACCCTCTTGCTTTGCAGCAGGGGAGGATGAAGCGAGAACGCTCCTGAAATTCCGAAAAGGAACGAAAATTATTTTGTTTGTTCTTTATCTTGAAGGACTTGTCCTGAGGGAGAGCATGGCCTTTTCCCCCAGTGATTTCTGAAATAATCTCTTTCAATTCAGGCCCAAAGAGGGTCTTTCCTTTGAAAGGGATGTTCAAGAGTTTGGATTTTGATGACACATCGGCCGACCAGGACTTTAGCCATAGCACCCTGCGCGCTAAAATGGCGAAACCTGAATTCTTTGCCGCTAACTTAGCTAGTTGGAAAGCGGCATCTGTGATAAAAGAATTAGCCAGCTTAAGAGCCTTAATTCTGTCCATAATGTCCTCATATGAGGTCTCCGTCTGGAGCGCATCTTCCAGCGCCTCGAACCAGAAAGCAGCTGCAGTAGTTACAGGAACAATGCACGCAATAGGTTGGAGAAGAAAACATAATTTATGCTTACCTGATAAATTCCTTTCTTCTGTTGTGTGATCAGTCCACGGGTCATCATTACTTCTGGGATATAACTCCTCCCCAACAGGAAATGCAAGAGGATTCACCCAGCAGAGCTGCATATAGCTCCTCCCCTCTACGTCAGTCCCAGTCATTCGACCAAGAATCAACGAGAAAGGAGTAACCAAGGGTGAAGTGGTGACTGGAGTATAATTTAAAAGATATTTACCTGCCTTAAAACAGGGCGGGCCGTGGACTGATCACACAACAGAAGAAAGGAATTTATCAGGTAAGCATAAATTATGTTTTCTTCTGTTATGTGTGATCAGTCCACGGGTCATCATTACTTCTGGGATACCAATACCAAAGCAAAAGTACACGGATGACGGGAGGGATAGGCAGGCTCATTATACAGAAGGAACCACTGCCTGAAGAACCTTTCTCCCAAAAATAGCCTCCGAAGAAGCAAAAGTGTCAAATTTGTAAAATTTGGAAAAAGTATGAAGCGAAGACCAAGTTGCAGCCTTGCAAATCTGTTCAACAGAGGCCTCATTCTTAAAGGCCCAAGTGGAAGCCACAGCTCTAGTGGAGTGAGCTGTAATTCTTTCAGGAGGCTGCTGTCCAGCAGTCTCATAGGCTAAACGTATTATGCTACGAAGCCAAAAGGAGAGAGAGGTAGCAGAAGCTTTTTGACCTCTCCTCTGTCCAGAATAAACGACAAACAGGGAAGAAGTTTGGCGAAAATCTTTAGTTGCCTGCAAGTAGAACTTGAGGGCACGAACTACATCCAGATTGTGTAGAAGACGTTCCTTCTTTGAAGAAGGATTTGGGCACAAGGATGGAACAACGATCTCTTGATTGATGTTCCTGATAGTGACTACCTTAGGTAAGAACCCAGGTTTAGTACGCAGAACTACCTTGTCTGAGTGAAAAATCAGATAAGGAGAATCACAATGTAAGGCTGATAACTCAGAGACTCTTCGAGCCGAGGAAATAGCCATTAAAAACAGAACTTTCCAAGATAACAATTTTATATCAATGGAATGAAGGGGTTCAAACGGAACACCCTGTAAAACGTTAAGAACTAAATTTAAACTCCATGGCGGAGCAACAGCTTTAAACACAGGTTTGATCCTAGCTAAAGCCTGACAAAAAGCCTGGACGTCTGGATTTTCTGACAGACGCCTGTGTAACAAGATGGACAGAGCTGAAATCTGTCCCTTTAATGAACTAGCTGATAAACCCTTTTCTAAACCTTCTTGTAGAAAAGACAATATCCTAGCGATCCTAACCTTACTCCAGGAGTAACCTTTGGATTCGCACCAGTATAGGTATTTACGCCATATTTTATGGTAAATCCTTCTGGTAACAGGCTTCCTAGCCTGTATCAGGGTATCAATAACCGACTCAGAAAAACCACGTTTTGATAAAATCAAGCGTTCAATTTCCAAGCAGTCAGCTTCAGAGAAGTTAGATTTTGATGTTTGAACGGACCCTGTATCAGAAGGTCCTGTCTTAGAGGTAGAGACCAAGGCGGACAGGATGACATGTCCACTAGATCTGCATACCAAGTCCTGCGTGGCCATGCAGGCGCTATTAGAATCACTGATGCTCTCTCCTGTTTGATTTTGGCAATCAATCGAGGAAGCAGCGGGAAGGGTGGAAACACATAGGCCATCCCGAAGTTCCAAGGTGCTGTCAAAGCATCTATCAGAACCGCTCCCGGATCCCTGGATCTGGACCCGTAGCGAGGAAGTTTGGCGTTCTGGCGAGACGCCATGAGATCTATCTCTGGTTTGCCCCAACTTCGAAGTATTTGGGCAAAGACCTCCGGATGAAGTTCCCACTCCCCCGGATGAAAAGTCTGGCGACTCAAGAAATCCGCCTCCCAGTTCTCCACTCCCGGGATGTGGATTGCTGACAGGTGGCAAGAGTGAGACTCTGCCCAGCGAATTATCTTTGATACTTCCATCATTGCTAGGGAGCTTCTTGTCCCTCCTTGATGGTTGATGTAAGCTACAGTCGTGATGTTGTCCGACTGAAACCTGATGAACCCCCGAGTTGTTAATTGGGGCCAAGCCAGAAGGGCATTGAGAACTGCTCTCAATTCCAGAATGTTTATTGGAAGGAGACTCTCCTCCTGATTCCATAGTCCCTGAGCCTTCAGAGAATTCCAGACAGCGCCCCAACCTAGTAGGCTGGCGTCTGTTGTTACAATTGTCCAGTCTGGCCTGCTGAATGGCATCCCCCTGGACAGGTGTGGCCGATAAAGCCACCATAGAAGAGAATTTCTGGTCTCTTGATTCAGATTCAGAGTAGGGGACAAATCTGAGTAATCCCCATTCCACTGACTTAGCATGCACAATTGCAGCGGTCTGAGGTGTAGGCGTGCAAAAGGTACTATGTCCATTGCCGCTACCATTAAGCCGATCACCTCCATGCATTGAGCTACTGACGGGTGTTGAATGGAATGAAGGACACGGCATGCATTTTGAAGCTTTGTTAACCTGTCTTCTGTCAGGTAAATCTTCATTTCTACAGAATCTATAAGAGTCCCTAAGAATGGGACTCTTGTGAGAGGAAAAAGAGAACTCTTCTTTTCGTTCACTTTCCATCCATGCGACCTTAGAAATGCCAGAACTAGCTCTGTATGAGACTTGGCAGTTTGAAAGCTTGAAGCTTGTATTAGAATGTCGTCTAGGTACGGAGCTACCGAAATCCCTCGCGGTCTTAGTACCGCCAGAAGGGCACCCAGAACCTTTGTGAAGATTCTTGGAGCCGTAGCCAATCCGAATGGAAGAGCTACAAACTGGTAGTGCCTGTCTAAGAAGGCAAACCTTAGATACCGGTGATGATCTTTGTGGATCGGTATGTGAAGGTAAGCATCTTTTAAATCCACTGTGGTCATGTACTGACCCTTTTGGATCATGGGTAAGATTGTCCGAATAGTTTCCATTTTGAACGATGGAACTCTTAGGAATTTGTTTAGAATCTTTAAATCTAAGATTGGCCTGAAAGTTCCCTCTTTTTTGGGAACCACAAACAGGTTTGAGTAGAACCCTTGTCCTTGTTCCGACCGCGGAACCGGATGGATCACTCCCATTAATAACAGATCTTGTACACAGCGTAGAAACGCTTCTTTCTTTATCTGGTTTGTTGATAACCTTGACAGATGAAATCTCCCTCTTGGGGGAGATAATTTGAAGTCTAGAAGGTATCCCTGAGATATGATCTCTAGTGCCCAGGGATCCTGAACATCTCTTGCCCAGGCCTGGGCGAAGAGAGAAAGTCTGCCCCCCACTAGATCCGGTCCCGGATCGGGGGCATTCGGTTCATGCTGTCTTTGGGGCAGCAGCAGGTTTCCTGGCCTGCTTGCTCTTGTTCCAGGACTGGTTAGGCTTCCAGCCTTGCCTGTAACGAGCAACAGCTCCTTCCTGTTTTGGTGCAGTGGAGGTTGATGCTGCTCCTGTTTTGAAATTCCGAAAGGGACGAAAATTAGACTGTCTAGCCTTAGCTTTGGCTTTGTCTTGAGGTAGGGCGTGGCCCTTACCTCCTGTAATGTCAGCGATAATTTCTTTCAAACCGGGCCCAAATAAAGACTGCCCCTTGAAAGGTATATTAAGTAATTTGGACTTAGAAGTAACATCAGCTGACCAGGATTTTAGCCACAGCGCCCTACGTGCCTGTATGGCGAATCCTGAGTTCTTAGCCGTGAGTTTGGTTAAATGTACTACGGCCTCCGAAATGAATGAATTAGCTAGTTTAAGGACTCTAAGCCTGTCCGTAATGTCGTCTAGCGTAGATGAACTAAGGTTCTCTTCCAGAGACTCAATCCAAAATGCTGCCGCAGCCGTAATCGGCGCGATACATGCAAGGGGTTGCAATATAAAACCTTGTTGAACAAACATTTTCTTAAGGTAACCCTCTAATTTTTTATCCATTGGATCTGAAAAAGCACAGCTATCCTCCACCGGGATAGTGGTACGCTTAGCTAAAGTAGAAACTGCTCCCTCCACCTTAGGGACCGTTTGCCATAAGTCCCGAGTGGTGGCGTCTATTGGAAACATCTTTCTAAATATTGGAGGGGGTGAGAACGGCACACCGGGTCTATCCCACTCCTTAGTAACAATTTCAGTTAGTCTCTTAGGTATAGGAAAAACGTCAGTACTCGCCGGTACCGCAAAGTATTTATCCAACCTACACAGTTTCTCTGGTATTGCAACGGTGTTACAATCATTGAGAGCTGCTAAGACCTCCCCTAATAATACACGGAGGTTCTCCAATTTAAATTTAAAATTTGAAATATCTGAATCCAATCTGTTTGGATCAGAACCGTCACCCACAGAATGAAGCTCTCCGTCCTCATGCTCTGCAAGCTGTGACGCAGTATCAGACATGGCCCTAGTATTGTCAGCGCACTCTGTTCTCACCCCAGAGTGATCACGCTTGCCTCTTAGTTCTGGTAATTTAGACAAAACTTCAGTCATAACAGTAGCCATATCTTGTAATGTTATTTGTAATGGCCGCCCAGATGTACTAGGCGCCATAATATCACGCACCTCCCGGGCGGGAGATGCAGGTACTGCCGCGTGAGGCGAGTTAGTCGGCATAACTCTCCCCTCGCTGTTTGGTGAAATTTGTTCACATTGTACAGATTGACTTTTATTTAAAGTAGCATCAATACAGTTAGTACATAAATTTCTATTGGGCTCCACCTTGGCATTGGAACAAATGACACAGATATCTTCCTCTGAGTCAGACATGTTTAACACACTAGCAATAAACTTGCAACTTGGTTATAATCTTTTTTAGCAAAAACGTACTGTGCCTCAAAGAGGTACTAAACGATTAAATGACAGTTGAAATAATTAACTGGAAAACAGTTATAGCATCAAACTTTGAAACAACACAACTTTTAGCAAAGGTTTGTTCCCATTAGTAAAATAACAATAATTTGACATAAAATTACAGAGCAACGTTTTTTATTCACAGTCAATATAAAATTCTCACAGCTCTGCTGAGAGAATCTACCTCCCTCCAAAGAAGTTTGAAGACCCCTGAGATCTGTCAGAGATGAACCGGATCATGCAGGAAATATAAGAGTAGCTGACTGGAAATTTTTGATGCGTAGCAAAGAGCGCCAAAAACGGCCCCTCCCTCTCACACACAGCAGTGAAGAGAAACGAAACTGTCACAATTAAAAGCAAACAACTGCCAAGTGGAAAATAATGCCCAAATATTTATTCACTCAGTACCTCAGCAATGCAAACGATTCTACATTCCAGCAAAAACGTTTAACATGATAATACTTATTAAAAGGATTAGTGACTTTTAACAGAGTAGTTCCGATGAAATACCATCCCCAGAATACTGAAGTGTATACATACATGTCATTATAACGGTATGGCAGGATTTTCTCATCAATTCCATTCAGAAAATAAAAACTGCTACATACCTCAATGCAGATTCATCTGCCCGCTGTCCCCTGATCTGAAGCTTTTACCTCCCTCAGATGGCCGAGAACAGCAATATGATCTTAACGACTCCGGTTAAAATCATAGTAAAAAACTCTGGCAGATTCTTCCTCAAACTCTGCCAGAGAAGTAATAACACGCTCCGGTGCTATTGTAAAATAACAAACTTTTGATTGAAGTCATAAAAACTAAGTATAATCACCATAGTCCTCTCACACATCCTATCTAGTCGTTGGGTGCAAGAGAATGACTGGGACTGACGTAGAGGGGAGGAGCTATATGCAGCTCTGCTGGGTGAATCCTCTTGCATTTCCTGTTGGGGAGGAGTTATATCCCAGAAGTAATGATGACCCGTGGACTGATCACACATAACAGAAGAAAACCTTGTTGAACAAAAATGTTCTTAAGTAAACCCTCTAATTTGTTATCCATAGGGTCTTTGAAAGCACAACTGTCTTCAATTGGTATGGTTGTGCATTTAGCAAGTGAAGAAATAGCCCCCTCCACCTTAGGGATCGTCCGCCACGAGTCCCGCATGGGGTCAGATATGGGGAACATTTTCTTAAAAACAGGAGGGGGAACGAAGGGAATACCTGGTCTATCCCACTCCCTAGTAACGATATCCGCAATCCTCTTAGGGACCGGGAACACATCAGTGTAAACAGGAACTTCCAGCTACTTGTCCATTTTACACAATTTCTCTGGAACCACCATAGGGTCGCAGTCATCCAGAGTAACTAATACCCCCTGAGCAATAAGCGGCGGTGTTCTAGTTTAAATTTAAAAGCCAATATATCTGCATCTGTCTGAGGAGAAACCTTTCCTGAATCGGAAATTTCTCCCTCAGACAGCAAATCCCTCACCCCAACTTCAGAGCGTTGTGAGGGTATATCGGATACGGCTACTAAAGCGTCAGAATGCTCATTATTTGTTCTTAAAACAGAGCTATCACGCTTTGCAGGTAACACGGGCAGTTTAGATAAGAACTCTGAGACGGTATTATTCATAACTGCCGCCAAGTCTTGCAAGGTAAAAGAGCTAGACGCACTAGAGGTGCTAGGCGTCGTTTGAGCGGGCGTAACTGGTTGTGACACTTGGGGAGAGGTTGACGGGCTAACCTCGTTACCTTCTGTCTGAGAATCATCTTGGGCCACATTTTTAAGTGTAACAATATGTTCTTTAAATTGAATAGACATATCAGTACAAGTGGGACACATTCTGAGAGGGGGTTCCACCATGGCTTCTAAACACATTGAACAAGGATTTTCCTTGGTGTCAGACATGTGAAACAAACTAGTAGTAAAACAAGCAGGCTTGGAAATCACTTTAATCAAGTAAAAACACACTTTGAAAAAAACGTTACTGTGCCTTTAAGAGATAAAAAAGGCACACAATTTTGCAAAACAGTGAAAAGATGCAGCAAATTTTTCGAAATTTTTACAGTATGTACCTAAAGCATTAGTAAGATTGCACCACTAGCAATAAAAACGATTAACCCCTTAATGCCCAAACCGGATAGACAGTAAGCCAAAAAAAAAACAGTTAAATAACATTCAGGACCATGCCACAGCTCTGCTGTGGCCCTACCTGCCCTTAGGAACCAGATTTGTGGGGAAAAAGCTTCTTATAGGCCCTCCATGTAAAACAGCCTGAACTTCTAGTCAAATATAACTGCGCATCTGAAGCGCAAAATTAGGCCCCTCCCACCTCACTACGGTGCTTGTGAGGCCTAAAGAAACACTCCAAAGTGTTTTAATATTAGCCATGTGGGTAACAACCCCTGAAAGAAACCCAAAGGAACCTTCAAAGTGTCTAAAAAAACCAATATTTTCAATAAAACCGTTTGCCTTGAAAGTAGTGTCAACCAGCATAAACTAGCCCTGTTATGCAAGCTTGAAATTCCATACTTAGTCTCTGAATACAGCTTACCCTTCCCTCATGGGGATATTATCAGTCTTCTTTAGCATTATCACAGTCTTGTCTAGAAAAAAAAAAGACTGAACATACCTTATTGCAGCCTAACCTGCAAATCGTTCCCCCCAACTGAAGTTTTCTTGTACTCCTCAGTCCTTTGTGGGAACAGCAGTGGATTTTAGTTACAACATGCTAAAATCATCTTCCTCCCTGCAGAAATCTTCGTCTCCTTTCTGCTAGAGAGTAAATAGTACACACCGGTACCATTTAAAATAACAAAATCTTGCTTGTAGAAAATAAAAACTACATTTATTTACCACATTCACTTTACCCTTCCGATTGCTTAGAGCCGGCAAAGAGAATGACTGGGGGGTGGAGCTGGAGGGGGAGCTATATGGACAGCTCTGCTGTGTGCCCTCTTTGCCACTTCCTGTTGGGAAGGAGAATATCCCACAAGTAAAGGATGAATCCTTGGACTCGATACATCTTACAAGAGAAATAAAGTGTTGATGTATTTCAATTCACATTTATCAAAATTAGCACTTCTCCTATGTTGAGCAAAGTGTTTCGCTACTGGTGTCTTAGGTACTTCACTTTCAAGAGACAGCAAATGTTCTCTCACTCTATCTTTGAGCATACGTGTTGTTCTACCAGTATATTGAAAAAAGCAAAGTTTACAAGTGATGAGATACACTATATATCTATAATTACAGTTAAGGTGGTGGTTCACCATGTATTCATTACCTGTTACTGTGGAGTTAAAAATATCACTCCTAATAAGATATTTACATGATTTGCATGGTGTACCACCACATCTATAATTCCCATTCTTCTTTTTCAGCCACATCCTATCATCCCTTTTCTCTTTGATAGAATTTTTTTGTTTAAGACTATTTTCTATAGTTTCAGCTTTCCTTGATACACATCTAATTCCTTTATCTATGACTGCCTTAAGTTTAAGATCATTTTTTAATAATGGACTAAATTTCTGAATAATTTTACAGATTTCCGAATATTGCCTACTGTATTTAGTAGAAAAGGTTAAACTGTCCATATTTCCTGACCCTTGATCTTGTTTACATTTATCTTGTAATAGGGACTTCCTATCCATAGCATTAACTTCCTCCATAGTTTTTTCCAGGTCTTTTTTCTTATAACCCCTGTCTATCAATCTCTCCATTAAGCTATTTGCTTGGACAGAAAAAAAATTCTCACTACTATAGTTTCGCTTTAGGCGCATAAACTGGCCTTTTGGAATTCCCTTTTTCACACTATAGGGATGGCCAGAATCTGCCCTAAGTATGGTATTACCTGATGTTTTCTTTCTAAATATTTCTGTATTGATGTATCCTTTACTTACATCTCCTTTTATCGTCAAGTCTAAATAATTAACACTACTCTCTGAGCTATAGAATGTGAACCTCAAGTTGTTCTTATTATCATTTAGATATCTCATAAATTGTTCTATAGTAAGATCATCATTTTTCCATCATCATTTTTCCAAACTATCAACAAATCGTCTATAAATCTTGTATAGAATTGAATACTTTTTTGAAAGGGATTACTGATAGTAAATATTTTATTCAATTCAAAATATCCAAGATATAAATTAGCGTACGAGGGGGCGAATTTCGCCCCCATTGCCGTACCCTGATTTTGTACGTAGAAGCAGCCTTCAAATAGAAAATAGTTGTGAGTTAGAAGAAATTGCACAATATCTACAATATAATCAATAAAACAAGTCTCAAAGCTAGTATATATATGTAGCATTTCACTAAGTGCAATAAGACCCTCCCTATGCGGTATACAAGAGTATAACGATTCTACATCTATAGTCGAAAATATAGATTCTGTATCCCATTTAAGGTCTTCTAACTTTCGTAATAGATGTTTCGTATCCCTTAAATATCCTGGTACACCATGCAAATCATGTAAATATCTTATTAGGAGTGATATTTTTAACTCCACAGTAACAGGTAATGAATACATGGTGAACCACCACCTTAACTGTAATTCTAGATATATAGTGTATCTCATCACTTGTAAACTTTGCTTTTTTTCAATATACTGGTAGAACGACACGTATGCTCAAAGATAGAGTGAGAGAACATTTGCTGTCTCTTGAAAGTGAAGTACCTAAGACACCAGTAGCGAAACACTTTGCTCAACATAGGAGATGTGCTAATTTTGATAAATGTGAATTGAAATACCTCAACACTTTATTTTCATTTCAAGGTATTGATCATGTACCCAAGTTAAATACAGGTGGTAATAGATCTCAGACGCTAAATAGGAGAGAAGTCTATTGGATCTATACTTTGAAAACAGGGAGTCCATTAGGCATAAATGAAAATTCAGATGTTAAGTTATACATAGGAAACTAAGATGCAACTAGTAGATGGTTGTAATTCATCTCTTTTCTTAGGAGGATAACATAACTATCAATGGGAGGAAAAAAATTGACAGGAAATATGTATAATTCATTAATAGTGGTAGTTTATATTAATTGTAACCCCTCATCAAATATTGTATTATTGATTATATATAATATTAAGTCTGAGAGTACATTTAGTTATATATATTATATAAATGCCCTTAAAGTCTAATTGCTGAGCAAGGTGTTGCGCTGTGAAATTGGATATGTGAACATCAATTTATTAATATTATCTGTTCTCTTTAATATAAATTCAATCTGATTCATATAGTATAATTTGTAACTCCCACTATATCGTGTTATTATTATTTATATATCTATGTACAGTGTACTCTTAATTGTAAATCTATATTTGTTATTTTATGTAATGGAATGTGATACCTATGCTCCTTTTATATGGAATGACTTAAATGTTGGTAATATGCCGTTAAATCTGTATGTGGTAATATACCTTTAAATTTGGGAGTGAGTAGTGAGCCTAATAAAAGGGGTAATTAGACAGCTGTGAGTATCCCTGACGAAGTGCTGTTTAGCAGCAGGAAACGCGTTGGATGTAGCTGATGTGTGTGGAGTGGTGTAACCTTTGTTCTTTTTTGATGTGACAATAAATACACAGCATCGATTTAGCTCGGTCTATGATTGCTTATTTTTCGCCATTGTGGTATTGCTGGATTCTTTTTTGGTGTGTGAGATACACCGCAGAGATTTCTAAGATACAGGTTCTGCACTGAACAGACGCTATCCGGGGAGGAGGAGGAGTACCTAGAAACTTTCCACTATCCCGCAGCGTGGGGCCGGATAACTGTGAGTAACCTGGGTTGTTGTTTTCTTCAACACACAAAGTTAACTCGACACCATTAATATATCTCCAAGTTGATTACTTGTAATACATTATATTATACTGAGGTACCGGAGGATTATGGTGTTTATATGAGTGTATAAACCCACATGGGAGAAATATATAATATTGCAGTGTGCTTAAGAAATGCACCCAGCTGAACATGTATACATTTAACACTACATGTATACTTGGAAACATGAGTGTTATCAGTAAGAACTTTGCAACAATTTGAATTCCTGTAAAATACCGGGTTGTGGTAACAATACATGAGAGACTACAAGCTTGTTTAAAATAAACAAGATTTCTGTTTTTGGTTAAGGTGGATACAATCCTTATGGCTTATATACGCAGTTTTGCAACAGTGTGTCTTTAGTTAATAAATATAGGGGTCGGCGGTGTTAGGGGCAGCAGATTAGGGGTACATAGGGATAACGTAGGGATAACGTAGGTTGCGGCGGTGTACGGAGCGGCAGATTAAGGGTTAAAAATAATATGCAGGGGTCAGCGATAGCGGGGGCGGCAGATTAGGGGTTAATAAGTGTAAGGCTAGGGGTGGTTAGACTCGGGGTACATGTTAGGGTGTTAGGTGCAGACTTAGGAAGTGTTTCCCCATAGGAAACAATGGGGCTGCGTTAGGAGCTGAACGCTGCTTTTTTGCAGGTGTTAGGTTTTTTTTCAGCTCAAACGGCCCCATTGTTTCCTATGGGGGAATCGTGCACGAGCACGTTTTTGAAGCTGGCCGTGTCCGTAAGCAACGCTGGTATTGAGAGTTGCAGTGGCGGTAAATATGCCTGTACGCTCCCTTTTTGGAGCCTAACGCAGCCCTTCAGAGAACTCTAAATACCAGCGTTGTTTAAAAGGTGCGGGGGGAAAAAACCACGCGTAGCTAACGCACCCCTTTGGCCGCAAAACTCTAAATCTAGGCGTAAATAATAAAGTATGAATTTTTGCACATGTCTAGTAAATTCTTTATAGTTAAAGTACAGGAAGAAAATAAGCACCTTACAGACGCACTCACTTAGTATACAATTTACATCACTCAGAATTGATAATACAGAATTTAAAACTTAACCTTTAATATCAACTATTACAAATGGAGTAAACAGCTTACTCACACAGTACATATAATAACCCTAAAGTATAAACATAGGGAATAAACCCTCTTCCCCATGAACATATCACAAAACCACAAAATACAAGTAAAGGTTTGAGTGCAGTTATGGAGCAATTTGCCACAGTTGTCCCATCATACAAATGCCACCTGAAACAAAAGGATCCTAATCTAGATAAGAAGGACACAGTAATTAACTATATTTTAGGTGGCGATTGTATGATTATTAAAACTGGTTGGGTCTGGGCCTCAAAACTCTGCAAAAATTACTCAGTGTTATCTCTCAGCAAGTAATTTTACATAGACGATACGTCAAGGGGGGGTGGGGGGCTTAAAAATGCCAGATGTGCATTTTGCCCACAAGCTCTTAGTGGATATTATTTGGTTAATTTTTTTGTCCACACATTTATTTGTTATAGTAAATTATTTATGCCTTGATAAAAAATATAATGTTCTAATTCTTGAGAGTATTTATTGTTAAATGTTTGTAGTACACTACAGGTTACATCCTATGGGACCGTCTAAAAGGATATGAAACCCATTTTTGTTCTTTCAGGATTTAGATAGAACATTGCAGGCATTTTTAAATGATTTTCCAATTTACTCCTATTATCAAAGGGACAGTAAAGTCATAATTAGACATTCATGATTTAGACTGAACATACCATTTTAAACAATTTTGCTTCCTTCTCTTGTTATTATTTGCTGAAAGGTTTATTTAGGGCCGCGTTCGGGCAGCGCTCCAAGCAAACTGGAACTCGCTTGGAGCGTTTTCTTGCAAGTGAGAGGCTGGGCGTTTTTTTAATGCTCTGCTGACTTAAGTCCAAGCGCTTCCAGCGTGCTGGAAAAGCTGGGACTTTTCAGAGCAAGCTTAGACGCTTGACAACATGGCAGCCTCCACACACGTGTTGCTCATGGAGGCTGCCATGTTTGTATATATATATAAAAGCATCTAGACCTGAGTTTCTATGGCAACAGACCACAGTACGGGAGATGTGTAGTTACAAAAACTAAAAATCTAATTTATTCAAAGTTAAAATAAACCGCATGTGCAATCCAAAAAATAGAAAGATGTCACAGATGAAAATGTTGTTTATTAGTTTTGTTGTAGACTGCAATATATATATATATATATATATATATATATATATATATATATATATATATATATATATATATATATATATATGTTGTAAACAAGCTACACATATGTTCAACCCTCTGCAGGCCATTGGCTATTTATTAGCCCTATTTAGTAACAAATAGGGCTAATAAATAGCCAATGGGCTGCAGAGGGTTAAGCATGTGTGTAGCTTGTTTACAACATATATATATATATAGTTATTTATTACTGTTACCCTTGACGTGTGCAAGTAGGGGCTGTATAATACTACAAGGGAGCTTAAACGTTCGCATGCGCAAAATCCATTATTGTGCAGCAGATCCCTTTGTGCATGCAAACGTTTTTTCTAAGCTCCCTTGCTTGTGAAGTCACCTAGCGCCACGTCATCACTGGAGTAGAAGTGCCTCCACTAGCTCCTGAGCGCTGGCCGAACGCGGACTATGAAAGTTAAGGAGCAGCAAAGAACCTAGGTTCTAGCAGCTTATTGGTGGCTACATATACATGCCTATTGTCATTGGCTCACCAATGTGCTTGGTTAGAAACCAGTTGTGCATTGCTGCTTCTTCAACAAGAGAATGAAGCAAATTTGATAATACAAGTAAACTAGTTTCAACTGTTTAAAATTGTATATTCTACCTAAATCGTGAAAGAAAAATGTTGGTTTCATGTCCCTTTAATTCCCTTGATATACTTTGCTGAAGTCCCAAAACGCATCAACATTTAAAAGTACAGTTAAACTCATAATAAAATTATCTTATATATATAAAAAATGTGTTATAAAAAAAAAGACTGCAAAGGGCTTTAACATAGATATACATACCCATGTCTGAATATGTATATGTGTGTGTAATTTATATATACTGTATGTATATATATATGTATATATTTATATGTGTGTACATATGTATTTATATGTGTATATACAGTGTATATAATGAAAAGGAAAGTTCCGTACCAGCTACACATGCACCTCCTGTGCATCAATATATCACACAGCGATCACCAACAAACCCCCACCTTGTCAGGTGCAGGTGCAAATGGAAAAAGAAGGCAATACCTCAATCCTCAGTGCACCCGGAGCTATGCTCATATCCCCTTGTGACGGTAAGTGAGCTGGATATCTCTGCCTTCCTACGCCAGGTACTTTCAAGCTGTAGCGTCCTCACCTCTCGTGGCGTCTTCCTTCTGCGTATCCCTCCGCTCTAACTTGTCCTCGACCAGTGACGTCATCAGGGGAAATAGGTAAGGTGAATCGCTGGTAAGGACAAATAATCACAGCAGCAACCTGGACAAGCTGGTAGCTATAATAGGCAAAAAAAAAAGGCTGGTTCTGTAAAAACACCACATTTTTTGGGACAACTTTAAAAGATCCAAATGGATGAAACAACAACATCACAAAGTTCAGAGCGCAAAAAAATTACTTCTAGCAGTTTTAATGCTTGAACATCCACAATAAATGTTTATTAAAGGGACAGTGTACTGTAAAATTATCTTCCCTTTAATTTGTCTCTACCTGCTTGAGTGTATTCAAATGTTTACACATAGTTTTTCCCTTTTTTTTGACATTTGAAACAGCTGATTTTGCCTGTGGTATCCCCAACTTTACTTAAAAGCACAAGCACAATTTTTGGCCAAAATATTTTTTTAATGTTGCTTTAAACTCAGCTGATTTAAAAAAAATAAATTGTTATTTTATTAAACAAGTTAAAGTGATGGTAAATCCTAGTGTTTAAAAAACGCTAGAATTAACCAACACCAGAATTAATTCACAAGTTTTAAAAAAAACTGTTTAAAAGTCACCTTTATTTCGCTGTGGCTTCACTGCTAACCTAAAAAACGCTGGAAGCCCACAGCACAGCTCAATTATTTTCAACAAGGTGATGTTTACTTTTCACTTCTTAGCCAATAGCCGTGCTAGCATACTTTACAGTGCCATATGGCTAGCACGGCTATTGGCTAAGAGGTAGAAACATCACCTCTTTAAAAAAATGTACCTGTGCCATAGGCTCTTAGGTTAGCAGTGAAGCCGCAACAACATAAAGGTGAAGTTTACACTCTTGAATGAAATTCCCCTTTATTTTTTAGTGCTGGTAAATCCTAGTGTTTTTTATATGCCAGGATTTAACATCACTTTAACATTCTGAGAATAGGTTGAATTTTAAGTAAGTTCATTAGAGTGTGAGTGACCTTTGTGAACTTTTTATAAAGAGAATTGGCTATACATTCAGAAATTTGTTAATTGATTCCAATGCTTTTAACCCATATTCCAGTCAAACATATAGGTGTATATTCTAGTCTTGAATAAAAAAATGATCAAATCTGCATTTAGAATTTAGCTTATAACTATCAATGAGCATTTGTTTGATAATAAAATACAATGAACAAAATTAAATTGTTTTTAATTATTATAGAATGTCCCTCTAATGCAGGGTTCTTCAAATGTTTTTTTGTTCCCAAGACCCAGTGCAATGATACCACATGCCTTAATTACCCTATTTTTATACTTGGTTTGAAAATTTCTGAAGTAATATACAAGATAGCTGCGACAAAGTGACTAAAATGTTTGTGTACTTTTATTCCTGATTGTAGTCAAACTTGAAAGTATTGTAACAGGTAATAACACACAAACTCATACAACACTCACACTCTCATACAACACACACACACACCACATAATCTCATACAACACACACACACGCCACATAATCTCATACAACACACACACACCACATAATCTCATATAACACACACACCACATAATCTCATACAACACACACACCACATAATCTCATACAACACACACACACACCACACAATCTCATACAACACACACACCACATAATGTCATACAACACACACACCACATAATCTCATACAACACACACACCACATAATCTCATACAACACACACACCACATAATGTCATACAACACACACCACATAATCTCATACAACACACACACCACATAACCTCATACAACACACACCCACACACCACATAATCTCATACAACACACACACACCACATAATCTCATACAACACACACCACATAATCTAATATAACACACACACACACACACAACACATACAATCATATAACACACACACAAACACACTCTCATACAGCACAAACAAAAACACACCCTTATACAACAAACACATACACACACTCTCATAAACACACACTCACTCTCATAAAACACACAGACACAACATAATCTCCTATAACACACACACACAACACCATACACTCATATAATACACCCTCATACAACACACACACTTATATAACACACACATAAATACACCCTTATACAACACACACATACACACCCTCTCATAAACACACACTCACTCTCATACAACACACACCGCACTCTCATACAACACACACACCACACTCTCATATATGTTGTATACCTCCTCGCGACCCAGTAAACATACGGCTAGATTTAGAGTTCTGCGGCCAAAGGGGTGCGTTAGCTACGCTGGCTTTTTTTCTCCCGCACCTTTTAAATACCGCTGGTATTTAGAGTTCACAGAAGGGCTGCGTTAGGCTCCAAAAAGGGAGCGTAGAGCATATTTACCGCCACTGCAACTCTAAATACCAGCGTTGCTTACGGACGTGGCCAGCTTCAAAAACGTGCTCGTGCACGATTCCCCCATAGGAAACAATGGGGCTGTTTGAGCTGAAAAAAAACCTAACACTTGCAAAAAAGCAGCGTTCAGCTCCTAACGCAGCTACATTGTTTCCTATGGGGAAACACTTCCTAAGTCTGCACCTAACACCCTAACATGTAACCCGAGTCTAAACACCCCTAACCTTACACTTATTAACCCCTATTCTGCTGCCCCCGCTATCGCTGACCCCTGCATATTATTATTAACCCCTAATCTTCCGCTCCGTACACCGCCGCAACCTACATTATACCTATATACCCCTAATCTGCTGCCCCTAACACCGCCGACCCCTATATTATATTTATTAACCCCTAATCTGCCGCCCCCAACGTCGCCACCACCTACCTACAATAATTAACCCCTAATCTGCCGACCGGATCTCACCGCTACTATAATAAATGTATTAACCCCTAAAGCTAAGTCTAACCCTAACACTAACACCCCCCTAAATTAAATATAATTTTAATCTAACGAAATAAATTAACTCTTATTAAATAAATTATTCCTATTTAAAGCTAAATACTTACCTGTAAAATAAACCCTAATATAGCTACAATATAAATTATAATTATATTGTAGCTATTTTAGGATTTATATTTATTTTACAGGCAACTTTGTAATTATTTTAACCAGGTACAATAGCTATTAAATAGTTAATAACTATTTAATAGTTACCTAGTTAAAATAATTACAAAATTACCTGTAAAATAAATCCTAACCTAAGTTACAATTAAACCTAAAACTACACTATCAATAAATTAATTTTCCTACCTTAATTCCGATTGGCTGATAGAATCCTATCAGCCAATCGGAATTCGAGGGACGCCATCTTGGATAACGTCCCTTAAAGGAACCTTCATTCTTCAGTTGGACGTCGAACGAAGAGGATGGATCCGCGCCAGAGGTCTTCAAGATCAGCCGTTCGTCATCCGATGGAACAACATAGAAGATGCGGCTTGGATGAAGATGTTTGCCGGTCCGGATGTCCTCTTCTGCCCGGATAGGATGAAGATTTCTTCCTGAAGATGGACTTCTTCATTTGCCGCTTGGATCCAGACTTCAGCCGGAGGATGGACGTCACTCTTCAGCCCCTGCTTGGGCTTGGATGAAGATTTCGGAGGCTCTTCTGGACAGATCGGGACCCGGCGTGGTGAAGACAAGGTAGGGAGATCTTCAGGGGCTTAGTGTTAGGTTTATTTAAGGGGGGTTTGGGTTAGATTAGGGGTATGTGGGTGGTGGGTTGTAATGTTGGGGGGGGGTATTGTATGGTTTTTTTTACAGGCAAAAGAGGTGAATTCTTTGGGGCATGCCCCGTAAAGGGCCCTTTTCAGGACTGGTAAGGTAAAAGAGCTTTTCTATTTTAATTTTAGAATAGGGTAGGGCATTTTTTTATTTTGGGGGGCTTTGTTATTTTATTAGGGGGCTTAGAGTAGGTGTAATTAGTTTAAAATTGTTGTAATATTTTTCTAATGTTTGTAAATATTTTTTTATTTTTTGTAACTTAGTTCTTTTTTATTTTTTGTACTTTAGTTAGTTTATTTAATTGTATTTATTTGTAGGTATTGTATTTAATTAATTTATTGATAGTGTAGTGTTAGGTTTAATTGTAGGTAATTGTAGGTATTTAATTTAATTTATTTATTGATAGTGTAGTGTTAGGTTTAATTGTAGATAATTGTAGGTATTTTATGTAATTAATTTATTGATAGTGTAGTGTTAGGTTTAATTGTAACTTAGGTTAGGATTTATTTTACAGGTAATTTTGTAATTATTTTAACTAGGTAACTATTAAATAGTTATTAACTATTTAATAGCTATTGTACCTGGTTAAAATAAATACAAAGTTGCCTGTAAAATAAATATAAATCCTAAAATAGCTACAATATAATTATAATTTATATTGTAGCTATATTAGTGTTTATTTTACAGGTAAGTATTTAGATTTAAATAGGATTAATTTATTTAATAAGAGTTAATTTATTTTGTTAGATTTAAATTATATTAAACTTAGGGGGGTGTTAGTGTAAGGGTTAGACTTAGCTTTAGGGGTTAATCCATTTATTATAGTAGCGGTGTGGTCCAGTCGGCAGATTAGGGGTTAATAATTGTAGGTAGGTGGAGGCGACGTTGGGGGCGGCAGATTAGGGGTTAATAAATATAATATAGGGGTCGGCGGTATTAGGGGCAGCAGATTAGGGGTACATAGGGATAATGTAGGTGGCGGCGGTGTACGGAGCGGAAGATTAGGGGTTAAAAATGTTAATAGAGTGGCGGCGATGTGGGGGGGCCTCGGTTTAGGGGTACATAGGTAGTTTATGGGTGTTAGTGTACTTTAGAGCACAGTAGTTAAGAGCTGTATAAACCGGCGTTAGCGCAGAAAGCTCTTAACTACTGACTTTTTTCTGCGGCTGGAGTTTTGTCGTTTGATTTCTAACGCTCACTTCAGCCACGACTCTAAATACCGGATTAGAAAGATCCCATTGAAAAGATAGGATACGCAAATGGCATAGGGGGATCTGCGGTATGGAAAAGTGGCGGCTGCAAAGTGAGCATTAGACCCTTTCCTGACTGACTCTAAATACCAGCGGGCGGTAAAAACCAGCGTTAGGAGCCTCTAACGCTGGTTTTGACGGCTACCGCCCAACTCTAAATCTAGGCCATAGTGTTGAGACCCAATAATGAGTCGCGACCTGTGGTTTGAAGAACCCTACTCTAAAGGACCACAAAACGCAGTAGAATAGGATAATCGATAAATGCATAATAAAGAGACAATGCAAAAGCACTTAGGGCCTGATATTTAAAAGTTTGCCGGCATAGAGAGAAATCACACAAAATCTTTGTGATTTTTTTTTTAGACATTATTTGTAATATAAGAGTCTCTCCTTCAGGTCAATAAACATATTTCAAACTAAAAAATGTTTTAGGGACCTCTCTGTACTGATGAGACATCTTAGATCATCTCACCTGAGCGGAGAGGTTTTAAATATCAGGCTCTTAGTTTGAATTTCAAATGAGTAAGTAGATTTTTTTTTTCTGACAAATGGCAAAGTTACTTACAGTTTCCTTCCTAATGCATCATGTAACACATGTAACACATCAGCCAATCACAAAATGCATACACGTTTATTATATAAATTTTGCACATACTCAGTAGGTGCTGGTGCCTCAGAAACTGCATATAAAAAGATTGTGCACATTTAGATAATGAAAATTAAAGGGACATGAAACCCAACTATTTTCTTTCATAATTCAGATAGAGAATACAATTTTAAACAACTTTCTAATTTACTTATATTATCTAATCTGTTTCATTCTCTTGGTATCATTTGTTGAAGGCGCAGCAATGCACTACTAGTTTCTAACTGAACACATGACTGAGCCAATCACATTAAATATATTTATGCAGCCACCAATCAACAGCTAGAACCTAGTTTCTCTGCTGCTCATGAACTTGCCTAGATAACAAGAGAAGGAAGCAAATTAAAGGGACAGTCTACACCAGAATTGTTATTGTTTTAAAAGATAGATAATCCCTTTTTTACCCATTCCCCAGTTTTGCATAACCAACACAGTTATATTTATATATTTTTTACCTCTGTGATTATCTTGTATCTAAGCCTCTGCAAACTGCCCCTTTATTTCAGTTCTTTTGACAAACTTGCAGTTTAGTCAATCAGTGACAGCTCCCAGGTAACTTCACGTGCATGAGCACAGTGTTATCTATATGAAAAACATGAACTAACACCCTCTAGTGGTGAAAAACATGTTAAAATGCATTCTTAAGAGGCGGCCTTCAAGGTCTAAGAAATTAGCATATGAACCTCCTAGGTTAAGCTTTCAACTAAGAATACCAAGAGAACAAAGCAAAATTGGTGATAAAAGTAAATTGGAAAATTGTTTAAAGGGACAGTTCACCCAAAAACTTTTTCCCCTTTAAATTATTCCCAATGATCGTTTTTACCTGCTAGAGTGTATTAAATTGGTTGCAAGTAGCTCCTTTACTCATATTTCAGCATTTGAAATAGCTGATTTAGCTTGTGGTTTCCCAACCTATACTGAAAGTTTTGATACTGGCGTATACGCTATTGACAAGCCTAAGTAAACACAGCCAGCAGAAGAGATTACACCCTCAGTGGGGGGCATGATAGTTAAGTAATAAAATGATAATTTTCCATTGTTCTCTCTATGTATTGAGCTTTGGTGTTCCAGACAAATAAGATAAGGAAGCAAGTCTGTGTACATAAAAGTGATAACATAATGAGATCTGATATTACCTGAAGCTCAACCCATTGTAATAGGCTGTGGTTTCAAAGCATAAAACCTGCTACTTCAGATACACAAATAAACCCGAAAATGCAATTTCTCAAATATTTTATACTCTGCAGTTGGTATAACAAGTCATTTAAAATACATTTATGGAAAAACAATTTTACAGTGTACTGTCCCTTTAATATTACATGCCCTATCTGAATCATGAAAGTTTGTTTTGCACTAGACTGCCCCTTTAAATAATATAAGTAAATTGGAAAGTTGTTTAAAATTATATTTTCTATCTGAATCATGAAATAAAAATTTTGGGTTTCATGTCCCTTTAATTGGAAAGTTGTTAAAATTGTGTGCTCTATTTGAATCATAGCAGTCTAATTTTGAAAAGCCTCTTTAATTATTTGTTCCACTGGAATTTCTTACTAGTCTCAGTTTATGCCTTGTAATAACCCTGACTGAAAACAAAGGTTGTCCAGAAAACCTAGATCAGGAATGACAAGCCTATGGCAGCAGTGCCCAAAAGGCCACACTAATACATTTTCTGGTACTTTGTCTCTGTGCTACCATGATATAATTTGGTTGATTTGTCTGCACTTATAGCGCGTAAAGAGACATGAAACCGAAATAATCAGCTGATGGGTGAGCTGATTGTTTCACCTGTGCTCTAGTTAAGATATAATGAATATCTGGCCTGAGTAAGGGTCCTGAGATCTGGGTTTGGGAAACACTGAGATAGAGCATGCAATGCTAAACAACTTTCCAATTTACTTCTACAGGTACAAATACCTAAATCCAGAATTCCAAAATCCAAACTTTTTAACTAATATTTTTTTCAAACTAAAATGATCAAAACTACTATTTTCCCTGTCTGTATGTCACAAAAATATTTAAAAATGATATAAACCTACCTAGTTACATGTATAAGCTGTATTATGAAATTTAAATATTGCCTAAATTACCTGATATTGTTGTTTACCCTTGGCTTGGTTCCATGACCTCTCCAACTGTCCCATTTTAAAGATGCAAGTATTCCAAAATCCAAACTTTTTTTAAATCAAAACCTATTCTGGTCTCAAACAGTTTGGATAAAGGGTTTTCTAACCAGATAATTAAATTTGCTTCATTCGTTTTGGCATCCTTTGATGAAGGAGCAGCAATGCGCTACTGGGAGATAGCTGAGCATGTTGGGTGAGCCAGTGACCAGAGCCATATAAGTACAGCCACCAATCAGCAGCAAGCTCCCAGTAGTGCATTGCTACTCCAGAGGCTACCTAGGTATGTTTTTACACAAAGGATAACAAAAGAAAGAAGCACATTAAATAACAAGTAAATTAGAAAGTTGTTTTAAAATGTACGTTCTATCTGAATCATGAACGAAAATGTTGAAGTTTCATGTTTGTTTAATAATGTATTGCTCATATGTATCCTTTTAAATAATATTAATGAATATAAATATATATATATATATATATATATATATATATATATATATATATATATATATATATATATATATATATAGGAACAAAAGACTTGCACTCACTGGACTTTTGTATAATATTTACTTAACAAATGTGACGTTTCGAGGATAATGTATCCCCTTCCTCAGACAACAAGTGAATCAAACAAACAGTGAATTTATACACTTTAACAAACAAACCCCTCCCCCCAATTAGAGCAGAAAAACCGCCAAACAAGTTGCTATGGTGACCTATGACTCATAGGTCACCATAGGTCACTGTTTTCTAGAGGCCTGGATGGCTCATTTAAACATTTATTACTAAACATTTATTACTGAAATAGCACAATGATGTTTATATTGTGACTCATAGTCTATGAGTCACAATATAAACATCATTGTGCTATTTCAGTAATAAATGTTTAGTAATAAATATTTAAATGAGCCATCCAGGCCTCTAGAAAACAGTGACTACCCAGGTGATATATAAAAGAACTGTGCTAGAAATGCACACCAATGTGGAGCTCATACGGCCCAGAAACGGAGTTACAGGACACCCTTAGTCACTAATTATGATATATTCATATATAAATTTAAGCAGACACAGAAGTATAGACTTAAGGAGGAAATTATAGACTTACATAGTGGGAGACATGTATCCGATCGCTGCAAACACTCATCCTAGCACCAGTAAACAACGCCGTGGCAAAGAACCCGGAACGACACCAGCCGGTCACATGGGAGGCAATAGACCAATCACCAGTATTGTATACTGTTGTCATGGTGATAGATCGCACCAGACCACACGGAACATACACATAGTAACTAATATAGCCGGAACAACCAAGTAACTCTATTTAGAACAGGGACCACACACATATACATCCCGAAATGGGGAGATCCCCCAAGCAGTCGCACAAAGACATTATCCGAGACTCGCGGGTATGTCACGTGATCACAACACTTAATCGCTGGACTTGTGTGCAGTTGCTATGGGGACCCCTCACAAATAATACACATAGAGTGAATCACACATATGAAATAGACCACATTCGCCAATGAACCTACTAAAAATAGAAGAACACCCAAAAATTGCTAGGGGGATTGGTGAGCATATGGCTATCAATCATATGTTGTACAAAAAAGATTAGAGAGAATCAAATTGATTTCCAAAATAGTATTTCTGCAAAGGAAAAAGTGGGTACACCCATCCAGGCTCTCGTCCATATAGTAATGTCAACAATAAGGCACGATCACATATAGCACCCATTCAACGCTACTTTTACACAGAGGGGGAATGATGGGGATCATTCATGCACACTTATGAACTTAGGGATAGCAAATACCACCGGACACAAGCAGAGATTAGTGTAGACCCAGGGGACTACATACACCATCAAGCAGATAGACAATATGTTAGAATAGATAAAATCAAATGTTAAATGATACATGGACTCTCATGGTCAAACCCAATAGGTTCAGTAGTATTGGCACACAACTGGCAGTAACTGCCAAACTTCCCAAAATTCATAAAGATTTGGAACGGCCTCCTGGTAGACCCATCGTCTCTGTTCGCAATTCCATCACCTCCAGGTTAGCAATATTCGTTGACCATTTTTTACAACCACTTGTGAAGAACATGAAGTCCTATCTAAGGGATTCCACACAGCTTATCGAGGAACTAAAAACCATCATGATTGAAGAGCCATACATCTTGGCTTTTTTTTTTTTTTTTTCTTCTTCTTTTATGATGCCTATAGATAACGATACAAGTAGTTTAAAATGACTTTAAAGGTCATGTCATGGAACGTGGGCGGTATCACAAACCCAATCAAACGTAAAAGAATCTTAACACATATAAATAAATACAGAGCTGATATTAACTTACTACAAGAAACACATTTATCCGAACAAGAACACAAAAAATTAAAAGTTAACTGGGTCCAGGAGATTATATCTACTCCATGTGCATCACGAAAACGTGGAGTAGCTATACTAATCCGGAAAAATTTGGATTATGAAATTATTTCTCAGGAGTTAGACTCCGGGAAACGATATATCATTATGAGAATAAAAATCGCTTCAATCGTTTATACGATATGCAATGTATATGGCCCCAATAACTATGATGAGTTATTCTGGGTAAAATTGAAGGCCAAATTGTTCAATTACATGGACACTATCATGATAGTGGCAGGGGACTTCAATCTTGCACCAACCATCATAGATCGTCTGAACACTAACAATACAAAACCAATCAGAATTCCCCAAAAAATATCTAGAATATTACGAACTTTTTGCAATACACTCCAATTACAAGATATCTGGCGTCACAAGAACCCTAATATAAGAGCTTACACATGTGAAGCTAAACACCATAAAACATTCTCACGAATTGATTTTTTTTTGGGTTCAGTTAGGGTGCTCGGGAACTGCGCGAACGCGCAGATAGGTGATATTATCATTTCTGATCACGCCCCCATACTTTTAGAAATTAAGCCTAGCAACACCTCCTTTGCACCCGCTGGAGGATATACCTTTCCTCGCTATCTATCTAGTAATAAGGAGTTTCAAAAACACATTCAAGCGGTGTGGCGAGATTATAAGTTACAGAACAGCTCATATAACCACAAGTCGGAAACTTACTGGGAAACAGCTAAAGCAGTAATCAGGGGTGAGATTAAAAAATATACATGCAGATCAGGGCCAAAACATGCTTAAGAGAGAGAGAGTTATCAAATCATCTTAGAAACACCTATAATTTGTACATTACCGAACCTAACCAGTCACACTGGCAGAAATACTGTAAAGCCAAACTAGAATGGGATACAACATCACTTCAGAAAGCTATGACACAAGAAAACCAACAAAGGGCTAAGTTTTACAGATTCGGTAGCAAAGTTGGGAAATTATTGGCAAATTGTGTTAGGATACACCAAGCACACAAACCTATAAAAGCTATTAAGATTGGGGAGAAAAGATTAACTGAGTCAGAGGATATCAAGACCGGGTTCCATGAATTTTTTAAGAGATTATACAATGACCCAGTTATAGATATTCAGAACAAAGAGAAGTTTTGGGGAAAAATCCAGGTCCCAGTTCTACCCCGACAAGTTGCAGAAAAGCTTAACCAAATCATAACTAACACCGAAGTAACACAAGCTATAGACAGACTTAAACTGGGGAAGGCTGCCGGCCCTGATTTACTCCCGGCCGAAATGTATAAAATACTGAAAGATGAGGTCGCAACAGCACTAACGAATCTGTTTAATGATTATCTAGGCAAGGGCAAGACACCTTCTAAATATTTTACTGCATCAAAAATCATATTAATCCCAAAAAAGGGAAAAGACCCAGAAATAGCTGATTCATACCGCCCCATATCACTCCTAAATGTTGATTATAAAATTTTCACCGCAATTCTGGCACATAGGTTAAAACCCATTCTTGATTCCCTAATACATGTGGACCAGGTCGGCTTTATGGCACAGCGGAACTCAATGGCCAGTACTAGGAAAATTTTTTTACTAATTGACTTCCTACATGCTAATAAAACCCACCAAAAGGCCGACCCAGCTATCCTCTCTCTCGATGCCCAAAAAGCATTTGATTCGATTACCTGGGATCACTTATTCTATGCCATGAAACAGTTTGGATTTATAGGGAATTTCCCAACTTGTATTAGGGCACTATATTCAAATGCATCATCAATGTTATTGGTAAACGGCTCACTCACAGATTCTTTTGATATCAAGATGGGTACCCGTCAAGGGTGTCCAATCTCACCACTATTATTCAATCTGGCATTAGAACCTCTAGCATTAATGCTAAAAACTCAACTAGAAGGGCTTAACATAGGTGATAAAGCTTTCAAAATACTGCTTTACGCAGACGATGTATTAATCTTTCTCAAAGACCCGCAAGCCGAGATTCCCCATATATTGAAGACTATTGAAGTGTTTGGTACATTCTCAGGCTACAAAATTAATGTTAACAAGTCTGACCTACTTTGGCTAAACCCAAACCCGCAAACAAATTATACGCCTCCATTTAATGTTGCAGAGCATTACATTACATATCTTGGTATCAGAATTAGTAGAAATCCATTAGAATGGTATGAACTAAACTTCGCCCCACTTCTAAACAAAATTGAAGCAGACCTGTTGAACTGGACGAAAATACCCCTCTCACTAACGGCTAAAATTAATCTAGTCAAGATGACTATATTACCTAAATTACTATATACCATGCAGAATACACCCCTTATACTAGCAAAAAAAGATATCAAGCTTCTGGACAAACGAATTAGGACCTTTCTATGGGGCATGGGTAAGAACAGGGTCGCACTTGACAAATTGGCTCATCTTAGACAATACGGTGGACTATCATTCCCCATATTCGCACTCTACAATAATATCTGTTTGGCTAAGGTCGCCATGGATTGGATCACGGAAAGATCTTATATCGCTTCACTTGAAGTTGAACAAAAACTAATCTCTCCCTATTCATTAATTGCTCTATTACATTGTCCCATTAAAGCACTCCCAGCTAAGCTCAAGACTAAATGCACCATAGTAAATGTCATCAAAGCATGGCAACACATTTGTTTATGCATGAAAGACAATCCCCAAATCTCCGAGCTAGTGCCTATTGTTAAGAATCCGTGCTTTAGTCCTGGATTAAGTAATAGAGTATTTAAAAGATGGGCGACACAAGGTCTTACACACTTAATTCATCTTCGCGACACTGAGAACACGAACATACACACTTTTGTCTCTCTCAAAGCCAAGTTCCAACTCCTGAATAGAGATTTTTATGCGTATTTGCAAGTGCGACACTGGTACAATGAAGTAGTTCAAAATCAAACTGGATACTGGCTCCATCCTGGTATAAGAATGGGCCTATCCTTATATAAAGCAGGAAAGCACTCTATCAGTTACTGTTATAGAATGATATTAGCACAGAAAGGTGAAGCCAATCTCGTAAGAATTCAGGCTAAATGGCTATGTGATATTCCTACAATAGATATCGAACAGTTGAAACATAGTACAATAGTGGCGGAGCGTGCTACTCTATCGGCGTCCTGGCGCGAATCACAATTTAAAATTTTAAATCGTTTATACATAACTCCCGCAGATATAAATAAATGGTACGACCAAACGCTAAAATTATGCCCAAGATGTAGATCCGTGGCGGCCGACCTGGCCCACATGTTTTGGTCATGCCCAAAAATCTTGCAATTCTGGAAACGGATACAGTTTTGGTTGAATCAACTATTTCATGCACAAATTACCTTATCACAAGCCAATATATTCTTTCTAACAAACACTACGCACGATATGCGCAATAATAACTTCATTAATACTGTAATATTGGGCGCCAGATATCTTATATTAAAAAACTGGCAAGCGATTCGTCCACCAACACTTAACAATCTAACATACCTACTCCAATCCCAATATATAATAGAACAGACGGACAATTTTAACAATGGACCCCAGCAACAACTCAGCTTTGCAAAAAAATGGTTAGTCTTTATCCAAAAATACAGGCATAATACATAAAAACTAACCAGTAGCGATCCCCCTCCCCTCCCCTCCCTTTTTTTTTTTTTTTTTTTCTCCCTTCTCTTTTCTCCTCCTTTGTTTCTTTTCTTTCTTCTTTCTTATCTCAACAAGACTTTTATGATATTAAGTTAGGTCATGTGTTAACTGATAACTGGAGGGCATATAACTACATAAAATGTTAAGTTAAACCTGGTAAAATATAACAGGAGACATCCCAGCACACACGGAGGGCATAAAAGATGTTGTATAGGTATAGAAATGTTATATATCGTACAAAATTAGGCTTTGCAATGATATCATATAAAATAAGTTCTGGAATTTTTGTATACCGATGTGTTCTGCAATCTTTGATGTAATAATCTGTTAATTTTTTGTTGGTGTTAAGAACACTCTGTAATAACTTGTAACAGACTGTTATTTTTCTTTTGTATACCCTTCAATAAAAAACAATAATAAAAAACCCCAAAAAAAAAACCCATCATGATTGAAGAGCCATACATCTTGGCTACTGCAGACGTCAACAGTTTGTACACGATCATATCGCATGAAGCAGGGAAACAGCATGTGTCTGATCCTTATGTGGGACCACCTAGTGACGTCCTTATAAAACTTCTGGATCTAAGCTTACGGCTGAACTACTTCAGGTTTGAGGGTAAGTACCATCAACAGATCTCTGGTACGGCCATGGGATCGAACGTGGCCCCCTCACTAGCTAACATCTATACGGAGAATTATGAACTATCTGTGATGGGGATATACCAGAAACCTGAAGTATTGTTTTACAGACGATACATAGACGATTTGCTGATCATTTGGAGAGGTACAGCAACTGAATTGGAATCATGGTTTGCGGATCTAAACTCCCTTGTGAACCCAGTAAAATTCAAGCTGAAACATGACCCTTCTAGCATTGAGTTTCTTGATCTAAATATCTTCAAAATGGAGAATGGTCAATTAGGAACCTCTTTATTCAGAAAACCTACTGATAGAAATTCAATTTTGCACGCTACTAGTAACCATCCAACAGCATTACTCAAGGCAATCCCGAAAGCCCAACTATGCCGTTCTATTAGGAACAATAGTGACTTGGCCAGAAGAGATCAACAACTAAGTGAAATGCAACAACGTTTCATACAAAGAGGATACAATCCCCATCTGATTCATCAGAGCAGGTATACAGCAGAAAATGAGACCGCGGTACCGACTACATCCATGAGCAATGATAAGCAAAGAATGACTTTCACGACTGTTTATAGTCCCTCAATCATATCACTGGGAAAATCATTGAGAGAACATTGGCACATTGTGCAAGGTGACCCCTCACTCCCATTCAATGGTTGGCAGCATCCCAGAGTGGGATTTAAACATGATAAGAATCTGAAAGATCTTCTTATGTTGACTGACCCAATCCACTGCTACACACCCGGGACATGGTTGTCACAAAGAAAGAAACCGGGGTGTTATAGGTGTTTGGGGTGCACCACCTGTAACTCTATGATTCCAGGGGTCACTTTTGGCTATCCCTACCGCAATCAGCGATACAAGATCAGGCACGTACTTACTTGCGCTACCACACATGTGGTCTACCTATTGAATTGTAGCTGTGGTCGGTTCTATGTGGGTAAAACCACGGATGACGCTAGAACTCGCCTTGCCAACCACAGGTCATCCATCAGGACGACATCTCTTAAAAAGGGATCCAGCGACCAGCCCATGGCCAGGCACTTTGTGGAAAAAGGACATGGACTCCATGACCTGAGATTTACACTAATCGATCATGTCCCCCCACTTAGGTGGGGGGGTGATAGAGACACACTTCTCCTACAGATTGAGGCCAAGTGGATTTTTCAGCTGAACACCTTGCAACCCCATGGACTGAATACTAGGTTTGACTGGCACTGCTTTTTATAGATATTTTTTTACAGTTTGGCAGTTACTGCCAGTTGTGTGCCAATATTACTAAACCTATTGGGTTTGACCATGAGAGTCCATGTATCATTTAACATTTGATTTTATCTATTCTAACATATTGTCTATCTGCTTGATGGTGTATGTAGTCCCCTGGGTCTACACTAATCTCTGCTGGTGTCCGGTGGTATTTGCTATCCCTAAGTGCATAAGTGTGCATGAATGATCCCCATCATTCCCCCTCTGTGTAAAAGTAGCGTTGAATGGGTGCTATATGTGATCGTGCCTTAGTGTTGACACTACTGTATGGACGAGAGCCTGGATGGGTGTACCCACTTTTTCCTTTGCAGAAATACTATTTTGGAAATCAATTTGATTCTCTCTAATCTTTTTTGTACAACATATGATTGATAGCCATATGCTCACCAATCCCCCTAGCAATTTTTGGGTGTTCTTCTATTTTTAGTAGGTTCATTGGCGAATGTGGTCTATTTCATATGTGTGATTCACTCTATGTGTATTATTCGTGAGGGGTCCCCATAGCAACTGCACACAACTCCAGCGATTAAGTGTTGTGATCACGTGACATACCCGCGAGTCTCGGATAATGTCTTTGTTTGTGCGACTGCTTGGGGGATCTCCCCATTTCGGGATGTATATGTGTGTGGTCCCTGTTCTAAATAGAGTTACTTGGTTGTTCCGGCTATATTAGTTACTATGTGTATGTTCCGTGTGGTCTGGTGCGATCTATCACCATGACAACAGTATAACAATACTGGTGATTGGTCTATTGCCTCCCATGTGACCGGCTGGTGTCGTTCTTTGCCACGGCGTTGTTTACTGGTGCCAGGATGAGTGTTTGCATGTCTCCCATTATGTAAGTCTATAATTTCCTCCTTAAAGGGCCATAATACCCAAATGTTTAAACAATTGAAAGTGATGCAGCATAGCTGTAAAAAGCTGATTAGAAAATATCCCTTGAACATCTCTATGTAAAAAAGAAAGATATTTTACCTCAAAAGTTCCTCAGTAGCCACCTCCCATTGTAAAGGATTTCTAAGCAGCATTTTAGTGTGTTTGTCCTGGGACATCTGAAGGGACTAGCATCGTGCACTCTCATATTATTTCACCAATCAGGTAAAGGAAGCTTACTATGAAATCTCATGAGAGTTAAGTCAAATCTCATGAGATCACAGTAAGAGTTCATGACCTCAGCACTGCTGATGCTGATTGGCTGCTGTTCATTTCTTCATTTTTTTTAATTTTTTTACCTGCAGCTGGGAGCAGCTGAGTATAACTTTTTACACAGAACTTACTCTGCTGAGCTGAGGAATTTGTGAGGTAAATATCTTCCTTTTTTACATAGAGATGCTCAGGTGATATTTTCCTGTCAGCTTTTTGAAGTTATACTGCATCAGTTTCAAGTGATTTAGCATATGAGTATTATGTCCCTTTAAGTCTATACTTCTGTGTCTGCTTCATTTATATATGAATATATCATAATTAGTGACTAAGGGTGTCCTGTAACTCCGTTTCTGGGCCATATGAGCTCCACATTGGTGTGCATTTCTAGCACAGTTCTTTTATATATCACCTGGGTAGTCACTGTTTTCTAGAGGCCTGGATGGCTCATTTAAACATTTATTACTAAACATTTATTACTGAAATAGCACAATGATGTTTATATTGTGACTCTTAGGTCACCATAGCAACTTGTTTGGCGGTTTTTCTGTTCTAATTGGGGGGAGGGGTTTGTTTGTTAAAGTGTATAAATTCACTGTTTGTTTGATTCACTTGTTGTCTGAGGAAGGGGATACATTATCCTTGAAAAGTCACATTTGTTAAGTAAATATTATACAAAAGTCCAGTGAGTGCAAGTCTTTTGTTCCTGCATATCATTTTTTACTAGCACTCTGGCAGTTGTGTTAAAGTGAGAGTGCACATCTCTGCTACAAATATATATTTATATAAAAATAAAATATACAGATCACACTTGCTTGATTTAAGACAAATATTCCTTACAGCTTTATTGTGGTGACGTTTCGGGACAATCTCCCCTTCTTCAGACCAAAAAAAGGTCTGAAGAATGGGAGATTGTCCCGAAACGTCACCACAATAAAGCTATAAGGAATATTTGTCTTCTCTATCCAGCGAGTGCGGTCTGTATACTTTCTGTTTTATTGTTTTGCCAGCACCCTGGTCTCTGACTGTTTATATATATATATATAATATATATGTCGCTGATTTAAAAGCAAAGTGATCTTGAATGTTTCTTCAATGTACTTTCAATATCAATTTGCAGACAAAATGAAAAAGAAAAAGTTCTCTACCTCAGTACAATAAACTCCCAGTTAACCGGCACCCATGGGGATTGGTAGATTCCGGATAAGTGTAGTTTCTGGTTGCTTGAGGGTTACTAATAAAAATATGCCTAACTAGTTCTATATCCCATACTATACTATAAATGCTGTATTTATTTGCTATTAATATATATATATATATAGTAAATAAAAGCAAATTATTAATTAATATTCATGCTACCTTCGTTCAGTCCTGGGCACCCAGGTGCAGAGTGATTTCTAATACTCAGACTCCCTTGAGCTCACAACTTTCAAGAGCAGTTATGTAGGGTCTGGTGGCATGAAAATTGCTTGCTTTCTCCTTTGAGAGCCCACTATAAAGAAAAGAAGCCGCAGAGCAAAGTAAGTGTTAATTTTAAAGTGATGGTAAACTCTCCCCTTTATAAAATCAGATCTGGAATGTAAGCGCTATTTTAGATGGAGTTTAATTCATTTGCTGTAATGAAGATGCAGTATAACTTAGTTATTAATATAGATATGAAATTCAAATACTGCATGCTCCTCCGCCCACTTCAAAAGTAAACTTTTCTGTGAGCTAACAGATTGAATTGTTGTCCAATCAGCGCTCTCCCCATATGGCACTTTTGTTGTAGCTAGAGCATTGATTGGAGAGTAATTCAATCATTTAGCTGACAGGAGAATTGACTTTTGAAGTGGGTGGTGTAACGTGGGGTATTTGAATTTCATATCTATATTAATAACTAAGTTATAGCGCATCTTCATTGCACATGATGAATAAAACCCCATCTAAAATAGCGCTTACATTCCAGATCTGATTTTATAAAGGGGAGAGTTTACCATCACTTTAATGCACAGTATCTTCAATGTTTTTTTTCTGGTTGCTTGAGAGTGCCGGTTGCTTGAGTTCCGGACAGTTAACTGAGAGTTTACTGTATTTCTCAACTCCAGTCCTCAAGTTCCTGTAACAGGACAGAGTTTGATGATATCTTAACTAAACCCGTGGTAAAATAATGAACCAGTCCTAGATAATAATGACAGACCTGCATGTGGACAGACAGATGTAGATAGTCAGACAGGCAAAATAAAATAAAAACAGAATTATGAAAGACAAACAATATGGCTGATAAATAGTGGCCAAATACTGGAAAGGAAGATGTGGAGTCACAGTTAAATAAAAGTACAAAGGGTTATACGGTCTATTATATGTTCTTGAGAAAAAAACCTTACATGGTAAATATAGAATTGTGTGCTTTAGGTTGACACAGACTAGTCATGTAATGAAAACACATATTCTCATGTATTAACCCCTTCCATGACTCTTTAATTTCACTATCCTTCCTATTCCTAAAACTAGACCTAGTCACTAATTTTCTTTGATGCATTTAATGTATATTACTAACTTCCTGTTTGTAGTATTTTTCTGGAAAAACATGCCCATTAGAGTGTATTATACATTTACTAGTGTCTTCCTACATCAAAAACTTTCTCTATTAGGGAGCCCCAACCTATTATCACGATTTCTTCCAGTTCCTCCGCCACAATTAGCAAATCCCAGATAGATACTCTTGACTCTTCAATTGTGTGCCAGACAGCAAAGCACTGCAGCACCCTAGGCAGCAGGCAAAGGGTTACAGGTAGTGCATCCAGCCTTTATATAGCGGAGCGGTGTGTCCTAGCGGCGGAACAGTGCTGTCCTGCCCGCTGCATGTGGTTAATAGCTTATTCAGCATCCTGACCTGTGATCAATGATCGTGGCTGCGCATTGCAAACGGAGCAGCCAAGGACCTCACACTCAGACTGGCTCCCAGAAGCCAGGGGCACTGGAATTGAGTCATCACCGAGGGGAGGAGACGTGTGTCCCCGCCACAAAAAGCACCAGCAGCCTAGACACGTGTGGAGCATTCCCGATTTCCCGGGGGCAGGGGAGGGAGGAGGTGGACTTGTACCGGGGTTCATCGTCTGCATAATGACTGACAGGAGCATAGCAGACAGGAGACCTTTGTGATTTGCAGCATCCCACTGACAGGAGGTAAGTGAGTGCTGGGGTGCCCGTGCCCTGGGAGTAGTACCTGACTACCTTACATGCACCTGGGGGTTACAATGTGATGGGCCTGGAACTGAGCCCGGAGAGTAAGGCATTAACCAGAAGCTTACTATCAAAGTATTTATGAGGAACAAGGTTTACACTGTTCAAAGTATTCTCGTCTGCCAACGACTTTAGCAATATATGGCATTTAATATTCTATATCCCCAAGCAGTGTCCCATAGCAGACTGGCATTTTAACGATTAACACATTGGCTGCCAGGAATAGATACAATGCATCGCTACAGCAGCCAAGGGGTTAAACATGCCAGTCAACACTTTTGGTACTTTGCTGTAACAAATGGAATGATTCTGCACTTGTTTGGGATCCGTAGCTGGATGCATTATAGAATGGTAGTGAATATGACTCGGAGTGAGTCGGTAAACCGGTTAGTTGTTATAGAATAATAAAGAACTATTTTCTTTGCTTTAATGTATTAATATCAACTTGAAGGGGTGCGGTGGGTGAAGTGTCCCGAGTTTTGGAAGAATCACATGTGCCAGGATTATTTTACCCAAGATGTTCAAAATAGTTATTTATTTATTTAGCTGATTTTAACAAAACCATTTTCATCCATTTGGCTCCTGAAGGCTTTCACCTGCATTGGGATTGTTTGCAAAATAGATAATTAAAATAGCCTAAGAGAAGTTCTATTTAAAATGATTAATATTAATAATAATATTGTACCTTTCCCATAAAGTGTACAGGACATAACAGGTATGCTAATGTTGTGTTGTAGGTATAACTAATGTAAATATACTGAACTTATTAAACCTTTATCACCATGTAGCTCCCTGGAGACTTTTAGGTTAATTCCTATTTAATTCTAATTCCCCCTGCAATTTAGCTTAAGAAACATATAACATTATTAGAAGTGTTTAATGCAGTCTATATGGGATAAGGGGGTCAGAATTAATGGATACCATCACATAATGCCATTTTAGTTTATTTATTTAGCCTATTATGTCTTCCTTATGCATATGAATCCTCTAACTATACAAAGCATGCATGGGGTTTGGGTTGCATTAGGATAGCTATATTTAGCTGTGCTCTAGAATGTACAATGCTAATGTAAACCTGGGTGTGTTTTCCAAACATACTGTATAATGAACCTTTTAAATATTGCTGCATATCCCGTGGAGCCTATATGTATGTGCTGCACATCGCTCTACATTCATATACTGCATGTTAGTGTGTTTGTAATCTTGGCATCTGCATGCAAATCTCTCTTTTCAGACTGCTAGGCATTTTGTCAGTTGTGGTTTGTTAAATCTTTGAAAAAAAAACCTTTTTTCAATGGAGCAATACTTTTTTTAAAATTTTTTTATTTAAATTGCATTTTCTGACAAATCTCAGTTTCTCATTTCTCCTTTTACACACAGCAAGGTTGCAGTACCGACTTCTACAGTGCGTTTTTGTGTGCTTTGAAGTTAGCTTTTGAACATATCTGGGTTTTTATTTTGTGCTGTTTGTTACTGTGATTTTAGAAATAAAATATGTTTTTTGTATGTATTCACTTCCTGGGGCACTGTGTAAGATCTGGTTAGATTTGTAGACATTTGTGATATTAGCCCTTTAGCAAAAGCAGATGTGCACTCACAAAAGAAAGGGTCTTAATCACTTTATAATAGCTACAATTCTCTTAACTGCTTCCTAGCCAGCTGAGATAGCAATTTATTGATGTGTCATCCAGAATATGATTATGTTTTATTTGAAAAATAAATAAATAATGGTTATCATAAAGGCAAAATACTTTATTTCAGTTGCAAGGTACAGGAGACCTTTTTGCCATTAATCTTTTAACCCTTGACTACAAAGATTTATATTTAATAACAAGGTGTTGTACCGTTCTTTGGCAGTCAAAGGGTTAATGGTACATGTGGCAAAATAAATGCACCACCAACGCAAAGAAACAGCACAAGATGTCAAACGAGAAACTCCAGCAGCTATTAAAGGAATTGACTTTGCCTGTGTTAATGAGGCACCATTCTTCCCTCCTCACGTCCACATTTAACCCAGTTTCAGGAAGATTTAGTAAATGACACCCTGTGGGTACAGAACCCGCAGGCTGCTAATGTAACCTGCGCATTTATGTACTTTTTTATACTGTTTCTTGTTGTTATTGGAGCTCTAGAGGTAACTAGAATTTACTGTGTGTGATGTTTTTACTTCAATCTTTTAAGGAAGATATAAGATCATAATCTTTCCTTATTCAGGATTGGCAAAAAAAAGATGAAAGCTAGAGAAAAAGTGTTATATCTATCTTTTTTAATGCAAATGATCTTTATTGATCATTATAATCCATTTAGGTATTTTTTTGTTATATTGAAAATAAAATGAGTAATTTATATAATTTAAATGCCACTCTAAGAGTAAAACATTCTTCTGTACAAAACTATTAAATTAAACTTAATAAAAAAATAGTTTTTTTTTGCTGGGGCATCTGGGTTGTTCAGCTTTTAGTTAGGTAAGAAGTGTGGGTCATATCACATGATTATCTATCTATCTATCTATCTATCTATCTATCTATCTATCTATCTATCTATCTATCTATCTATCTATCTATCTATCTATCTATCTATCTATCTATCTACATGCATAAATTAGTATCCAAAATGCCAAAGCTCTCACTGACACCCAATGTTGGGACCAGGGTGGTGGGTCAACAAAAGTTTTGCCAGCCAGTTTGTTTTATAATGTTCCCGGGTGGGGGCAGTGTAGTAATTTTAACAAATTGCATAATTTAACATCAATTGATTTAATAATAATTTGTACAATAAACATTGAAAATATTAATATTGGGTAATTTTAACTTATTTTTTGGCTAAAATTTTAGCCACTGTTCAGTAAAATCAGCCAGGTGTTATACCCATTAAAAAGGTCTTAGGTGTGTATGTGTATTCAGTGTTAAATATTGATTTTTACACACTTTTAAATTTTAAATTGTTGAACAAATTTGGTAAAATTTGTCCGTTTTGGTTGTTATTCAGTAAACTACAACTTTTTTTTATACATTGAAGGGATTTGGCTTAGTGTCTTAAAAATTATTTATGTCTGAAAAATAATTGAGAGAAAACTCCTTAACAAAGTTATAGTTACATTAATCTTTTTGAAATCTGGAAGTTAAGTGGATCTCAGGAAGAGGATTTGTCCTTCATTGGAAAATGTTGTTTGTTATTTATAAAGATATAAAGCTTTGGAGTCATGCTATGATGTTTTATGCTCATGCGTGGGGAAAAAACCCCATAATGCACGCTTGTACACTTTTTAATACCAGATTGTTTTCCTATTTTATATCCATCTACAGATAACGGATACATAAACTGTTCCAGATTGTCATAATATTTAGATCAATTCCAAAATGTTCTGTCATTTTGGAGTTACATCAGTTTTGACAGTTATTTTGACTGCAGATTATAAATTTGATTTTGTTCTTAATTAATTCTGAAATGTGTCTGATGTCTGATTTTGTTTACTTATCTAGCCAGACTAGAACAGTTTAGATCTGTCAAGAGTTAAAAAAGGGACAGTATAGTATAATAAAATGTATGAGAAATTGCATAATTTCAGGTTTATTTGTGTATATGAAATAGCTGGTTTTGTGGTTTGAAATCACAGCCTATTACAATGAGTTGAGCTTGCAGGTAAAATCAAATCTGATTATGGTATCACTTTGTGAACACACACATGATTCATTATCTTATATTTGCCTGTAAACCAAAGCTCAGTATTTAGGGAGAACAATGGAAAATTATCATTTAATTAGTTATCTCTTCTACATCCCACCGGGAGTGTAATTTCTTCTGCTGCCTGTGTTTACATTGCCTGCCAATAGTGTTTGTAAAGTTTAATTAATTACTGCCCAGTATCTAAAAAAACAATCTTAAAAACGAGGGAACTTTAATTTATTAAACTTCCTTCTTTTAAAAAATATTTACCAATACGTTATGGTAAACATACCACTCTTCCTCCACCCACATCTCCTACTGTACTTAGCATATCGATGACAAATGCGCCCCTGTTTTTAAAGTGGATGTAAATTTTTAACATATTGACCTTCCAAATCTGTTCTTATGCACTCTTTTATTAATACTGCATACTTTTTTTCTTTAAATGTAGAAAAAATAAATTAATATTTACTTTTGTAACTCGGCTCCGTTTTCAGGCAGAGCTCCTCCCATCCATAACTTCCCTTCTTTTCAGCGCATAACGTCTAGAGCGGTCCCACACGCTCTATGACGTATTACCCTTGCATGTTCATGATGGCTCCTTTTTTGTGTGCATGCGCTTCTAATTTAGTGCCGAATATGCGTATGCGTGTACTCTAGATAGATACTTACTTGCAGTTCCTGGTAAATACAGGAAGGTTGTGGATGCGGGCTTTATATGCGCATGCTTAGAGCTTGTACGCGCAGCGCTTCGAAAGCCAGCTGAAGTTTTTTTACGCATGCGCATATAAAAGACGCATGCGCATAAATTCACAATGACGTTAAGAAAAAGGGGCTGGACGCCACGGGGTACACCAAATTATTAGTTTAGGCAAATGTCAATCACTGTAAGAAAAGCGGAACAAAATGGCGGGCGGAGGGAGAAAGCAAGACGTTTTTAGTTATAGAGGTATATACATCGATATAATATTATATTTTTACAAAATTGATGACTTAAACTTATGCTATTTTTGGATGATAAAGCAGTTGTGATTGTTGACTATCAGTGAGTTTACATCCACTTTAAGATTATTTTTAGATACTAGGCAGTAATTAAACTTCGTTAAACGTTACAATCACTTTAAGTATAGAAACTTTCAGTATAGGTAGGGATACCACAGGCTAAATCAGCTATTTCAAAAGCCGAAGTAAGGGTAAACTAGCTACTTGTAAACAATTAAATACACTCCAGCAGGTAAAATGTATCATTCGGAACAAATTAAAGGGGAGAAACATTTTGTCCCTTTTAAAAGTAAAGTTTACACTAGACAAAGACTAGATTTTTTTTATATTAATAAAACTCTTATTTTGAATAGAGAATGTGAAAATAGGAAAAGCTAAGTTAAAGTGATGATAAACTCTCCCCTTTATAAAAACAAATCCAGAATGTTAGTGATATTTTAGATAGAGATTCATTCATCAGTTGTAATGAAGTTGCACTATAACTTACTTTTTAATGTAGATATGAAATTCAAATACCCTGCACTCCACCACCCACTTCAAAAGTACATTTTTCTGTGGGCTAACGATTTGAATGGTTGTCCAATCAGCCCAAAGGTGCCCAAAGGGGATAGCGCTGATTGGACAACGATTCAAATCGTTAGCTCACAGAAAAATGTACTTTTGAAGTGGATGGCGGAACACTGGGGAATTTTAATTTCATATCTACATTAAAAAGTAAGTTACTGCGCATCTTCATTATAATTGATGAATAAAACTCCACCTAAACTATAACTAACATTCCGGATCTGTTTCTATGAAAAGGGAGAGTTTACCATCACGTTAAGCATTGGAATTTATTTTGTTCTGGTTTAACCACAAGAAGCTCTCTATTGAATGTACTATGCGTAGATAGATTATTTGTTAACACAATTCACCTATGTCTAGTGGATCAATAGTACGTTTTTCTATGTTATTTTTTTTTTTTAATAAAGATATTGGCAATTGGCTAGATGGTGCAGTGTATAGAGAATATTGTTAGTGAACAAAATGTCACACGCTTAGCCCGAGAAAGGTAGTTTGTATTTAAAAAAAAATAAAATATTTTAATAGTCATGTCCTAGAGCTGAGATTGAAACTGAAACATTTACAAAGGTTTTCAGCTCATTTTGTGCATGGTAATGACAGAATGCAGTGAGCATGATTTACATACACCGTTTGCTTGTGAACACTTTTAATTTGCGTCTTTGATGGATTGCTTACATGTTTAGGAAAAGCAAAATTGATAAATTATGTTTTTCATTGGTAAAATATGTCTGAAGAACTCAGGATATGGCAGTATGTTTTAGTCAAGTGGTTATAGTCAAAAGTAATATATATATATATAGTAATGTCAAAATGTAACTTTCATGATACAGATAAAAAAATGATAGAAAAAATGCATGCTTTTTATTTATGGAGACAAAATTGTAAGATTAATACTTACAAGGCTATTTTGGAACATGTTACTTACAGCACTTTTCCAATTCAATATATTTATAGTCAAATAATAATACAGGATTTCTTAATCTGTAGCTTTTATAATATTTAACCAACTTTCATAGCACCTTTCTTAAAGGGACAGTCAACACCCGATGCAACGTAACTCCATACCTTAGGTCAGGAATAGAAGATGCAGCTGCACCGCATCGCATGTTGATGAGCTCTAACGGTAATGGAGTAATCACCAAAAATACATATGTTTATTCTGTGTAGATATGGCCGCCAAACTCCCCCCACTGTTACGTATTTACTTTAGTTTTAATTGAATCCTCCAATCATAATCAAATCCTCGGTTGGATTGTTAACACGCGTTCACAGAGAATCGCGAATGCGCAATGGATTAGGAACAACTCAATCTAGCCACTAAGGTAATCACAGCAGCACTTACGATTTCGGCTTGCGTTTGCGAGCGGGCAGAAGATAATGCGCATGCGCATTATCAAAACAGCAACGTCACCCTTTGGAACATGAACGAGCAGGGAAAATATTAGAGAAGGGGACGAAGGAGGAGGGGGAGGAGTTTGGCGGCCATATCTACATGGAATAAACATTTGTAATTTGGGTGATTACTCCAATACTGTTAGAGTATTTCAACATGCGATACAGTGCAGCTGTATCTTCTATTCCTGATCTAAGGTATGGAGTTAAGTTACATCGAGTGTTGACTGTCCCTTTAAGCTGTAATTGTCTACATTTTTACATAATTCTGTTCACACATAGAATAAATCATCAAATATCTAATTCCTGACATAAACAGGATTCTTCGTTTACTCAAACAAACCGTACAAAATCATTAGTAATACAATTAAAAAAAGCTTTCAAGGGGTCACAGAGGATGAAAAACAACAACAAAAAAACCCACAAAATATATTTATATATACTATAAGTTATAAATTAGGTGTGTATACCCATTCTCCCCTAAGTTTACTTTCTATTATATATTGAGTTGATTCAAATTTCCTAACCAGGCTTTCCTGTTCAGTTTGTTCCAACTGTAGGATCCAGCATTTTCATTTTTCAAAAAATTGTTCAACATTATATTCAAGCTTATACCAAATATATTGTTCAATTAAGAACTGTTTCCGAATAGCATTCTTAAAGGACACAAAAGACGTCATTAGGCAAGATTTCCAATGTTTAATATTAGGTTTTATGCGATAATAATGACTATATTTATAACATTTTGAAAATTATTACATTTTTGATCTTAACTTTCATGATACAGATAGCATGCATTTTTATACAACTTTACAGTTCACTCCTACCATCTAATTTGCTTCATTCTCTTGGTATCCTTTGTTGAAAAGCATACCTAGATAGGATCAGGAGCAGCAATGCACTACTGGGCGCTAGCTGCTGATTGGTGGCTGCACATATATACCTCTTGCCATTGGTTCGCCTGATATGGTCAGCTAGCTCCCAGCAGTGCAATGATGTTCCTTCAACAAAGGATGCAAAGATAATAAAGCAAATTTGATAATACAAGTCAATAGGAAACTTGTCTAAAACTGTATATGCTCTATCGGAATCATGAACTATATTTTTAGGTTTTATGTCCCTTTAAGGCAATTTAATTAATTGCATTAATGTATTTTAAAAAAAAAAGTAAAATTCAATGGCAAAAATGTTTGTTAATTCCAAAATGTAAGTTTTTAACCAACTATAAAAAAGGGGGTCAATTATTGGTTTCAGTTATTCCTTAAAGGGACAGTCTACTAGCTGGACAGATAGCTCAGCATGCTAAGGCACTGGGGCTGAGCTCTGTAGCAGCCCAAGGGTTGCAGGTTTGATCCCCGGCAAGGTTCACTCAGCCTTTCATCCTTCCAAGATCGATAAAATGAGCAGCGCCTTGAGACCCTTACGGGTGATTAGCCGTGCTTTACAAGTACCCAATACATACATACATGCTCCACAATTTTTATTGTTTAAAAAGATAGATAATCCCTTTACATTACTACCCATTCCCCATTTTTGCATAACAACAAGGTTATATTAATATACTTTATACCTCTGTGAATACCTTCTATCTAAGCCTCTGCAGACTGCCCCCTTATTTCAGTTCTTTCGACAGACTTGCATTTTAGCCAATCAGTGCAAACTCATAAATAACTTCACAGGAGTGAGCACAATTTTTCTGTATGGTCCAAATGAAACTGTCAAAATGCACTGTGATAAGAGGTGACTTTCAATGGCTTAGAAATTAGCATATGAGCCTACCTAGGTTTAGCATTCAACAAAGAATACCAAAAGAACAAAGCAAATTTTGTTCTAAAAGTAATTTGAAAGTTGTTTAAAATTGCATGCCCTATATGAATCATGAAAGTTTTAATTTTGACTAAATTGTATATTGTAAAGTTTTTTAATTTTGACTAAATTGGAAAGTTGTTTGAAATTGTATGTTCTATCTGAATCCTAAAATAAAATTTTGGGGTTTACTATCCCTTTAAGAATACAAATTTTCCCTGTTTTCAGGGCAAAAAGTGGCTTTAGATCATTCCACCAGGGAAATAGAAGTACTGGCGAGCATTCGTTAATAATCTCGCCGGCCCAGAGAGCTTTAAATCATGGCACCCTTAGGGAGGACATTCCCGATGGTTGACACTATGGGGTAGATTTATTTAGCATACGCTGTCAGCATTTAACATTGCACAAGCATTTCTGTTGAAATGCTTGTGCAATACCTTCCCCTGCACCTCAGAGGTGGCTGATGAGTTAAGGAGCAGCGGTCTTCTTAACTTTTGTTTCCGGCGAGCCTGAAGGCTTGCGCAGAAACAGCTGCATCCGCAGCATAATAAATCGACCCCAATGTGTGTCTATTAATGAAATATATGAAATCACTAGCACTCTCTGGGTTTTAAGCCAAAGAGTAGTAGTGAGTGGATACATTTGTGCGTGGCATCTATGCACCCTCGTACTGTTCTATTGTGGTCTGAGAGTGCACACACACATACAGAAACACTGAACATTTTAATGCAGTCATTATCACTTAGAGTCCTACACTGCAGACATTATACACAGCATACTTTGTTGCAGCATATTTTAAGCTACAATATACGCGTATAAACACCAGGTATGTGGCAGAAATCATTATTACATATCCAGTATCTATAATGGAATGTTGTTAGGCCTGGAAGAGATAATTGGAATTTAGTTGCTAGAGTGAACAATTAACCTTTTCATTGCCTGGCACATACTGCTTGGAGGTAACATTTTCTTTAGTAACCAGTGGGCCCACAATGCACTGCTGTACTAGGGGATATTTCTCTCCCTGGCAGTGAATGGGGTAACAATCCATCACTATAGATCTGCTTTTCCCAAGGGGACACCTTCTCCCAGCTGGGTCGGTATTTACAGGAGCGAGGCAAAGTGGTGTCACTTAGCATTGCTGAACCCATTTGTTCTGGGCTAAGAAGAATGTCCTGTCACAGACAGCTCTTCCCTTTGGCCTCAGAGAGAACGATAAGACAGAGGAGAGGAGAAGAAATGTTTTTGACTACTTAAAACTCCATTGACAAACAGTACACAGTGAAAACCTGAAGCATTGAGTTAGTAGGGAAGATGAATGCTGAAATATTGCAACAACAGGGCACACTCTGTGTATATGACAAGGACTGTCCATTGCACACTAAGATATTAACCCCTCCTAGTGAGACTGCAATAATGGGTTCTTGGCAGGTCTTTCCCAGTAGTTGGGGCTAAATATCCAGGGTTTTTAATGAGCTGTCCTGGTGTCCCAAGAATCATTTTCAGGATAGGCTAATGTCCCAGTTTTGTCTTGGCTACAGAATCTGACAAGGAATAAATACTAATTAATCATGTGCCCGTCCGCACACATTCACTACTAACTAGTGTGTGTGAAGCTATGATGAGGGCAGTACAGCATTGGCATCATCCACACTAAATTGAAGCAAATTTATGGTGGATTTTGAAAATCCGCCCAAAAAACGAATACACTTGTAGCACTCAAGAGCTATCAATGTATATATATATAACATCACATTTGTGATGAAATGATTATCTGTTATTCATATAATAATGTAAATAAAAGTTATATTTTATTATCCCTTTCCACACACTTCTGAAAACTACCTATCAAATACTTGTTGTGAATAACAGATAATCATTTCATCACAAATGTGATGTTATAAATATATACATTGATAGCGCTTGAGTGCTACAAGTGTATTCTTTTTTTGGGCGGATTTTCAAAATCCACCATAAATTTGCCTCAAGTTTAGACAATACACGGCACCATTAACTCATTCACTCTGTATTGACAGAGTCTATAATAACATTATGAAATATTGAAGTTATGAAGAGCTTTTTCTACAAATTTACATAAGAAGTAGTGCCATTGTTTTTTTGTAAATTTACACATCCACACTGACTTGTCTGTGACTTCATCTAAGAGTAATCCCAGCAATGACCCCCCCAGGCCTGTGCTGCTATTTATGCACTTGCCCCATAGCCCACTACCCAATGTATAGGGCTCTGCTGAGGGTGTGCTCGCCATCCACACTGACTTGTGTCATTATCCTGGCATCTGTGTCAGTCCTTACCGGCTTTATTGAGGAGTGCCACTTTCTGTTAATCTGGTTAGCCCTGCCCCGTCTTTCGTTAAATAATGTTAGTTGCACAACATAGAGGGGCAAACTTAACCAGTCAGAGAGAGTGGACGCGCATCAGTCGAGCTTCACAGTTATTAGAGCTTTTCACTTTCAGACAGTTTTTGAAAGTCGGTTTTCATAATTAAATTTCTTTTTTATTTTGGAGCAGTTATTACTCTGAGGCTGTGTGGGGTGGTTATACCACACTTACGTTAAGCAAGTCAAAGAGAGTGGCTGCGTCTCAGCAGTGAACTATAGAGTACTAAAGTAAAGGGTTTAGTTTAACTCTTAGGCCATAGAGGCATAGACTAACCTTAAAAAGGACCACACTGAAAAAAAAATATGTAATTGCATCTAATAAGATGTCCCAGATTTATTTGAAAATCTAGTCACTCTATAAATAACCTTCCAACCTGGAAAGAGCTGGCAGTTTGGAGCAACACAGTGTCCACTGGTAATTGTAGTAGTTAGCCAGGTATTCCAACATCATATATAATTGGGTTTATATTATCTGTATTAGGGTTGGTAAAACATTTTTTAAGAAAGTATGCACAAAGTGAATGGCACATGCCAAAAAAAAAGTATGTGGCATCTTTGAAAAGAGTGCTAGAGTTATACCACCTATACTGTGTTTTTTTTTTAGTTCTCCTCATTGGGACTCTGTAAAAGGCCACATCTTTAGGTTATTAATATAATTTTAAAGCTCTAAAATAGGGGTTTACAAATTAATTTCAAATTTAGGTGGCAGCAAGACAATTCATCCAGCCACACACTTTTTAGGAGCCAGACAAAGGTGCTTGTATATAAATATAAGTAGGACAAAAATAATCTCTGAAGTGCCACTTTTTTTAAATGTCTAGTGCATTTATTGTATCAACAATAAAAAAAATATAATCCCTAGATGTCTATACATTATACCAGGGCTTGACGAACCTGGGAGTCAGGCTTCTAAAATTCAGATTCTGGCTCTTAACATTTTTTATTATTATTCTACTTTTCTCCCTATATAAAGTCAATATCTGGCTCCTAAGAAATTTTATTTTATGCCTGAATGTTATACCTGGCTGATGCTTGTTGTTTTTTTAAGATAGATAATACCTTTTATTACCCATTCCCCAGTTTTGCATAACCAACACAGTTATATTAATATACTTTTTTACCTCTGTGATTACCTTGTATCTAAGCATCTTCTGACAGCCCCCCTGATCACATTACTTTTTATTTATTATCTATTGACTTGCATTTTAGCCAATTAGTGTTGTGCTGACTCTTAAATAACTCCACAGGTGTGAGCACAATGTTATCTATATGGCCCAGATGAACTAGCAATCTCCTGTTGTGAAAAGGAAATAAAAAAGCATGTGATAATAGGCTGTCTGTAGTGGCTTAGAAACAGGGAGAAATTTAGAGGTTTAAATGGTATAAAGTATATTAATATAATGTTGGTTATGCAAAGCTGAAGAATGCATAGTAAAGTTGTTGTCTATGATTTTAGCAATAGCAATTTTGGTGTTGACTATCCCTTTAAGTTTCATAAATATTTGTCAAACCTTGTCCTATAAAGTGTGATGACAGCACCTGCTACTTGCTAAAAATTTTCAGATTTTAAATACTTAGGGCAAGATTACAAGTGGAGAGCGATAATTAATCAGCCATTACAAGTGGCTGGTTATTGCTACCTTGGAGCCTATGGAAGTTTCACCTTTGTGAGCGCAATGCTTCTCAGCAATGCGAACGCGAGGTCGCTTTCGCATTGCTGTGAACTTGTAATACCAGCAGACATTAGCTTGTACTGGAATAACGCAGTGGAGCGCAAATATCGCTTTCATGAAAGCGACGATATTTAGAGCTCCACTTGTAATCTGACCCTTACTGTACTAGTTTTTAAAGGGACATTATACACTAGATTTTTCTTTGCATAAATGTTTTGTAGATGATCCATTTATAAAGCCTATACAGTTTTTTTAAAAGTATAGTTTTGCTTATTTTTAAGAATAACATTGTGCTGATTTTCAAACTCCTAACCAAGCCCAATAGTTTTAGGAGAATACTGATGTGTACCTACTCCAGCTTGCTCCTGTTTGTGTAAAGTCTTTTCATATGCAGAGGAAGGGGGAGTGTTTGCTTTTTTTTTGCTATAGAACCACTTGCTTCTAAGTACGTTTTTAAATGGTTTTATACTGGATTATTTTATCAGTATCAGTGCAAATTATTATTTATAGTAGTGTCTATTACATGCAGTTAAATGAAAATTGGTGTATACTGTCCCTGTAACACCTTACCCCAAATTCATTAGTTATGTGAAATATTTTTCCATTTAGTGTATCTGTGTCTGTCCCTCAATATTTTGCTATTTAGTTAGTGTGTTTCGCTTGCACAAGAAGATATACAGCTTCGAAAAGAGCACAATACCAAAAAATAGCTTCCTACTGCGTTCGGTAGTGTACGAAACTAACAAATGCACACACATCTATCTATTTATCTATCTATTTATCTATCTATCTTAAGTCCTTTTCTGTTCATAGACACAGACACTCTCACACACACGCACACAAAAACATATGCTCATGTATAAAACACTTTATTTTAGACTGTAAAAATATAAATGACTTAAGTGATAGTTTAGCACATTTGTTAACTATCTTCTACCTGCCTGTCTATCGATCTATCTAATTTTTTGACAGTCTTCATGTATATATCTAGTCTACATGTATATATCTAGATAGATATCTATCTGACAGTCTACATGTATATAAATCTATGTGCAGTATTTATCTGTCTGTATGTATTTGTCTGACTGTATATCTATCTATCTATCTATCTATCTATCTATCTATCTATCTATCTATCTATCTATCTATCTATCTATCTATCTATCTATCTGTGACTATAATCGGTCTAAAGAGGATTACACTGATACAGTGAAACCTGCTATTCTTAATTGTCTCAGTGAATGAGCAGAGTGCTGGAGATCTGCGGCCCTGAGAAATAACAAGTAATTATGTCTCTTTTTTTGGAATGTTTCTCTCTTAAACAGTGTGAGGTTTTAACTTTAGGAGAGGTCACCTTTGAAAAGGCGACCCCCCCATTCTGTCAGTTCTTCACACAGCAGCTGAATTTACCCTCCCCATTAGCGGGAATGAATAATTATTTTCTCGATTCAGCTAGTGACGTGCAGTTCACGGGAGGTTAATTGGTAATAATGGGTTCTGTTCCAAACGAAGAACAGCTTCACAACTCAGCCAAGGACTCTGGCCGAGAGCGAATGGTGAGACCGAATGCTCCGCATTTATTCAGTAGGATAGGAATTAAACACAGGGTTAATAGATATCCCTCCTGGGATACACACATATTAAGTAGTTGACCTGCTCTGGTCAATTAGCAGAAAAAAATATTAGAGTGCTTTAAAAGAAATTATACCTTGTGTATTTTCATTGATATATTTGTGTGATCCTGGTGCAATTAAGGGAAAGGTGTACAAAGGTGTCATTAAATAGATGTGTCAAAGCAAGAGGATTCATAGGTTGGAGACTCAAAAACTCAACATTCAATTCTCTAAAAAGGGCCAGATTACGAGTGGAGCACTAATAGTTACGCTTAAGTGAAAAAGGGTTTATTGCGGGTGTTTGCGAGCGTTGGGTTTTTCGCTCGTATTACAAGTTTAAAGTAAACGGAATCTCTTAAGCGCAAGTTCTGGTTAACTGTTTTGCAAAACAAAAAAGTACCAAAAATACATTATAAAGTACAGTTACACTCATAAAAACGCTATCTGATAAAAATATTTTTTAAAATTGCACTAAAACGTTTTAAGGGTTCAAAGATATGAGGTCTCTGGTGTTAGAAAAAAAAGTGGGAGGCTGATCTCTACACTAAAGCTACAATTAACCCTACAAACTACCTCATTAACCCCTTCGCTGCTGGGCATAATACAAGTGTGGTGCGCAGCGGCATTTAGCGGCCTTCTAATTACCAAAAAGCAATGCCAAAGCCATATATGTCTGCTATTTCTGAACAAAGGGGATCCCAGAGAAGCATTTACAACAATTTGTATCATAATTGCATAATCTGTTTGTAAATAATTTCAGTGAGAAACCTAAAGTTTGTGAAAAAGTTTGTAAAAAAGTGAGTGATTTTTTTATTTTATTGCATTTGGCAGTGAAATGGTGGCATGAAATATACCAAAATAGGCCTAGATCAATACTTTGGGATCTCTACTAAAAAAATATATAAATGTCAAGGGATATTCAGGGATTCCTGACAGATATTAGTGTCCCAATGTAACTATCGCTAATTTTGAAAAAAAAAAAATGGTTTGGAAATAGCAAAGTGCCACTTGTATTTATTGCCCTATTACTTGCAAAAAAAGCAAAGAACATGCAAACATTGGGTATTTCTAAACTCAGGACAAAATTTAGAAACTATTTAGCATGGGTGTTTTTTGGTGGTTGTAGATGTGTAACAGATTTTGGGGGTTAAAGTTCATTTTTTTCTTTATATTTTATAATTTTTTTATAGTAAATTATAAGATGATTAAAATAATGAAATCTTTAGAAACTCCATTTAATGGCGAGAAAAACTGTATATAATATGTGTGGGTACAGTAAATGAGTAAGAGGAAAATTACAGCTAAATACAAACACCGCTGAAATGTAAAAATAGCCCTGGTCCCAAACGGTAAGAAAATTGAAAAATTGTCTGGTCACTAAGGGGTTAAAGGGACACAATACTCATATGCTAAATCACTTGAAACTTATGCAGTATAACTGTAAAAATCTTACAGGAAAATATCACCGGAGAATCTCTATGTAAAAAAGGAAGATTTGTTTGCCTCACAATCTCCTCAGGGTAAGAAACTGAAAAATGGTCTGGTCTTTAAGGGGTTAACATAGAGATATATGCATGTTTAAATATGTGCATATATATTTTGTGTGTGTGTGTGTACATATATATTTACAGACATACAGTATATACACATAAATACATATGTACACATATATAGACATATATATATATATAAAACTATATATATAAGTTCATTGGAGCCCTTTACAGTCAAGTAAAGACATGTTAAAGCATATTTATGCAATATTCATATTTAATAAAGTGTTATACTGTGTATTAACTGTAAATACTTGACATTCCAATTTTCTGCACTTAGCAGAATATGTTCTATGTATTTTAAATATATATTCCTATATATATATATATATATATATATATATATATATATATATATATATATATATATATATATATATATATATATATATATATATATCTCTGTATCTATCTATATACAGGTATACCCCGCTCATACAGCGGGTTAGGGACCGGAGCCCCGCTGTAAAGTGAAAACCGCCTTAAAGTGAAACAAGGCAGTTATAGCTTTCTTTTCAGTGTTTAAAATCTTGAAAACATGTTTGAACTACATATACTGCAATGCTGTTAACAGAGTGAACTAAGCATAACAAAATAGTGCCATTCACTTTTCTCGCAATCTCACGATGATTACAGCACTGTTTCAAAATCCTTGGAGGTTGAACTTCAGCTCCACAAAGCGTTGTATTAGCGAATCGCTGTAAAGTGAGGTATACCTGTATACCAAAATACCATTATTTATTTATATATATATATATATATATATATATATATATATATATATATATATATATATATATATATATATATATATATATATATATATATATACAGGGAGTGCAGAATTATTAGGCAAATGAGTATTTTGACCACATCATCCTCTTTATGCATGTTGTCTTACTCCAAGCTGTATAGGCTCGAAAGCCTACTACCAATTAAGCATATTAGGTGATGTGCATCTCTGTAATGAGAAGGGGTGTGGTCTAATGACATCAACACCCTATATCAGGTGTGCATAATTATTAGGCAACTTCCTTTCCTTTGGCAAAATGGGTCAAAAGAAGTACTTGACAGGCTCAGAAAAGTAAAAAATAGTGATATATCTTGTAGAGGGATGCAGCACTCTTAAAATGGCAAAGCTTCTGAAGCGTGATCATCGAACAATCAAGCGTTTCATTCAAAATAGTCAACAGGGTCGCAAGAAGCGTGTGGAAAAACCAAGGCGCAAAATAACTGCCCATGAACTGAGAAAAGTCAAGCGTGCAGCTGCCAAGATGCCACTTGCCACCAGTTTGGCCATATTTCAGAGCTGCAACATCACTGGAGTGCCCAAAAGCACAAGGTGTGCAATACTCAGAGACATGGCCAAGGTAAGAAAGGCTGAAAGACGACCACCACTGAACAAGACACACAAGCTGAAACGTCAAGACTGGGCCAAGAAATATCTCAAGACTGATTTTTATAAGGTTTTATGGACTGATGAAATGAGAGTGAGTCTTGATGGGCCAGATGGATGGGCCCGTGGCTGGATTGGTAAAGAGCAGAGAGCTCCAGTCGGACTCAGACGCCAGCAAGGTGGAGGTGGAGTACTGGTTTGGGCTGGTATCATCAAAGATGAGCTTGTGGGGCCTTTTCGGGTTGAGGATGGAGTCAAGCTCAACTCCCAGTCCTACTGCCAGTTTCTGGAAGACACCTTCTTCAAGCAGTGGTACAGGAAGAAGTCTGCATCCTTCAAGAAAAACATGATTTTCATGCAGGACAATGCTCCATCACACGCGTCCAAGTACTCCATAGCGTGGCTGGCAAGAAAGGGTATAAAAGAAGAAAATCTAATGACATGGCCTCCTTGTTCACCTGATCTGAACCCCATTGAGAACCTGTGGTCCATCATCAAATGTGAGATTTACAAGGAGGGAAAACAGTACACCTCTCTGAACAGTGTCTGGGAGGCTGTGGTTGCTGCTGCACGCAATGTTGATGGTGAACAGATCAAAACACTGACAGAATCCATGGATGGCAGGCTTTTGAGTGTCCTTGCAAAGAAAGGTGGCTATATTGGTCACTGATTTGTTTTTGTTTTGTTTTTGAATGTCAGAAATGTATATTTGTGAATGTTGAGATGTTATATTGGTTTCACTGGTAAAAATAAATAATTGAAATGGGTATATATTTGTTTTTTGTTAAGTTGCCTAATAATTATGCACAGTAATAGTCACCTGCACACACAGATATCCCCCTAAAATAGCTAAAACTAAAAACAAACTAAAAACTACTTCCAAAAATATTCAGCTTTGATATTAATGAGTTTTTTGGGTTCATTGAGAACATGGTTGTTGTTCAATAATAAAATTAATCCTCAAAAATACAACTTGCCTAATAATTCTGCACTCCCTGTATATATAAATAAAGAAATATGTATTTAAGAATAAACAAAACATATGCTATGCGAAGAACATTTGAAAGTGAAATATTCATATTTTCATGTCAGGTTAGCACATTTGAGAATAAAATATGAAATCGGGTTTGCACGCGAGTGGGGTGATAGGTCTATTAACGCGCACGGCATGATATTCTAACTTCGGCTTTTTACACGCGTCGGGTTAGCGTGCAAGTGAAAACTTTTTTAGGAGCACTACCAAAACGCGCGCAAAAAATTGACTTCTAGCGGAGTGTTTAATACCGCTTCACTTGTAATCTGGCTCTAAAATGTTTAATGAAATGTAGTAAAAAATAAATTTAAATGTACTTTTTTTTTTGCATGCTTTTCCTGTAATTTGCCCCACAATTGTGTTTTTCTTTTTATTACCATCCATGTAGGCTGGAGTGTATCTTTAAAATGGTTTAAACTGTCCCTTCAACATGCAATTGCTTGATCAGTTAGGGGTGGGGCAGTGGCCTTATTTATATTTGACCATAGTTGGCCACTGCAAAGGAGAAAATATAAACATTACTGAAGAATAATTTTTAACATGCATGTCCGTGGACTGAAAAGCATTGCAAATAGTGCTAACAAAACTACAGATTCAGAGGTTTTTAAAACATTTAGGGCTAGATTAAAAGTGGAGCGCGCTTCCATAGGCTCCAATGGAAGCCTAATTCTCATTCCGTGAGACACAGCATGAGAACTAGCTCAGCAAAGGAGGTAAGTCGCACAGCGAGGGCAGCAAATTGTAAATATATATGTATATGACTATATACATATATATTTACTGGGAATAAAAAGGGGGGATGTACCAGGATGTAAAGGAAGCTGAAATGCCAAAACTGCCCCTAAAACATTCTAGTGCCAAAATAGAATATGGGGAGATACAGGAGAAAAAAGAACAAATGGGGAGCTTCTTTACAAATGGATGAATGCCATATCGTGTCTTAAAAGGATTTATTAATACATAAAACAATACATGTACACATCAATACATTCGCATAAGAATCTCTAAAGGTACCTTAGGTCAAATTGTCTAATAATAAAGTATTGTGCCGGCACTTCAGAGTCCAGTCCAAAGTATTGAAAAACCAGAGCAAAGCTCCTAAAAATCCAGACGATTATGATTCAATGGAAATTAAATGCAAGACATTGGGGCCCATTTTACAAGCTCCGTAGGGAGCTTGTGGGCCCCTGTTTCTGGCGAGTCTTCAGACTCGCCAGAAACACAAGTTATGGAGCTGCGGTCTAAAGACCGTTGTTCCATAACCCTGTCCGCCTGCTCAGAGCAGGCGGACAGGAATCGCCAGAAATCAACCCGATCGAGTACGATCGGGTTGATTGACACCCCCCTGTTCTGTAGGGGGCGGCGTTGCAACAGCAGCTCTTGTGAGCTGCTGGTGCAATGCTGAATACGGAGAGCGTATTGCTCTCCGCATTCATCGAGGTCTTGCGGACCTGATCCGCATTGTCGGATCAGGTCCGCAAGACCTTTCTTAAATATTGGCCATCCTCTCTATCAATTAAATACCTATGGGACAAAAGCAGCAAGAAAGAAAAATAGTGCAACCCTACAAAATAAACAACAAGAAACTGAGGATAAAGGTACTCACCGGATGGTCCAAAGCCAATGCAGAATAATATGTAATTAAATAAATATTTGGTATAGACTTAATTGTGTATTGAATATGAGGTATTAAGCAGCAAGAGAGAGAGACACTAATTATTATTTCAGATGACTTAAAGGTGTGCAAGTATTATAGCAATGCACTGGGAAAATAACAGAAATACACAAATTAGATAAGCATTGATATACTCTGCAGATAGTGGAAGATAGTCAATACTTTGTATAGATCACTGATGTCTTGATTGTGCTTAGTTTTAAGGAGTAAACCTGTAGAACTATTATTTATAAACCATGTAATGATGGTCTGCCAAAGCACTGTGTAGCTTACCCAGTAATGCACAACCTCAGTCTTAATAGGTTTCTCAGTCCACAAAATAATATACCAAATTTAAAGGGAAACTGAACCCATTTTTTTTCTTTTCTGATTCAGATAGAGCATGCAATTGTAAGCAACTTTCTAATTTACTCCTATTAGCAAATGTTCTTCATTCTCTTGGTATCTTTATTTGAAAAGCAATAATGTAAGTTTAAATGCCGGCCCATTTTGGTGAACGACCTGGGTTGTTCTTGCTGATTGGTGGATACATTCATCCACCAATAAACAAGTGCTGTCCAAGGTTCTGGACTTTCTTTTTCAAATAAAGATAGCAAGAGAACAAAGAAAAATGGATAATAGAAGTAAATTAGAAAGTTGCTTAAAATTGCATGCTCTATCTGAATCACAAAAGAAAAAAATTGAGTTCAGTGTCCCTTTAAGATATAGATCAACAAAACCTTGATATATTTTATTGGAGGGTGGGTATTAAAGAGTAAGGAAAAATACTGTAGAATATTGCAAAATGGTTTGTAAATTAGGGAAATATATATTGCATAGAATGGGTTGTTAGTGTGAAAGATAAACTGCTACAGATGCACTTGTTTTTAGTCAGCCTTTTTATTTGTTCTTCATTTATTTAGTCAAATAGTTGGTTATTTTTTAAATGTATTTATTCATTTATATATTTTATTTCATTATTTTCTAAATGAAAGGAATATAAAAAAAAGGTTTTCTTTCATGATTCAGATTGAATTCTACAGAGTACATTTACATGAAAATGGGGCAAAATAAATAATGAAAGTAAATCACTATGCATAATTAAAGGGATATGAAAACTAATTATTTTCTTTTTAAATCCAGATTGAGGATGCAGTTTTAAACAGGGACGTATGCTTAGAAGCTGGCCCATTTTTGGAGCACTATATGGCAGCAGCTTTGCAAGAATGTTATCTATTTGCAAGAACACTAGATGGCAGCACTATTTCCTGCCTTTTAGTGCTCCAGATGCCTACCTAGGTATCTCTTAAACACAGAATATCATGGCAACTAAGCAAATTTGATAATAGAAGTAATTTGGAAACTTTTTTTTAAATGGTATGTGCTGTCTGAATCACAAAATAAATGTTTTGGGTTTTGTAAGGTGTATAATCCCACGGGGGGGGTGTCAGCGCAGGCCAAAGCCTGGGGCCTAGTGTACCACCTGAGGCATATGTAGATTATCTGATAAGGGCCCCTTAGAATGACTCAGACCACGCAGCATTATGATCGAAAGCCAATTCTGTTTATTGCACAGTGCAAGCCTTTCTTATAGTGACATACAGGGTTAAGGGGATGACACGTTAGGACCGCGTCATCTTACACAGTTATACAGAGCAATTTACAAGGAAAAACTGGAACATGAGTTTCTCATAACAATATTTACAGAGTCATAACAAACTACCATCTGCAGAGACAACCGAGTGTCTAAAGCCTCTTGTTTACATTATCTTATTCTATCTTACTTCTAGGCATTAGGCCAGGGTACATTGGCAAGGCCGAATAGCTAAAGAAACTCATAACATGCATATAATTCTCACTGCATAATACCCCAGTATAATAAAGTCTATTCATTACAAAATGGCTGCGAGGAACAAGATGGCTGCGAAGAACAAGATGGCTGCCATCAGGTTCATATTACCCCTAACAGGTTTCATATCCCTTTAATGTTTTGAATAAACCAATGTTTGGGTGTCATATTTACAGAGGTGACAGTATCCCTCTCCACCAGTAACAGAGTTACCACTACCAGGCACTGAGTATTAGTACTGCAAAACCAATACTGCAGGGTTGGTTTCAAATTATGTTTTTTTTTTAGTTTAAAAACAGTTGCCTAAAGGAACTAAGATTGGATAGACTCAACAGAATTATTGTCTTTGTGGTGGCGCAGGTTATAGTATTTCACCCATGGAGAATTTCCATATAACCCCTATTTTTCCCAGAGAATTAAATATGCCCCATTTTACCTCCAAGAAATAAATGTCAGTTATATTACCCTAATAAAACAATTCAGTTGGTTGTTTCTGATGTATCCTCCTCCTCATTTATAGGGCCCCATGATTGAATCTTTGTCAGATCAGATATAAAAAACCTTGATGAGTTGAGGAAAGGGATACATACTTTACTGGGGAGAGTGAAGTTAGCATGGAGCAAGGGACACATTTTTAAAAAGTAAATACTGCAGCCAATACAAATCAGATTACCCTGCTTTCAGCGTACAATATTTTATATTTGCCTCTATTTCCGTATGTATGCACTTTTATTTTTTAGTGTAATAATTTTTATGATTATTTTGGCACACTCTTCCCACCTTTTAGTCTTTGAGAAAATACAGCAAGAACTGGAGGTGGAAAAGGTTTAGAGAATATTCCTTTTACAATAAGGAAAATGATACTCTTTGAATTTCTTATTATAAATACAAATTTCACATGGGACTTTGCATGTGCAGTGTTGTTTAATTATGATTTCTACTATTTTCATTAAATAGTTATTTCCTGCGTACTTTTAATACAAATTTTATCTTTCTTCTGTTATGTGTGATCAGTCCACGGGTCATCATTACTTCTGGGATATAACTCCTCCCCAACAGGAAATGCAAGAGGATTCACCCAGCAGAGCTGCATATAGCTCCTCCCCTCTACGTCACTCCCAGTCATTCTCTTGCACCCAACGACTAGATAGGATGTGTGAGAGGACTATGGTGATTATACTTAGTTTTTATAACTTCAATCAAAAGTTTGTTATTTTACAATAGCACCGGAGCGTGTTATTGCCTCTCTGGCAGAGTTTGAAGAAGAATCTACCAGAGTTTTTACTATGATTTTAACCGGAGTAGTTAAGATCATATTGCTGTTTCTCGGCCATCTGAGGGAGGTAAAAGCTTCAGATCAGGGGACAGCGGGCAGATGAATCTGCATTGAGGTATGTAGCAGTTTTTATTTTCTGAATGGAATTGATGAGAAAATCCTGCCATACCGTTATAATAACATGTATGTATACTCTACACTTCAGTATTCTGGGGATGGTACTTCACTGGAATTACTCTGTAAAAAGTACATTAAACCTTTTAATAGGTATTTATTATGTTAAACGTTTTTGCTGGAATGTAGAATCGTTTGCATTTTCTGAGGTACTGAGTGAATAAATGTTTGGGCATTATTTTTCCACTTGGCAGCTGCTTGTTTTAATTGTGACAGTTTCGTTTCTCTCTCACTGCTGTGTGTGAGGGGGAGGGGCCGTTTTTGGCGCTCTTTGCTACGCATCAAAAATTTCCAGTCAGTTACTCTTGTATTTCCTGCATGATCCGGTTCATATCTAACAGAACTCAGGGGTCTTCAAACTTCTTTGAAGGGAGGTAGATTCTCTCAGCAGAGCTGTGAGACTTATATATTGACTGTGATTAAAAACGTTGCTCTGTAATTTTTACGTTTCAAATTTAATTATTGTTACTTTACTAATGGGAACAAACCTTTGCTAAAAGTTGTGTTGTTTTCAAGGATTGATGCTATAACAGTTTTTCAGTTCATTATTTCAACTGTCATTTAATCGTTTAGCACTTCTTTGAGGCACAGTACGTTTTTGTTAAATAAGATTGTAACCAAGTTGCAAGTTTATTTGCTAGTGTGTTAAACATGTCTGATTCAGAGGAAGATACCTGTGTCATTTGTTCCAATGCCAAGGTGGAGCCCAATAGAAATTTATGTACTAACTGTATTGATGCTACTTTAAATAAAAGCCAATCTGTACAAATTGAACAAATTTCACCAAACAGCGAGGGGAGAGTTATGCCGACTAACTCGCCTCACGTGTCAGTACCTGCATCTCCCGCCCGGGAGGTGCGTGATATTGTGACGCCTAGTACATCTGGGCGGCCATTACAGATAACATTACAAGATATGGCTACTGTTATGACTGAAGTTTTGGCTAAATTACCAGAACTAAGGGGCAAGCGTGATCACTCTGGGGTGAGAACAGAGTGCGCTGATAATACTAGAGCCATGTCGGATACTGCGTCACAGCTTGCAGAGCATGAGGACGGAGAGCTTCATTCTGTGGGTGACGGTTCTGATCCAAACAGATTGGATTCAGATATTTCAAATTTTAAATTTAAATTGGAGAACCTCCGTGTATTACTAGGGGAGGTTTTAGCGGCTCTTAATGATTGTAACACTGTTGCAATACCAGAGAAATTGTGTAGGTTGGATAAATACTTTGCGGTACCGGCGAGTACTGACGTTTTTCCTATACCTAAGAGACTAACTGAAATTGTTACTAAGGAGTGGGATAGACCCGGTGTGCCGTTCTCACCCCCTCCAATATTTAGAAAGATGTTTCCAATAGACGCCACCACACGGGACTTATGGCAAACGGTCCCTAAGGTGGAGGGAGCAGTTTCTACTTTAGCTAAGCGTACCACTATCCCGGTGGAGGATAGCTGTGCTTTTTCAGATCCAATGGATAAAAAATTAGAGGGTTACCTTAAGAAAATGTTTGTTCAACAAGGTTTTATATTGCAACCCCTTGCATGCATCGCGCCGATTACGGCTGCGGCAGCATTTTGGATGGAGTCTCTGGAAGAGAACCTTAGTTCAGCTACGCTGGACGACATTACGGACAGGCTTAGAGTCCTTAAACTAGCTAATTCATTCATTTCGGAGGCCGTAGTACATTTAACCAAACTTACGGCTAAGAACTCAGGATTCGCCATTCAGGCACGTAGGGCGCTGTGGCTAAAATCCTGGTCAGCTGATGTAACTTCTAAGTCCAAATTACTTAATATACCTTTCAAAGGGCAAACTTTATTTGGGCCCGGTTTGAAAGAAATTATCGCTGACATTACAGGAGGTAAGGGCCACGCCCTGCCTCAAGACAAAGCCAAAGCTAAGGCTAGACAGTCTAATTTTCGTCCCTTTCGGAATTTCAAAGCAGGAGCAGCACCAACTTCCACTGCTCCAAAACAGGAAGGAGCCGTTGCTCGTTACAGACAAGGCTGGAAACCTAACCAGTCCTGGAACAAGGGCAAGCAGGCCAGGAAACCTGCTGCTGCCCCTAAGACAACATGAATCGAGGGCCCCCGATCCGGGACCGGATCTAGTGGGGGGCAGACTCTCTCTCTTCGCCCAGGCTTGGGCAAGAGATGTTCAGGATCCCTGGGCGTTAGAGATCATATCTCAGGGATACCTTCTAGACTTCAAATTCTCTCCCCCAAGAGGGAGATTTCATCTGTCAAGGTTGTCAACAAACCAGATAAAGAAAGAAGCGTTTCTACGCTGTGTACAAGATCTGTTATTAATGGGAGTGATCCATCCGGTTCCGCGGTCGGAACAAGGACAAGGGTTTTACTCAAACCTGTTTGTGGTTCCCAAAAAAGAGGGAACTTTCAGGCCAATCTTGGATTTAAAGATCCTAAACAAATTCCTAAGAGTTCCATCGTTCAAAATGGAAACTATTCGGACAATCTTACCCATGATCCAAAAGGGTCAGTACATGACTACAGTGGATTTAAAGGATGCTTACCTTCACATACCGATTCACAAAGATCATTACCGGTATCTAAGGTTTGCCTTCTTAGACAGGCATTACCAGTTTGTAGCTCTTCCATTCGGATTGGCTACGGCTCCAAGAATCTTCACAAAGGTTCTGGGTGCCCTTCTGGCGGTACTAAGACCGCGAGGAATTTCGGTAGCTCCGTACCTAGACGACATTCTGATACAAGCTTCAAGCTTTCAAACTGCCAAGTCTCATACAGAGTTAGTTCTGGCATTTCTAAGGTCGCATGGATGGAAAGTGAACGAAAAGAAGAGTTCTCTCTTTCCTCTCACAAGAGTTCCATTCTTGGGGACTCTGATAGATTCTGTAGAAATGAAGATTTATCTGACAGAAGACAGATTAACAAAGCTTCTAAATGCATGCCGTGTCCTTCATTCCATTCAACTCCCGTCAGTAGCTCAATGCATGGAGGTGATCGGCTTAATGGTAGCAGCAATGGACATAGTACCCTTTGCACGTCTACATCTCAGACCGCTGCAATTGTGCATGCTGAGTCAGTGGAATGGGGATTACTCAGACTTGTCCCCTACTCTGAATCTGGATCAAGAGACCAGAAACTCTCTTCTATGGTGGCTTTCTCTGCCACATCTGTCCAGGGGGATGCCATTCAGCAGGCCGGACTGGACAATTGTAACAACAGACGCCAGCCTACTAGGTTGGGGCGCTGTCTGGAATTCTCTGAAGGCTCAGGGACAATGGAATCAGGAGGAAAGTCTCCTACCAATAAACATTCTGGAATTGAGAGCAGTTCTCAATGCCCTTCTGGCTTGGCCCCAGTTAAGAACTCGGGGGTTCATCAGGTTTCAGTCGGACAACATCACGACTGTAGCTTACATCAACCATCAAGGAGGGACAAGAAGCTCCCTAGCAATGATGGAAGTATCAAAGATAATTCGCTGGGCAGAGTCTCACTCTTGCCACCTGTCAGCAATCCACATCCCGGGAGTGGAGAACTGGGAGGCGGATTTCTTGAGTCGCCAGACTTTTCATCCGGGGGAGTGGGAACTTCATCCGGAGGTCTTTGCCCAAATACTTCGACGTTGGGGCAAACCAGAGATAGATCTCATGGCGTCTCGCCAGAACGCCAAACTTCCTCGCTACGGGTCCAGATCCAGGGATCCGGGAGCGGTTCTGATAGATGCTTTGACAGCACCTTGGAACTTCGGGATGGCTTATGTGTTTCCACCCTTCCCGCTGCTTCCTCGATTGATTGCCAAAATCAAACAGGAGAGAGCATCAGTGATTCTAATAGCGCCTGCGTGGCCACGCAGGACTTGGTATGCAGATCTAGTGGACATGTCATCCTGTCCGCCTTGGTCTCTACCTCTAAGACAGGACCTTCTGATACAGGGTCCATTCAAACATCAAAATCTAACTTCTCTGAAGCTGACTGCTTGGAAATTGAACGCTTGATTTTATCAAAACGTGGTTTTTCTGAGTCGGTTATTGATACCCTGATACAGGCTAGGAAGCCTGTTACCAGAAGAATTTACCATAAGATATGGCGTAAATACCTATACTGGTGCGAATCCAAAGGTTACTCCTGGAGTAAGGTTAGGATTCCTAGGATATTGTCCTTTCTACAAGAAGGTTTAGAAAAGGGTTTATCGGCTAGTTCATTAAAGGGACAGATCTCAGCTCTGTCCATCTTGTTGCACAGGCGTCTATCAGAAAATCCAGACGTCCAGGCCTTTTGTCAGGCTTTAGCTAGAATCAAGCCTGTGTTTAAAACTGTTGCTCCGCCATGGAGTTTAAATCTTGTTCTTAACGTTCTACAAGGAGTTCCGTTTGAACCCCTTCATTCCATTGATATAAAGTTGTTATCTTGGAAAGTGTTATTTTAATGGCTATTTCTTCGGCTCGGAGAGTCTCTGAGTTATCAGCTTTACATTGTGATTCTCCTTATTTGATTTTTCATTCAGATAAGGTAGTTCTGCGTACTAAACCTGGGTTCTTACCTAAGGTAGTCACTAACAGGAACATCAATCAAGAGATCGTGGTTCCTTCTCTGTGCCCGAATCCTTCTTCAAAGAAGGAACGTCTTCTACACAATCTAGATGTAGTTCGTGCCCTCAAGTTCTACTTGCAGGCAACTAAGGATTTTCGACAAACGTCTTCCCTGTTTGTCGTGTACTCTGGTCAGAGGAGAGGTCATAAGGCTTCGGCTACCTCTCTCTCCTTCTGGCTTCGTAGCATAATTCGTTTAGCCTATGAGACTGCTGGACAGCAGCCTCCTGAAAGAATTACAGCTCATTCTACTAGAGCTGTGGCTTCCACTTGGGCCTTTAAGAATGAGGCCTCTGTTGAACAGATTTGCAAGGCTGCAACTTGGTCTTCGCTTCATACTTTTTACAAATTTTACACTTTTGCTTCTTCGGAGGCTATTTTTGGGAGAAAGGTTCTTCAGGCAGTGGTTCCTTCTGTATAATGAGCCTGCCTATCCCTCCCGTCATCCGTGTACTTTTGCTTTGGTATTGGTATCCCAGAAGTAATGATGACCCGTGGACTGATCACACATAACAGAAGAAAACATAATTTATGCTTACCTGATAAATTCCTTTCTTCTGTTGTGTGATCAGTCCACGGCCCGCCCTGTTTTTTAAGGCAGGTAGATATTTTTTAAATTATACTCCAGTCACCACTTCACCCTTGGTTTCTCCTTTCTCGTTGATTCTTGGTCGAATGACTGGGAGTGACGTAGAGGGGAGGAGCTATATGCAGCTCTGCTGGGTGAATCCTCTTGCATTTCCTGTTGGGGAGGAGTTATATCCCAGAAGTAATGATGACCCGTGGACTGATCACACAACAGAAGAAAGGAATTTATCAGGTAAGCATAAATTATGTTTTCACATAAAATATGATTTTGTTACAATTTTTAATGTGATAAAAAAAATTAAAATTTTATTGCATAGTTTAATTTTAAAATTACATTTGTTTTATATGATTTTTAAATGATAACTGTTTGGAGACCTATTGTAATGTGTGCATCTCCTTCATTTACTTAAAAGCATGGAAGACCCCTTTACGAGACACATGCACAATCTTACAGGCCCACAGAGTTTTATGTAACTGGGCCTCTATACACAGTGGATGTAAACACTTGTTTTGAGTCCAATATAAGGATTAAAAGTACAAATGGTCCTTTCGGACAAAAAAGCTGTATGTGAAATGCACAACTTTGCATATGACATAGTTAGAAGCATTTTTGCAACATACATCAATGCTTCTTTTAAAACTTAAAGGGACAGTAAAGTCAAAATTAAACTTTCATGACTTTCCAATTTACTTCTATTATCTAATTTGTTTAGTTTAGTAGGCTCAGAGGCAGCAACACACGTCTGGGAGCTAGCTGCTGACTGGTGGCTGTATGTATATGGCTCCGGTCATTGGCTCACCTGATGCATTCAGCTAGCTCCCAGTAATGAATTGCTGCACTTTTAACCATTGATGCTAAGACAATGAAACAAATTTGATATTTATAAGTAAATTGGAAAGTTGTTTAAAACTGCATGTTCTATCTAAATCACAAAATAAACTGTTTTGGGTTTCGTGTCCTTTAATCCTGTAATAGATTTATCTTGCTACCATGCTAGCAATAAGACTGTAGGCCTCATAATACACATTTGCTATAAATGCCATTGGTAACATATTGTGTAATGTTATCTTCATTTATAGTATGCTCAGGAGAGAGTTGTGACTGCATTATAGTAAGTCTTGTACTTGATAAAAAGTTATCACTCTAGAAGTCACAACTATTAAAAAAACCATTTTATTTGCAAATGATTATTGAAAAATAAATGATTTAGTCTGAAATGCCCTGTGGTACATTTCACATACCACTTACTACCCCTTTAAGACTCAGGTGGAGCATAAGTGGCCTTTTGAATGATTCTGTTTGCCTTTTACTGCTACATTGATAAGTACCCTTTCAAGGTTCTTCTGAAAGACCACTTCAGTAACATGAACATTACATTTATTTACAGTGAATATATATACAAGTAGCCCTCAGTTTACGCCGGGGTTAGGTTCCAGAAGGAATGGTTGTAAATCGAAACCTTTGTAAATTGAAACCCAGTTTATAATGTAAGTCAATGGGAAGTGAGGGAGATAGGTTCCAGGTCCCTCTCAAAATTGTCATAAGTAACACCTAATACATTATTTTTAAAGCTTTGAAATGAAGACTTTAAATGCTAAACAGCATTATAAACCTAATAAAATCACACAACACAGAATATATAATTAAACTAAGTTAAATGAACAAAAACATTTGCTAACCTAATACAATAATCACACAACACAGACTTCACTTGCATTTTTCTGAAAACAGTTCTTTCTATGCATTCCAATCTGGACTGATTTATAGACAGGAATATATTGTTCCTTTGAAATCTGCTCGATAGCCCATGTCTGGTTAAACTGATTAATTTTAGCTTGCTTGGCTTTGCTGCAACACAAGCGGACAGCTCCACATACTGGCTATTTTAATAAATGTGCTGCTTCTCAATACTTTTCAATAGCAGTCACATGACTGCAAAAAAAGGTTGTTATTCTGAAACTGTGTAAATTGAACCGTTGTAAAACGAGGGCCACCTGTGTGTATATATATATATATATATATATATATATATATATATATATATATAATATAATATAATATAATATAATATAAAACACGGAAGGGGACTGCACTCTCAGACCCGACTGGGTACACATCCCATGACCCTGCAACATGCACAGCCCTGGGTGCACAATAGCACTCTCAGGAAGCTGCACTGTCCCCAGAGTCACAGGCAGTTAACCCCAGACAGGTCTGGGTGCAAGGCCCATAGGGAAAATTACAAAACAAATTAATACAACACACAGAGAAAGTCTAGCACTCAGTTACAAGTTCTCAGCTAAGATTAAAAGCAAAAATGGAAGAATTAGTTACCGCATCTGGCCAAATGGAACAAGCCAAGGTACCACGTCAAGGTCTCTTCCAAAACCTGAGTCCCTAAACAGCCACACAATGCAAGCTCTCAATCAATTAAAAACTTGGAACAAGGGAAGGGTGCAAAGGCCTATGTAATCACCCTAGAAATATACAAAACACGGAAGGGGACTGCACTCTCAGACCGGACTGGGTACACATCCCATGACCCTGCAACATGCACGGCCCTAGGTGCACAATAGCACTCTCAGGAAGCTGCACTGTCCTCATTCACAGGCAGTTAACCCCAGACAGGTCTGGGTGCAAGACCCATAGGGAAAATTACAAAACAAATTATAATTTTGTCGGACGCATGAAAATTTGATAAATAAAACTTTTTCAAAATTGTATGCTCTGTATGAATCACAATACAAAAATGTTGTGTTTCATGTTCTTTTATGTCTACACTATATTGTAGAAAAATTAATGTTATTTAAAAAAAAATAAAACAATACGTTTATTTTTTTCCATAGATATTTTAACTACATGCTTCCCCCATAGCTTGAATAGGGACCTCAGTCCCTTTCTTCCTCATATGTTTTCCGAGAAGCCTGGGGCAGTACATCCAGTCAGAGGGGCCGATTTATCATTGGTCTCTCTGACATGATCCGCTCATTTATCATTGCACAAGCAGTTCTTGTAAACTGCTTTGGCAATGTCGCCCCCTGCAGATTTATGGCCAATCGGCCGCTAGCAGGGGGTTTCAATCAACCTGATCGTATTCGATCGGGTTGATTGCTGTCCGCCTCTTAGAGCAGGTGGACCAGTTAAGGAGCAGAGCGGTCTTAGTGAAGGTAAAGTCCGCTCAATCTCATTATCTAATTATACATATTCCCCTAAATGAATAGTACTTTCATTCATAATTTTTTTTAATTCGCGTTTATACTTACATTTTTTAGATCCGTAAATTCAACCAGTCATTATTATTATTATTTTTTTTAATGGCAGGTCACGTTTTTTAGCAGCCTATTGAAATTCTGGCCGTTAGGCGGCCTTCAATCTACGTCATCGGCCTCCGGGATGATTTGCGCATGCGTTTAGAAATATGTTTTTGCTTTGTAAGACAAGCGCACTCCCGTTTCGCACATGCCTATTGCACTTGTGTTTTTTTTTTTTTTTTTTTTTTTTTAATTTTATTTATTGCCAACACAAGGTACATGAGTAAAGCAGGTCTAATAGTACACCACGCAGGGTGAACAAAGAGATTACAAAGTTGATAAATACGTTATCAGGTATATTAGGATATGACAATCACATTTATAGTAAAATGAAAAACTGTAAGCATCTTCAATAGGTTTGAGTGACATCTGGGTTATATGCATATGTACCTTGATGTTGGGGGTTTTGTTATTTTATAAACTAGTACAACTAAACATCATCAACAAAAATAAAATAAAACTAACATTATTAAAACTAAGCAATAGGTTAACTCACGGTAGACTATGGATTATACCCTTAAAGGGAAAAGAGAGAGAGAATGAGGTGGGGTAATAATGTTTTTAACGGAATTGGCCCTATTTTGGTCGCTGAAATAGGTTTCGTCATAAAGAACAAATTGAGAGGGGTGTATTATTTCCATTATGAATATGGTCTGAGAGCAGATATATCAGCTTTGGTTATGGCTAGGGCAGTCCCTGAACCTAATATGTTGAACTAATTTGTGGTGTGTACTACAGTTTATCTGGTAGGCTCTGGGCATGTCACATTCAGGATAGAAACCTCCACCACTGGGAGAGAATAATGAAAGATGGAACAGCCACAATGTGAAGTGAGAGAATGACTCCATCCATGTGTCAGCATATGTATTTAAGTTTGAAATGTCAGTGAGTTTAACTCATTGAAGTGCATCAGGCTTTATTTCCCCATAATAATTGGTGCATACTCATACATTGACTCTAATCTAAGGTAGGAGTTCAGATAATAATTATGAGCTATAGATGTACATAGTGAAAAGCACAGGACCTTTTAGGATATAATTTATGCAGGTGCTATGCTTGGCCCTATGTAAGAATTCCATAGAAGGATATGAGCAATACACCATACTCCAGTAGAATAAGTGAAAAGTGTGGTATGGGAGATTGTAGGGTGGGGTAAATGTGTCCCTCAAGAAACTACAAACACTTGACATATAAGATCTTATTGGCCTATTGTATATACTGCGCCTTGCTTTAGGTTATACCCGATAGGTTAAAACAGCCCAGAGTTTTGACTATTTAGCATTCTATCACCAATTCCCACCGTTCTGAGGAAATGTTAATTACAAAAGCAATTAAAGACTAACTACATTCTCATTGCTAACCTATGCAGATAAGTGAGAAACCTAAAAACTATCAAAAAATATCTCTAGTACCTATAACTAAAAGCTATCTACCTACACAGGAAATGCATATGATTTGTTTCACATTCAAGTAGGATATCTGAATAAACATAGCTTTGCGGCAGGGGTTAGGAGAGCTGCAGCGTCCATAATGCAAAGGAGAATTGTGCAGTCTAAGAATAGTGTGCATGTCAGTATGCAATATCCCGTTTGGATTAACCCTCTCAGCGCCCATAATGATGCTTGTATGTGCACAAGAGAAAGGAAATACACAGCTAGGAGTAGGATGTCGGTACAGATACAGCTTTGAAGTGGGTACTGTTTTATGTTAAAAGAAGGGGGGTGGATAACAGGTAGCGGTTCAGGAACGCACACTATACTTCAGCCGACTCCGGTAGGCAAGCAAAACTGCCGAAATATATAGTTCCCCCTGCATAGCGCAGTATAAAAAACTCCTTCTCCAGACTGCCCCATGAAGATTCCCGCCTGTCGCCAGGCTTCTGTTGATGGAGGTGCTTTATGTGTCTCATAGACAAACAACGGGGAGGGCAACACAGGCTCTAGCATTATACCAGTCCACAACTGCATGTAATATTCCCAGTCCATGCTGCCATGCTTCATCTCTCCTGTCTCGCAGTCGGGGAGGGCGCCTGCATATGCATTGCACGTAGGTGTCAGTTTGGTGTTCCCTGCAGACACTAAGCAGATTTCCAAAGTGCGAGTTGCGGATACATTATCCAAGGTGGGGGTTGCAGCCCGCTCTGTAGAGAAGCTTGCTGACATGTCTGTGTATATCTGCATAGTCAGTGAGGGAGCTGGGAGGGAGCCTTCAAACTTAGTCGAGTAAGCCTTTGGGGGTGAGGTGTTGTCGGATTCGTCGATGCGTGGACAGCAATCTTCCATATAGGTTGTCTCTCCATTGTATGTGTCCGGGAGCAACAGCGTGGCGCTTTCATTAACTGTCAAGAAACCAGATTGCTCGGTATTCTGAGCCGTTCCCGGTGCACCTCGGCTTCTTGTGCTCTGCAGCATTGCACACAAGTTGTCACAGCTGTTAAGCAGGTTCTCAAGTTTTGGTGAAAAAATTACAGACAGTGCCATAAACATCTCCCTGTCTGCATCCATTACCTCGTGGGCAGTTAACTTTGAGCTGAATCGCTCAATCTTCATATTTACTCAAGATGACTGTCCGGGGTAGAAGAGCTGGTAATCCTTCTATCTGCTAAGTGTTCCCGGACAACTTGCTTGTCAAGGGAGAGGCAGATGGCGTAAATTGAGGCTGCAAAGTTGAAATTAGAGTAGAATTTCATCAGAGCTGCTGAAGCTTGCAGCCATCTTGTGGAGCCGCCCACCGGAAGTCAAAATCAATCTCATTTTATGCTCAAACTTTTCATACGACTTGAAAGTTCGCATAAAGAGTTTGGCCAGAGGAAAAAGTTGTAGTAAACTATACTATTAAACTGCCTCCGCCTATTGCAATTGTTATTGATTTACCACCGAGAAGAATGGCGCCTGCGCATTGGAAAACAACTAAAAGATTACCGCATGTTCATTGGTTCCTCGTGAACGCGCTTTGTAGACACGTATAGAGCGGGTGGGACCGCTCTATACGTCACTTTCTCTAAGATCAGGAAATGGCTGTTGGGAGGAGTCAGGAACGTAACGGTAGGGAAATATAAAACCAGATTATTATATAAATATATAATGCATTGTGGAAATAAAGTTAGCGATTTTATTATTTAAACTATAAATAATTTATTAGTGTTTACAGATAGGTAAAACTTTACCTTCACTTTAAGACAGCTGCTTCATAACTGCTGTTTCCAGCGAGCCCGAAGGCTCGCGCGGAAACAGGGGCATCAGGGGCCGTTCAACACTTGATAATTCGGCCCCAGAGGCTTTATTGTACAAGCCTGTAATGTGACCTACTATCAATAAGGATGTAGGTCATGTGCATGTGCAGTGTCTCCTGTGCATGCTCAGATTGCTAGTGAAGCCACATGACACATGATGGGTGGCTATTCAAAGCATATAGGAAAGGCAAAAGTCAGTAAATGCAGCAAATTCTTGGGTGGGTGGCACTTTCCTCATCACACTCAAGCAGTTATAACTTTTAAAAGAAGCACCTTTGCTAATGTATTTATATTGTTAACATGCTTCTTTTCATATGCTGTGTATTTTATATAGCATTTGATTTCCTGTCCTTTTAAAATCATGTTTACTACAAACTTTGGCTTGAAACTATCTGATGAGAAGTGTGGGCCTCTTAATGCACAATTTAGCTCTATGAAGTAACAAAGCTAAGACTGTACAGCTCTCAGCACTTGTTATAATGTATTTTAACTCTTGTATCGAACTGCCAGCAAAAATGTGGGAGAGAGTGGATAGAAGTTCTCCAAATATTGAACTGTTCAACTGCCGCTGGGTCAAAATATTTCACAGTGTATAATAATTTGCATATCTGGTGATTTCACTCATGGGGGCTGATTTATCAAGCTCCGTAAGGCGCTTGAAAGACCACTGCTCCATAATTTGTCAGTCTGCTCTGAGGCCACGGACAGAAATCAACCCGATCGTATTGACACCCCCTGCTAGTGGCCGCGAATCTGCAGGGGGCGGCATTGCACTAGCAGTTCACAAGAACTGCTGGTGCAATGATAAATGCCGACTGCGTATGCTGTCGGCATGATACACTACATCGTATCATGTCCACTCGCACTATGATAAATCTACCCCAAAGTATGTTCACAAGAAGACATTACTATAATATGACAATATACTTATTACTCTCTTTTTTATATTTAAAAGGAACGAAGAAAAATTGATAATAGGAGTAAATGAGAAAGTTTCTTAAAAATGCATGCTCTATCTGAATCATGAAAGTAAAAAATTTGGTTTAGTATCCCTTTAAGTCTTATAGGGACATAAAACACTTTGATATTGTAGTATAACATGTTTATGCATAGTAAAACAACTTTGCAACTTACTTGCATTATTTTTTTGCCCCTTTCTGTAATTTAAGTCTGAAAAGGAAGACGTTTCAAATTCTGTGGCTTGGCAGTGCATATAACAGTCTTCGCAAGCCTATCCTAGCCACATATCTATACCTAATTGGCCTCAGCAGAAATGATCACATAAGAAACTGCAAAACAATGGAACTTTTGTGATCTAAATTTATGGGTAGGGTTTGGTTATTAAAAAAAATTTGCTTCAAACAAGGTGTTAATGCATTGACATTTTTTTTTGACATTTTTTTTTTTACACTCACCTTATATGTCCATTAATTGTAAGATAGCAGGAACTCATTTTTCTTCTGTTATGTGTGATCAGTCCACGGGTCATCATTACTTCTGGGATATAACTCCTCCCCAACAGGAAATGCAAGAGGATTCACCCAGCAGAGCTGCATATAGCTCCTCCCCTCTACGTCAGTCCCAGTCATTCTCTTGCACCCAACGACTAGATAGGATGTGTGAGAGGACTATGGTGATTATACTTAGTTTTTATGACTTCAATCAAAAGTTTGTTATTTTACAATAGCACCGGAGCGTGTTATTACTTCTCTGGCAGAGTTTGAGGAAGAATCTACCAGAGTTTTTTACTATGATTTTAACCGGAGTAGTTAAGATCATATTGCTGTTCTCGGCCATCTGAGGGAGGTAAAAGCTTCAGATCAGGGGACAGCGGGCAGATGAATCTGCATTGAGGTATGTAGCAGTTTTTATTTTCTGAATGGAATTGATGAGAAAATCCTGCCATACCGTTATAATGACATGTATGTATACACTTCAGTATTCTGGGGATGGTATTTCACCGGAACTACTCTGTTAAAAGTCACTAATCCTTTTAATAAGTATTTATCATGTTAAACGTTTTTGCTGGAATGTAGAATCGTTTACATTTCTGAGGTACTGAGTGAATAAATATTTGGGCATTATTTTCCACTTGGCAGTTGTTTGGTTTTAATTGTGACAGTTTCGTTTCTCTTCACTGCTGTGTGTGAGGGAGGGGCCGTTTTTGGCGCTCTTTGCTACGCATCAAAAATTTCCAGTCAGTTACTCTTATATTTCCTGCATGATCCGGTTCATCTCCGACAGATCTCAGGGGTCTTCAAACTTCTTTAGAGGGAGGTAGATTCTCTCAGCAGAGCTGTGAGAATTTTATATTGACTGTGAATAAAAACGTTGCTCTGTAATTTTTATGTCAAATTTAATTGTTATTTTACTATGGGAACAAACCTTTGCTAAAAGTTGTGTTGTTTTAAAGTTTGATGCTATAACTGATTTTTTCAGTTCATTATTTCAACTGTCATTTAATCGTTTAGTACCTCTTTGAGGCACAGTACGTTTTTGCTAAAAAAGATTATAACCAAGTTGCAAGTTTATTGCTAGTGTGTTAAACATGGCTGACTCAGAGGAAGATATCTGTGTCATTTGTTCCAATGCCAAGGTGGAGCCCAATAGAAATTTATGTACTAACTGTATTGATGCTACTTTAAATAAAAGTCAATCTGTACAATTTGAACAAATTTCACCAAACAGCGAGGGGAGAGTTATGCCGACTAACTCGCCTCACGCGGCAGTACCTGCATCTCCCGCCCGGGAGGTGCGTGATATTATGGCGCCTTGTACATCTGGGCGGCCATTACAGATAACATTACAAGATATGGCTACTGTTATGACTGAAGTTTTGTCTAAATTACCAGAACTAAGAGGCAAGCGTGATCACTCTGGGGTGAGAACAGAGTGCGCTGACAATACTAGGGCCATGTCTGATACTGCGTCACAGCTTGCAGAGCATGAGGACGGAGAGCTTCATTCTGTGGGTGACGGTTCTGATCCAAACAGATTGGATTCAGATATTTCAAATTTTAAATTTAAATTGGAGAACCTCCGTGTACTAGGGGAGGTTTTAGCAGCTCTCAATGATTGTAACACCGTTGCAATACCAGAGAAACTGTGTAGGTTGGATAAATACTTTGCGGGTACCCGGCGAGTACTGACGTTTTTCCTATACCTAAGAGACTAACTGAAATTGTTACTAAGGAGTGGGATAGACCCGGTGTGCCGTTCTCACCCCCTCCAATATTTAGAAAGATGTTTCCAATAGACGCCACCACTCGGGACTTATGGCAAACGGTCCCTAAGGTGGAGGGAGCAGTTTCTACTTTAGCTAAGCGTACCACTATCCCGGTGGAGGATAGCTGTGCTTTTTCAGATCCAATGGATAAAAAATTAGAGGGTTACCTTAAGAAAATGTTTGTTCAACAAGGTTTTATATTGCAACCCCTTGCATGTATCGCGCCGATTACGGCTGCGGCAGCATTTTGGATTGATTCTCTGGAAGAGAACCTTAGTTCATCTACGCTAGACGACATTACGGACAGGCTTAGAGTCCTTAAACTAGCTAATTCATTCATTTCGGAGGCCGTAGTACATTTAACCAAACTTACGGCTAAGAACTCAGGATTCGCCATCCAGGCACGTAGGGCGCTGTGGCTAAAATCCTGGTCAGCTGATGTTACTTCTAAGTCCAAATTACTTAATATACCTTTCAAGGGGCAGTCTTTATTTGGGCCCGGTTTGAAAGAAATTATCGCTGACATTACAGGAGGTAAGGGCCACGCCCTACCTCAAGACAAAGCCAAAGCTAAGGCTAGACAGTCTAATTTTCGTCCCTTTCGGAATTTCAAAACAGGAGCAGCATCAACCTCCACTGCACCAAAACAGGAGGGAGCTGTTGCTCGTTACAGGCAAGGCTGGAAGCCTAACCAGTCCTGGAACAAGGGCAAACAGGCCAGGAAACCTGCTGCTGCCCCAAAGACAGCATGAACCGAGAGCCCCCGATCCGGGACCGGATCTAGTGGGGGGCAGACTTTCTCTCTTCGCCAGGCCTGGGCAAGAGATGTTCAGGATCCCTGGGCGCTAGAGATCATATCTCAGGGATACCTTCTAGACTTCAAATTATCTCCCCCAAGAGGGAGATTTCATCTGTCAAGGTTGTCAACAAACCAGATAAAGAAAGAAGCGTTTCTACGCTGTGTACAAGATCTGTTATTAATGGGAGTGATCCATCCGGTTCCGCGGTCGGAACAAGGACAAGGGTTCTACTCAAACCTGTTTGTGGTTCCCAAAAAAGAGGGAACTTTCAGGCCAATCTTAGATTTAAAGATTCTAAACAAATTCCTAAGAGTTCCATCGTTCAAAATGGAAACTATTCGGACAATCTTACCCATGATCCAAAAGGGTCAGTACATGACCACAGTGGATTTAAAAGATGCTTACCTTCACATACCGATTCACAAAGATCATCACCGGTATCTACGGTTTGCCTTCCTAGACAGGCACTACCAGTTTGTAGCTCTTCCATTCGGATTGGCTACGGCTCCAAGAATCTTCACAAAGGTTCTGGGTGCCCTTCTGGCGGTACTAAGACCGCGAGGGATTTCGGTAGCTCCGTACCTAGACGACATTCTAATACAAGCTTCAAGCTTTCAAACTGCCAAGTCTCATACAGAGTTAGTTCTGGCATTTCTAAGGTCGCATGGATGGAAAGTGAACGAAAAGAAGAGTTCTCTTTTTCCTCTCACAAGAGTTCCATTCTTGGGGACTCTTATAGATTCTGTAGAAATGAAGATTTACCTGACAGAAGACAGGTTAACAAAGCTTCAAAATGCATGCCGTGTCCTTCATTCCATTCAACACCCGTCAGTAGCTCAATGCATGGAGGTGATCGGCTTAATGGTAGCGGCAATGGACATAGTACCTTTTGCACGCCTACACCTCAGACCGCTGCAATTGTGCATGCTAAGTCAGTGGAATGGGGATTTCTCAGATTTGTCCCCTACTCTGAATCTGAATCAAGAGACCAGAAATTCTCTTCTATGGTGGCTTTATCGGCCACACCTGTCCAGGGGGATGCCATTCAGCAGGCCAGACTGGACAATTGTAACAACAGACGCCAGCCTACTAGGTTGGGGCGCTGTCTGGAATTCTCTGAAGGCTCAGGGACTATGGAATCAGGAGGAGAGTCTCCTTCCAATAAACATTCTGGAATTGAGAGCAGTTCTCAATGCCCTTCTGGCTTGGCCCCAATTAACAACTCGGGGGTTCATCAGGTTTCAGTCGGACAACATCACGACTGTAGCTTACATCAACCATCAGGGAGGGACAAGAAGCTCCCTAGCAATGATGGAAGTATCAAAGATAATTCGCTGGGCAGAGTCTCACTCTTGCCACCTGTCAGCAATCCACATCCCGGGAGTGGAGAACTGGGAGGCGGATTTCTTGAGTCGCCAGACTTTTCATCCGGGGGAGTGGGAACTTCATCCGGAGGTCTTTGCCCAAATACTTCGACGTTGGGGCAAACCAGAGATAGATCTCATGGCGTCTCGCCAGAACGCCAAACTTCCTCACTACGGGTCCAGATCCAGGGATCCGGGAGCGGTTCTGATAGATGCTTTGACAGCACCTTGGAACTTCGGGATGGCTTATGTGTTTTCCACCCTTCCCGCTGCTTCCTCGATTGATTGCCAAAATCAAACAGGAGAGAGCATCAGTGATTCTAATAGCGCCTGCATGGCCACGCAGGACTTGGTATGCAGATCTAGTGGACATGTCATCCTGTCCGCCTTGGTCTCTACCTCTAAGACAGGACCTTCTGATACAGGGTCCATTCAAACATCAAAATCTAACTTCTCTGAAGCTGACTGCTTGGAAATTGAACGCTTGATTTTATCAAAACGTGGTTTTTCTGAGTCGGTTATTGATACCCTGATACAGGCTAGGAAGCCTGTTACCAGAAAGATTTACCATAAAATATGGCGTAAATACCTATACTGGTGCGAATCCAAACGTTACTCCTGGAGTAAGGTTAGGATCCCTAGGATATTGTCCTTTCTACAAGAAGGTTTAGAAAAGGGTTTATCAGCTAGTTCATTAAAGGGACAGATTTCAGCTCTGTCCATCTTGTTACACAGGCGTCTGTCAGAAAATCCAGACGTCCAGGCCTTTTGTCAGGCTTTAGCTAGGATCAAGCCTGTGTTTAAAGCTGTTGCTCCGCCATGGAGTTTAAACTTAGTTCTTAACGTTTTACAGGGTGTTCCGTTTGAACCCCTTCATTCCATTGATATAAAATTGTTATCTTGGAAAGTTCTGTTTTTAATGGCTATTTCCTCGGCTCGAAGAGTCTCTGAGTTATCAGCCTTACATTGTGATTCTCCTTATCTGATTTTTCACTCAGACAAGGTAGTTCTGCGTACTAAACCTGGGTTCTTACCTAAGGTAGTCACTAACAGGAATATCAATCAAGAGATTGTTGTTCCATCCTTGTGTCCAAATCCTTCTTCAAAGAAGGAACGTCTTCTACACAATCTGGATGTAGTTCGTGCCCTCAAGTTCTACTTGCAGGCAACTAAAGATTTTCGCCAAACTTCTTCCCTGTTTGTCGTTTATTCTGGACAGAGGAGAGGTCAAAAAGCTTCTGCTACCTCTCTCTCTTTTTGGCTTCGTAGCATAATACGTTTAGCCTATGAGACTGCTGGACAGCAGCCTCCTGAAAGAATTACAGCTCACTCCACTAGAGCTGTGGCTTCCACTTGGGCCTTTAAGAATGAGGCCTCTGTTGAACAGATTTGCAAGGCTGCAACTTGGTCTTCGCTTCATACTTTTTCCAAATTTTACAAATTTGACACTTTTGCTTCTTCGGAGGCTATTTTTGGGAGAAAGGTTCTTCAGGCAGTGGTTCCTTCTGTATAATGAGCCTGCCTATCCCTCCCGTCATCCGTGTACTTTTGCTTTGGTATTGGTATCCCAGAAGTAATGATGACCCGTGGACTGATCACACATAACAGAAGAAAACATAATTTATGCTTACCTGATAAATTCCTTTCTTCTGTTGTGTGATCAGTCCACGGCCCGCCCTGTCTTAAGGCAGGTAAATATCTTTTAAATTATACTCCAGTCACCACTTCACCCTTGGTTACTCCTTTCTCGTTGATTCTTGGTCGAATGACTGGGACTGACGTAGAGGGGAGGAGCTATATGCAGCTCTGCTGGGTGAATCCTCTTGCATTTCCTGTTGGGGAGGAGTTATATCCCAGAAGTAATGATGACCCGTGGACTGATCACACAACAGAAGAAAGGAATTTATCAGGTAAGCATAAATTATGTTTCTTTCTAATGATAGTGAGAGTCCACAATCCTTACTCTTGGGATTACATCACCTGACCACCAGAAGGAGGCAAAGACACCCTACACCAGAGCTTAATAATCCCTCCTTCTTCCCCTTCCCTCCCAGTAGTTCTTTGCCTCGTCTAGGAGAGGGCAAGGATAGAGGTGCTCTTTGAATTCAACAGTTTAATTGTTGTTTCTTTCCCTCAATGGATAGTTCCTTGAAGAGAGGGTTAGGAGAGTACGACGATGGATTTGTAATTTATCAGGTTTTGCCCATAAGCAGATCTTGGGTGTTGCTGGGAAGTTCCCTTGGCGTCCCCTGTTTGACCAGGAATATGTACTGCTCCTTTGTAAGTCCTACATTGAGACAGGACTTTTAGCAACAATCTGATATAGGATCTCTCTTACAGGTGAGTGCATCCACTTATGCTCTGACAGAGATAATTGGTAAATACTACTCTATGCCAGTTATTCTGGCAGATCTCAGGGTGCAGTTACAGTTTGTGCTTAGCCTACATCCACTGTGGCTGACCTCTCATTCTCTCATTCCTTTGGAGATAGCCTGGGCAGTTTGTACACAGACAGTTATTCACAGCCTTTATCATCTGGAGTTAATATCTAATTTCCTTCCTAAGATAGGGAGAGTCCACGGCTTCATTCCTTACTGTTGGGAAATACAACACCTGGCCACTAGGAGGAGGCAAAGACACCCCAGCCAAAGCTTGAAATATCCCTCCCACTTCCTCATTACCCCAGTCATTCTTTGCCTTTCGTCACATTAGGAGGTGGCAGAAAAGTGTCAGAAGATTTGGAGAGTCCGGAAAAAGGGTATCTGCCCTTCGAGATAGGACTGGAGTTTTAAGAAGTCATGTCAACCTCTCAGTGAGAGTATTGATCAAAGTTGGAGTCTGGAGATGCAGGTAAAGTTTTTCTGCGAAACCATCCAAACTACTGCTAACAGCTCCTAAGCAATCAGTGTTGACGAGTTTCACTGCCTGCTTTCTCTCACTCAAGTCCATGTCAGGAGCGCTGCTATAAGACTGTCACACTTGAGAGTCTGTGTTCTGTTCCACAGCATGGATCCTGGAGGTAAGATCGTTTCAATTTTTACACATAAAACGCTATAACAGGGTCACAGTGTGGCTCCTTTATACCTTGATAGGATCCAGGGTTAATATCCTCTGAAGGAGGTTTATTGAACAGTTGAGGTTAATTAATCAGTGTATTAGTTATTTACATGCTGCTTTTTTCCTGGGCTGATAGACTGTGTGCTTTTGGCTGGAACAAACAGGTTTCACTTTTAAGTATCACTTTCATTTTTGAAAGTGTTGCACAGCTCCTATTACTTGCTGTACTTGTAATAACAGGTCTATGTTAATATCCTCCATTCCAGCTGAGATTTGAACCTGAGGAGAGGGTTTTCTCTGTTAACTGTCTGGGTCTAGGAGGTGGTGAGTGCCCCAGCCATTGGGAGTATAACGGTGCAGTTTTCTATAATAATAAACATTTTTATTTGTGTCCTTCTGTGGGTATAACCTGAGCTATGGAGGACTCTGACATGTTAGAAGGTACTGCTTTTGTACTAAATCATACCTGTTTATAATGTGAGGAGGCCGTGGTTTTCCCGCCCACTCAATTGTTCCACATGCCTTAACAGTGTTATAAAGTCTAAGAAGGGAGACAAGCCTGCTAAGGCTCTTAGTCCCTCTGAGCCGTCTACCTCTCAGGACACGGCGTCCCGAGAGATTACTACCCTTGCTACATTATCCACTCCACATGCAGTTCCCTGTAGCACATCTAATCCTCCATCCGAAGGGGGCCTTCTTCCTGCAGACTTTGCTGCACAGTTACAAACAGCGGTGTCTGCGGCCCTCAGTGCATTACCTCGCTCTAACAAACTCAAGAGTAAGGTTAAACATAGCTCCCCTGACCCAGAGTCATCTAAATATTTATCGGATTTAGCTATTATGTTATCCGATGATGAGTTAACCTCTGTAGCTTCAGAGGGTGAACTTTCTGGGTCGGAGTCCTTAGCGTCTAAGCCTCCTGCTGTGGAGGAACCGTGCGTTTTTTATTAAAGGAGATTCTGTCTACGTTAGAGGTTCCAGAGGCTGCGCTGAAGAACCTATAATTCCTAAATTAAACAGAGTTTACAAAGATAGGAAAGTTCCTTTGACTTTTCCTGTACCGGTTAAGATGGCGAACATTATTAAGAGCGAATGGGAAAGAATTGGTTCTTCCTTTTCCCCCTTGTTGACTTTTAAAAAGTTGTTCCCGGTCCCGGACTCTCAACTGAATTTGTGGGGCTCCATTCCTAAGGTGGATGGTGCTATCTCTAGGCTTGCTAAACATACTACTATACCTCTTGAGGATAGTTCTTTGTTCAGAGAGCCAATGGATAAGAAAATGGAAACCTTTCTGAGAAAGATGTTTCAACATACAGGATTTTTGTTTCAACCGGCGGCTATAGCTGCCGCGGTTGCCGGAGTGGCTACCTACTGGTGCGATTCTTTGTCAGAACTCATTGAGGTGGAGTCCCCCCTCGAGGATATTCAAGACAGAATTAAAGCTCTGAGAATTGCTGATTCTTTTATCTGTGATGCGAACATGCAAATTATTCACCTAAATGCAAAGCCTCGGGCTTTGCGGTCCTAGCCCGCTGGGCGCTCTGGTTGAAGTCTTGGTCTGCGGATATGACTTCTAAGTCCAGACTCCTTTCTCTTCCCTTCAAGAGACAGATTTTATTTGGTCCAGGAATGGACTCTATTATTTCTACTGTTACCGGAGGCAAGGGTGCCTTCCTACCGCAAGATAAAAAGAACAAGTCTAAGGGACGACAATCTTCTAATTTTCGTTCCTTTCGTTCTGACAAATCCCAACAACAACAATCCTCCTCAAAGCCGAGCATCCAAAGAGTACTTGGAAGCCGGCTCAGTCCTGGAATAAATCCATGCAGAATAAGAAGCCCGCCGAAAACAAATCGGCATGAAGGGGCGGCCCTCGACCCGGGATCGGATCATGTAGGTGGCAGACTGTCTCTTTTTTAAGACGCCTGGTTCAAGGACGTACAGGATCCGTGGGTCCTGGAGGTGGTATCTCAGGGATACAAGATAGGCTTCAAATCTCATCCGCCAAGGGGCAGATTCCTTCTCTCAAAAACTATCAGTGCCCTGGAGGTTCAAACTCATATCTTTTTCCTCCATTACTGCTTCTTCCTCGAGTAGTGGCCCGCATCAAGCAGGAGTGGGTATCAGTAATCCTGATTGCTCCATTGTGGCCGCGAAGGACGTGGTTCATAGATCTAGTGGGGATGTCCTCATCTCCTCTGTGGAAGATACCTTGTTGCAGAGACCTGCTGATACAAGGTCCATTTGTTCATCAAAATCCAGATTCTCTGAGGCTGACTGAGTGGAGATTGAACGCTTAGTCTTAGCCAAGAGAGATTTCTCTGGAAGTGTCATTGATACTCTTATTCAAGCTTGTAAACCAGTTACTCCTCTGCAAAGGACAGTACTATGGCAGGATCTTCCAGGGCCAGTCATTCTCAGGAGCTTGATGTAGAGAATTCATCTTCAGATTCAGAGGGTGAGTTGTCCTCAGATGATGTGTCTGTAGGTTCTGATAAGGAGTCTAAGGATTTTTCTTTTGAATTTAAAATGGATTGCATAAAATCCTTGCTTAAAGGGACAGTCAACCATAGAATTGTTATTGTTTTAAAAGATTGCTAATCCCTTTTTTACCCATTCCCCAGTTTTGCATAACCAACACAGTTATATTAATGTACTTTTTACCTTTGTGATTACCTTGTATCTAGGAACCTTCTTCCAGCCCCCTGATCACATGACTGTGACTGTTTATTATCTATTGTCTTAAATTTAGCATTGGTTTGTGCTAGATCTTAAATAACCCCCTGTGCCTGAACACAGTGTTATCTATATGGCCCACGTGTACTTTCTGTCTCTTTGTGTTGAAAAGAGATTTAAAAAGCCTGTGATAAGAGGCAGCCCTCAAAGGCTTAGAAATTAGCATAAGATTCCTACCTATGTTTAGTTTAAACTAAGAATACCAAGAGAAAAAAGCAAATTTGATGATAAAAGTAAATTGGAAAGTCGATTAAAATTAAAAGTCCTAATTGATAAGACGTGGGTTCAGATAGGGCGTACCATCATGGGAATACGAAACCTGGGGACATTGGGTTGGACCTCTAGTAAGAAAAGACCTGATATAGCCACCTATTACCCATTCCTAGAGGAATTCTTTACACAATGGGACAAAACACTTATTGAGCACCCATACATCTCCACCACCCCTTCTCCACTAACTTCATTCTTACACAACCCTGACATCATGTTTACAAACGCGCAGCATACTAATATAAATAAAGCTCAACTAGACCAAACTATGTTCTATAGATTACTATCAAGCGGGAAAATCAAAAACTTAGAAGAACTCCAATAATCGGGACTGCAGATCTCATGGTACTTTCATAGACAACTACAACATTACCTAAATACACACAGAGGGGTAGATAACATAACGAGACAACTAACACAGCTGGAGAAGTTATGTCTACTGCCGGCCGCGCCAAAACATTTGATTTCTACTATGTACAACCTGCTGACTTCTCATAAAGAGAACGGTATGCCTTCGTTTGTCAGACAATGGAACACAGAACTTGGCGGAGGCCTCACAGAGACGGATTGGCAAAATATATTCTATAACCATAGCAAAGCATCTATCTCCGCTGGGGTCCTCGAGTCCAACTATAAATACTTATCCCGCTGGTACCTCACTCCTGCCAAAATTAGAAAATTCTATAAGAGATCGGATGGCAAGTGTTGGCGCGGCTGTGGAGAGACTGGCACGTTCCTCCACATCTGGTGGACTTGCGACCTAATTCAGCCATTTTGGGGTTCGGTAATAGACTCGATAGAAACCAAGTTAAACCTCACAATAAATAGAGGTCCGAGTCTCCTGCTGTTCCATGGCTTGCCTAAAATAGCAGAAAAGCCCAAAAAATATCTTCTGTACATAATGCTTAACAGTGCCAAAGCCCTCATTCCCAAGAATTGGAAAACTACTCACATCCCACAACATGTAGAATGGGAAGACAGGGTTGATAGATATCTGTCATTAGAAAGATATCGTTATATGAGAGACGATAAAATTGAAGTCCATGAGTACATGAAAGAGCTATGGAAACCTTTGTATAGATAAAGTCACACTCTACAGACGTACAAGCCCGAAACATGGTTTGCATCTCCCTCCCCCTTTCCGTCCCCGTCCCCCCCCTCCCGGTATATATATATATTTTTTTTTTCTCTCTCTCTCTTCCCCTTCCCCTCACCCTCTCTTCACTCCTCTTCTTTTCTTTCTTCACTCTTAGGGGATATCTCTCCCCTAATCTTGTCATTTATGACCTTACTTCTTTTTTTCCTATTCTACATTTAGCTGTCATGCACGGTTGGTTTCGTTGCATGTCATAAGTTATGATCTACAGGTGCACAATATAGCACCTGAGCTGAATTGTTCATTTTCATTATGCTGTATTTGCTTTTGTTTACTTTGACGCTTCCAGAGCAGAATGTAAATTAACCAAGGCTAAAACAGCGGCAGAGGCGTATGCTGCTTGATTATGCTAACAAAGACTCTGGAGGCGCGTAACCTAGTCGCATGTAAATCAACTCTGTCACAGTCTTGTTTTATGTATAATGATACAACATGTAACATGCTTTGTTGAAATTTATGTGACATTATCATTCTATTGTTACTTCTTTTTGAATCACAAATAAAGCTTTTTGAAAAGTAAAAAAAAAAAAATAAAAAAAAAATTAAAAGTCCTATCTGAATAATGAAAGTTTAATTTATACTTGACTGTCCCTTTAAGGAGGTTTTGCGAACTTTGGGTGTCCCAGATTCTAACGCTACTGTAGATTCGTCTACTCAGAGATTATATATAATTTTTAGACCTAAGTCAAAACACCTGAATTTTTCCCAGTTCCATCCCTAGTCTCAGATATCTTCACAAAGGAATGGGATAAACCAGAGGTTCCATTTTCTCCCTCCCCGGCATTCAAAAAAATTGTTATATCGCTACCTTGCAGGACAGTACATTCTTTAAGGATCCCATGGACAGGAAGCTTTAGGGTTACCTGAGGGCTTTCCTACAAATGGCTTTTCCTCTTCCATCTGCTAGTCAATATTGCTGCTGTGGCTGGTTCTGCTGCCTTTTGGTGCGACTCTGTCTGAATTTCAGATGAGTCTTCCCTAGAAGAGATTCAGAATAGTATTATGTATCTGAAGACAGCAAATTCCTTAATTTGTGATGCTATTGTTCAAATAATCAGAATTAATGCTAAGAACACGTCTCTAGTTGTATTATCCAGAAGTGCTCTAGTTGAAGTCAAGGTCTTGCCTGCTTTCTTTAGCTTTTAAAGGAAAGGCTGTTTTCTGACCTGTTTTTTGGATTCAATAATTTCTACTGTGTTTGGAGGTAAGGGGGCTTTCTTACCTAAGGACAAGAAATCCAGACCAAAGGGACGATCTCAAGACCGTTTTCATTCCTTTCGTCAGAACAAAATCAACGTCAGTCCTCTTCTCAAAAGAGTGAGCCATCCAAGGTTTGTGACCAAGTCCAAAAGGCCAAAAAACTCTGCAGCTGAAGCCAAATCTGCATGAAGGTGTAGCCCCCGATCCGGATCTTTCTCCAGTAGGGGGCAGGCTAACCCTTTTTTAGAAGGCTTGGTTTGTTCAGGATCCCTGGGTACTGGAAATTGTTTCCAGGGTTACAGGATTGTATTCAAACATCAACCTCCAAAAGGGAGGTTTGTTCTGTCTCAGATTTCCAAGAATACAGAGTAATTAAGGGCTTTTCTTCATTGCGTGAATGACTTAGAGGACTTGGGGGTCATTGTACCAGCAGAACAAGGAAAGGGGTTTTATTCAAACCTATTCATTGTTCCAAAAAAGGAAGGTACCTTCAAATCCATTTTGTATCTAAAGACTGTAAACAAGTTCTTAAGAGTTCCTTCCTTCAAGATGGAACCTTTCAGGCCAAAGGTTCTGGAAGCTCTTCTTTCTGTGGTTCGGGCACAGGGAGTGTCAGTTGCTCCTTACCTGGACGATATCTTGGTTCAAGCTCCATCTTTACCTTTAGTGACTGCTCACACAGAGCAGTTACTTTGGTTACTTCGCAGTCATTGTTAGAAGGTCACCAAGAGTTCTCTCGTACCTCAAACAAGGGTTTCTTTCTTGGGAGTAGTCATAGACTCTGTGGCCATAAAGTTAATTTTGACAATAGCATAGTCAAGCTTCAGTCTGCTTGTCACTATTTTCAGTCCATAATGTTGCCTTCAATAGGGTAATGTATGGAGGTCGAGGGCCTCATGGTGGCAGCATTGGACGCCATTTCATTTGCAAGGTTTAATTTGCGACCTTTTCAGTTGTGCATGCTAAGACAGTGGAAGGGGTTAACTCCGACCTATTTCAGCTGATTCATTTAGATCCATCCAAGACAATCTCTGTCATGGTGGACATCTTCAGGACCAGTGTCTAGGGTCATGGGGTTCCTTCGCCCCACCTGGGAGATAATTACCACAGATGCCAGTCTAATGGGCTGGGGTGCGGTGTGGGGTTCTCAGAGAGCTCAAGGTTTATGGTCTCCTCAGGAGCTGAAATTGCCAATAAATGTGTTGGAACTATGAGCTATCTTCAATGCTTTACTAGCATGGCGTTGTCTACGGTCCATTCCCTTCATTCGCTTCCAATCAGACAATTTAACAACAACGTATATCAATCATCAAGGTGGTACTTGCAGTCCTCTAGCAATGGAGGAGGTGTCTCGCATCTTGCTTTGGGCAGAGGAGAACCAATGTTTAATTTCAGCAATTCATATCCCGGGAGTGGAGAATTGGGAGGTGGATTATCTGAGCCGTCAGACAATTCACTTTGGGGAATGGTCTCTGAATCAGGAAATTTTCAACCAATTGATCACCAGATGGGGTGTCTGGACATAGATCTCATAGTATCTCAGCTGAATCACAATCTTTAGACATACAGATTGAGATCAAGGGGTCATCAGGCATAACTGATAGATGCCTTAGTAAATCCTTGGCAATATCAGCTAGTTTATCTGTTTCCACCAATTGTTCTTCTACCCAGAGTGGTGACTCGTCTCAAGCAGGAGAATATCTCTTCAATTCTGATAGCTCCTGCTTGGCTGCACAGCATCTGGTATGCGGACTTAGTTTAGATGTCCAGTGATGTTCCATGGAGACTTCCTCAGAGACCCGGACCTCCTATCTCAAGGTCAGTTCTTTCATCAAGATCTTCATTCTCTCAATTAAACTATGTTTAGATCGAATGGTTGATTCTCTCTCAGAGGTTTTTCAGTCTCTGTTATAGATACGCTGATTCAGGCATGCAAACCTGTTACTAAATACATTAACCATAAGGTTTGGAAGGTTTATCTGTCTTGATGTTCTGTTCACCGTTATTCCTGGTATTCTGTTAGAATTAAACAGATTTTGCAGTTTCTCCAGGAGGGTCTGCACAAGGGGTTATCTGCTAGTTCTATCAAAGGTCAGATTTCAGTTCTTTCTGTTCTTTTGCATAGAAAGTTAGCCCGTTTACCTAACGTCCAATCCTTTGTCCAGGCTCTTATACGTATTCGGCCTGTGATTAAGCCTATTGCCCCTCCTTGGAGCCTTAATCTGGTTTTTATAGTTTTGCAGCATCCTCCGTTTGAAACTTTGCATTCTTTTTGGATATCAAGACATCGTCCTGGAAGGTCTTGTTTTTACTGGCTATTTCTTCGGCTCTTTCTCATGATCCTCCTTATTTGGTCTTTCATTGAGATAAGGCGGTTCTACGGACTAAATATGGGTTTTTACCTAAGGTAGTGTTGTCAGCAGGGGCGTATCATGGCCTAGGCAAACAAGGCACGTGCCTAGGGTGCCAGATTTGGGGGGCGGCAGACCCAGCTAATTATATGCATCCTGCTCATAGAGGAACTAGGAGAGAGCACATACTTTTTAAAAGAGTGCACAGGCTAAGATTAGATGCATTGTTTGTTTTTATTTGGAAATTTTTTTTTATGTTTAAATGGTGGCAGTCTGGGGGAGAGAGTAGTTATTTAGAGTGGGCGGCTGCAGTTAGTGTCAGAAGCGGGAGCTTTTTCACTTGCATCTCAGTCTGTATCTTGTGACTGAGAGAATTACAGAGGTACAGAGTGGGTTTGCACAGCGGTAAGGTAAGCAGGCTTTTGCTTTAGAAAGCAAACATCAGTTCACCTTTGGTTAGTAGCTAGTTTTGCACTTGGTTCCCTGCTTTTTCAGCACAATGCACCTCAGTGACTGACAGCTTTAGTTCCGGTTTCATGGTGCTATCCCCACAATGCCACATTGTTCTCAGTGTCTTGCTGGTGCTCTGAGCTCCCTGCTCAGTCATTACTGCATTTTACACTGCTGTGATGCCTTTCCCCGGTGTGTGTTATTTACATCCTGTCAGCTAGCTCGGAACACACAGAAGAGAGGTAACAGGGGAGGTCAGTTCCTTAAAATAAAGTTTCTGTGAAAGTTACGCTGACTGCCTTTCTTGCTCTTGGTTTGACCAGATAAGATCCTCTCCTCCTAGATCTGACCAGATAAGATCCCCTCCTCCTAGATCTGACCAGATAAGATCCCCTCCTCCTAGATCTGACCAGATAAGATCCCCTCCTCCTAGATCTGACCAGATAAGATCTTCTCCTCCTAGATCTGACCAGATAAGACCCCCTCCTCCTCCTGCTAATTAGGTTCACTGAGACCTGCAGACACTTCTGCTGTTAGGTGAGACTTGCCAGCATTAATTTAACTTATTTTAACCCTTTGCTACCAGTGGGAGATATTTGTTAAAATACAGCACAATTGCTATATATATATATATATAACACAGAAAATATCAGCGCTTGTAATATGGTTATCAGTTACTACACAATTAATTCAGTGTGACCTATTAGACTTATACCTGTATATTAGTAACAGATAGATAATATAAATGACCAAATTATTGGACAAATAATAGTTATAGGCGAACACTGTCCTCTCAGGGAGGTCTTAGTAGAATCTGAAATGGGTAGAAGAAGGGAGGGGCGCACAAAAAGACCAGATCCTAGTGCAGTATGTTATGTCAGTTTTTTTCTAGCACACACGCTTATATACAGGTGGGCACTCACTTGATTTAACCTCAATCCTGGCGTGGGGGCTATATAGCTTGAGATAGATGTTGGAGTTGTTATCCTTTATTCAGCTTACTTCCCCTTTAAGACAGGTGTTTGAAGGCAGGTGTATCTCTCTCTTCTTCTGTTCAAAGAACCTTGTCAATCTCTCCTGGATCCCCTTTCTGTGTAGTGTCCAATTGTTCAGGGGTATGGGAGGGAGGGGGCGTACTACTAATATGGCAGACCCAATATATGTAAAAGATATTGCTTTATTGTGGATAACAAAGTGTCAATCAAACCGTAGTGACACTGATTATTGCACTTAAAACACTTAAAACTGGTATGTACATTTCCAGTGTAGATGAAAAATTATAAATAAAGAAACAAACGAATTGGAATAATACTGAATATAAAAGGCATGTATAACACTTCTCCAATACGCACTAAGCTGACAGGCTGGTTCACAGAAGCTTAACTGCAAACAGCCTAAGTGCTTACTGTGCTGATATAGTGTGTTCGTGTCATGGGGTGGAGCCTGACGCGTTTCGCAACGCTATTGGTCGCTTCTTCAGAGGTGACCTCCAATTCGTTTGTTTGTTTATTTATAATTTTTCATCTACACTGGGAATGTACATACCAGTTTTAAGTGTTTTAAGTGCAATAATCAGTGTCACTACGGTTTGATTGACACTTTGTTATCCACAATAAAGCAATATCTTTTACATATATTGGGTCTGCCATATTAGTAGTACGCCAGGTGATGTAATCCCAAGTGTAAGGACCTTGGACTTACTACCAAGAAAGAAAGGAATTTATCTATCTAAGAATACATTTTGTTGCAATTTCTAGAGATGCATTCAGCTTTAGGCAAATACAAATTCAAGCCAATTCGTCTGATACAAGAACAGCCAAATACATTACCGGACACAACAGACAAGAATGAAGGATTGCTTGACCAAATTGATTTGTTCCTTTGTTTGTGCTGTTTGGTGCCATAAAGAGGTGCAGGAAGGGGCAGGAAAGAGGGGAAGAAGCTATATAATTTGGCTAATCAGCTCCTTTGTTTGTAATGGTGTACACGGGGTCTGACAATCCATGCTTTCATTGTCCCCTGTTCAATCCTGTTAGGGACTGCCAGTCAGGCACTAAATACTAAACGTTGATTTCAGCCATATAGGTCTGTCCAATCAAGCCTTAACATAGTATAGGGAGGTGGGAGACTAGGGAAAGCTCAGTCATGCAGTTGTGTCCCTCTGTGATTCCAATTCAAATTGACTGTTATTTGTAAAGAGAGGTTCTTTGTATTATTAGATTTGTTTAACCCTTTGAGTGCTAAGCACTTTCCCACCTGGGTGCTAAGGTGAATTTCTTTTTTAATGTTTTTACATAAAATATTTTTTTACTTTTTTTTTTTAAATATCTTAGACAGTTGGAAAGGTTAGGCGATTACCTTTCCAACGGTGGGTCTTGGGGGGTCTGTAGCTGCTTAGATGCCTGAGATACAGCATGCCCCCTTTCCCTATACTCTACACTGTCCATTTTAAATAAAGTTGCGCAGTGACATCATCACGTCATTGCGCGTGACGTCACCGTGCAAAACTTGAAGCCCCGGCGATGCCTGTCACTATACAGTCCCAATTGCCAGGGTAGGAGCGGGTGGAAGCCTCCAGATCTCCCTCAAGGTGGGAGAGTGCTAGGGGCGACTCTGAGCCGTCGTTAGCACCTGAGTAAGACAATTTTCGACGGCTCACAGCCGTCATTGGCACTCAAGAGGTTAATGTAAGATTTATGTTAATACCTAGTTGTATAAATTGCTTTTCCCTTTGGTAATAACTAACAAATCCGAAATTCAATATTTGGCGGAAAAAAATGCCCACATGAACAAAATTTGGCTGAACCGAACATTATGAAAACTTTAATGAATCTTTTTGCACTTAACACATTTTTTCGGCCCTGCATATCACTAGTAATTTAAGGCTTTACTGTTCCTTTAATGGCAGATTATTTTTTATATAACATATTTTACCCTACTGTTCAGTTTGTTTGAGAACAAGATGATCTAAGAATATTTAAAAGATAAATATTTTTATTAGTTGCTTAACATTTTTGATAACAATATTTTTGTTTTATAATGGTGTTAAAGGGACAGGAACCCCAAATATTTGTTTTATTTCATGATTCAGAAAGAGCACATGATTTTAAACAACTTTCCAATTTGCTTCTATTATCTAATTTGCTTCATTATTTAGGTATCCTTTGTTGAAAAGCATAGCTATGTAGGCTCAGCATCTGGGTGCTATTTGCTGATTGGTAGCTGCACATATACAATGTGCAGCTACCAATCGGCAAATAACATCCATGCTTAACCTTCCTAGCTATGCTTTTCAAAGCAAATTAGATACAATCAGTAAATTGGAAAGTTGTTTAAATTTCTATTCTCTATCTGAATCATGAAAGAAAAAAAATGTGTTTCTGGTCCCTTTAAATCTTTCTCTAAATACTTTAAGAAATATAATAAAACGTTTCTGAGACTCATTGAGAAATTATAATATATTATAATTGATGTGTTACAGTACTTTATGTTTATTGCATTTTTAAATTATCTAATTTTAGAGAATATATTAATGCAAAAAGAAACTGTCATTTTTATTTTGTATACATTTTAGGGATTTATGTGTAAGATAAGATAAATGTAAACGTGTTCCAGAGATTTGAGCCTGGCTGATTACACAGTACATTTGCACAAACTGATATTTCATGTCATAGTGGGAATTTACTAATCCACAGGTCCAGATTTATCATTCTTCAGACAGACAAGGTTCTCTGGCAGGGAACATGCAGTGCCGCTACCTTCTCTTGAAAACCAATTGCGTGAGAGCTTGTCCTGTCAATCACCGTGGTTTGATCAGATGTGGCTTTAGTGAGCTTGCACAGCAAAGGTCTTTAGTAGTTTCCCCCCCTAATGTAATTTGGAGAACAGACCTCACATAGGGCCAGAATGCAAGTGGAGCATTATTTAATGCTCCCGCTTGAGCATTAACTGCTCTAGAAGTAAGCATTTTGCGTGCGTCGAGTTAAAAGTAAACTCTTTTTAATGCGCAAAACAGAAAGAGAAGTAGTCTGCCAGGAATGAACAACAGCTCAATACATTACCCCTAACAAAACCTAATTAAATAATCACACAACTGACTGTATCATCAAACTAAGTTTAATGAACAAAAACATTTTTTTACTTGCATTTTTATGCAAACAATTCTCTGCATTGTTAGCATGTTAGATAATATTGGGTCTGCACCTATTCTATGCATTTCAATCTGGAGTGATTAATAGGCAGTTAGGCACCCCTTACCTCAAGCAGCTGGACAGGAAGATAATAGGGAAGTGGCTGCTAGATCTTGTTGCTTGAAAGCTGCTCGATAGCTAAGGTCTGTTCTGTGTACACAGATTAATTTCAGTCTGCTAAATTGCATAACTTTGCTGCAACACAAGCAGAAAGCTCCACCTACTGGCTATTTTAATTAGTGCACTTCTTTTTAATGCTTTTCAATAGCAGTCACATGACTGAAAAAAAGGTTGTTATTCTGAAACGGCGCAAATTGAACAGGCGTAAACCGAGGGCCACCTGTATTGTGTTTTGTTAGTTTCTTTATTACAAATAAGCGGTCATAGTTTTTGTTACTTATTATTGCCAACAATATATTCCTTATTTAGGAGCAGGTTCTCGCTATGGTAGGCGTGACCGGGCTCCAGCTAACGCTCCTTTTCATGCGCTCGCACACATTTTGTTCTCTGCTGCTCCATCTCTCCCCACGTAGCGGGGCTATGGGATATCCGGGCATCAAGAATTGGTGAAACCGAGGGATGCAGAATCATCTGGGGTGCAAATAACGCTGGATCTACCGAGGAGCCGTAAAGGAAGATCGCTGTTGGGTTTCCTCGTGTGTTAGGGGGCACGCATTTGTATTATGGTTATCGGTCCGGTATTTATTAAACCTTTGTAGTGTAGAATAGATGGCTAATAAAGGGGATCCATGCCTTGGCCATGCCCAGGCGGCCGTTTGTGGCCGGGTTAACGTGTATGATACGCTGTGGCCCCCAGGATCGGCATAGTAGGGCTGCAGTCCCCATAAAGTGCGAGACTGACCGATGCCCTCATGGATTATTGTGACCCTCTTAGACCTTGTATTTCTGGCACGGTTTGTCTGTTTCACTAACGTCCGGTGTTACACAGCTCAACATGGCAGGAAGAGGTTTGGCTACTGCTGGGTGAGGCACCGATCAAACTTCGCCCCAGGTGTCACCCGCGGTGTGTACATGTCCTTTTTTTTGCCTAGTGTTGAGCAATACCCATATTAAACATTCCATAAGTAAACTTTTAATTCATTCACTCTCTGATAGTCTCTCTAAAACAGATCAGAAATGTGTAACCAAATATGGTTCTTTAAAATACTGTTTGAAATGTGGATATATATATATATATATATATACACACACACACAAACACACGTGGTTTGTATTTGTATGCTCCCAGAGTGTATTGGACATTGAGAAACATGTACATTAAGATTCTGTAGTTCTAAATAATTTTTTTATTGAAAAATTAAGGTGTTATAGTCATTTATAAGAAAATCGCAATATCGCGATTTTATTTTTTGCCCATATCGCCCAGCCCTAATATATATATATATATATATATATATATATATATATATATATATATATATATATATATATATATATATATATATATATATATATATATATATATATATATTTGTACATATGCATTAATGTGTACAGGGAGTGCAGAATTATTAGGCAAATTAGTATTTTTACCACATCATCCTCTTTATGCATGTTGTCTTACTCCAAGCTGTATAGGCTCGAAAGCCTACTACCAATTAAGCATATTAGGTGATGTGCATCTCTGTAATGAGAAGGGGTGTGGTCTAATGACATCAACACCCTATATCAGGTGTGCATAATTATTAGGCAACTTCCTTTCCTTTGGCAAAATGGGTCAAAAGAAGGACTTGACAGGCTCAGAAAAGTCAAAAATAGTGAGATATCTTGCAGAGGGATGCAGCACTCTTAAAATTGCAAAGCTTCTGAAGCGTGATCATCGAACAATCAAGCGTTTCATTCAAAATAGTCAACAGGGTCGCAAGAAGCGTGTGGAAAAACCAAGGCGCAAAATAACTGCCCATGAACTGAGAAAAGTCAAGCGTGCAGCTGCCAATATGCCACTTGCCACCAGTTTGGCCATATTTCAGAGCTGCAACATCACTGGAGTGCCCAAAAGCACAAGGTGTGCAATACTCAGAGACATGGCCAAGGTAAGAAAGGCTGAAAGACGACCACCACTGAACAAGACACACAAGCTGAAACGTCAAGACTGGGCCAAGAAATATCTCAAGACTGATTTTTCTAAGGTTTTATGGACTGATGAAATGAGAGTGAGTCTTGATGGGCCAGATGGATGGGCCCGTGGCTGGATTGGTAAAGGGCAGAGAGCTCCAGTCCGACTCAGACGCGAGCAAGGTGGAGGTGGAGTACTGGTTTGGGCTGGTATCATCAAAGATGAGCTTGTGGGGCCTTTTCGGGTTGAGGATGGAGTCAAGCTCAACTCCCAGTCCTACTTCCAGTTTCTGGAAGACACCTTCTTCAAGCAGTGGTACAGGAAGAAGTCTGCATCCTTCAAGAAAAACATGATTTTCATGCAGGACAATGCTCCATCACACGCGTCCAAGTACTCCACAGCGTGGCTGGCAAGAAAGGGTATAAAAGAAGAAAATCTAATGACATGGCCTCCTTGTTCACCTGATCTGAACCCCATTGGGAACCTGTGGTCCATCATCAAATGTGAGATTTTCAAGGAGGGAAAACAGTACACCTCTCTGAACAGTGTCTGGGAGGCTGTGGTTGCTGCTGCACGCAATGTTGATGGTGAACAGATCAAAACACTGACGGAATCCATGGATGGCAGGCTTTTGAGTGTCCTTGCAAAGAAAGGTGGCTATATTGGTCACTGATTTGTTTTTGTTTTGTTTTTGAATGTCAGAAATGTATATTTGTGAATGTTGAGATGTTATATTGGTTTCACTGGTAAAAATAAATAATTGAAATGGGTATATATTTGGTTTTTGTTAAGTTGCCTAATAATTATGCACAGTAATAGTCACCTGCACACACAGATATCCCCCTAAAATAGCTATAACTAAAAACAAACTAAAAACTACTTCCAAAACTATTCAGCTTTGATATTAATGAGTTTTTTGAGTTCATTGAGAACATGGTTGTTGTTCAATAATAAAATTAATCCTCAAAAATACAACTTGCCTAATAATTATGCACTCCCTGTATATATGTCTGTTAATACATATAAATGCATCTTTTCCTAACACCTTAGACCTCGTATTTTTGAGCCCATATAACTTTTTTGTGCAATATTTTATTTTAATATTTTTTATTAGTGTTATGAGTGTACAAATTCTGGTTTAGGTTTAGCGCAATATCATTTTATTTGGTTGTAGCTGTATTTTTTAATGTATTTTTTATTTATTTTGTGACACTTTATTGTTCAGTGAAACAGTTAACCAGAGCTCTGAGTTTGCAATATCCCAAAAAGCATTAAATTAAATTGCGCTCAAGTGATCATGTTTATTTTTCACTTATACTACGAACGCTAAGTGCGCAAACAACCATGATAAACCTGATATCGCTTGAGCCTGTTAGAGCACCACTCATTATCTGGCCCTTTTATCTGTGGCAATGTATACATCGGGAGCACTTTAACTGTCAGCACATTCTATCACTAATTGTAGTAAAGAAAACTGCTGTTTGGCCCATCTAGAAACTGCTGTGCTCTCACAGTAACTGATATTTTTTTTCTAGAAGATTCTCAGGTGATGCAGTTTATCTTGAAAGTGCTGAAACATGTTTCAAGGGAATACGGAAAACTCATTTATGCAGCACACTATGACATTTTTAAGTTTTGAAATCTAGATGCTGAGATACAGTTTATGCTACACGATAATGCATAGTTTGAATTCACAAGTATCATGTTGCACACTTTCTGTGGTAAAAGGGGCACGCATAGAATTTGTGAAGAAAGTCTACATTTTGTATCTAAATACTGGCACAAAGAACGGTTATTAATGGGGTTAGATTACAAGTGAGGCAAGCAATAAGGGGGCATATTTAACAATGTGCGAGCGGACATGATACGAAGTAGCGTATCATGTCCGCTGCACATCGATAAATGCCGACAGCATACGCTGTCAGCATTTATCATTGCACCAGCAGTTCTTGTGAACATATCCGCTAGCAGGGGGTGTCAATCAACCCGATCGTATTCAATGGGGTTGATTTCTGTTTGCCGCCTCAGATCAAACGGACAAGTTATGAAGCAGCGGTCTTTAGACCTCTGCTTCACAACTTCTGTTTCCGGCGAGCCTTACGGAGTTTGATAAATATGCCCCATTTGTGATCCATTTTAATTGTGCTTATATTACAAGCTAGCACAATCGCAATTTACCCTACAATTCTTACCGCCATCTCAGAGCTGTGGTTAACTGTTTTCCAAAACTAAAAAGTTGCACTAAGCACTTAAAAAACACATTACAAAGTAAAGTTACACTTATAATAACACAATCTAATAAAAATTATTAAAAAAAATATTGCACAAAAAAAGTTATAAGGGCTCAAAGATATGAGATCTTGGGGTTTTTTATATATATATACACAGGTACAGGTATACCTCACTTTACAGCGCTTCACTTTACAGCGCTTCGCTAATACAGCGCTTTGTGGAGCTGAAGTTTAACCTCCAAGGATTTTGAAACAGTGCTGTACTTATCGTGAGATTGTGAGTGACTGACACTATTTTGTTATGTGCAGTTCACTCTGTTTACAGCATTACAGTGCAATCTGTGTCTCAGTGTCTATTTTATAGGTACAGTTTTTATTGAATACTGTGCTGTGCTACTGTTAAACTAAACGTAGCACTATTGCACCCCTAATATATGTTAGTTCAAACATGTTTTCTAGTTTTTAAACACACTGGCAAGTGAAAATAAAGCTAAAACCTCTGTATGAGTGAGGTATACCTATATATATATATATATATATATATATATATATATATATATATATATATATATATATATATATATATATATATATATATATATATATATATGTGTTTAACTGTGTATTTACTGTAAATATTTCACATTGCAATGTTCTGCACATAGGGGAATATGTTCTAAGTATTTTAAAATAGATATTCCTGTATATATCTATACCTATATATAATCATTTAGATATATACGTATAAATATATATATTTTTTAAAAACATCAGATATATGTAGAAATATTTAATTTTGAATAAATAGAGCATATTCCGTTATGTTAAGAGCATTGGATTGGAATATAAAATATTCATATTTTCATGTTGGGTTAGCACAATTGTGAAAATGAGATTGTGTTTGCTCGATAGTTTCTCCATTGACTTTTATGGGGAATACGTGCACTTGCTCGCAATATTTGATGTTCAAATTTTTGCACTAGTCAGGTTACCGCTTGCGCAATTTTTTTTTTAAAAAAAAACTTGTAATAAAAAGCTTAACTCTAGTGGAGTTTTTGCGATTGTGAAAACGCAAAATACAGCGCCACTTGTTATCTAGACCATATTGTTTAAAGGGATATGAAACCCAATTGTTTTCTTTCATGATTCAGATAGAGCATGCAATTGTAAGCAATTTCTAATTTACTACTATTATCACATTTTCTTCATTCTCTTGGTATCTTTATGTGAAAAGCAGGAATGTAAGCTTTGGAGCCGGCCCATTTTTGGTTCAACACCTGGGTAGCGCTTGCTGATTAGTGGCTAAATGTTAGGTTCCGTTAATGATGCTGAATAAACTGTTGCACTTTAAAAACAAATAAATACAATTTAAAAAAAGAGAGAGATGGAATATAGGTATTGTAATATTTTTGTAAGTAAGGCAGTAACCTATAAGAAACATTTTTAAAATGTGTATTTTCAAAATGTGTTCTTTTAAAGGTATAAAACATTGTGTAAATGACATAAAGGACATAAATTTAAAACGAAACAGCCAATTAACTTTTTATGAATATTAACTCTTTCTATTGGCCCCTCTCTATGAGGGCATACATGTGTCACTATATTACACTATTGTCTTCCAAGCAACCGTGGTACCATAGTTTTGGCTGTAGCTTTGTCTAAACATTTTCAAGTCTCCATTCAAATGAGTTCTTTTTGTTTTAATAACTGTACAAAAATAAATGCAGGTCCTGTAATTAATTAAATAATTGAATTTAAAACAAAAAGGTGAATTTCACGCAAAATTGTTCATGCCTTTATTTAAAAGTTAGACGAACATTATCCAACAAGGGAGCAGTAAACACCCTGCAATTACAAGACATATCTTTTGTCTTGCTATACAATTGCATGTCAGCCAAGTGTAAACATTTTAAAACAACAATAACATCTTGTTTGCTGTAATTGTTTTTCAGTAGCCAAAAAATCCACCCTCCGTGTACCTTATTTGGAGGAGACAATCTGGGCCTGAGTATAGCTATGGTTATATTGTTAGTACAACTTGAATGTTTGTGATTTCTTATCTGCTAAAGCCAATTAGAAAAATATATGTAGAATGGTTAGCCTTGAGAAGGCTGCATTGGGTTTTTTCAGTTCTGAGAATTAGAAAAGCTACAATTTCCAGAGCTAAGTGACATGAAAAGGGGACAGTATATTGCAAAGTTGTTTTACTATGTATAACTAAATATTTTATATTAAACTTTTAAGATGTTTACTGTGTGCAGAGGGACATTAAGTAATGTTTAATTTGTCTTATTTTAAAGAGGGTGAATATGTATCTCCATAATATACATACATACATACATACACACACACAACACACAGAGAAAACCCTGCACTCACTAGCAAGCTCTCTGCTAAGATTAAAAGCAAAAATGGAAAGGTTAGTTACCGTATCTGGCCAAATGGGACAAACCCAGGTACCACGTCAAGGTCCTTTCCAAAAACCTGGGACCCTAAAACAGCCACACAATGCAAGCTCTCAATCCAAACAAACTGGGAACAAGTGAAGGGTGCACAGGCTTATGTAATCACCCCAGTCATATACAAAACACGGAAGGGGACTGCACTCCTAGACCGGACCGGGTACACATCCCATGACCCTTCAACATACTCAGCCTTGGGTGCTCAGTGGCACTCACAAGAAGCTGTGCTGTCCCCAGAGTCACAGGCAGTTAACCCCAGACAGGTCTGGGTGCAAGAACCATAGGGGAAAATATATATATTTATATTAAAACAAAGGTTCATGTACTGAGAAACACTTTTGTTTATATATATATATATATATATATTGTTTGCATATAAAAAGTAAGAAGATTTTGTTTTTTTTGCACATTTGGGTCCCTATAAAGCATTTTTCAGGAGTCAATTCTTAATACACACATTTCAGCCCTTTCTACTTTCTAAATTCCTGAAATCAGACACAAAGCAGACTGCTAGGTATAGATTGGAATACGCACCACAGCTTTCTGCCTCTTTCTCAATATCAGCTCCAACTTTCACATTATCAGATTCTGCTCTGATATATTTTGGCAGAACACGGAGAAATTGAAGTTCTCCTAAAATATTTAACACACTAATTATTTCATTTTATTACCCAGACATAGTCCTTAAGTAAAGGTTTAATTACAGAGACTGCATTCTCATTGTTATTATGGGGAACTGGAGGATTCAATAGCAAAGCATTTTTACTGGCAGAATAAGATTTGAATCTAAGTCTGGGTGATGCAAGTTTCAAGTCAGAGGTTTTGTCTGGTTCTTAACAGGTTCACAGGTTCCCAAATAAATACATTGCTACAAAAGCATCACATAGAAGTGCAGTGTGATCCTATAGGTGAGATCCTTGGGCACATCCACAAATAGAAACAGGCTGAGAGGAAGAAATTAAATGAACAAGAAATGCATTTTCTTTCTTGCGTTAACAGGCTATTTTCTAAATTAAAGTGATGGTAAAAATTCCACTTTGTATAAACAGATCTGGAATGTTAGCAATGTTTTTTATTTGGACTTAAAATTCATCAGTTGTAATGAATGTGCTTTATCTTGCTTTTTAATGTAGCGCTGAAATTCAAATACCCCTTGCTCCGTCTGCTCACTTCGAAAGTAATCTTTTTTTGAGCCAACAGTTTGAACTGTTCTCCAATCGGTGCTCTAGCCCTACGGCACTTTCTTAGTTGCTAGAGCACCAATTGGAGAACAGTTCAAACTGTAAGCTCACAGAAAAATATGAATTTACCATCACTTTAATTAAAATTTGTTTTTCTTTAAACATTGGGTGTGATGCATAGTGTTACTTTTTTCATGCTTTTCCTGTTAGCCAGTGAGGATGCGCTGTAATACCAGTCGCGCAAAATATGAATTTTCTGTTATTTTCAACTTAACTTTTAACAGATTTGACTTAATTTTATAGTGCAAGAACAATGTGAAAATGTTCTTGTATGATTATTGTGGAAAGCAGAACTCTCAATACAAAACGGTAACTTGATGCGTTCAAGTAAATATACAGCAATCTAATTCTTACTTTTATTTTAAACTGATAGCTATTTGGTTGAGAAATGTGAGCCTCATCTTTCTGGTAGCTTAAAGGGACATGAAACCACATTTTATTCTTTAATGATTTAGGCAGAGCATGCAAGTTTAAAACAGCTTTCCCATTTACTTCTATTATCACATTACTTCATCCTCTTGTTATGCTTTGTTAAAAAGCATGGAGGTAAGCTAAGGAGTGTCCATGTGTCTCCAGAACTGTATGGCAGCAGTTTTGTTATACATTTGCAAAAGCACTAGATGGCAGCACTTTTTCCTGCCATGTAGTGTTCCAGACATGTGCACAATACCTATCTAGGTATATCTCTTCATCAAAGAATACCATGAGAACAAAGCAAATTTGATAATTGAAGTAAAATGGAAACTTTTTTTTAGGTGTTTGCTCTTTTTTAAATATGAAAGAGAAAAATTTGGGGTTTCAGGTCCCTTTATGTAGCGTTGCAATGGGCAGGGGTCATACAGTCCCTTAAACTTGGAAAATCAACAGCTACAGGGGGCTAGTGGGCCAGACCTCCCAACCTGTGCTAATCCAGCAGATGACATTTTTTTCCCTTACGCAGCACAGCATATCAGAAGATTTGCACTGCGTTCAATAGAAAAGTATAGTACATGCACCCGTCACGCTCCAAAGCTATGCTAGATTGCAATGAGAGCTCTGTCTGCTAATACAGTGTAAACCATGCACTCTCCACAACTAGGCTGAGAAGCCAATCCCATTTTAGGAGGGGCACTCAGGGCGGTCGGATCGTTTGGAAGAAGGTATTAGAAATAAAGTTTTTTTTATTAAAATATCAAAATCAAAATATTTTTGGAATATACCTCATGTTTACCATCTCTTTAACACATTGAAAAGACTAACCGTTGGTTAACATTTTAAAATGTTATGATATGTTAATGAGACTGTTGGGACCACCTAGCAAAAATTAAACTTAAAGGGACATGAAACCCAAAATGATTCAGATAGAGAATAGAAGTTTAAACAGCATTCCAATTTACTTCTGTTATCTAATTTGCTTTATTTTCTAGGTATTCTTTGTTGAAGCAGCATTGCATTACTGGGAGCTAGTTCACACATTGGGTGAGCCAATAACATGACAAATATGTGCAGCCACCAATCAGCAGCTCTTGAGTCTACCTAGAATCTTTTTCAACAAAGAATACCAAGAGAACAAAACAAATTATCAGTTCAAAGCACTAAGTTGGCACCTGCTATATTCTGTACACAATGTTATATATGTAGCCACTCTATAATTCACGACTCTCCCACTACCTATGTATCCTCCTTTACTAGGCAACAAGTTGTATCCGCTCTGGTCAGCCTCAAATGGGGGCATAAATACTCACGGTCCGTCGGCACTGTGCTGGCTCCCTACTCATCTGTCCTAAGCACTCACTGCTGTATTTCAGATCACTGAAGAGGTTACTGCCAAACATGCAGACGCCCAACGATGCCGACTTTCTGTCCGTTTGCTCCCCTTGGCTACTTTCCTCAGGCGGGTGAAGTTATGTTTTTAACCAATCAAATGCAGATGCATTATTTAAAAAGGGCCAGAATGGCCAAAAGACCACACTACGATTACAGCTGTCCAGTGAAACGCGTCAGTGGATCTTAGGGATCGACCTATCTTCCTTCCCAACTTTTGCTGTTTCTACTGTTGATGAATTTTATCGATTTTGACGAATAAAAGTATTTTTTTTAAGATCAATGGATGAGCTCCTTCTACGTCTTTGAATCTGAACAAAAAAATTAGACAATAGAAGTAAATTGAAAAGTTGTTAAAAATCACATCTGAATCGTGAAAGTAATTTTTTTTGGCTTTTATGTCACTTTAAAATGTAATTCCCCATATACAAAGTTTAATTATTCACAGTCTTATTATACAAAATCTTTGCAATGCACTTTTATTTTGTCTGTTTTACCATCATCTAAATCAGAAATTAGTAGTTTTTCTACTACCCCAGAAAAGCCAGAGTGTATGCCATGGAATTCAGGAGCTTGACTTTCCTACATACCGAGCAGTCATTTGTTGATATGGAAAGTAGCACATTTATATCTGTTTCTAATTGATCACAGCAAGGAGATAAGATAAGCAATAGTCAAAAGTATTTTGAAGACATTTGCCCCTGGACTACAAAACAATGCACATGTTGCCAGCAAAGTTAAAGTTTTAAATTATTTTAAAACATCTATTTTGTATGCAGATTTTTTGCAATGCAGCAATTTGTTTTTGATGCATATTAAAAAAAAAAAGATTAATGATAGAGGCAGATCAGCACTTATTGCAAGGACTTCCTGAGACGAAGAGCTTGCAGTGTAACTGTGCTGCCTCAGCATCAAGCAGAGATATTTAAATATTTGGACACTTAGCCAGAAGGATGCTGAAGCCTTTAAGATTAGGATTATGTGTTCAAATCGAAGACCCTAATTATGTTGTTCATAAACCTACAGGAGATTATGCTTGTAAATGTGCCTGGAATCCAAACGGATGCCACTGATCCAGCAGAGGACTCCACAGCTTCAGGCCAAAGCACTAGGGGCTAATTGATTACCTATAATGATGTTTGTATGACTTTATTTTCATATCAATCCTTTTACAACAGCCAGATTAATACATTGAAACACTTTGGGAAAGATCATAACTGACGAAGGACTTAGGGATAAAAATTAGCAGCTTTTTTTAGTATTGAGTCACTTTTATCACATCATTCATAAAGGAGCAGACAGGGCTGGTCACTGGGATTTTGCAAACTTGAATTGTTTTGCAGTATTTTATCTTGTTACCTCTGCTGAGGCCAACTAGAGACAAATATTTGACAGGGTTGGGCTCAGATTTGGGAAACCCCCAACATGCTTTCTGTATTACAATTTATGGATCTCTCGAATTGTTTGTGATGGCCACTCTTTCTGCTCTGCTGCAAACAATATGCTATGGTACCTATAAAGTATAGGTATCAATGTTATTCTTAAAGGGGTAGAACAGTGACGTGCGGTGAGGTCAGAGTCTGGTGAGGCAGAGGCTATGATACACCCGAGAAACATACACACATACATATTATTTTTATATATATGTATGTATGTATATGTGTGTGTGTGTATATGTATGTATGTATGTGTGTGTGTGTGTATGTGTGTATATATATATATATATATATATATGTGTATGTGTGTGTGTGTATGTATATGTGTATATATATATGTATACACACTATCTTTATCTCTCTCACACACTCTCTACCTTTCTCAATCTCACTCTCACACTCTCTCTCTTTCAATCTCACTCTCTATCGCTCTAAATCTCACTCACACTTTCTCGCTCACTCTGTTACTGTCTCACACTCTCATGCTCTCTCTCTCAATCTCACACTCTCTCACCCACTCTGTCTGTCTGTCTCTCTCTCTCACACTCTATCTCTAAATCTCACTCTCAGACTCTCTCACACACTTAATCTCACTTTCTCATACTCACTCTCACTCTCTCTCTCTCTCTCTCTCAATCTCACTCTATCTCACACTCTCACTCCATCTCTCACTCCATCTCTCACTCTCACTCACTTTCTCTCAATCTCACTCACTCTGTCACACTCTCTCTATCGCTAAATCTCACTCCATCTCACACTCTCTCTCACACACTCCTATAAAGTATAGGTATCAATGTTATTCTTAAAGGGGTAGTAGAAAGGTCAAAATTTAAATGTATATGGATTCATTCCAATTTTAAATAAAAGTATTTTTGAAATATACTTCCATTAGCAAAAATGCTTCTAGTAAAAGCTATTACAGATTTTCAGAGGCATACACACATATGCTGTGAGGACTTGTGCATAAGGATTCAAACACTCTGAGTCAGTAGTGGCTTAAATGACAAAAGTGTAGTCTTCACAGACCCACTACATACCTCCACCAGCTCTCTGAGCTTAAATACTGGTACATGGGCCCTGAAATGCAGTAGTAACTCTTACTAGAAGCATTTTTTTCTAATGAAAGTATGTTGCAAAAATGCTGTGATTTCAAATTGAAATGCACATTTAAATTTTAAACTTTCTATCCATTTAATCTCAACAATGCATTAAAGGGACATAATGCAAAAAGAATATACTGTAATGTGATAGAGAACTGTATTATTGCATTATTATGTGCATATAGGTATGTGTTTAACCTTTTCAAAGCAAGCTCCAGAGCAGCAATGCAGTGCTGGGAGCTAGCTGGACACAGCAGGTGAGCCAATGATATATGTTCAAGCCACCAAACACCTACTAGCTCCCAGTAATGCTGCTCCTAAAAATACCAAGAGAACAAAGTAAATTTGATAATAAAAGTAAATGGAAAAGTCTCTTAAAATATTGTGCTTTATCGAAATCATGACACTTTCATTTTGCTTTTTATGTCTGTTTAACTCTTTCCCACTCAAACCTCCTTGTGTTGGGAATATTGGGAAATATGGAGTTTCATTCACAGTTTTTGGAAATGTTCCTGTAGAGGGAGCGAGAGAGATCTATCAGAGCAGAAGAACCAATACAAGTTTAATAGGGTTTGGCTTTAAAGGGATATGAAACCCAAAATTTGTATTTCATTATTCAGAAAGAGCATGCAATTTTAAACTACTTTCTAATATACTTCTATTATCAAATTTGCTTTGTTCTATTGATAGTGTTTGTTGAAGTAGCATCAGTAAACTACTGGGAGTTAGTTGAACACATCAGGCGAGCCAACGAAAAGAAGCATATATATGCAGCTACCAATCAGCAGCTATCTCTGAGCCTACCTAGGTATTCTTTAAACAAAGGATACCAAGAGAACAAAGTAAATTAGATAATTCAAATAAATTAGAAAAAAAATTACATGCTCTATCTGAATCATGAATGAAAAATTTAGGGGTTTATGTCCCTTTAATTGACCTGTGTCTTTCACCACAGTAGCTGAATGCATCTCTACAGAAGAACTATATAACTATAACAATATTTCTCCAACATTGGTGTGTCCGGTCCACGGCGTCATCCTTACTTGTGGGATATTCTCCTCCCCAACAGGAAATGGCAAAGAGTCCCAGCAAAGCTGGTCACATGATCCCTCCTAGGCTCCGCCCACCCCAGTCATTCTCTTTGCCGTTGCACAGGCAACATCTCCACGGAGATGGTTAAGAGTTTTTTGGTGTTTAAATGTTTGTTATTTTAAAATAGTGCTGGTATGTACTATTTACTCTGAAACAGAAAAGGATGAAGATTTCTGTTTGTAAGAGGAAGATGATTTTAGCAGACAGTAACTAAAATCGATTGCTGTTTCCACACAGGACTGTTGAGATGAAGTAACTTCAGTTGGGGGAAACAGTTAGCAGACTTTTCTGCTTAAGGTATGACTAGCCATATTTCTAACAAGACCATGTAATGCTGGAAGGCTGTCATTTCCCCTCATGGGGACCGGTAAGCCATTTTCTTAGTCAAATATAAAAGAATAAAGGGCTTAAAAAAGGGCTTAAAAACTGGTAGACATTTTTATGGGCTAAAACGATTGCTTTATTGGGGCATATTATGCAGATTCTAGCTAATAATTGGCATTATAATCTTGGGGAACGTTTAAAAAACGGCAGGCACTGTGTTGGACACCTTTTTTAGTCAGGGGGCCTTTCTAGTTATAGACTGAGCCTCATTTTCGCGCCATTACTGCGCAGTTGTTTTTGGAGAGCAAGGCATGCAGATGCATGTGTGAGGATCTAAGAATCACTAAAAAAAGCTTCTAGAAGGCGTCATTTGGTATCGTATTCCCCTCTGGGCTTGGTTGGGTCTCAGCAAAGCATATAGCTGGGACTGTATAGGGGTTAAATTTAAAAATAAAATAAAATAATTTAAGGGTTAAAGCTCTGAAATTTGGTGTGCAATACTTTTAATGCTTTAAGACACTGTGGTGAAATTTTGGTGAATTTTGAACAATTCCTTCATACTTTTTCACATATTCAGTAATAAAGTGTTTTCAGTTTGAAATTTAAAGTGACAGTAACGGTTTTATTTTAAAACGTTTTTTTGTGCTTTGTTGAAAAGTTTAAGCCTGTTTAACATGTCTGTATCATCAGATAAGCTATGTTCTATATGTATGAAAGCCAATGTGTCTCCCCATTTAAATTTATGTGATAATTGTGCCATAGTGTCCAAACAAAGTAAGGACAGTAATACCACAGATAATGATATTGCCCAAGATGATTCCTCAAATGAGGGGAGTAAACATGATACTACATCATCCCCTACTGTGTCTACACCAGTTATGCCCACACAGGAGGCCCCTAGTACATCTAGTGCGCCAATACTTATTACCATGCAACAATTAACGGCTGTAATGGATAACTCCATAGCAAATCTTTTATCCAAAATGCCTACTTATCAGAGAAAGCGCGATTGCTCTGTTTTAAACACTGAAGAGCAAGAGGACGCTGATGATAACTGTTCTGACATACCCTCACACCAATCTCAAGGGGCCATGAGGGAGGTTTTGTCTGATGGAGAAATCTCAGATTCAGGAAAAATTTCTCATCAAGCTGAACCTGATGTTGTGACATTTAAATTTAAATTAGAACATCTCCGCGCACTGCTTAAGGAGGTGTTATCTACTCTGGATGATTGTGACAATTTGGTCATTCCAGAGAAATTATGTAAGATGGACAAGTTCCTAGAGGTTTCGGTGCCCCCCGACGCTTTTCCTATACCCAAGCGGGTGGCGGACATAGTAAATAAAGAGTGGGAAAGGCCCGGCATACCTTTTGTCCCCCCCCCTATATTTAAGAAATTATTTCCTATAGTCGACCCCAGAAAGGACTTATGGCAGACAGTCCCCAAGGTCGAGGGGGCGGTTTCTACTCTAAACAAACGCACTACTATTCCTATCGAAGATAGTTGTGCTTTCAAAGATCCTATGGATAAAAAATTAGAGGGTTTGCTTAAAAAGATTTTTGTACAGCAAGGTTACCTTCTACAACCAATTTCATGCATTGTTCCTGTCACTACGGCAGCGTGTTTCTGGTTCGAAGAACTAGAAAAGTCGCTCAGTAAAGAATCTTCGTATGAGGAGGTTATGGACAGAGTTCAAGCACTTAAATTGGCTAACTCTTTTGTTTTAGATGCCGCTTTGCAATTAGCTAGATTAGCGGCGAAAAATTCAGGGTTTGCTATCGTGGCGCGCAGAGCGCTTTGGCTAAAGTCTTGGTCAGCGGATGTGTCTTCCAAGACAAAATTGCTTAACATTCCTTTCAAAGGTAAAACATTATTTGGACCTGATTTGAAAGAGATTATTTCAGACATCACTGGGGGAAAGGGCCACGCCCTCCCACAGGATAGGTCTTTTAAGGCTAAAAATAAGCCTAATTTTCGTCCCTTTCGCAGAAACGGACCAGCCTCTAATTCTGCATCCTCTAAGCAAGAGGGTAATACTTCACAACCCAAACCAGCCTGGAAACCAATGCAAGGCTGGAACAAGGGTAAGCAGGCCAAGAAGCCTACCACTGCTACCAAAACAGCATGAAGGGATAGCCCCCGATCCGGGACCGGATCTAGTGGGGGGCAGACTTTCTCTCTTTGCTCAGGCTTGGGCAATAGATGTTCAGGATCCTTGGGCGCTAGAAATAGTTTCTCAAGGTTATCTCCTGGAATTCAAGGAACTACCCCCAAGGGGAAGGTTCCACAGGTCTCAATTATCTTCAAACCAAATAAAGAGACAGGCATTCTTACATTGTGTAGAAGACCTGTTAAAGATGGGAGTGATACATCCAGTTCCAATAAGAGAACAAGGAATGGGATTTTATTCCAATCTGTTCATAGTTCCCAAAAAAGAGGGAACATTCAGACCAATTTTGGATCTAAAGATCCTAAACAAATTTCTCAGGGTACCATCGTTCAAAATGGAAACTATTCGAACGATCCTACCTACTATCCAGGAAAATCAATTTATGACTACCGTGGATTTAAAGGATGCGTACCTACATATTCCTATCCACAAAGAACATCATCAGTTCCTAAGGTTCGCTTTTCTGGACAAGCATTACCAGTTTGTGGCACTTCCATTCGGATTAGCCACTGCTCCAAGGATTTTCACAAAGGTACTAGGGTCCCTTCTAGCGGTTCTAAGACCAAGGGGCATTGCAGTAGTACCTTACTTGGACGACATCCTGATTCAAGCGTCGTCCCTGTCAAAAGCAAAGGCTCATACGGACATCGTCCTAGCCTTTCTCAGATCTCACGGATGGAAGGTGAACAAAGAAAAAAGTTCTCTGTCCCCGCCAACAAGAGTTCCCTTCTTGGGAACAATAATAGATTCCTTAGAAATGAGGATTTTTCTGACAGAGGTCAGAAAATCAAAACTTCTAAGCTCTTGTCAAGTACTTCATTCTGTTCCTCGTCCTTCCATAGCGCAGTGCATGGAAGTAATAGGATTGATGGTTGCAACAATGGACATAGTTCCTTTTGCACAAATTCATCTAAGACCATTACAACTGTGCATGCTCAGACAGTGGAATGGGGATTATACAGACTTGTCTCCGACGATTCAAGTAGATCAAAAGACCAGAGATTCACTCCGTTGGTGGCTGACCCTGGACAATCTGTCCCAGGGAATGAGCTTCCGCAGACCAGAGTGGGTCATTGTCACGACCGACGCCAGCCTAGTGGGCTGGGGCGCGGTCTGGGAATCCCTGAAAGCTCAGGGTCTATGGTCTCGGGAAGAGTCTCTTCTCCCAATAAACATTCTGGAACTGAGAGCGATATTCAATGCTCTCAGAGCTTGGCCTCAACTAGCAAAGGCCAAATTCATAAGGTTTCAGTCAGACAACATGACGACCGTTGCATATATCAATCATCAGGGGGGAACAAGGAGTTCCCTGGCGATGAAAGAAGTGACCAAGATAATTCAATGGGCGGAGGATCACTCCTGCCACTTGTCTGCGATCCACATCCCAGGAGTGGACAATTGGGAAGCGGATTTTCTGAGTCGTCAGACATTCCATCCGGGGGAGTGGGAACTCCATCCGGAAATCTTTGCCCAAATAACTCAATTATGGGGCATTCCAGACATGGATCTGATGGCGTCTCGTCAGAACTTCAAGGTTCCTTGCTACGGGTCCAGATCCAGGGATCCCAAGGCGACTCTAGTAGATGCACTAGTAGCACCTTGGACCTTCAACCTAGCTTATGTATTCCCACCGTTTCCTCTCATCCCCAGGCTGGTAGCCAGGATCAATCAGGAGAGGGCCTCGGTGATCTTGATAGCTCCTGCGTGGCCACGCAGGACTTGGTATGCAGACCTGGTGAATATGTCATCGGCTCCACCATGGAAGCTACCTTTGAGACAGGACCTTCTTGTTCAGGGTCCATTCGAACATCCGAATCTGGTTTCCCTCCAACTGACGGCTTGGAGATTGAACGCTTGATTTTATCAAAGCGTGGGTTTTCAGATTCTGTAATAGATACTCTGATTCAGGCTAGAAAGCCTGTAACTAGAAAAATTTGCCATAAAATATGGAAAAAATATATCTGTTGGTGTGAATCTAAAGGATTCTCATGGAACAAGATAAAAATTCCTAAGATTCTATCCTTTCTACAAGAAGGTTTGGAGAAAGGATTATCTGCAAGTTCTCTAAAGGGACAGATCTCTGCTTTATCTGTTTTACTTCACAAAAGACTGGCAGCCGTGCCAGATGTTCAAGCATTTGTTCAGGCTCTGGTTAGGATCAAGCCTGTTTACAGACCTTTGACTCCTCCCTGGAGTCTAAATCTAGTTCTTTCAGTTCTTCAAGGGGTTCCGTTTGAACCTTTACATTCCATAGATATTAAGTTACTATCTTGGAAAGTTTTGTTTTTAGTTGCAATTTCTTCTGCTAGAAGAGTTTCAGAGTTATCTGCTCTGCAGTGTTCTCCGCCCTATCTGGTGTTCCAGGCAGATAAGGTGGTTTTGCGTACTAAGCCTGGTTTTCTTCCGAAAGTTGTTTCCAACAAAAATATTAACCAGGAGATAGTTGTACCTTCTTTGTGTCCGAATCCAGTTTCAAAGAAGGAACGTTTGTTACACAATTTGGACGTAGTCCGTGCTCTAAAATTCTATTTAGAGGCTACTAAAGATTTCAGACAAACATCTTCCTTGTTTGTTGTTTATTCTGGTAAAAGGAGAGGTCAAAAAGCGACTTCTACCTCTCTTTCCTTTTGGCTTAAAAGCATTATCCGATTGGCTTATGAGACTGCCGGACGGCAGCCTCCTGAAAGAATCACAGCTCACTCCACTAGGGCTGTGGCTTCCACATGGGCCTTCAAGAACGAGGCTTCTGTTGACCAGATATGTAAGGCAGCGACTTGGTCTTCACACTTTTGCCAAATTTTACAAATTTGATACTTTTGCTTCTTCGGAGGCTATTTTTGGGAGAAAGGTTTTGCAAGCCGTGGTGCCTTCCATTTAGGTGACCTGATTTGCTCCCTCCCTTCATCCGTGTCCTAAAGCTTTGGTATTGGTTCCCACAAGTAAGGATGACGCCGTGGACCGGACACACCAATCTTGGAGAAAACAGAATTTATGCTTACCTGATAAATTACTTTCTCCAACGGTGTGTCCGGTCCACGGCCCGCCCTGGTTTTTTAATCAGGTCTGATGAATTATTTTCTCTAACTACAGTCACCACGGTATCATATGGTTTCTCCTATATATATTTCCTCCTGTCCGTCGGTCGAATGACTGGGGTGGGCGGAGCCTAGGAGGGATCATGTGACCAGCTTTGCTGGGACTCTTTGCCATTTCCTGTTGGGGAGGAGAATATCCCACAAGTAAGGATGACGCCGTGGACCAGACACACCGTTGGAGAAAGTAATTTATCAGGTAAGCATAAATTCTGTTTTCTCTAGCATGGCCAAAAGGGCTGTTGCTGGACTCAATCTAGTTGAAGCACAGTAAAGCTTTTTTTTTAAAGGGATATGAAACCAAACATTTTATTTTGTGATTCAAAACTGCTGCCATATAGAGCTCCAGAAAGGAGCCGGCTCCTAAGCATACACCCCTGCTTTTCAACAAAAGATACCAAGAGAATGAAGAAAAAATAATAATAGAAGTAAATTATAAAGTTGTTTAAAATTGTGTGCTCTATCTGAGTCATGAAAGAAACATTTTGAGTTTCATATCCCTTCAAAGGCAGTTATGACCACAACACGTGGCATCATTCAGTGCTGGCAAATTAAGTGGGGTTTATAATGGCAATGTATTCATTTTACATTGTATCAATTTGTGAAGTATTGCAACTGAAGGAGTGAATGCCGGCTCTGAAAAAACAAAAGCTTCAATCCCTGGTCAGTGTGTGGCAGCCTTCTGTAACAAACAAGGGATTAACTCTTAACAACCTTATTAAAAATCATTGTAAAATCCATGTAAAATAGGAGTACCTGACAATTGTTACCACATATGCCATACCTCACATATGCTTAGATTATGTACAGGCTGCATTGGATTTCAATTTGAAGTAGAAGCATTTTAGCAATATACTTCCATTAGCAAAAATGCTTCAAGCAAATGGTATAACTGAAAGTAAAAAGCTTTTATTAAAAAAAAAGAATATAAAAAACATAATTCCAAAGACTTCTGCAGCCTGTTTCTCAGACTTAGTTTCTTAGCTGTTTCTTCAGGCAAAAATGGATAAATGGGAACAATTTCACATATTTTTTTTACATATATAAGGCTCCATGTACGAAGCAGCGAGACCTTGCCGGGTCAGGTTCGCACATGGAAGCCTACTTCCCTCAATGTAAGAAGCAGTGATCATTAGATGTGGCGAAGAGAAATCCCAGAGAGCTCACTCGCTCTTAGTGATTGACAGTCCCTTCACTCACGCGAATGAAGGGGCAGGCATTACACACTCATCGGAGTGTGTAATGATATATACGTGCCAGCGGACTAAAAGATCCGCTGCCCTTATGCAACGAAGGCGGGCGGACAGTTTTTCAAGTTGAGAAGCTGTCCGCCCTCCTTTTAATACATTGGGCCCATATAATATATGTTTTTCTGTGGAGAAATGTAATAAATGATTGATTACAAATTTTCACATTTTACTTGCAAAGAAACAAACATTTTTATGGTTTTCACTTAAATATACATGCTTTTTTCCCCAATAAACATTGATTCGCACAAATTACGGGTTTAATTTATTTATTGCATTTCTTTATGAATATGTATATAAAAAAATGTGCTTGACTCACAGGAAAATACACGCTCGTTCTTCTTGAATCTAATTGTAACTCAATACAATCTCTTGTTATTGTCTGATATCTGTCCAAATTAGGAGAGGATATAAATTAAGCGTCTTTATTGTGTGAAGAGACAGAATCTTTTTACAGATATATTGATATTTTTGTTAAACAAATGTTTAAAATGATGGAACTGGTGTTACATGGCTCAGTGAGTTTAGTGTTTTACTAAGTGAGCGTGCATTAGTAACACTTCATAGCCTATGCCAGACATACTGCTTATTACCATTCATCCCCTGGATATATTTATGACACTTATTTTTCTCCAACATAGGTGTGTCCGGTCCACGGCGTCATCCTTACTTGTGGGATATTCTCTTCCCCAACAGGAAATGGCAAAGAGCCCAGCAAAGCTGGTCACATGATCCCTCCTAGGCTCCGCCTACCCCAGTCATTCTCTTTGCCGTTGTACAGGCAACATCTCCACGGAGATGGCTTAGAGTTTTTTAGTGTTTAACTGTAGTTTTTCATTATTCAATCAAGAGTTTGTTATTTTCAAATAGTGCTGGTACGTACTATTTACTCAGAAACAGAAAAGAGATGAAGAATTCTGTTTGTATGAGGAAAATGATTTTAGCAACCGTAACTAAAATCCATGGCTGTTCCACACAGGACTGTTGAGAGCAATTAACTTCAGTTGGGGGAACAGTTTGCAGTCCCTTGCTGCTTGAGGTATGACACATTCTAACAAGACGATGTAATGCTGGAAGCTGTCATTTTCCCTATGGGATCCGGTAAGCCATGTTTATTACGATTGTAAATAAGGGCTTCACAAGGGCTTATTTAGACTGTAGACTTTTTTTGGGCTAAATCGATTGATATTAACACTTATTTAGCCTTGAGGAATCATTTATTCTGGGTATTTTGATATAATAATATCGGCAGGCACTGTTTTAGACACCTTATTCTTTAGGGGCTTTCCCAAAGCATAGGCAGAGTCTCATTTTCGCGCCGGTGTTGCGCACTTGTTTTTGAGAGGCATGGCATGCAGTCGCATGTGAGAGGAGCTCTGATACTTATAAAAGACTTCTGAAGGCGTCATTTGGTATCGTATTCCCCTTTGGGTTTGGTTGGGTCTCAGCAAAGCAGATACCAGGGACTGTAAAGGGGTTAAAGCTTAAAACGGCTCCGGTTCCGTTATTTTAAGGGTTAAAGCTTCCAAAATTGGTGTGCAATATTTTCAAGGCTTTAAGACACTGTGGTGAAAATTTGGTGAATTTTGAACAATTCCTTCATGTTTTTTCGCAATTGCAGTAATAAAGTGTGTTCAGTTTAAAATTTAAAGTGACAGTAACGGTTTTATTTTAAAACGTTTTTTGTACTTTCTTATCAAGTTTATGCCTGTTTAACATGTCTGAACTACCAGATAGACTGTGTTCTGAATGTGGGGAAGCCAGAATTCCTATTCATTTAAATAAATGTGATTTATGTGATAATGACAATGATGCCCAAGATGATTCCTCAAGTGAGGGGAGTAAGCATGGTACTGCATCATTCCCTCCTTCGTCTACACGAGTCTTGCCCACTCAGGAGGCCCCTAGTACATCTAGCGCGCCAATACTCCTTACTATGCAACAATTAACGGCTGTAATGGATAATTCTGTCAAAAACATTTTAGCCAAAATGAACCCTTGTCAGCGTAAGCGTGGCTGCTCTGTTTTAGTTACTGAAGAGCATGACGACGCTGATATTAATATCTCTGAAGGGCCCCTAACCCAATCTGAGGGGGCCAGGGAGGTTTTGTCTGAGGGAGAAATTACTGATTTAGGGAACATTTCTCAGCAGGCTGAATCTGATGTGATTACATTTAAATTTAAATTGGAACATCTCCGCATTTTGCTTAAGGAGGTATTATCCACTCTGGATGATTGTGAAAATTTGGTCATCCCAGAGAAACTATGTAAAATGGACAAGTTCCTAGAGGTGCCGGGGCTCCCAGAAGCTTTTCCTATACCCAAGCGGGTGGCGGACATTGTTAATAAAGAATGGGAAAGGCCCGGTATTCCTTTCGTCCCTCCCCCCATATTTAAAAAATTGTTTCCTATGGTCGACCCCAGAAAGGACTTATGGCAGTCAGTCCCCAAGGTCGAGGGAGCGGTTTCTACTTTAAACAAACGCACCACTATTCCCATAGAGGATAGTTGTGCTTTCAAAGATCCTATGGATAAAAAATTAGAAGGTTTGCTTAAAAAGATGTTTGTTCAGCAGGGTTACCTTCTACAACCCATTTCATGCATTGTCCCTGTCACTACAGCCGCATATTTCTTGTTTGATGAACTGATTAAGGTGCTCGATAGTGACTCTCCTCCTTATGAGGAGATTATGGACAGAATCAATGCTCTCAAATTGGCTAATTCTTTCACTCTAGACGCCTCTTTGCAATTGGCTAAGTTAGCGGCTAAGAATTCTGGGTTTGCTATTGTGGCGCGCAGAGCGCTTTGGTTGAAATCTTGGTCGGCTGATGCGTCTTCCAAGAACAAGCTACTAAACATTCCTTTCAAGGGGAAAACGCTGTTTGGTCCTGACTTGAAAGAGATTATCTCTGATATCACTGGGGGTAAGGGCCACGCCCTTCCTCAGGATCGGCCTTTCAAGGCAAAAAATAGACCTAATTTTCGTCCCTTTCGTAAAAACGGACCAGCCCAAGGTGCTACGTCCTCTAAGCAAGAGGGTAATACTTCTCAGGCCAAGCCAGCTTGGAGACCAATGCAAGGCTGGAACAAGGGAAAGCAGGCCAAGAAACCTGCCACTGCTACCAAGACAGCATGAAATATTGGCCCCCGATCCGGGACCGGATCTGGTGGGGGGCAGACTCTCTCTCTTCGCTCAGGCTTGGGCAAGAGATGTTCTGGATCCTTGGGCGCTAGAAATAGTCTCCCAGGGTTATCTTCTGGAATTCAAGGGACTTCCCCCAAGGGGGAGGTTCCACAGGTCTCAGTTGTCTTCAGACCACATAAAAAGACAGGCGTTCTTACATTGTGTAGAAGACCTGTTAAAAATGGGAGTGATTCATCCTGTTCCATTAAGAGAACAAGGGATGGGGTTCTACTCCAATCTGTTCATAGTTCCCAAAAAAGAGGGAACGTTCAGACCAATCCTAGATCTCAAGATCTTAAACAAATTTCTCAAGGTCCCATCGTTCAAGATGGAAACCATTCGAACTATCCTTCCTTCCATCCAGGAAGGTCAATTCATGACCACGGTGGATTTAAAGGATGCGTATCTACATATTCCTATCCACAAGGAACATCATCGGTTCCTAAGGTTTGCATTCCTGGACAAACATTACCAGTTCGTGGCGCTTCCTTTCGGATTAGCCACTGCTCCAAGGATTTTCACAAAGGTACTAGGGTCCCTTCTAGCGGTGCTAAGACCAAGGGGCATTGCAGTAGTACCCTACCTGGACGACATTCTGATTCAAGCGTCGTCCCTCCCTCGAGCAAAGGCTCACACGGACATCGTCCTGGCCTTTCTCAGATCTCACGGCTGGAAAGTGAACGTGGAAAAGAGTTCTCTATCCCCGTCAACAAGGGTTCCCTTCTTGGGAACAATTATAGACTCCTCAGAAATGAGGATTTTTCTAACAGAGGCCAGAATAACAAAGCTTCTGGACTCTTGTCGGATACTTCATTCCGTTCCTCTTCCTTCCGTAGCTCAGTGCATGGAAGTGATCGGGTTGATGGTAGCGGCAATGGACATAGTTCCTTTTGCGCGCATTCATCTAAGACCATTACAACTGTGCATGCTCAGTCAGTGGAATGGGGACTATACAGACTTGTCTCCAAAGATACAAGTAAATCAGAGGACCAGAGACTCACTCCGTTGGTGGCTGTCCCTGGACAACCTGTCACAAGGGATGACATTCCGCAGACCAGAGTGGGTCATTGTCACGACCGACGCCAGTCTGACGGGCTGGGGCGCGGTCTGGGGATCCCTGAAAGCTCAGGGTCTTTGGTCTCGGGAAGAATCTCTTCTACCGATAAATATTCTGGAACTGAGAGCGATATTCAATGCTCTCAAGGCTTGGCCTCAGCTAGCGAGGACCAAGTTCATACGGTTTCAATCAGACAACATGACGACTGTTGCGTACATCAACCATCAGGGGGGAACAAGGAGTTCCCTAGCGATGGAGGAAGTGACCAAGATTATTCTATGGGCGGAGTCTCACTCCTGCCACCTGTCTGCTATCCACATCCCGGGAGTGGAAAATTGGGAAGCGGATTTTCTGAGTCGTCAGACATTGCATCCGGGGGAGTGGGAACTCCATCCGGAAATCTTTGCCCTAGTCACTCAGCTGTGGGGCATTCCAGACATGGATCTAATGGCCTCTCGTCAGAACTTCAAAGTTCCCTGTTACGGGTCCAGATCCAGGGATCCCAAGGCGGCTCTAGTGGGTGCACTAGTAGCACCTTGGACCTTCAAACTAGCTTATGTGTTTCCGCCGTTTCCTCTCATTCCCAGGCTGGTAGCCAGGATCAATCAGGAGAGGGCGTCGGTGATCTTGATAGCTCCTGCGTGGCCACGCAGGACTTGGTATGCAGATCTGGTGAATATGTCATCGGCTCCACCTTGGAAGCTACCTTTGAGACGAGACCTTCTTGTTCAGGGTCCGTTCGAACATCCGAATCTGGTTTCACTCCAGCTGACTGCCTGGAGATTGAACGCTTGATTTTATCGAAGCGAGGTTTCTCAGATTCTGTTATCGATACTCTTGTTCAGGCCAGAAAGCCTGTAACTAGAAAGATTTACCACAAAATTTGGAAAAAATATATCTGTTGGTGTGAATCTAAAGGATTCCCTTGGGACAAGGTTAAGATTCCTAGGATTCTATCCTTCCTTCAAGAAGGATTGGAAAAAGGATTATCGGCAAGTTCCCTGAAGGGACAGATTTCTGCCTTGTCGGTGTTACTTCACAAAAAGCTGGCAGCTGTGCCAGATGTTCAAGCCTTTGTTCAGGCTTTGGTTAGAATTAAGCCTGTTTACAAACCTTTGACTCCTCCTTGGAGTCTCAATTTAGTTCTTTCAGTTCTTCAGGGGGTTCCGTTTGAACCCTTACATTCCGTTGATATTAAGTTATTATCTTGGAAAGTTTTGTTTTTAGTTGCAATTTCTTCTGCTAGAAGAGTTTCAGAATTATCTGCTCTGCAGTGTTCCCCTCCTTATCTGGTGTTCCATGCAGATAAGGTGGTTTTACGTACTAAACCTGGTTTTCTTCCGAAAGTTGTTTCTAACAAAAACATTAACCAGGAGATTATCGTGCCTTCTCTGTGTCCGAAACCAGTTTCAAAGAAGGAACGTTTGTTGCACAATTTGGATGTTGTTCGCGCTCTAAAATTCTATTTAGATGCTACAAAGGATTTTAGACAAACATCTTCCTTGTTTGTTGTTTATTCAGGTAAAAGGAGAGGTCAAAAAGCAACTTCTACCTCTCTCTCTTTTTGGATTAAAAGCATCATCAGATTGGCTTACGAGACTGCCGGACGGCAGCCTCCCGAAAGAATCACAGCTCATTCCACTAGGGCTGTGGCTTCCACATGGGCCTTCAAGAACGAGGCTTCTGTTGATCAGATATGTAGGGCAGCGACTTGGTCTTCACTGCACACTTTTACCAAATTTTACAAGTTTGATACTTTTGCTTCTTCTGAGGCTATTTTTGGGAGAAAGGTTTTGCAAGCCGTGGTGCCTTCCATTTAGGTGACCTGATTTGCTCCCTCCCTTCATCCGTGTCCTAAAGCTTTGGTATTGGTTCCCACAAGTAAGGATGACGCCGTGGACCGGACACACCTATGTTGGAGAAAACAGAATTTATGTTTACCTGATAAATTTCTTTCTCCAACGGTGTGTCCGGTCCACGGCCCGCCCTGGTTTTTTTAATCAGGTCTGATAATTTATTTTCTTTAACTACAGTCACCACGGTACCATATGGTTTCTCCTATGCTAATATTCCTCCTTAACGTCGGTCGAATGACTGGGGTAGGCGGAGCCTAGGAGGGATCATGTGACCAGCTTTGCTGGGCTCTTTGCCATTTCCTGTTGGGGAAGAGAATATCCCACAAGTAAGGATGACGCCGTGGACCGGACACACCGTTGGAGAAAGAAATTTATCAGGTAAACATAAATTCTGTTACTAAGGTTTACTCATTAGTTTATTTGTAATTGCAGTTTGGTATAAAACATATTTTTTACAGTCAACATATTAGTTCAGTATTTATGAAGATCTAAAATTGGAAACTTTAAAGCAGATTGGATCTAGATGAAAGATCCATCTCAGCATTAAAAAACATTGTTTATTTTTTTATATAAATGTGTTTGTTTTATAAATGTTAATCTCTCTTTTTTTACACTCTATTACTTTGCAGAATGTACTAAAAAATGTCAGATACTTATAAAATATAGCATCAGAGTTGCTCTTGTGTACGTATTAAAGGGTTTCACTGACTGCTTTCTCTCACTCAAGTCCATGTTAGGAGCGCTGCTATAAGACTGTCACACTTGAGAGGCTGTATTATGTTCCACAACATGGATCCTGGAGGTAAGTGTAATGCTAGACCGAACTTGGCCAGTAGTCTTATTATCCCGGCGTCGAGCCGGAATGATAGGGAATATCCCAGAGCAGAGAAAATTAGTTAAATGAGGAAGGCGGCATTCACCACAGGCAGGACAATCCCCAGCGGCAACGGCAGAGCAGTCCAAGGCAAATCACTAGAATGGTTAGACAGGCAGGGCTTGGCAACAGTAAAGCAATCTAAAGGCAAACCACTAGAATGATCAGGCAGGCAGGGTTTGGCAATAGTTAAGCGGTTCAAGGGCAAACCACTAGAATGGTCAGGCAGGCAGGGTTCGGCAACAAAAAGGCAATCCAGAACAACGGGGGGTTAATAAGCAGAGTAGTCAGACAAGCAGAGTTCAGCAGCAATAAATCAATCCAGCAGTTAAGGGGTAAAGCAGGCAGAGTTGTCAGACAAGCAGAGTTCAGTAGCAGTATATCAATCCAGCAATTTAGGGGTTAAACAGGCAGAGTAGTCAGGCAGGGATCATACACAAATAGGCTAATTGAAGCAATGATCTATCACACCCAGGAGCACACAAAGTAACACCTATACTTGGGCAGTAATAGATTGTTGTAACAGGACTTACGTAGGCGCAGGATTTGCGCCACAGGCATATGGACCGGCATTAGGGAGAGGGGAGCATGCACGATTGACGTCAGCGCCACATGCATCCGGACCCGACATAACCCCAGGCATCGAGCAGGGAAGGAGATGCCGCGCACCCTAGCAACGACTAGAGCGGCGCGGCGTGACATAGCCAGAGTCGGCCTCAAAGGATGAGCAGCATGGAATCTGGAGACCACATCACAGGCAGGAACCTAGGAACGATCTGCCACAGAGTAACCCTTCCAATGTATCAGATACTGCAGTTGTCTGTGTCTGTATCTGGAGTCCAGGATCTTAGCTACCTCATATTCAGGGTCACCACGGACCAGGAGCGGAGGAGGAGCTTGGAGCCGGGTATATCTATTCTTGATGTAAGGCTTGAGTAGTGAGATGTGGAAGACTGGGTGTATGCGCAGGGCTTTTCAGGACCTTGTAAGGGCCGATAAACCTAGGCCCCATTTTGTGACAGGGTTGACGTAGACGAATATGTCGAGTAGAGATCCAAACACGTTCACCCACTGGGATGGCACGTACAGAAGCTCTGTGACGATTAGCAAGCTTCTTATATCTAGAGACAGCTGAACGTAGTTGAACGAATACATTGCCAATGAGTGGTGAGTCCAGTGATGTGTCGGTCTGCAGCAGGAACCCCAGTGGACTGAGCAGAAAGAGGGAAGACACAAGTTTGATACCCTCCTGCGGCTTGAAATGGAGAACATCTAAGAGAAAAGTGTCAATGAGTTTCTACCTAGCTCAGCTAGGGGTAACAACTCAGACCAGTTGGTATGGCGAGCGTTGACAAAGGCTCTAAGGTAGGCTTCAAGATCCTGATTTACTCTCTGTCTGAGGATGGTAGCCAGAAGACAAGCAAACAGTGGTTCCAATCAACTTACAAAAGGCTCTCCAAAAGTTAGAGATGAACTGTGGACCTCTGTCGGAAACAATATTCAGAGGAATGCCATTATGTCGTACCACATGCAAGAGAAAAAGAGATGTTAATTCTTGGGCAGAAGGCAGTTTGGTTAGGGGTACAAAATGAGCCAGTCTGGAAAAGCGATCCACCACAACCCAGATAACTGTATGGTGGTCAGAAGGAGGAAGGTCCACAATGAAATCCATTGTTATGTGTGTCCATGGTTGTTTGGGAATGGACAATGGTTGGAGCAAGCCAGGAGTCAAGGATTGGGGAGTTTTGTTGGCAGCACAAGTTGTGCAGGCTTTCACATAATCCTGAGCATCAGACTTCATAGTAGGCCACTATACATTATGGGAAAGACGCTTAAAAGTCCTAGTCAAACCAGGATGTCCTGAGAGTTTACTATCATGAGCCCAGGATAGCAAAGGGGTGCGTAGGTTCAGTGGTACAAAGAGGATATCGGAGGCCATGGGGGCTCCAGGAAGTTTACTAGACTGGGCATGTTGCAATCTTTGCAGAAGGGTGGTATTTAGTTGAGCAACCACACAGGAGGGAGGGAGGGAGGTATGATGTGTTCAATAGGAGCTTCAGAGGAGTCACTTGAGTGAGGAAACTGACGGGAAAGGACGTCCGCCTTCCTGTTCTTGGTCCCAGGAAGATAAGAGACCACAAAGTTAAAACGGGAAAAGAACAAGGCCCACCTGGCCTGTCAAGGATTTAGTCGATGAGCAGTCTCTAGGTAAGTCAGATTCTTGTGGTCGGTGAGAATCTGAATGGGATTGACGGTGCCCTCTAACCAATGAAGCCATTCAGTTAAAGCCATCTTAATGGCTAAGCGTTCACGATTACCCACATCGTAATTCCTCTCAGCAGGAGTAAAACGTTTAGTGAAAAAGGCTACAGGGTGTGACTTGGAAGTCAAAGGATCCCTTTGGGTTAGAACTGCTTCAGCTCCTATCTCGGAGACATCAACCTCTAAAGTGAACTGTAGGTCAGGATCAGGATGGTGGAGCACAGGAGCAGAACAAAAAGCCTTTTTCAGACAAGAGAAGGCATTTATGGCTTCAGGAGGCCAATGTTTACAGTCTTTGTTCCGTTTTGTCAATTTAGTGAGAGGAGCGTCTGTTTGTGAAAAGTTCTTTTTAAACTTGCAGTAATAATTGGAGAACCCGAAGAACCTCTGTAATTCCTTTAAAGACGTAGGTTGAGGCCATTCTAGAACTGCGGTGAGTTTAGCAGGATCCATGGCAAAACCCTCCTTCGAGATGACATAACCAAGGAATTGGATCTGAACTTGATCAAACTCACATTTTTCTAGCTTGGTTACCAAAGAATTGTCTCTGAGGCGTACAAGAACTTGTCTCACGTGTTTATGATGCTCCTCTAAAGTGGAAGATTAAACAAGGCTGTCATCCAGATAGACGATGACAGTGCGGTTGAGGAGGTCACGGAAGACATCATTGACAAGTGCCTTGAAGACTGCAGGGGCGTAACACAGCCCAAAGGGCATTACAAGGTATTCGTAATGCCCAGATCTTGTGTTAAATTCATGGCCTGGAAAGATACAAATCAGATTGTATGCCCTACGTAAGTCCAACTTGGTGAAAAAGCGAGCATCCTGGAGCAAGTCATACAGTTCGGTGATCAATGGAATGGGATAGCAATTCTTTATAGTTATGTTGTTCAAGGCTCTGTAGTCGATGCAGGGTCTGAGCCCACCATCCTTTTTACTGACGAAAAAGAAGCCTGCCCCAGCAGGAGAGGAGGAAGTGCATATTAAACCTTTAGCTAGGTTCTCATGGATGTACTCCTCCATGGATTTGGTTTCAGCTTTGGAGAGTGGATAAGTCCTCCCTTTAGGAAGTCGGGCTCCGGGAAAGATGTTGATCTTGCAGTCATAAGGACAGTGGGGGGGCAGCACGTGGGCTGCTTTTTTTCTCAAATACATCTGCAAAGTCTGCATATACTGAAGGAAGGTTTGGAGGAGTCTGTATACTAGCTATGGGAATGTGGAGCAGAGGAGTGACTTTAGCAAGGCAGAAGTGGAATCAGGAGGCACCCCGAGAGGCCAGTTGTCCCTCAGCCCAGTCTAACTGTGGATTGTGTACCCGAAGCCAAGGAAGACCAAGGATGACAGGCTGTGCTGGGGATCGAATGACCTTTAACTGCAGCTGTTCGGTATGAAGGACTCCCACAGTCAGGGTAAGTGGTGCTGACTCAAAATGGATCAACCCTGAACCAAGGGGGGTGCCATCCAGAGTATTTATTTTGAAACAATGTCTTTTCTGCAAAAGAGGCAAACCAGCTTGAATCATGAAACGGTGATACGGGAAGTTTCCTGCTGCCCCTGAATCAATAAAGACTTGAGTGTGGACAGTATTCTGAAGGAAGGTAAGGGTAACAGGTACCAGGATCCGAGAGGAGTGAGGAGATTTAGTAGAGATCATGCTTAGAGGTACCCCAGTGTTATCCCCTAAGCATTGGCTTTTCCCGGCCGAATGTCACAGTCCTTTAGTTGGTGGGTGTTAGATCCACAATAAAAGCATAGTTTCAATCTCCTTCTTTTCTGTCTGTTTCACTTTTAAGTTTCACTTTCGTTTTTGAAAGTGTTGCACAGCTCCTATTACTTGCTGTACTTATAATAACAGGAGAAGTACTGTCTTGCACTCCATGTGACAGAGTGTGGTCTATGTTTATTTCCTCCATTCCGACTGATACTTGATCCTTTGTTAACTGTCTGGGTCTAGGAGTTGGTGAGTGCCCCAGCCATTGGGAGTATAAAGGTGCAGTTTTCTATAATAAAAAACATTTTTATTTGTGTCCTTCTGTAGGTATAACCTGAGCTATGAGGGACTCTGACATGTAAGAAGGTACTCCTCCTGTACTAAATCATACCTGTATTGTGAGGAGGCCGTGGTTTTCCCGCCCAATCAATTATGTTCCACATGCCTTAACAACGTTATAAAGTCTTAAGAAGGGAGACAAGCCTGCTAAGGCTCTTAGTCCCTCTGAGCCGTCTTCCTCTCAGGACTCGGCGTCCCATGAGATTACTACCCTTGCTACATTATCCACTCCACATTCAGTTCCCCGTAGCACATCTAATCCTCCATCCGGAGGGGGCCTTCTTCCTGCAGACTTTGTCGCGCAGTTACAAACAACGGTGCCTGCATCCCTCAGTGCATTACCTCGCTCTAACAAACTCATTTCTGGGTGCTTTTTGACGTGTGTTTGGGTCATTGTCCTACTGTAAGACCCATTTCCTCTGACGGAGACCCAACTTTCTGACACTGGGCTCTACTTTGCACCACAGAATTATTTGGTAGTGTTCAGATTTCATAATTCCATGCACACAGTCAAGACATCCAGTGTTTGAAGCAGCAAAGCAACACCAAAACATCAGTGAACCTCCACCACTTTTCACTGTAGGGACTGTATCCTTTTTTGGAAAAGCCTCATTTCTTTTTCTGAAAACAGTAGAATGATGGGCTGTAATTTTTTTCCATCTGTTCACAGCACATTCTCCCAAAAGGATTTTGGCTTCCTCAGGTAAGTTTTGGCAAACTCCAATCTGGCTTTTTTATGTTTCTGTGTCAGCAGTGCGGTCCTCCTGGGTCTTCTACTATAGCGTCCCTTTTCATTCAGATGGTGACGTATAGTGCGTGCTGATACATTTGTACCCTGTGCCTGAAGGTCAGCTTGAATTTGTCTGGAAATTGATCGAGGTTCTTTATCCACCATTTGAACAATCCTTTTTTGCAATCTTTGATCAATTTTTCTCTTTCGTCCATGTCCATGGAGATTAGCTACAGTGCCATGGGCTGTATACCTCTTGACAATGTTGCTCACAGTGGACACAGGAACATTAAGATCTCTGGAGATGGACTTGTAACTTTGAGATTGTCCATGCTTTTCCACAATTTTTGTTCTCAAATCCTCAGACAATTCTTTGCTGCTCTTTCTCTTCTCAATGCTCAGTGTGGCACACAGACATACAACAGAAAGGTTGAGTCAATGTTTCACCATTTTAACTGGTTGCCGGTGGGATTTCTATATTGTCAGCACCTGTTAATTGATACAGGTGAGTTTAATTACAAATTACAGAAGCAAACTTGGAATGCAATTATTTCTTACAATTTTGAGAAGCAGGCAATAATTTTGTCCAGTCCATTTTTGGAGTTTTGCTTGGACTTGGAAAATTTGACTTTTTTTCTCTCCATTTTTTTTGTGTGTCATACCAATACAAACAAAGAAATAAACATAAGAATGCCTAAACATTTGTAAATGCAACAATTTTCTGGGCGACGTAGTGCATTATCTGAATGCAGGGGTGCTGTCATGCCATCTTCTTTTTTTCAACCTGCCCCTTTAAGAAGTGAACATTCTATCGTTTATAATTGTTCCTTTAAGAAGAGGAGGACTTTCTTAAGAGGCTTTCCCATAAAATCCAGCCTCTTCCTGTCATCAGTGCTTGGTATTGTTACAAGATGTGATGGTTTACTTGTTACTCAGAGCCTTTTCCTTGTACCTACATATCTGCTCTTGAAAAACCAAACTCTGCTATATTGCATCTAGTTCCTGTACTCTAAGTAAGTCAGTGGCCAATTTGTTCTGATTTCAGCTAACATTGGGTAGCGGGTTTGGTTGCTCATTGCCTTTCGGATTCACGGTGCCCAACGATTCCGGTGACGTCACCAGTCAAGTCTGCATACACTCACTGCAACCATTGTGAACTCTCATATAGCACACACAGCTCATACTAGTTGGCTGCAACATCTGACAAATCTAAACAGCTGTTAAGAATAATAGTCTGTTTTGTCTTTTATGGCAACTTTCGCTTGGTAACATCTTACAGATATATTGTCATTCATGTTTTGTATCTCATTTAAAACTCAGCAACAATTGTCTAGGGCTATTAAAAAATTAAGGAGCCAGTTACTGATTCTAATTGAAACAGAGCAATAGTACAAAAATGTCACACTAAAAATATATACATTTATTCATTATGACAACTTATTCTGCAGTTGTGGTTCTCCTCTCTTATTTTTAGTGTCTCACAGCATTACAAATGCCAATACTTTTGGCCATGACTGTAAATATATATATATATCTTGACAAAAAAAATACGTTAAAGCCAGGGCTTAAAGTGAATGTAAATTTTACATCTACTGAAGCCTCCTAATACATCTGTTACACATCTTGATTCAGACTGCTCCTTTTTTTATTTTTTTTTTAAAACATTTATCATTTATTTTAGATACTAACTTTTCTCCGTTTCGAGGTCTAACTCCTCCCATCCGGCACTTCCGTAATATTCAGAGTGTGACGTATAGAGCGGTCCCACCTGCTCTATACGTATCTCTGAAGCGCGATCCCATGGAATCCCTTACTAAGCGCATGTATTAAACAAATAAGTACTTACCCTGCGCATGCGTTTACCAGCCGTTTCCTTACTTTACAATGCAGTGCTATAGAGCATGCGCTTTGCGTGGACGCCCATCGCTTCAGAAAGAGGAGATTATCTTCTAACGCATTCGTGCAGAGGAAGCGCATGAGATTGAAAAAAAAGAGGTTAAACGCCCCGGGGTGGGGAGGGGGAAAGTATTGGCAATCATTGATGTCAATCAATCGCAAAAAGAGGGACAAAATGGTGGGCGGAGGAAGCACGATACAAAAATCAATATTAAAAGGTATTTATTAACTTTTAAATTTACGAACAGGAATAACGAAGAATGAAAGTTCCCTAAATTGTATTGCTTGAGGATATGGCGTAAACAGGTATAGTTGACTTTACATTCACTTTTAGTTTTCAATCAAATGTGAAATGTTAACCCTTTCACTGCCCCTTTCCCTCTCAAGCAACCATCTTATCATCCCACCTTACACACAAGCTCCTCCTCACACCTCTATTTCCCCCACACACGTTTCTTTTGCTCTCACTCCCTTTAACTCATCTTTTCAGCCCTCACCCTTTCCCTCACACCCTACTCATCCTCTCAATCCAACTAGCCCTCACACCAGCTTTTGTTCATCCCTTTAGCCCTCCTCAAACACAACCACCTCTTCACACTCTTCCCACCTCGCTGATATCCACTATCCGCCTCACCCTCTCAAACAGCTACCTCTTCACCCCGTCACTTTGCAGTCTGCTTCACATGCTATTATTCCTGTCTCTTCTTATCCCCTCAACCCTTCTTCTTTACACACACCCCTGCTTACCTTCTTAGCTCAGCCCCTGCCAGCCCTTGCTCACACTCTCAGTCTCTCTCTCCCTTGCACACATTCTCCTCATTCTCTCCTCCTCAAATATAACTCCTGCTCACCCTTCAACACCACACTAACACATTTCTGTAGTGGTATCACTAGTACTTTTGCAAAAGTGTTTTTATATATATAGGGACCTGAGCCCCGCTGTAATGTGAAAACCACCTTAAAGTGAAACAAGGCAGTTTTAGCTTTCTTTTTACTTCCCAGTGTGTTTAAAAACTTGAAAACATGTTTGAACTAACACATATTAGGGGTGCAATAGTGCTACGTTTAGTTTAATACTCGCACAGCACAGTATTCAATTATTATTCAATAAATACTGTACCAATAAAATAGTGTCAATTACTGTAGTAAAATTTGCCAGACTATAGCACTGTACACAGATTGCACTGTAATGCTGTCGACAGAGTGAACTAAGCATAATACAATGGTGCCAGTCACTTTTCTCACAATTTACTGATGATTATAGCACTGTTTTAAAATCCTTGGAGGCTGAACTTCAGTTCCACAAAGCGCTGTATTAGCGAAGCGCTGTAAAGTGAGGTATACCTTGTATATAAAGTTCCAATGTAGAGCGCACTCTCACCTAAAGGGCAACTACCAGGGTGCAGACAAAAAATACTCATGAAATATAAACAGGCATGCACTCTCTGGATTTGTGCAAAAGATAAGTGCTTTAATGGCACATCAGATGACGTTTCGGGGGTTAAACACCCCTTCATCAGACCAAGTGGATATAAAAAGTCTACACACCCCTGTTAAAATGTCAAGTTTTTGTGATGTAAAAAAAATTAGACAAAGATAAATCATTTCAGAAATGTTTCCACCTTTAATATGACCTATAAATTGTACAGCTCAATTGAAAATCAAACTATTTTAGGTGGAGGGAAATAAACAAAAAAACTAAAATAATGTGATTGCATAAATGTACACTTATAACTGGGGATGTAGCTGTGTTCAGAATTAAGTGATCAATCATGTTAAATAGGAGTCAGTACACACCTGCCATCATTTAAATTGCTTCTGATTAACCACAAATAAAGTTCAGATGTTCTAGTAGGTCTTTCCTGACATTCTCTTAGTCGCATCCTACATAAAAAGCCATGGTCCGCAGAGAGCTTCCAAAGCATCAGAGGGATCTCATTTTTAAAAGGTATTAGTCAGGAGAAGGGTACAAGAGAATTTCCAAGGCATTAGATATACCATTGAACACAGTGAAGATACTCATCATAAAGTGGAGACAATATGGGGAAGCAGTGACATTACCAAGAACTGGACGTCCCTCCAAAATTGATGAAAGGATGAGAAGAAAAATGGTCTGGGAGGCTGCCAAGAGTCCTACAGCAACATTAAAGGAGCTGCAGGAATATCTAGCAAGTACTGTCTGTGTAGTACATGTGACAACAATCTCCCATATTCTTCATATGTCTGGGCTATGGAGTAGTGTGTCAAGACGGAAGCCTTTTCTTACAAAGAAAAACAACTAAGCCCGGCTAAATTTTGGAAAAACACATCTGAAGTCTCCCAAAAGCATGTAGGAAAAGGTTTTATGGTCTGTTGAAACCAAAGTTAAACTTTTTGGCCATAATTCCAAAAGATATGTTTGGCGCAAAAACAGCACTGCACATCACCAAAAGAACACCATACCCACAGTAAAGCATGGTGGTGGTAACATCATGCTTTGGGGCTGTTGTTCTTCAGCTGCAACTGGGGCCTTAGTCTAGGTAGAGGGAATTATGAACGGTTGAAAATCGCAGTCAATGTTGGCACAAAACCTTCAGGCTTCTGCTAGAAAGCTGAACATGAAGAGGAACTTCATCTTTCAGCATGACAACGACCCAAAGCATACATCCAAATCACCAAAGGAATGACTTCACCAGAAGAAGATTAAAGTTTTGGAATGGCCCAGCCAGAGCCCAGACCTGAATCCAATCGAAAATCTGTGGGGTGATCTGAAGAGGGCTGTGCACAGGAGATGCTCTTGCAATCTGACAGATTTGGAGTGTTTTTGCAAAGAAGAGTGAGCAAATATTGCCAAGTCAAGATTTACCCAAAAAGACTGACAGGCCCATTTATCAAGCTCCGTACGGAGCTTGAAGGGCCGTGTTTCTGGCGAGTCTTCAGACTCGCCAGAAACACAACTTATGAAGCAGCGGTCTAAAGACCGCTGCTTCATAACCCTGTCCGCCTGCTCTGAGCAGGCGGACAGGAATCCCCGGAAATCAACCCGATCGTATTCGATTGGGTTGATTTCCGGCGATTCCTGTCCGCCTGCTCAGAGCAGGCGGACAGGGTTATGAAGCAGCGGTCAGCAGGGGGCGGCGTTGCACCAGCAGCTCTTGTGAGCTGCTGGTGCAATGTTAAATGCGGAGAGCGTATTGCTCTCCGCATTTAGCGAGGTCTTGCGGACCTGATCCGCAGTGTCGGATCAGGTCCGCAAGCCCTTTGATAAATGGGCCCCTGAGTGTTGTAATCAAATTAAAAGGTGCTTCAAAAAAGTATTAGTGCAACCATATTATTTTATTTTTTTATTTTTACTTTCCTCCACCTAAAAGATTCCAGTTTGTTTTTCAATTGAGTTGTACAGTTTATAAGTCACATTAAGGGTGGAAAAAGTTCTGAAATTATTTATCTTTGTCTCATTTTTTTACATCACAGAAGCCTGACATTTTAACAGGGGTGTGAAGACTTTTTATATCCACTGTGTATGTATGTATGTATGTATATATATATTAGTCATAAACAATGTTGTGTGATGTCATTGATGATGATTTCAATTATAGCTCCCAATGGGGAAGTGGGGGAAGTTGTAAGTGCTTTTTTTTTTTACGTTTGTTAGAAAACTAAAACTCCAACTTTAACAAAAGTTTTTTGCCAATTAATTTTCTTGTTTTTCCCTAATAAATTAAAACAAATATAATATAATCTACATATATATTTTAGAAAAAAAACTTTAAGACAAAAATGTTGTTTCTTTATAAAATTTAAATAAATAATGAAAACAGATTGCAAATTTGTTTTATTACAGTTAACTAAATATTTTGGTCTCAATGAGCTAAGCAACACTAATGTTTACTGCCAACTGATCATTTATATCCTGTAAGATTCACTATCCCAAAGAGATTTATTACTTTCTATGTTGAATCACTTGAAGCTTAAAAATGCTGCAGCATAGCTGTGAAAAGCTGAATTGAAAATGTCACCAAAACATCTCTATGTAGCCACATTTAATTGTAAAGGGACTTTAAGCTGTCAATCAGGAGGGATACCCTAAGACTTGCAAGGTAGTGTGCATCTGGCATGTGCAGCTTAAAGGGACATTATACACTAGATTTTTCCTTGCATAAATGTTTTGTAGATGATCCATTTATATAGCCCATACAGTTGGTTATTTATTTTTAAATGGATAGTTTTGCTTATTTTTAAATAACATTGCTCTGATTTTCAGACTCCTAACCAAGCTCGAAAGTTTTAGGAGAATACCGACATATACCTACTCAGCTTGCTTCTGTTTGTGTAAAGGGTCTTTTCATATGCAAAGGAAATGGGAGGGGGGAGTGTCTGCTATTTCCCACGTGCAGTGGGTGTTCCAGTAATCTTTTAAACAGAGCTAAACTGGAAGCCTCTAAGTAAGTTTTTAAACAGTTTTATACTGGATTTTATATCAGTATCTATGCATATTATTCTTTATAGTAGTGTCTATTACATGCAGTTATATGAAAATTGGTGTATACTCTCCCTTTAAGGAAGTTTACTATGAAATCCTAGGATCACAGTAAAGCACTAATGATAATGGGGCATATGTATCAAGCTCCGAAAGGAGCTTGATGCCCCGTGTTTCTGGCGAGTCATCAGACTCGCCAGAAACAGCAGTTATGAAGCAGTGGTCACAAAGACCACTGCTCCATAACCTGTCCGCCTGCTCTGAGCAGGCAGACACACATTGCAACAATACAACCCGATCGTGTACGATCGGGTTGATTGACACCCCCCCCTGCTGATGGCCTATTGGCCGCTAGTCTGCAGGGGGCGGCGTTGCACCAGCAGCTCTTGTAAGCTGCTGGTGCAATGATGAATACAGCGAGCGTATTGCTCGCCATATTCAGCGAGGTCTGGCGGACCTGATCCGCACTGGCGTATCAGGTCCGCCAGACTTTCATAACTAGAGGCCATTGACTTCTCAGTGCAGGTTCCCCTTGTTGACAAACTCCTGCAATGCAGCTACATTGATCATGGGCTAAAAAAGAAGTACTCTACTGAGCATGTCAGCTGGTGACATAACAGACAACCTGCACTGGGCTGTGGACTGTTGCAATACAAAGGTTAATTTGAATGAAATAACGTAAAAATAATATAAGGTATAAACTTCAAACTACCGAAAGGTAAAAGTTTCAATAAAATGCATTTAGCCATGTCAAATGGCACAGTTTTGAGAACTACAAAACCAATAAAATGTGATATCTTCTAGACAGAAAAATGACAAAAATAATCTTTCAGAGATCTCTGGGAGAGCATGACATGTGAATGGATTAATATAATTGTTTTAGCAACAAAATGAAACATTACAGCCATGAATATAAAGCCTCATACTACATAATAATAATAATAATAATAATAATAATAATAATAAATCATTATTTCTGGATGAATAACCTTTGGATTATAATGTACCGTTAAACAGAAACTATATTTAGATTTCATTAAAAAAATATTTTTTTAAAAAAAATTACTATTTGATAAAAAATAATAATCTGATTTAAATAAACAAAATCTGATTTAAAGGGACAGTCAACACCCATGAAAACTTTCTACCATACCTTAGATCAACAAAATATTTTTTAGCCTGCACCGCATCCCATCTTCAATAACACTAACGTTAGGTGGCTAATCTTCAATAAATATTTAGTTAACAGCGGCAGATATGGCCGCCAAACTCCTCCCCCTGTTACTTAGGAGGCTTCTTCTCCAAGTCTTAAGCCAATGAGAATCAAATCCTCGGCTAGATTCTTTAGCCGCGTTCACGGAGACACTGTTCTATTTCTAATAGCGAGCGTACTACAATTATATAGCGCATGCGCATTAGAAATAGAACAGTGTCCCTGTGAACGAGTATTTATTTAAAACAAGAAAGGTACGGAGGAGGAGGGGGAGGAGTTTGGTGGCGATATCTGCCGCTGTTAACTAAATGTTCATTGAAGATTAGCCACCTAACGTTAGTGTTATTGAAGATGGGATGTGGTGCAGGCTCATTTTTTGTTGTTGATCTAAGGTATGGTAGAAAGTTTTCATGGGTGTTGACTGCCCTTTAAATAAAAAAATCTGATTTTAAATAAAAAAAATCTATTTAAATAGAAAAAAATCTGATATAAATAAAAAATCAGATTTAAATTAAAAAATTATATTTAAAGAAAAAAAATTTAAATCAGATTTTAAATAAAAAAAAAAATCAGATTTTTTAAAAGTCATTGATTTTTCCCACCCTGCCTATATATGTGTGTTTGTGTGTGTGTAAATGGTCCTCTTTCATATGGAACATTTATAACCTTATAACTAACCCTACATGTTAATCCTACACACCAAATCTAATTCTAGCACAACACCTCACATATTGCTCCAGCAATGGTAACTGCAGTGACAGATACTCATAACGTTAGGACACTTATATAGAATGAAAAACAGTAAATACAGTAGGGACGCATGGTAACTGATACATTTAAAATAAAAATTCTAATACAATACTATAAAGCCAACTACACATTTGGATAATAGCTCCTTTTTACAGTGATCCAGTCATTCATTATTTAATGGAACAGACAGAATTGCTTGTAAAAAAAGCACTATTGAGTTTTAATATCTTTAAAACACCACTTTATTTGTTTAATTCTGTAGTTTGGGGAAGTCATCATTGAGCAATTACAACTGTCTGGTCTCTGTTCTTTTACAAGCTGATTTAGTAAATCACTGTAAAAAAGTGTATTATTAGATCAGATCATATGTGTAAATGTATTGCACAATTTTAACTGTACTCTACTTCACAGTAGTGTATGGTTTTTACATTCTATTTTAACATCCCTGAGTTTTGTACTTGGATTAGTGAAGGGATCATCTAGGAGGCTGCTGCAGTGAATATGAAGATTTTATAAAAACATTTTTTTATTCTTCTTAATGTTTTATTGTTAATGTCTGTTTTAGATAACTAAAATATATATATAACTTCTAGTGATTTTTTATACTTCCAATGTAAATACCAGGCTTGTTTCTGTAGCCCAAGAAACTTTTACTTGGTACCAGGTCTAAAAAGATAACTGTGATGAGCATGTGAGCTATTGTGCAGGCTATTATAAGGCTATAGGATTAAATGTCAATGCTGGTATTAACCATATAACACCCACACTTGCTGCAGTGAGTTTATTTGGTACCCAATAACCACAGCAGCTCTATACACATTTAAGTGATATAGCATTTGGGTAAAATGCCCTTTAAGAAAATGACAAAATTGCAAACATTTTGACTCTGGTGGTTCAATTATTTTATGCTGAACAGATATGTAGTTGAACAAGACAATTAAGGTATTTTACTAAATAAAATGGGTTCTTCATTATAAAAATGACACCCTAAATTTATACTATTATTGACAGGATTTCAAATGCCCACTTCCCTTGTATAGTTGGATCCTTTAAAGCCTCAATAGAAAATGTTCTCAATATTTTTGCTGGCTGCTAAAGTTGAAGTAAATGTGTCAACCACTGGATTTTGAAATATAGGCAAGTAAAATATGTTGTTTTATTTATAATTTTTTAAATTAAAGTTATATATTTAATTTTTAAACGACATCCAAATCCACCACTTACGTCATGCAGTTTCTTTTTCTATTAGTAACCATTATTAGGGGTGTGTCATGGGGCCAGGGGTGACCCCTTACCTGGCCACCGGCAGGTGTGGCAGAGGGTGCCGTCACGAGTTCCTCCTGTGGCTGTAACGGTGCCTGACAGCAAGAATGCACGTGGGCGTGAACATGTGTGTACGTGAGTGTGCACAGGAGACTTGTCAGGTGTTTGCCATCAGCAGGGAGAATCTCACTGACATGCCTCTCCCTCCTGTTACTCCATTGGTTGCTGAGTATCAGAAGCTCCCATATTGCCCAGACAACAGGGGTGTTCCTGGACCCTGCTGGGTTTAAATTCCAGCCTGAGCCCTGACTTGTTACTGAGTTATTCTGCCTGTATACCTGCAGTAACTAAGCGTTTGTTCCTAATCCTGTTTCCTTTCCCTTTGTTTGGATTTCCTGGTTTGACCTTTGGCTTTACTCCTCAATTCTGATACTTGCTGCCTGAACTCCCCGGATTGTTACCTAAATACGCCTCTCGGATTCTCCCTGTTTGTACTGTTGCCTGGGTTTGCTATTGCTTTCCCTGTTCTCTGCCATAGGGTTTCACCTTCTGAATACAGGGTAGCCTTGCTCCCTGACAGGGTGTGAAATGCGTAATAATCCATATTGGGCATTACTTTCCCCCGGTTATTAATGTTTAAATAAACTTTTTATATATATTATCAGTCCAAGAACTACATTATTTTTAGGTTCTTTAGTTTTTTTGAAACCTAGTTTGTGAATTCCTGTTGTATCAATATATAGTCCCACTTCTTGTTTTGTAATGACATGTAAACAAGGCTGGAGAAGTATTTCATGCACCATTTAGACTTTAGTCTAGTTGGCCATTCGCCTCATATTTATTTGTGCACTTCTCTCTCTCTCTCTCTTTTTCTCTTTCTTCTCTCTCCCTCTCTCCTCTTTCTCTTTATCCTCTCTCTCTCTCTCTCTCTCTCTCTCTCTCTCTCTCTCTCTCTCCCTCTCTCCTCTTTCTCCTCTCTCTCTCCTCTTTCTCTCTCTCTTCTCTCTCTTGTCTCTCTCCTCTCCTCTCTCCTGTCACTACTTTCTCACTTTTGGGGGTATATTTACCAATGTGCGAGCGGACATTATACAAAGTAGCGTATCATGTCCGCTGCACATCGCGGCACATAGATAAATGCTGACGGCATTTATCATTGCACCAGCAGTTCTTGTGAACTGCTGGTGCAATGCCGCCACCTGCATATTCACGGCCAATCGGCCGCTAGAAGGGGGTGTCAATCAACCCGATCGTATTCAATCGGGTTGATTTCTGTCTGCCGCCTCAGGGCAGACGGACAAGTTATGGAACAGCGGTCTTTAGACCGCTGCTTCATAACTTTTGTTCAGGCTCGCCAGAAACAAGGGGCATCAAGCTACATATGGAGCTTGATAAATATGTCCCTCAATCTCTTCTTTCTATTTAAGATTCTTATCTTTATTTCCACCATTTTTACCACTATACCTCGAAGCCATCCCTTTTCAATCTCCTCTGTCAGGTTTAATCTGTACTCATAGTAAACCATTTAAAGTTACGTTAAATTAATTGTATGAAATAAAGAGAAATAGCTTTTCAATGCAGATGGTGATTAGTGAGTACAATGAACAATTACAAAATCAAGTAAGTTTGCCTCCACTGATTCAACACAGCTAATGGTGCTTGGAAAAGAAAGGTGATGTGAATTTATTAACACAGACATATAGTTAAATTAAAATGTGAATATAAATATGTGGTTAATGTTAGAATATGTTAGTAATCATTGCCAATTTGATGTAGTTGAGTGTTTAATGATGGTGATTAAGGGCATTGATTGGTTTTAGATTGTTGAATATTGTGTAGGGGTGGAAATAAACTGATTTTTGAAGTAATGATATTGATTGTAATATATATATATGCTAAACAAGTATACATTTTCTGAACGCTCTAAAGCCTGGTTTCTCAACAGCTGGGCCGTGGCCCAGTACCGGGCCGTGATAGCCCTGCTGGTGGGCCCTGACCTGTCATGCCCCCACTGCACACTCTTACCCCACTGCACACAAGGGGCAGACTGAGACCAATCAAGGCCCCAGGAAAACTGTCTCACACTGACCCAAATGTATTCAAATTTATGCAAATGAACATGGTAGCCTCCCTGCCTTAACCACAACAGAGCCAGGACCCCCAACATTAAGGGCCAAAGAAAGGGCCCCCAACCTCCAGGACCAGACCACACACTCCATGGCCCTCACAGCGACAGACCCTCGGCAGGACCCCCACACTCCAGGGCCCCCACTAAACCCACACTAAACTGCTTAGTTACTGATGGGGCAAATATATATAAAACTACCGGGCCCTGGACATGTCCAGCTAAAATTTACCGGGCCTTGAGGCCACTTTGGTTGAGAACCACTGCTCTAAAGTATATGGAGTACAATGTTTTAATAGTCAAATTCAAATCATTTGCCTTATTTGGAGAATTCAATTCAGGATTTAGTCTGCAGACAACAAGGCTATCCTTATTAGGCCGGACAGATAGCTCATCATGCTAATTCACTGTTACAGACATATGTGGCAACCCAAGGGTTGTAGGTTCGATCCTGGCAAGGTTCATTCAGCCTTTTATCCTTCCGAGGTCGGTAAAATAAGTACCATTAAAGGGACACTGAACCCAAATTTGTTCTTTCATGATTCAGATAGAGCATGCAATTTTAAGCAACTTTCTAATTTACTCCTATCATCAATTTTTCTTCGTTCTCTTGCTATCTTTATTTGAAAAATAATTCATCTAAGCTAAGGAGCCAGCAAATGTTTGGTTCAGAACCATGGACAGCACTTGTTTATTGGTGCTGTCCAATCAGCAAGGACATCCCAGGTTGTTCACCAAAAATGGGCCGGCATCTAAACTTACATTTTTGCTTTTCAAATAAACATACCAAGAGAATAAAGAAAATTTGATAATAGGAGTAAATTAGAAAGTTGCTTAAAATGATCTGCTCTATATGAATCATGAAAGAAAAAATTTGAGTTTGGTGTCCCTTTAAGTTGGGTAATAATAATACCTGTTATCAGTGCAGCGAGTCGATTAAGTTCGAGGTTGTGTGATATACAAGTATCCAATTATTATCCATGATCATAATGTTAGTAAGCGTATTGTTTTGCAGTTGTTAGTAGTTAAAGTCAATTAGGGAAATATATGTAGAGTCATATGAAAAAAACAGGGCATGTTGTGGCTCTGACTGCTGCTACAGGGTTTGCCAATCTACTCTGTGCCTCAACACAAAATGCCCTGTGGCAGAGATCATTGCAGCAAAAATGTGGAACTTCAGGGGATCAGGGTGCAATCTTAAAGGGATACTAAACCCAATTTTTTTCTTTCATGAGTCAGAAAGAGCATGCAATTTTAAGCAACTTTCTAATTTACTCCTATTATCAATTGTTCTTTGTTCTTTATGTAGCTTTATTTGAAAAAGCAGGAATGAAAGCTTAAGAGCCGACCCATTTTTTTGTTCAGCACCCTGGGTAGCACTGCTTCCTATTTGGTGGCTTCATTTAACCACCAATCAGCAAGCGCTACCCAGGTACTAAACTAAAAAATGAGCCAGCATTTCAATAAATATACAAAGAGAATAAAGAAAAATTGATAATGGGAGTAAATTAGAAATTTGCTTAAAATTGCATGCTCTATCTGAATCAGGAAAGAAAGCGAAACATTAAAAACATTCCATGCACCTCCCTCTAATACCATAATCTTCATGGTGATCATCATGTGATATCTTTAGTTTTTTTTACTAAAGATTGTATCGCTCACCTTTCCAGTGAGAGATCACATTTATTAGGTGCAATATGATATTTATACCCCATACCCTACCACAATCTTTATCAGATCTGTATTCTTTCCAGTGGTGACATTCTGTTAGATGCAAGGGGATATTTTTTTGGAGCTTTTATAACATTCTCCTGCACAATATTTAAAGGAAGAAAACAGAGCATTTTATTACTGCACTATTGCTTAAAAACTGTATATACACAGTTGAAGTCTTCTCCAGTGCAGAATTGCACTACGGAGACCTAGTTGAGTACATCTGGTGAGCCAATGACAAGAGGCAAATATGTGTAGCCACCAATCACCGGCTATCTCCCAGCAATGCATTGCTGCTGCTGAAGATATGCACTTATGATTTTCAACAAAGAATACCAAGAAAGCAAATTAAGAGGTTGATCACAATCTATTGGCTCCTGAAAATAATTTTTTCATATCGGCCAAATTTGGAGCCTAGTTTCTTGAGTGATCATAATGCTATATCGTATCTTTTTTTTTTAAAACATAGGGGAGAGCCTCCATGCACGCTAAGTTTAAGCTTGTTCTAGACAGTGAAAGTTATTTAACTTGTAATTTGGAACGGGCATTCATAACCCTGAGTTCAATAAAGAGTGTCATGAGCGAGTGTGCATAGAGGCTCATCCACTATATATCACATTCACAATTGCAGAATCTTGTTTAAGGGTCTCATAGAAAGATACTAAGCAGAAAGGAAGTGGGGTTAAGATTTATATTTCAAAAGAAGTTAAACTCCTGTTAAAAATATATATATGTTAAGTGTTTTACATAGAAATTTGCTGTCGCCGTTTTGTGTACAGCTCATGCTAAAATGAAACCAGACCTTTAACAAACAGTAGAAAAAAATCTTGTTTAAAAACAATCCTTGTCAATGTTTTAAAACAAGTATATAGTGATAGAAAAACAGTTCACAGTCTGCCCATACCACCAACCTAATAGATGGGTTAGAAGTGGTGCGGATGGAAACGGAATGTAATAACTCTGAAAGCCATTTGCCAGTGCAAGAATCGGATGAAATTGCGCTATTGTGATCTCAACAAATCAAAAGGTAGCCTTTTCAGGCCGAAAAACAGTTGGAAATGCGTCTCCCAATAGATTGTGATCAAGGCCTAAATTGGATAATAGAAGTAAATTTGAAAGTGTCTTAAAATTGAATGGTCTTTCTGTATCATGAAAGATTAATTTTTACTTTTCATGTCCCTTTAACTGGATGAACATACCCTTTAACAGGATAGCTTAACACTGTGATTAAGTATTTACCAATTCTTGTCTCATAGCAATGCTGCATAGTTTAAATATAAAAAGAGGTCTCTTCTTACTTTTGTACCTATTTTTTACCATTCTGAACTATCAGAGTGTTAAAAGTTGTATTCTGAATTTATATGCTGTTTGTATTGTATTAAATGGAAAATAGACTTGTATTTATTTATTTCTATTATTCCTTTTTCCTTTTTGTATAAGCTGTTGTGTCCTGGTGTGCTTTGCATGCTAGATTTTGCAGGTTTTTTGTGTTTAGAGTTTCTTTAACAAGTGATAACGTTTTTTTCTATGTGTGTGTTTCTATGGAGATTAGTTTTTATTCACTGTGCAGTTTGTGTGGCCAAACCAACTTGCTTCCTGATGTTAGCATAATACATTAAGGGCCAATATATACTCACGCTGTTACAGAAATCTACACAATGTTTTTCTATGGCATTTGACTTTGCAATATACATTTATTATTTGGTTTGCCTCATTTTCCAGTAATTTAATGTAGATTTTTCAGTCTTGAAAACTAAGAGCACATGGCACGCAGACTTCAAAAGTCTTAACAAATCATACAAAGAAGAAAAATACCAAAAGTCTAAAAATACCAAATCTGCTACCCTGCTGAATATTTCTCTCTCCTACAATATTTCAAATATCATAAACAAAAACAATAAAAAATACAAACACACTAGAAAGCTAATTAGTATTATTCTTACACATTATCAAATACCATCATAATTAAAAAAAAATATATTAATATATTCAGTTAAAGGGGCAGGAAGCCCAATTTTTTTCTTTCATGATTCAGACCGAGCTTGCAATTTTAAATAACTTTTCAATTTACTTCTATTATCTAATTTGATTTATTATATTCTTCTTTGTTGAAAAGCATATCTAAATATGCTTTGGAGCTGCTGGTGGCTGCAGATAGATGCCTTGGTCATTGGCTAACCCAATCATTGCTATTTCTTCTACAAAGGATACCTAAAGCTTGAAACAAATAAATTAATAGAAGTAAATAGTGGGTTTCATGTCTCTTTAATTACATAGAATTTTATGCCAAAATCATCAATATAAAATGCATAAGATATAAAAATCAATTGCAGCACTAGTAAAAAAAAAAGTCTCTAAATCTGCTAGTCAAGGAAAAAATACTAACAGGATAAAATGTCCTCCCAACTCCTAATAAACAAACCGAAGGTCCTCGCAGACTTGGAAATACTTGGATCTGGTGTTAGTGAACAGACTGATGTATCTAAACAGTTCCTTTGAATCCAGTGTAATATATCCAGATCAAGTTTGAGTGTCTTAGTGTTACTTCATCCTAGAAACTAGTGTTGAAAATGCCGGCCCCAATCATGTGACTAGCTCTATCCAATCTCTGCTTTATGCTCAGACAGCGCACTGAAGGTTCTTATAGAGATCGGCGCTCCTCTGCACTTAAGGTACCAGTAATTATAATAATTTGTATCCAATCTTGTGGAGTAAAAAAAACCCCTCTCCTTTCAGGTGTTAAACCCATAGTTAAAGAATTTTGCTTAAAATTAAGTATTCTATCTATTTGTCTATAATCTTTCTATCATCTATCTACCTATCTATTATCATCTATCTATCTAGCTATCTATTATCATCTATCTATCTAGCTATCTATTATCATCTATCTATCTAGCTATCTATTATCATCTATCTATCTAGCTATCTATTATCATCTATCTATCTATCTAAAATATATATATCTACGGTCTATAATCTGTCTTTATATCTATCTATCTATCTATCTATCTATCTATCTATCTATCTATCTATCTATCTTTTTCCTTCAGGATTAGCATTTTTCCACGCCTGACTGGTAAATAATAGTGACATTAAACACACATAAAATATACTGCATGTGGCTCTTGCTCCCTATGGGCCCCATAAAGGTAAATGCCCGTTTCTAATATTATATTATCAATCATTTGTATGTTCTTGAATTTGGTTATCATACATTATATGAACTTACATTATCTGGTTTCTTGTTTAACATACTCTGCTTTCTAATAACAATGAGCTAAAGGGTCATTATAGTCAGGTGCATCAGTGCATTTTAATGAATTAGCAAAACTGCTTGTAGTAAATACTCCTATGCTCCATGCACAGAAAAAGCAAAACAGTAATCACTTTTAATAGAAACATTTTGCTAATTCACTTTTGCAAAAATGTTTCTAATGAAAATATAAATGCACTGATGTTCATTTCAGTACTCTAAGGTTGCATTTAATTCTTACAAAAAAATAAATAAAAAAAGAACGTCAGATTATAGGGAAGAAAACAACCCCCAGAGCATTTCTTTTTTCTAATTTAATATTTCTATACAGCAAATATACTTTAGAGTTTTCATCAAATTTTAATTTCGCTACTTCAAATGTTTTCCCTTGAATTGAATGTTACATTCCTCTACTTCAGCAGTTTTCAACTTAAATAGAATTTGAGTGTAAATCTATGACAATCAACATCCCAATATTACATTGTACTATTTTTAAGTTATGTCTCTTGGTGTATAATAAATTCAGTGCATATGAGAATCAGCATTCAAAACAATTTGCTAGATTCAATTAAAGTCATTTGTGAAATTAATATATAGCTTTAAAAAACTAGCAACAAGTTCAATGCGGAATTGCAAAAATGTTTTAAAAACATTACAAATTTAATTAATAAAAATGAAAAATAGCAAGTAGAGTCTCTAGGAATAAATTTATTTGGCAGTGGATATACACTGAATGTTACCCAGGCATTATTTAATAAAAAAACAAGTAAATTTAGCAAAATCAGTGACTAGCGGCTTTCCAAATAGCACATAGTAGGGCTAAATCTATCATCTCTAGAAACTGGAAGACAACCACATGACCCACAAGATAGATGTGGCTTTCCAGAACGGATGAAATGTTCGCACTTGAAAAATACGGGTTTTATAAAAAACAGAAGTTAAAGTTTTTTTTAATATGTTATTTTTACTGGGAACAATTTAAGAACTCTCTTAGACTCTCTTAAATACAGGATACCTGGGACGAGATATAAAGTTTTAGAATTCTGCATCCTTCACCTTCAAAAAACTAATAAATTCCTTAAGGTGAAGAATCAGAAAACGTAACTCAAACACATATTGGGCGGGTGGCCCTTCGTTATCCCTATTCTTTAACCCCCCCGCCCCTCCCCACTCTCACTTTATTCAAGAGGAGAAATAAGAATACATTAGACTGCTACTATAATATGAGGACCTGACATATTGTAATTAACCGGTAACTGTGATGAGCATTATGATTATTTTGTTATTTTCCCAAAGGATACACCTGTTATTTCTGAATGAAAATTTTGTCTGACTGTATCCTGTTAAAAATCTGAATACAAATCAATAAATAAATTAAAAAAGAAAAATAACTACAAGACCCTCTAAAAAACACTCCACTCTCACATATGCATACAATAAAATTTGAAAAAAGTTAAAGAAAAAAAAACAGGAAAAAAAAACAAAAAACTTGTCAGCTTTGACATAGCAAGACGACATACTTTATACATGGGCAGTAGGGCTGCACGATTAATCATCGCCGCGATTTCAAATAGCGGGAGTATGCGATTTATAATCCTGCCCACTATGACGTCACCTATGACGTACAGAAAGGCTCCGCTGCCAGGGAGCTCTGCAAACCTTGCTTACTTATTTCAAACAGTGGGTTGTCTGTCGGATTTTAACTCCTGACATTCTGATCAAAACCTCCGGATCCACTAGTGTGACTGTGTCTTGTATTCTTAGACTGCCGTTTCTGGTCAGCGATATCAGGTGATCTCCTACAAGCTGCTGCCAGGGAGCTCCATAAAGCCTTGTTTGCTTTTGTCAAACCGCGGGTTATTAGTCTGATTTCGACGCCTTGCAAACAGGTAGGAACCTCAGGATCGCCTGGTTAAGGCTGTGTCTTGTCACCTAAGGCTGACGTTGCCAGTCAGCGGTACTGTGTCCGCGAGGTAGACGGGTGACATCTTTTTAGTTAAAGGGATTCTTTAGGCAACAAAGCTTAGGCCAGTAGACTGGAAACAAATGTGCTTTGCCATAGCACTCAGTCAACGTGCGTTTCACACCACAGTGCTCTACAAACTAGTCGGAAACATTTGTTTCCAGTCTACAGGCCTAAGCTTTGTTGCCTAAAGAATCCCTTTTACTAAACAGAGGTCACCCGTCTACCTCGCGGACACAGTACCGCTGACTGGCAACGTCAGCCTGAGGTGACAAGACACAGCCTTAACCAGGCGATCCTGAGGTTCCTACCTGTTTGCAAGGAGTTGAAATCCGACTGATAACCCGCTGTTTGACAAAAGCAAACACGGCTTTACGGAGCTCCATGGTAGCAGCTTGTAGGAGATCCCCTGATATCGCTGACCAGTAACTGCAGTCTAAGGCTACAAGACAGTCACACTAGTGGATCCGGAGGTTTTGATCGGAATATCAGGAGTTAAAATCAGACAGACAACCCACTGTTTATAATAAGCTCCCTGGCAGCATCCTGCATCTAATTGATTTCAACTTGAGGGACATCGGGCATACAGCTTATACGGCCGCTAGATAATTTTAAGTCAAGCTACCAGGAGCATTTATTTGCCTTATTTTTTTTTTGGAGTGGAGCATTCCTCATTATTGAATGAGGCTCTTCTGTCTTGAATGTATGTTTAACAGTTATTTTTTTTTTAAAAAAAAATTTGCAAATTAAAATCGCGATATTTCATGCCCAAAATCACGATATTCTTTTTTCCCCATATCGCCCAGCCCTAGTGGGCAGTCATGTACAGTATTTCTAAGTGGCATAATTAAAAAAATCCTGAACATGCCTCAAGCACACTGGAACACCGATTATCAACTAGGCATGGGCATTTGGAAATGAATGCCAAAAATGGTGGCTGCCAGTGTTCCCTCTAAGGCCACCAGTTTTGTGTAAGGCCTAGCAGTGAAACCGTTAATAAGAGAACTATACCTTGCAGACTGCATTGTGCAGTGTTTGCTGATTTCCAGGGCGCAATTACTTAATAAACTGTTTTGCCGCTGGGCTGTAAGCAGCATTTGGCTATTTTCAGAGTTGGATTTCTTCTGTGCAAATCCAGATCTCAGTGTGTTGCACTTTCACCAAAAATAAATCCGGCTCCGAAAAAAGCTGAATGCCGCTGTCAGCCGCCATCTTCACCATTCGTTTCCTAATGAAACAGCCAAATGCATAAGACTATTGTCAATCCCTTGTTCGTGTTTGTGAGATTGCTGTGGCAAATGCCATTCTTTCCAGTGACGTTAACATAACAAAACAGACATAAGAGTATTCAACAGTTACAGGCATTTTTTTTAAAAAAAAGCACTTTAGCAAAGGTGCTTCCAAAGTGTTGCTATTGTAATTAATTTTTTTCCACATTGCTAGTGGTACTTCTTTGTGGTGCGGATATAATGGATGGGGGCCATTGAACACAACTATGGGCTAGGTTGCAAGGGGAAGAATACAATGTCCACAGCATATCAGTGCTGTGGACATTGTGATCTTTCTATATTGTGATTTGGGGTTTGGCAGAGCTCCTGTCTTCACCTGCACTGACGCTCTAAGTGGTTGCTGTTATCTGTGTACTAGGTTACAAGAGGAACGCAAAAATATTAGTGCTATTATGTGTTAACATTGCTTGAGTGCAATCAATAGCGCTTCTAAAGTTGTTTTTTATTGCTAGAGTGATAATCAAGGTTGCGCTAATATTTGGATAATGTGGGTGCAGTAAATTCCTTAAATAATAGACTTCTATAGGGGCGAGCATTACAAGTCATGTCAGATATTGAGGTAAGCAGATATAGCACAAGTATAGAATCTGCTTTATTCTCTTGGTATCCTTTCTGGGAGCGGCAACAATGCCCTACTTGGGGCTTGCTAACCACATCTGGTGAACCAATGACAAGAGGTATATAGAAGTAAAATGAAAAGTTGTTTAAAATTACATACTCTGAATCATGAAAATTTAATTTTGACTTTACTGTTCATTTAACAGAGGGCCTTTGTCAACAAAGCGAGTTTCTATAAATGTAGCCCAATGAAATTTAAGTCACGTTACATTTATTATTTCAAATGATAAGTATCATAGACAAAGGGGTCAATTTATCAAGCTCCTTAACCTGTCCGCCTGCTCTGAGGCCGCGGACAGAAATCAACCCGATCGAATACGATCAGGTTGATTGACACCCTCTGTTAGCGGCCGATTGGACACAAATCTGCAGGGGGCGGTATTGTACCAGCAGTGCACAAGAACTGCTTGTGCAATGATAAATGCTGACAGCGTATGCTGTCGGCATTTATCGATGTGCAGCGGACATGATACGCTACATTGTATCATGTCCGCTTGCACTTTAGTAAATTGACCCCTTAGGCTTAATTCGCTATACGTCTATAATGCATAATGTTGCAAATGGAGAGTAGAACAGCGGTGTATATTTTGCATATATCTTTATGGATATCTTTACCAGAATATGCAAATTAGTAATATTTTTGATAAGTGGATAGGTTTGTTATCATGGCAGCAGTTATATAAAGTGAGTGAGCTGTATTGTCCCTGCACAAATCAGCAGTTGCAGTTCTGTGTTTGTGGGTTACTAACAATTATTGCTCTAGGGTTCCTGCAGGTCTAAGGCAGATCTGTGGTACTCTCTGTACTGCTTGTTATAAATCTATTGATCTCCTTATGTTTGTGACATGACAGGCGTGCAAGGACAAAGTGTCTACCATGCTGCAGTGTCACGCTTGCCTTGGAGCAGGTTAACTCTTTATTCTCTTCTAAGCAAATGACATTTGCCAGGCAGTAGTTTAGGTTGTTACTGGTCATGCAATTTACAACAAAAAAATAAAAGTATATATATGGATAGGCATGCATGTTATAAGCCCTTATATATTAGTTGGAAGATTAGTTGGTGCTGATTTTATGAACATGAGCAAGTGTATAACACGGACCGTATTGGTAACACACCACTGTGCCTAGTTCCATTATCTGGTGTCTTTAATCCCCTTTATTGAACACGAGGATCACAGTGTCAGAAAATAACAATGTTCTCCATATAAAGAACCCAGTTATTTCTGTAGCCATGGACAAAATAATTTGCAACTCAGGCAGGAAAAGGTGATTAGGAACAGGGAACCATCCTTATCTGCTGTCAGCTAGTAGACTAGGGAAGACATTAATGATGAATTCCTCTTTAAAGCATTTACACTAATGTGGTTAATGTAGATGAATTATATCTGTGTAATAACTGGCACAGTACCCTTGTACCCTGCCTACCTAATCATCACTCAAATAAGTGGAGAGAAAGAGGATAGTTCTTGCATTACTGACAGAGAATTTTACCTGACAAAAGACAACATTCACTAAAAGGCTTTCTAGTCTGCCATTTTCCTCTGTTGGTTAGTGCAGCTAATATACTCCCCATTCTTTGGTATGTAAGCACCATAGAATTCTATGGTGAAACATGAATTTTGACCAGTGTGTATAATTTATCAAGAGCCTCACTAGTCTCTTGTCTGTTTTTGCCATAACATGTATTTAAAGGTACAGTCTACACCAGAATTGTTATTGTTTTAAAATATAGATAATCCCTTGTTTACCCATTCCCTAGTTTTGCATAACCAACACAGTTATATTTATATATGTTTTACCTCTGTGATTATCTGGTATCTAAGCCTCTGCAGACTGCCCCTTTATTTGTTCTTTTGACAGACTTGCAGTTTAGCGAATCAGTGATGGCTCCCAGGTAACTTCACGTGCACGAGCACAGTGTTATCTATATGAAAAACGTGAACTAACACCCTCTAGTGGTGAAAAACCTGTTAAAATGCATTCTTAAAAGGCGGCCTTCAAGGTCTAAGAAATTAGCATATGAACCTCCTAAGTTAAGCTTTCAACTAAGAATACCAAGAGAACAAAGAAAAATTGGTGATAAAAGTAAATTGGAAAATTTGTTTAAAATTACATGCCCTATCTGAATCATGAAAGTTTTTTTTGGACTAGACTGTCCCTTTAAATATTTAGCTTGCTCCACTCCCTCCATCATTTACATCTAGTTCATTTACATAATCTGTCTCTAATTGGCCGCAGCAAGAGAGACCTCAAACATAAATTCTGCTCTGCTTTTCAAGGGGCCTATGCCTCAACTCTTCTTGATTTGCATTAAATGAGTTCAATGATTTAAACATTTAATTTCCATAAGCAAATGTCCATTGTGACTTTGTTCTGCTCTATCTATCAGGAGTTGAATTGCTGTTACAGGGTGTGTTTACTTCTGACACATAGGGGCATATGTATCAAGCTTCTTACGGAGCTGGAGGCCCCTTGTTTCCGACAAGCCGTTAGGATAAACAGAAGTTATCAAGAAGTTATGAAGCAGTGGTCTAAAGACCGTTGCTCCATAACTTGTCCGTCTGCTCTGAGGCGGCGGACAGAAATCAACCCGATCGAATACGATCGGCTTGATTGACACCCCCTGCTAGTGGCTGATTTGCTGCAAATCTGCACGGGGCGGCATTGCACCAGCGTATGCTGTCTGCATTTATCGATGGGCAGTTATGTGCAGCGGACATGATACGCTAGTTTGCATCATGTCCCCTCGCACATTGTTAAATATGCCCCAGAATGTGTGTTTCTTATCTGGTTAAATGTGTGCTCCTGGCATGTTACATGCAGATGCCTTCCTGCAGACCTCTTGTAAGCAATCCTTTTTCTTTCTCCAGTTGTGTGTAGTTTGTTTTCATAGGCCATAAGTAAAATGAAAACAAGGAGTATGTTAAAGGGATATGAAACCCCACAATTTTCTTTTATGCTTTAGACAGAACATACAATTTAAAAAAAACGTTTATTACTTACTATTATCAAATTTGCTTTGTTCCTATGGTATTCTTTGTTGAAGAGATACCATAGGTAGGTGTATGGAACACTACATGGCAGGAAATAGTGCTGCTATCTAGTGCTCTTGAAAAGGGATAACATTCTTGCAAAATGCTGCCATATTGAGCTTATGTCCCTGCTTTTCAACAAAAGCTACCAAGGGAACAAAGTAAATTTGATAATAGAAGTAAATTAGAAAGTTTTTTTTTAATTGCATGCTCTATCTGAGTGGTGAAAGAAACTGTACCTGGGTTAGTATATAGGCAATCTCATGCTTAAATAAATGTATTACTCATATTAAGAATATTTGATGCATGGTCTGGTGACATCATTGGGCAGTCTGTGTTGGTGTTTCTAGGCGGTTTATGCTAAACTTTAGTTTTACCTTTTTTCAACCCAAGACTTACATATGGGGAAGGATGGACGATAAACAGAGTCTCCAAACAATGAAAATCTCTGTTATAAATATCTTTCTAGCAGCTTCATGTGCTGTAAGTTATGTGTCTATAACATATTGGGGGATATTTATCAAAGCGTCAATCTCAGTGCATTCCCGGCGTCAATACTCTCGCAAGACATAGCTGACGCGGATCCACATACGATGCCCTTATTTATTAAAAAAAAGAAAAAAAGTACGGCACGATGTCATCGATGTCGCGGTTTATACCATTTCATTACTGTCCATGAACAAGCACATTTCTCTAAAGCTAATCTTTTATTTTTCATCTGTTAATGTCCAATAAATAGTTAGATTTATACCTCTACAAACATCACCTCATAGAAAGTTATTTTTATATTTATTTGTTATACAAAAAAAATCTGTTATGATACTTTCACATAAATTAATGTATATTTGTATTTCTAGAAGTCATGATTTGCTTTTATTTTATGTTTATTTTTATAAATGATTATTAATGCTAGAATTTGTACATATATCTTTGCACATACGTGTGTGTGTATGTGTATATATATATATATGTATGTGTGTGTGTGTGTGTGTTATGTCAGAAATCTTTTGCAAACATGTCTCTAAGTTCCTTTTTTTGTTATAAACAATGTCTGTCATATCTCTGTGTTTATGTATACCACTATATGTATATAGTGTAAATTTATTATTATTATGAGCAGGATTAATTGCGAATATAACATGTAATCAGTGTATCATATGTATTTATTTGCAATCAATGACCAGTTTTCTCTCTGTACCTGTGTAACCCCTCCTGATTGCAATCTAGTTTTAAAAACCACCCGTTCACAGGTGTTATAAAATGGGCTGGCATATAAGATGACATTGCTTACTGAAAAATAAATTCAAGAGAAGGAAGAAAAACACTGAAAATATCATGACAGTAAAGAGGTGATTTTAATTTCTGCTGTATCTCAATCATGACAGTTTAATGTTAGGTGGGCTATCCCTTTGAGCTATCAGTTTAAAATTATATTGAATCAAACATCAATTCGAATTTTAAAGACATTGTCTAAAATATTACACTGTGTGTCCTAATGTCAGCATCAATGTTTATCTTTAATACTAATTTCAAATATACATACTTTCATAGTATAATACACAATGTATCAAATGGCACTTACAAGTTCTGATGAGTGATCAATGACACAAGTATCGAGCAATTTGAATTTTAAAATGTATATTTGAATCAGATTGGCTGATGTCATAAATCATGTGGTTATGCATATTCCAATCAAAAGTGGTTGAAAAATTCACTAGTGTGTGGGTTGTTTAGGAGTTTGCGTCATAATTTGTGCGAAAATGTTGCGTCAAATTTGGTGCGATGTGGAGAGTGGGACTTGTATTACATGGCTTAAACATGGTGCAAATAAATTTTTCCAAAAAAATAAAAATAAAGTTAGCTATATTATGTTGTGTATTTATTTCATTTTTAACTCTATATCTATTAGTGTGACAAGTTTGGGGCAAAACTGCAAAAATTTGGAGAAATATTATTGTCCGGTTGCTTTGTAATGAGAGACATAGTTGTAACATAATCCATAAGTAGTAATGTATTTTTCATTTTTATCCCTATATCTACTAGTGCACCAAATGTGTAGCAATAATATTGTTTGATTTTAGAAAGGGTATACAATTTTAATAAAGTTTCTAATTTACTTTTATTATGTAATATACTTTATTCTCTTGCAGCACCGACCATAAGCTTTCTGTGTTTCAGACTCCCATTGATTTCTATGGCATCCACGGCCTCAATGGTGGCGGATTGAAAACTAGGAATAGACGGGAGCGTACCTGTTAAATGTTTGATAAATTGGGGAAATGGTCAAATAGAGTCGAATGTGAATTTGAAACATCTGTAATGATGCAAGTATCGATCTGCGTCGGATTGAGATAGCAGGAGCGTATATTTCATCACACATTTCAACATTTGACAATCTTGACGCTTTGATAACTATGGCTGATCAATCTCGTGACATATACGACGAGGGATTCAAGCGTATTTTCAGTCGACACTTTGATAAATATCCCCCATTGTGTCAATATGATCTGTGCATTCACATGAAACCCAGACATACTGTAGAACATGATTCTCTAAAGCTTTCTGGTCTGATCTGGCGAGGTTATGTAAAAAGGCTTATTTGTACTTCAAAGTCCCTTAAAAATGTATACAAAGGCAATTATTTCAGAGACTTTTTAATTTACGTCTATAATCATTTTTACTTTGATCTTTTAGTATAATTTGTTGAAAAGCTTATATATGATTGTGTAACTTGATAGCGTTCCTCCTCCTAAAGGGACATACAAAGCAAAATTGAATTTCCAAAAAATGTTTTATGTTTAGTAAAACCCCAAAAAAACTTTGCAATATAATTTGATTATTTATTTTGTCCACTTTGTAGAATGTTCCTCATCCTTCAGAGAGTCAGATCCTGCAACATTCTACACAGTGATTGATCAGTGCAGTAGCTAATTTAATTTGTATCTGCTCCTTCTTTACTACAGGAAAAGAGAAACGATAAACAAAGTCATAAAGTTTTTCAAAGGATGTATTCCTGGATTACGAAAAAATACAAATACCATGCAGTGATTAAAGTGAAAGTTAATCCTAGCGTTTCACAAACGCTAGGATTGACTATTGAAACAAATAAAGGGGACTTTCATTCATGAAGTATAAGATACTTCATGTAGAAATCTCCTTTATTTGTCTCAACCGATCGGCGATTTGAGCTACTAACAAAGCCCACGGCTAAAAAATTTTTTTACTAAGAGGTGACGTTTTCACCTCTTAGCCAATAGCAGTGCGGTAAATCCGGCTTGGCGCCCATAGACCGCAGCTTCATAACTGGTGTTTCTGGTGAGTCTGAAGGCTCGCCATAAACACGGCCTTTCAAGCTCCATACGGAGCTTGATAAATGGGCCCCACTGGGTAAGCCAATAACATGAGACATATATGTGCAGCCACCAATCAGCAGCTCTTGAGACTAACTAGGTATCCTTTTCAACAAAACATACCAAGAGAACAAAACAAATGAAATAATAGAAGTAAATTGGAAGATTGTTTAAAATCACAAGCTCTATCTGAATCCTGAAAGAAAAAAAATTGGGTTTTATAACCCTTTAATGATAGCTTTTATTTCATAGTTTAATGTTCTGTTACTTTAATTAATCCTTTGTATTCCCTGTGTAAGAACCTATTTTTGTGATAATATGGATCTTAATTACTGACGCTGTCTTCCAGCCCTGATTCAGTTAACACAGATATCCTGTTTGTAGCACACAAGCCATGTGTCTACTGGTCTGTTTCTGATGCTGTACATCTCTCTTCCCACATCTCGGCTCCAAACCAAACTCATTACATTACTATCCATGGGGAAACCTATCATGTAATTCTCTTAATTAACATTACATGTCATTAGCAAGCAGCAAGCTTAATCTAATCAAGGGCATAGCGAAGTCTGGGGAGAATTGGAGGCAGAACATATAATATGTTAATTGTATTATCGATTTGATGGCTCTAAGAACGTCTTCCAGAGTCTCACCTGCATGCTCGCCTGGGGAATGAAACAGGCATCTCTGTACATGTGGGGCATGGTCTGGGCTGTGTGCTTGAGAATCAGAAGATCTGCCACAATCTATGAAATGCAAAATGCAGCTAAACTAGCACCAGATTGACAAAAGGGCATTTATTTTATTGCCAAACTCTGACTGTGAAATACTGACACACCAAAATGAACAGAGTATTAATCCCTCCTGCAGGCTGCCTGTTCATTTGATAGGTGTGTGTCCAAACGCCAGAGACAAGGTTAATAATGCCTGTTTAAAGTGTAAACAGCGTTAGCAGAGAGGAGAAAATTGTTTCAAAATAGGGTAATTAATGTAATTAAAATTCACTTATTCCATCTGTGAAGGGAAAACCCCCCCCACTGAAACTGTTAAAATTACCATCTTCGAAGTCTATTCATTAATCACCCATTGATCCACAAGTAAAACTACAGATGTTTAAATTGAGGTTTATTTTAGTGTTGCTTCATATAAAAGAACTATAAAAAATATTGAACTAAATGGAAGATAATAACGCACAGCTCACGTAATAATTTAAGACCATTATAGAATATTTAAAACAATTTTTTTTTTACATTTTTCGTAATGTACAACCTTTCTATAAATATGTGATCATTTTGTCTGCATACAGTTAGCACTTGGGATTTTGTCTTTATTTTCTCATTTTTTTCTGTGCTTCTTTCAGGATTTTTTCAGTAAGAGTTAACATCAATTTGTAGAACTTCTAGCAGCTAAAATGTTAATATCGTCATGTGTATAAGTGAGTTAGCTGGAGACTCGTGATAAAAATAATGTCTCTGAAGCCTGAAGGGTCTCAGGCTTTTAAAATGTTGTGATGCATTACAATGAAGATATAGATGGGGCCTGCTTCTGTAAGTGCAGTAAGAAGACAATGTTTTAAAAGCTAGCAGACCATGCTAAAACCCCCACAGTGCATCATATCTTCATGGTCTCTGAAGTGCTCCCTGAAGACATAAATGATTGTGCCTGGGAAACATTCTAGGGCTAGTTGAAATGGAACGTAGCATGAGTGGCTGAGAGTAGCTTATGGGGTTCATTGTATAAAGGGAACTTTGTTGTTTTCACAGTCCAGTCCAGTGCACATATACAATATGAAGGGACATTTACTCTACTAGGCCAAATGTAACTGCAGAGGATAATAAACTTCTAATTGCCTCCTCGGACATTTGCCTTTTAGCATTAGCTAAATTTGTGCAATTAGATTATTTATACATGGGGTTACAGGTTGAATACTCTGTGGTTCATCACCTTCCCATCTTTGGGTAGTCCAAAATGTATCTAGTGGGATGTAGGAAAGTAAATATGCAGTACTGTGCAAAAGTCTTAGGCCACCATTAGATTTGTTGTTTTAACAAAGTTTTAATGACCATCCATATTTATTTTTCGGTCTCTTTATTAAAGGGACATGAAACCCAAAATTTTTCTTTCATGATGCAGATAGAGAATACATTATTAAACAAATTTAATAATTTACTTCAATTATCTAATTTGTTTCATTCTCTTGGTATCATTTGTTGAAGGAACAGCAGTGCACTACTGGTTTCTAACTGAACAAATGGGTGAGCCAATGACAATCAGCATGTATATTCAGCCACCAATCAGCAGCTAGAACCTAGGTTCTTTGCTGCTCCTGAGCTTACCTAGATAAACCTTTCAGCAAAAGGATAACCATAGATTTAAGCAAATTAAATAATAGAAGTAAATTGGAAAGTTGTTTAAAATTGTATTCTCTATCTAAATCATAAGAGAAAATTTTGGGGTTTTATGTCCCTTTAAGATACAAACAGAAAATACGGGTAATATGTGCATTATATATATATATATATATATATATATATATATATATATATATATATATATATATATATATATATATATATATATATATATATATATATATATATATATATTCAGAACAAAATGGCTTCTTCAGGCAAATGTCAGTATTTAGTGTGACCTCCCTTGGCACTAAGCACATCTTGAACTATTTTAGGGAGACACTCCTGAAGTTTTCTGAAGTAATCTTCTGGTATATTGTACCAGGCTTCTTTCATCACTTCCCAGAGTTCTTCTTTAGATTTAGGTTGTCTTTTATTTATTTCTCTGTCCAGGTGATCCCATACTGCCTCTATAATATTTAGGTCTGGACTCCGTGGAGGCCATTTCATGACTATCAGTGTTTTATCAGCTGTTTTTCTCTCCAAATATGATTTCACTGCATTAGCAGTGTGCTTGGGATCGTTATCATGCTGAAAAATAAAACCATTGCCAATCAGGCGCTTTCCAGAAGGAATGGCAGGATGAATTAAAACCTGTCTGTACTTTTCAGCATTCATTATCCCATCAATTCGGACAATATCGCCAACACCACTGGCAGAAATGCAGCCCCAAACCAGGACAGACCCTCCATGTTTCAATGAAGGCCACAAGCACTCATTCTTCCATCTCTCTCCAACTCTTCTCAGATATTGTTGAAGTTTGAACACATATTTTAATCTTGGATTCATCACTCCACAATGCTCTTTTTCACTGATCTTCATTCCAATCTTTGTGAGCTTTAGCATATCTTAGCCTTTTCATCCTGTTCCCCTTCCGAAAAAGTATTTTCTTGACTGCTATCCTTCCACAAAGACCGTTCCTGATTAAGCTTTTTCGGACTATAGAAGGGTCAACTTGGCATCCCGATGATACTGCCCGATGCTGAGCCAGGTCCTTGCTGGACTACTGGTCTCACAAAGAAGAAACTGTGATAAACTTCTCATCAGAGTTTGAAAGTTTTCTTGGCCTTTCAGTCCTTTTTTGCCCTTAGCCTCTCCTGATTCTTCAAATTTCTTTATAACAACTTGAATACCACATCTTGAGTATCCAGTTTGCTAATTTCCCTTTGAGAGTGGCCTTGCTGATGCAAAAGTATGACTTTATGTCTGTAAAATTCTGTGATTGTTGTTATTTTGAATGAAATGATGTGATTGAAAGTTGGTTATACCACATGTGTAAACTCATACCACATGTGTATATAATGCTGAAGCATGTCTTGCACAAACCAGGTGTAATAGACCTTATCACAGCAGTCATTTTGACATGAAATAGTAGGAAAAATACAGGTGTTATCAATTACATTAATTAGGGTTCCATTCCATTTAGGTTTAGAAGAGCCAGGTTCCTGGTATTGCTCAAGTGTAAGGGAAGGTCACAATACATACTTGCCACTTTAGCCTATAGAAGCATTTTTTTCTGTTTTTAAAGATGCATACAAATATCCTGTATTTTCTGTTTGTATTCTAATAAAGAGACTGAGAAATAATTTTTTTTTTTTTCAAAAGCTTTATTATAGAATTCAAAAATATAAACGTTTACATCAATAATATCATGACAAAGTATAACATCAAAATGCATCATAACACAATGTTTTTTCAAAGAGCTTCTTTACATATTTGTTTTACATAATTTTGTCCTGAGCTCGCGGCATTGTTTAGTGTATCTTCAGCTATACTCTCATCTCATTCCTCCCTCACTATTCTGGCTATTGCCCTGGTCCCCTCGGTGTGTAGCAAGGTGATATTCATATCGTTATAGATCTATCTGTTGGGTGTATGTTTTTCCCCCTTGCATGTTTGCTCTTAATTTCTTCCCTCCTGCGTTTTCTGCAATGTCCGCGCCCCTTACGTGAAGAACATTTGTCTTCCCCCGCCCTTGGTCGGTTCTCATCTTTGTATGTATGTTTGCCTAGGTGATATCCCAGGGGTGTATTGTGAATGTCTTCGCCTTATGTGGGGGAAGGAGAGCAAAAAGTAGGATCCCTATTTGACTATCAAGGGAGGCGGGGTGGGTCCCCTCTCGAATATGATATTAATATTACTTGTTTGCGTCCCAAATTTGCAACATAATTTCATGGATTTCTACTGTGCCATTTTTAATGTGATGGTATCTCTCCAACTGCAACAGCATATCTACTTGTTTTACCCATTCTTGGAGTGTGGGGGACGTGTCAGTCTTCCAATATCTAGGGATTAATACTTTAGCGCTGCTTAGCAGAGTCAGTAGCAATTTTCTCTTTGCTGCGCATTTAATCTGAGGTAAACCTTTGAAAAGTAGTAGCATTTTAGGGTCCCTAGGGATTATAATTTCTAGTGTTTTGCATATTCTTGTGACTACGCCCGTCCAGAATTGCTGGAGTTTGGGACATTCCCACCATATATGCAGAAAAGTGTCCTCCGTCTCACATCCCCTCCAGCATCTGCCTGATGCATTTGGGTATATTCTTTTGAGTCTGTATGGTGTAAGGTACCATCTAGTAAGTAGTTTGAGGTTCGTCTCTTGTATCTGTGCTGATATAGAGGCTGTCTTGTTATTAATGAATGTGCTTTTCCATGTTTTTGAATTTATCTCCTCTCCTATCTCCCTCTCCCATGCTTTTGTATATGATGGGAGGCAGTCTACGTTGTTTTGTCGAAGTGTTTTATAGAGGATAGATATTAGATGCGAACGTGGGCGCCCTGCGTAGCAGAGTTGTTCGAAATCTGTCAATTTCCGAAGTAGTGCATTCCTGTCTTTATGTGTTGTAATAAAATGTGAGATTTGTGCAAATGCCAACCAATTCAAGTGTGTTTCTATATCTTTTATATCCTCCCATTTTTTGATTTTATGGTGTTGGGTTAGTGATGCAATTGTGTTCTGCGCTACTTGTTGACCTTGTGGTATGTGTTTCCTTACTATTCCCAATGGGAGAGCTGGATTGTCCATGTATGGGGTCATGGGGGATAACGGTGTGGATATCCGAGGGGAATTTTGTATAATTTTGTCCCATACCCTGAATAGCTCTTTATAAAGAGGGTATCTGTACACGATCATTGGCCTGTCCTTTTTTAGTGTCCAAGCTATGTGTCCAGGGTTGTTGGTGTGTAGGATTGCCCTATCTATCTGTATCCATTTCGTTGTGCTATCGTTGGAGCACCATTCTACTAGTCTTTGGAGAATCAAAGCCTGCCTATATGTCTGGATATTTGGTACCCCTAGTCCTCCTTCCTCCTTTGCAAAATACATTGTTTGTTTATTAATCCTTGGTTTTATACCACACCAGATGTATGTCTCTATTGTATTCTGTAGTTTGCTCATGAATTCCCCTGGTAATGGGATGGGTAAGGCCTGCATGATGTATAGTATTCTGGGGAGGATGTTCATTTTAATGACACTAATTCTACCTAGCCATGACAGTTTTTTTTGTTTTTCCAATTGGATAAATCTCCAATTATTATCTTTTCCAAGTGTTTGTAGTTGGCCTCAAAAATAACCTCCATGTCTGCTGATATTTGGATTCCTAAGTATTTCATCATATTTGGTTGCCTGCGTAGGGGGCATAGGGCCATCAACTGTGACATTTTGTCTTCTTCTAAATTTATATTGAGTACTTCTTATTTGCTTATGTTTAATTGGAAGTTAGAGTGTTTGCCGTATTCCTGTATTCTTTAAGTTGCAAGTTTAGTAATTCTGCTCTAACCTTTTTCAGGGATTTGTATACATCTATGGCGGTAGTGTCTTTTTTATGTTCCCCTTCCCAATATGCGAGTTGTGCTTTTAAGGAGTTATAGTGTTGTCTGGCCTGCTTATTCTGTTGAGTCTTAATTTTAATCATTAAACCTCTTATTACTGCCTTATGTGCTTCCCACACCATGGCCGGTCTGCTTTGCTCTGTCTTGTTTAGTTTAAAATATTCTTCTAATTCTTTTGTTATTTCTAGCACATTTATCGGGTTATTTAATAAAGGTTCATCTAAGTGCCAAATGTAGGGTAGGAATGGTTTCTCTTGCCAGTCAAACTCACACACCACAGGTGCGTGGTCTGACCAAGTGATGGGCAGGATTTCTGTGTGTTTAATCTGCGAGAGCATGGCCGGGTCTGTCATTATAATGTCAATTCTGGAGTACAATTGGTGTGGGTGTGAGTAGAATGTATAATTCCTTTCCCCTGGGTGTTGCACCCTCCATGTATCTCGTAATAGTAGTTGCTGTGTCTGTGCTGTTATTGATTTTAGTACTTTCTTTGGAATGTTAGATAATCCGCTGGATGTGTCGATTTTTGGATCTAAGGGTGTGTTAAAATCTCCTCCTAGTATCATTTCCCCTTTACCTATCTCCAGAAGTTTTTGTGTCACTGTCTTCAGTGTTATATGTTGCTGTTGATTGGGCAGATATACATTTGCTAATGTTATATGTCTATTATATAGGAGGCCTACCACTATGAGGTACCTTCCTCCCTTGTCTTTCTCCACATGTGTTGCTTGAAAATGGATGTTATTTTTGATAAGGATTCCCACCCCACCTGCCTTCGAAGGGCCTGAGGCCAGGAAAGTTGTTTGGTACCTAGGGCTGAGAACCCTGGGCTCTCTCCCTTTTTTAAAGTGAGTCTCCTGCACAAATATTATGTCGCCTTTTTGTTTATGTAAGTCATTGAAGGCAATGGACCTCTTTGTCGGGCTATTGAGGCCCTTAGCATTAATCGTGATAAGGCGCAGTTTATGTGCTTTGTTTTGTTCTCCCCTTATCTCTGTGTTTGCCATATCGTTTTTTTTTTTTTTTGTTTTTTTTTGTTGTTGTTTTTTTTGTTTTTATTATTTTCTCCCCCTGTAGCGTATGGGTAATACCAGTCTTTGTATAGTGATTCCTAAAGTGTGAGTAATGTAAGGAATTGTGTGAGGTGGCAATCTCACTGCCGCGAGTCCAGTAAAGCCTTTAGTTCAGTAGTTGCTCCTTGTGGTGTATGTGTTGCGTAGTATACCTAGTATCTACGTTAAATTGGAGGGTGTTATCCCCTATCCCCAGACCATTCGCCTACTTAGTGTTAGCCCTTGCTTACCTGAAATCTGCCTACCCTGACTGTATAGACTAATACCGCTAGGTGTCTCAAATCATCCAGGATGTAAGCAGCAAGTTGCTAGCGCAATTCCCTGATTATGTGGTAGTAAAGTTATAATTCTTCTGACGGTTTGAAGCCTTTAGTATCGTGTTTTTTATCTAGCCTTGAGTCTAGATCTCAAATAAACGCGAGCCTTTCAAACAATGAGAAAACTATAATCTTGTTGTTACTTATATGCAAGTGTCTTAGTATGTCTTCCCTAACAGATCATTCCCGAACAAATCATAGTTTAGATTAAAGATACATGTATACATGTTGAAATGCATCAGCCCCTGCAGCTTATTGATTGTTATATTCAATATCATACTTTTACATTGGGTTAAGAATATCAATAGTTATATACATATATAGCAAGCATTGGTATATAGGTGGATAAACATGTCTATAATATGCTCTTAAGGTTTAGTTCCAATCACTTAGTCTCTATGCTATCACTAAAGTTTCAAGCTAGTAATGGATGTACTGCAAGGTGATATTTGAACATAAAATACTATTAAACATAAACATTTCAACAATTAAAGGAATAGTAGTTCTCAACTTAATAACTATAACAACTTCACCCTGTCCTGCACAGGTAAGTCCTTTTAAGTATGTCCATATCTGGTCGTATGTTAGAGGATTACTAGCGTCTATTTCCTACTTGCTAGAACACTACATTGTCCCAGATTTGTTAATAACTATACATATATTTAGCCAACATTGGTGCATAAACGGATGAACATGTCTATAGTTGTCTCTTAAGGGTTAGCTTCTATCATTGAGTCTCTATACCAGCACTAAAGTTCCAGATTATTAATGGCTGTGCTGTGGGGTAATGCCTTAAACAATGAGCATTATTAACATAAACATTTCAGCAATTAAAGAAATAGTAATTTCTCCAACATAGGTGTGTCCGGTCCACGGCGTCATCCTTACTTGTGGGATATTCTCTTCCCCAACAGGAAATGGCAAAGAGCCCAGCAAAGCTGGTCACATGATCCCTCCTAGGCTCCGCCTACCCCAGTCATTCTCTTTGCCGTTGTACAGGCAACATCTCCACGGAGATGGCTTAGAGTTTTTTAGTGTTTAACTGTAGTTTTTCATTATTCAATCAAGAGTTTGTTATTTTCAAATAGTGCTGGTACGTACTATTTACTCAGAAACAGAAAAGAGATGAAGAATTCTGTTTGTATGAGGAAAATGATTTTAGCAACCGTAACTAAAATCCATGGCTGTTCCACACAGGACTGTTGAGAGCATTAACTTCAGTTGGGGGAACAGTTTGCAGTCCTTTGCTGCTTGAGGTATGACACATTCTAACAAGACGATGTAATGCTGGAAGCTGTCATTTTCCCTATGGGATCCGGTAAGCCATGTTTATTACGATTGTAAATAAGGGCTTCACAAGGGCTTATTTAGACTGTAGACATTTTTTAGGCTAAATATTAACACTTATTTAGCCTTGAGGAATCATTTATTCTGGGTATTTTGATATAATTATATCGGCAGGCACTGTTTTAGACACCTTATTCTTTAGGGGCTTTCCCAAAGCATAGGCAGAGTCTCATTTTCGCGCCGGTGTTGCGCACTTGTTTTTGAGAGGCATGGCATGCAGTCGCATGTGAGAGGAGCTCTGATACTGATAAAAGACTTCTGAAGGCATCATTTGGTATCGTATTCCCCTTGGGTTTGGTTGGGTCTCAGCAAAGCAGATACCAGGGACTGTAAAGGGGTTAAAGCTTAAAACGGCTCCGGTTCCGCTATTTTAAGGGTTAAAGCTTCCAAAATTGGTGTGCAATATTTTCAAGGCTTTAAGACACTGTGGTGAAAGTTTGGTGAATTTTGAACAATTCCTTCATGTTTTTTCGCAATTGCAGTAATAAAGTGTGTTCAGTTTAAAATTTAAAGTGACAGTAACGTTTTTATTTCAAAACGTTTTTTGTACTTTCTTATCAAGTTTATGCCTGTTTAACATGTCTGAACTACCAGATAGACTGTGTTCTGAATGTGGGGAAGCCAGAATTCCTATTCATTTAAATAAATGTGATTTATGTGATAATGACAATGATGCCCAAGATGATTCCTCAAGTGAGGGGAGTAAGCATGGTACTGCATCATTCCCTCCTTCGTCTACACGAGTCTTGCCCACTCAGGAGGCCCCTAGTACATCTAGCGCGCCAATACTCCTTACTATGCAACAATTAACGGCTGTAATGGATAATTCTGTCAAAAACATTTTAGCCAAAATGAACCCTTGTCAGCGTAAGCGTGGATGCTCTGTTTTAGTTACTGAAGAGCATGACGACGCTGATATTAATATCTCTGAAGGGCCCCTAACCCAATCTGAGGGAGCCAGGGAGGTTTTGTCTGAGGGAGAAATTACTGATTTAGGGAACATTTCTCAGCAGGCTGAATCTGATGTGATTACTTTTAAATTTAAATTGGAACATCTCCGCATTTTGCTTAAGGAGGTATTATCCACTCTGGATGATTGTGAAAATTTGGTCATCCCAGAGAAACTATGTAAAATGGACAAGTTCCTAGAGGTGCCGGGGCTCCCAGAAGCTTTTCCTATACCCAAGCGGGTGGCGGACATTGTTAATAAAGAATGGGAAAGGCCCGGTATTCCTTTCGTCCCTCCCCCCATATTTAAAAAATTGTTTCCTATGGTCGACCCCAGAAAGGACTTATGGCAGTCAGTCCCCAAGGTCGAGGGAGCGGTTTCTACTTTAAACAAACGCACCACTATTCCCATAGAGGATAGTTGTGCTTTCAAAGATCCTATGGATAAAAAATTAGAAGGTTTGCTTAAAAAGATGTTTGTTCAGCAGGGTTACCTTCTACAACCCATTTCATGCATTGTCCCTGTCACTACAGCCGCATATTTCTGGTTTGATGAACTGATTAAGGTGCTCGATAGTGACTCTCCTCCTTATGAGGAGATTATGGACAGAGTCAATGCTCTCAAATTGGCTAATTCTTTCACTCTAGACGCCTCTTTGCAATTGGCTAAGTTAGCGGCTAAGAATTCTGGGTTTGCTATTGTGGCGCGCAGAGCGCTTTGGTTGAAATCTTGGTCGGCTGATGCGTCTTCCAAGAACAAGCTACTAAACATTCCTTTCAAGGGGAAAACGCTGTTTGGTCCTGACTTGAAAGAGATTATCTCTGATATCACTGGGGGTAAGGGCCATGCCCTTCCTCAGGATCGGCCTTTCAAGGCAAAAAATAGACCTAATTTTCGTCCCTTTCGTAAAAACGGACCAGCCCAAGGTGCTACGTCCTCTAAACAAGAGGGTAATACTTCTCAGGCCAAGCCAGCTTGGAGACCAATGCAAGGCTGGAACAAGGGAAAGCAGGCAAAGAAACCTGCCACTGCTACCAAGACAGCATGAAATATCGGCCCCCGATCCGGGACCGGATCTGGTGGGGGGCAGACTCTCTCTCTTCGCTCAGGCTTGGGCAAGAGATGTTCTGGATCCTTGGGCGCTAGAAATAGTCTCCCAGGGTTATCTTCTGGAATTCAAGGGACTTCCCCCAAGGGGAAGGTTCCACAGGTCTCAGTTGTCTTCAGACCACATAAAAAGACAGGCGTTCTTACATTGTGTAGAAGACCTGTTAAAAATGGGAGTGATTCATCCTGTTCCATTGAGAGAACAAGGGATGGGGTTCTACTCCAATCTGTTCATAGTTCCCAAAAAAGAGGGAACATTCAGACCAATCCTAGATCTCAAGATCTTAAACAAATTTCTCAAGGTCCCATCTTTCAAGATGGAAACCATTCGAACTATCCTTCCTTCCATCCAGGAAGGTCAATTCATGACCACGGTGGATTTAAAGGATGCGTATCTACATATTCCTATCCACAAGGAACATCATCGGTTCCTAAGGTTTGCATTCCTGGACAAACATTACCAGTTCGTGGCGCTTCCTTTCGGATTAGCCACTGCTCCAAGGATTTTCACAAAGGTACTAGGGTCCCTTCTAGCTGTGCTAAGACCAAGGGGCATTGCAGTAGTACCTTACCTGGACGACATTCTGATTCAAGCGTCGTCCCTCCCTCGAGCAAAGGCTCACACGGACATCGTCCTGGCCTTTCTCAGATCGCACGGCTGGAAAGTGAACGTGGAAAAGAGTTCTCTATCCCCGTCAACAAGGGTTCCCTTCTTGGGAACAATTATAGACTCCTCAGAAATGAGGATTTTTCTAACAGAGGCCAGAAAGACAAAGCTTCTGGACTCTTGTCGAATACTTCATTCCGTTCCTCTTCCTTCCGTAGCTCAGTGCATGGAAGTGATCGGGTTGATGGTAGCGGCAATGGACATAGTTCCTTTTGCGCGCATTCATCTAAGACCTTTACAACTGTGCATGCTCAGTCAGTGGAATGGGGACTATACAGACTTGTCTCCAAAGATACAAGTAAATCAGAGGACCAGAGACTCACTCCGTTGGTGGCTGTCCCTGGACAACCTGTCACGAGGGATGACATTCCACAGACCAGAGTGGGTCATTGTCACGACCGACGCCAGTCTGATGGGCTGGGGCGCGGTCTGGGGATCCCTGAAAGCTCAGGGTCTTTGGTCTCGGGAAGAATCTCTTCTACCGATAAATATTCTGGAACTGAGAGCGATATTCAATGCTCTCAAGGCTTGGCCTCAGCTAGCGAGGACCAAGTTCATACGGTTTCAATCAGACAACATGACGACTGTTGCGTACATCAACCATCAGGGGGGAACAAGGAGTTCCCTAGCGATGGAAGAAGTGACCAAGATTATTCTATGGGCGGAGTCTCACTCCTGCCACCTGTCTGCTATCCACATCCCGGGAGTGGAAAATTGGGAAGCGGATTTTCTGAGTCGTCAGACATTGCATCCGGGGGAGTGGGAACTCCACCCGGAAATCTTTGCCCAAGTCACTCAACTTTGGGGCATTCCAGACATGGATCTGATGGCCTCTCGTCAGAACTTCAAAGTTCCTTGCTACGGGTCCAGATCCAGGGATCCCAAGGCGGCTCTAGTGGATGCACTAGTAGCACCTTGGACCTTCAAACTAGCTTATGTGTTCCCGCCGTTTCCTCTCATCCCCAGGCTGGTAGCCAGGATCAATCAGGAGAGGGCGTCGGTGATCTTGATAGCTCCTGCGTGGCCACGCAGGACTTGGTATGCAGATCTGGTGAATATGTCATCGGCTCCACCTTGGAAGCTACCTTTGAGACGAGACCTTCTTGTTCAGGGTCCGTTCGAACATCCGAATCTGGTTTCACTCCAGCTGACTGCTTGGAGATTGAACGCTTGATTTTATCGAAGCGAGGTTTCTCAGATTCTGTTATCGATACTCTTGTTCAGGCCAGAAAGCCTGTAACTAGAAAGATTTACCACAAAATTTGGAAAAAATATATCTGTTGGTGTGAATCTAAAGGATTCCCTTGGGACAAGGTTAAGATTCCTAGGATTCTATCCTTCCTTCAAGAAGGATTGGAAAAAGGATTATCGGCAAGTTCCCTGAAGGGACAGATTTCTGCCTTGTCGGTGTTACTTCACAAAAAACTGGCAGCTGTGCCAGATGTTCAAGCCTTTGTTCAGGCTCTGGTTAGAATCAAGCCTGTTTACAAACCTTTGACTCCTCCTTGGAGTCTCAATCTAGTTCTTTCAGTTCTTCAGGGGGTTCCGTTTGAACCCTTACATTCCGTTGATATTAAGTTATTATCTTGGAAAGTTTTGTTTTTAGTTGCAATTTCTTCTGCTAGAAGAGTTTCAGAATTATCTGCTCTGCAGTGTTCTCCTCCTTATCTGGTGTTCCATGCAGATAAGGTGGTTTTACGTACTAAACCTGGTTTTCTTCCAAAAGTTGTTTCTAACAAAAACATTAACCAGGAGATTATCGTACCTTCTCTGTGTCCGAAACCAGTTTCAAAGAAGGAACGCTTGTTGCACAATTTGGATGTTGTTCGCGCTCTAAAATTCTATTTAGATGCTACAAAGGATTTTAGACAAACATCTTCCCTGTTTGTTGTTTATTCAGGTAAAAGGAGAGGTCAAAAAGCAACTTCTACCTCTCTCTCTTTTTGGATTAAAAGCATCATCAGATTGGCTTACGAGACTGCCGGACGGCAGCCTCCCGAAAGAATCACGGCTCATTCCACTAGGGCTGTGGCTTCCACATGGGCCTTCAAGAACGAGGCTTCTGTTGATCAGATATGTAGGGCAGCGACTTGGTCTTCACTGCACACTTTTACCAAATTTTACAAGTTTGATACTTTTGCTTCTTCTGAGGCTATTTTTGGGAGAAAGGTTTTGCAAGCCGTGGTGCCTTCCATTTAGGTGACCTGATTTGCTCCCTCCCTTCATCCGTGTCCTAAAGCTTTGGTATTGGTTCCCACAAGTAAGGATGACGCCGTGGACCGGACACACCTATGTTGGAGAAAACAGAATTTATGTTTACCTGATAAATTTCTTTCTCCAACGGTGTGTCCGGTCCACGGCCCGCCCTGGTTTTTTAATCAGGTCTGATAATTTATTTTCTTTAACTACAGTCACCACGGTACCATATGGTTTCTCCTATGCTATTATTCCTCCTTAACGTCGGTCGAATGACTGGGGTAGGCGGAGCCTAGGAGGGATCATGTGACCAGCTTTGCTGGGCTCTTTGCCATTTCCTGTTGGGGAAGAGAATATCCCACAAGTAAGGATGACGCCGTGGACCGGACACACCGTTGGAGAAAGAAATTTATCAGGTAAACATAAATTCTGTTTTTACAACTTAACGGCTGAAACAACTTTACCCAGTCCTTTATAGACAAGTCCTTTCAGCTGCGTTCACGACAGGTTGTGTGATGGAGGAGCTGTCCTTCGAATCTTGTCGACACCGGGATCTTTATGTTTCCGTGCGGGCTTCTCCTCTCCTTGCTCGTGTGTCTGTCAGTGTGTTTCTGACCGGTGGTAAATGCTCTTTTGGTGGTGGGATAGATACCTGAAGGAGCTCACAAAAGCGTTCCAAATCTTCTGGGCTTCTATATGTGGCTAATTTGTCTCCTTTTGAAGCGTGTATACAAACTGGGAATCCCCACTTGTACTGAATGTTTCTTTCTCTCAGGACTGTTGTGATAAACTGCAGTTCTCTGCGTTTCTGGAGAGTGGCCGGGCTGAGGTCTGTGTATATTTGTATTGATATTCCTGCGTGAGTGAACTGAGGTTTTTGTCTAGCATGCCGTAATATTTCCTCTTTCTCTTGGTAATTAAGAAATTTTATGATCACATCCAGTGGTGGGGCTTTTGGCGATGGTTTGGCCCTCAGGGCCCTATGTGCCCTTTCCATGGTCACTTCAGCTGTTGTATTGGAGCCTTTAAGAGTTCTGAAGAGATCCTGTAGGTAACCCGTTAGGGCTGAGGGTTGTACGCTCTCTGGGATTCCTCTGATCCACAAGTTGTTTCTGCGGCCCCTATTATCTAAATCTTCTACTTTTTCCTGAAGATGTTGGATAGTGTCCTCTTGGTTATACATTAGCTGTGATAGATGTTGTATGTCTTGGTTAGCAATCTCATGGCTTTCTTCTAAGGTGACCACTCTGTTATCTATTCTTTTAATGTCCCTTTTCATCTCCTGGAACATGTTTCGCATGTCTGCCATGGCAGCTTTTATGTCTTCTTTTGATGCTAATAATTTTAGGTCCTCTCTTGTGATTTCTGTCTGTTTGGCGGGTGGTATTAAGGGAACTATGCTGGTTTCACCGACTTCTGTTGGTGGTTGTGGGTTCCCTAAGGTCTCTGAAGAAGTTTGTGTCACATCTTCTGTTTGTTTTAGATAGTGGTCCATCATCTTTGTTTTTGGGTTGGTGTCCATTTTTTGTATCTTTTTCGCTGGCATCATCCCTCAGTGGGACTGGGTATTTTGTCCCTTAATTAGACCTCTTTGCTGCCTGTTTTTATATGTAGTCTGTATGTTGTATTATTTGCTGCGTCTGTTTCAGTGACTTTGTATTTCAAGTCTTTGCTGGTGACTTATAGTGATACCTGGTTCTGATTATAGTTCACCCCAAACGTTTTGTATGGGGTTTTGGGGTTGCTGGGTGCTTGTCCCTGTCGCTTATTTCCAGTTTCAAAGCGCAAGCCACTATCTCTAATCTGCCACGTGGCGTGGCGGTAAATTTGTTTAATAGGCCTGATGTCTTGCGGCAGCTGCGCCGTCTCTGCTTAGTCTCTATTGCCTTTTCTGATACATCTGGTCTCTGGTAAGTGGCAGTGTATGTCGGAGCCTAGCTTATTTTTTAGGGGCCTGTTATATGTAAGAGCTGTGCGGCCCGCCGCTTCTTCAATGCGGCTATTTAGTCTGCGGCCCCTGCCCTGTTTTTACTTGCCGCCACTCCGCTACTGGCCTCCGGTAGCTGTCAGTTTTACTCACTGCTTAGGGTGGTGATCTGCGGCCTTTCTCCCGTCTGCGGTAGTGTCAGTCTGACCTGCAGTCTGTTGTGCGCCTCCGTCGCCGCGATGATGGCTGTTTGCACAGGGAGCGTGAGATGCGGTGCCGCTCAACCTCCGGTCCATATGAGGTTTATTTTTAGGGTACAAGTGCTGTCTTTTAAGAGCTATTTAGCTTGTCTTTTGCATTTTATTTTGCTAGTCTGGGGATAAGGGCCTAGGAGCTGTGCTAGCAAGCTGCCATCCCGGTCTGCGGCCAAACTCCGCCCCCGACTGAGAAATAATTATATATGGTCATTATACCATTGATAAAACAACAAATCTAATGGTGGCCTAAGACTTTTGCGCAGTACTGTATAGCTTCTGATGCAGGGATCCTTTATTCAATGTTTCTCAACCCAAGTGACCTCAAGACCCTGTAAATTTTAGCTGGATTTTTCCTTTATTGGCAGTCAGGAACAAATATGAGTGTGAAAGTAAGTTTATTCAGTACGCAAACATCCATTAAAAATTGTAATACTACTTTTTTTTTTACCTACTATTGATGTGTTTAGTTGATTTTAGTTTTAGTACAAAATAGAAAAACCTCTTCCATAATGGACTGGACGGTAATCTTTTTTTGTTTTGTTATTTTTATCTGTTTCACATATTTAGGTAAAGGATTGTGTGATATGCTAATTATACATTTAGGGAAAGATTACAAGTGAAGCGCTAAATTATTGCGTTCCCGCAAACTGGCAGATTTGCCTCATTGCAGTAGAGCAATAATTAACCAGCCATTACATGTGGCTGGTTATTGCTACTGTGAGCAGGGCCGCCATCAGGGGGTGACAGGGGTGACTCCTGTCAGGGGCCCAATGGGCCAGGGGGGCCCCATGAGGCAAGAACAAAAAAAAAAAAAAAACATTTTTTTTTTTTAATTTTGGCAGCCACCAGTGGGTACTACAGCAGAGTGCTAATTGAACATGGGAAATGTTATTACAAGGAGTAAAGTATTAGCATTTGAGAGGATTTTTGAGTGTGCACTAAACCACTATGCACAGTGTGAGACAGACTTGGCACTTTGTTTGTACAGTGTGTGCCTGAGTCAGATGGCTGATCACTTTCATTTGCAGAGGAGGTAGGACTTACTTAGCAAATGTTTTTTATTTCTTTGTGCATTTTCGGATTGTAACTTCAGTGTGGTAGTAGTTGTATGGTGGGGCCAGGGGTCCATAAAAACAATTTGTTTTAGCAGCAGTGTATTTATGATTATTTGACAATGCTGTAGAAATTCTATATTTAAAACCATGCAGAAAAGTTTCCTCCTCAATACACAAATGGTAGGTGGCATTTTATCTAAGATTTTTACATCTGCATAAAATGTTATACTCTCAGACTAAGATTGCTCAGTGTTTGAAATGAGACAGGTTAACTTAACATTGTTCAGTTTACACTACAGCTGACTTAATTTTGAAATACATACCAACAGGCCTAAATCCTGCATTTAACCAGATCTAATGGTATGAGTACCACAGCTTATGGTTCCACCAAGACCATATAGAGTACAGCATTTTCAAAATCCATAAGTACAGCTGACAGATGGGAACATTTGTACACTATATTTGAAGTGGTGCTCTTGGTTGGGGAAAATGGGGAAAAAAACAAACAAACATATGTCAACCTTTTAAAAGTACTTTTCTTCATTTAGCCATCTACCCAGATCATTAATGTACAATTTTGAATTCACAGAATTATTTTTGTTTACACATTTACAAATATGATACTTTAAAAAGTGATCTCTTAATTTCTGTGATTTTTTTTCATGCATGTCACACACTGTTGATTTAGGGGATGCAAGGTGCATAAATGTTTCCTCCTGTGAGTGTTTCTGTGGGTGTCTGTGTTTATGTCTTTGTGCTTTGGTTTGTGTCTCTATGAGTGTGTATGCATTTTTTTTCCTGTGGGTCTCTCTGTGAGGGTGGGTGTGTATGTCTTTGAGCTTTTTTCTATGGGTGTCTCTGCGAGGGTGTGTGTATGTTTGCCTTTGTGTATTTTCTCTGGATGCCTCTGTAAGGGTGGTTGTGTATGTCTGTATTTTCTGTGGATGTCTCTGTGAGGGTGTGTATGTATGTATGTATATCTGTGTTTTCAGTGGATGTCTCTGTGAGGGTGTATGTTTTCTGTAAGTGTCTCTGTGAGGGTGTGTGTATGTATTTCTGTGTTTTCTGTGGATGTCTCAGTTAGGGTGTGTGTATGTATGTCTTTCTGTGTTTCATGTGGTTGTCTCTCTGTGTGTGTATGTATTTGTGTGTTTTCTGTGGGTGTCTCTGTGTGTGTATGTGTGTATATGTCTTTGTGTGTTTTCTAAAGCTGTCTCTTTTGGTGTTTCCTTGGGTGTATGTGCAAGTTTGAGTTTGAGTTTGTGTGTGTGCGTGTCCATTCCTTTTTAGGACATTCTGACCTTACTACTGATTATTCACATCTTTCTACAGACTTTGAGACTAATGAGACCTTTACTGAAGTCACCAATCCACCATATAACCTTTAAATTATTGTTTAGGAAGATCAGGGCCCTTCCTTTCAGCCACTGCATGCTGTTGTCATCATTTAGTTGGCATCTTCCTTTACAAAAAGATAATCAGAACTCCATATTTTGTTTTCCAAATCTCCTTTTTTTACAAAACTGTAGTCTACCTCATTACTTGTCAGGTCAATGTAATCAAGTGCTGAGTGTCTGTTTGGGTGTCTGTGTCTGAGTGTGTTTGTGTGTTTCTTTGCGTGTCTCCTAGAGCCTGGTTTCTCAACAGCCGGGCCGTGGCCCAGTACCGGGCCGTGATAGCCCTGCTGGTGGGCCCCGACCTGTCATGCCCCCACTGCACACTCTTACCCCACTGCACACCAGGGGCAGACTGATACCAATCAAGGCCCCAGGAACACTGTCTCACACTGACCAAAATGTATTCAATTTTATGCAAATGAACATGGTAGCCTCCCTGCCCTGCCCCCAACAGGCCACTCAACCTCCAGAGCCAGGACCCCCAACATTAAGGTCCAGAGAAAGGGCACCCAACCTCCAGGGCCAGACCCCACACTCCATGGCCCTCACAGTGACAGACCCCCACCAGGACCCCCACTAAACCCACACTTTTTTTGCTTAGTTACTGATAGGGGAACTGAAAACTCCAGCTTAAGGAATGCACCAGGATCCGTGGAGATGCTATTTGTGGGCCCCCCTACTTGCTGGTCCCTCAGCCCAGGTCCTATTTGCCTGGCTGATCAGCTCGCCCCTGCTGCTCACTATATATATATATATATATATATATATATATATAAATATATATATATATATATATATATATATATATATATATATATATAGAGAGAGAGAGAGAGAGATAAAGAGAGAGATAAAGAGAGAGAGAGAGAGATAAAGAGAGAGAGAGAGATAAAGAGAGAGATAAAAGCTACTGGGCCCTGGACATGTCTAGCTAAACTTTACCGGGCCTTGAGGTCACTTTGGTTGAGAACCACTGTCCTAGAGTGTCTATATGTGAATCCTTATGTGTGAGTGTTTCAGTGTATGAGTGTGTCTGTGTGTTTGTATGTTACTACCTTTACAACATTTTCAAGTTTAAATAGACACTTAAGAATAAAGTGCATATACGTTTTAGTCACTTGGTCAAAAATTGCACATGTCAAAAGGGGGGGGGGGGGCTCCCTGATCAATGGTTAAGTCAGGGGCCCCAAAATTTCTAGTGGCGGCCCTGACTGTGAGCGTTCAGAAAATTAACCAGAGATCCGATCTCTGGTTAATTTTCTAAAAGTGCCCCAAAATAGAGGGCATTATAGTGTTTTATTAAAAATAAAATCTAGCATTCTTCTTTTAAAAAACAAAAAAAAAAAAAAAACTGCACTAGGCAGTTTTGGGGCTTTAAAGTTGGTGGGAGTGGGTGTGCCTTTACTTTGCGGCCTATGGGAACTGTGTGTGCCCAGTAAAAATATATTTGTGTATGTTAATGCGTTACATTAATATGTGTATATTCACATATTAACACATAAATATATAAGTATATTTATATTTGCTGCCATCGCTGTGCTACTTACCCCCTTCGCTGTGCACGGTAGACGGCATCAGAACGAGGCTCCCATAGGAGCCAATGGAAGCGCGCTCTTGTGTGCACAATGCTTCCCAGCAATGTGAATGCGAGGCCACGTTAGCATTGCTGTGAACTTGTAATACCAGCGCACATTAGCATGCGTTGGTATTAATAAGTGGAGCAAAAATATCGATTTTGCAAAAGCGATATTTAGCGCTCCACTTGTAATCTGACCTTTATACTATTATTAAATTATGCATTGCTTAAAGTGACAGTAAAGTTAAATAAGTCAAACAAATGAAATGGTTAGAGAATGACATTTTAAACAATTTTCCAATTTACTTCTGTCATCAATTTTTCTTAGTTCTATTAGTATCCTTTGTTAAAGAGTAATCCTAGGTAAGTTCATGATTGTGAATGTGTCATTTAGCAGCAGTATTTGCAACAATGTTTATAGCAATGTTATACATAGTTGCAGACACTGCTGCAATAGAATGCTAAAGACACATTCATGCTCCTAAACTCTTATTAGCCTAACTAGGTTTACTCTTCAACAAAAGATACCAATAGAACAAAGCTAATTTTATAATAGAAGTAAATTGGAAAGTTGTATGAAATTGTATGTTCTACCTAAATCATGAACGTTTAATTTACAGTCTTTTCTATATGGTTTTTACAGGACAAAGAGCCAGTAGAATATTTTACAGATAGATTTACTGAAAATAATTAAAACACAGTTAGGACCAAGAATTAAAATATTTGTAGCCATTGCTTTATATAAATAAACCTAAAGTTGATATTTCTATATGCACTTCATGCACTAATTTGATAATGATATTTGTGCATTTCCAACAAAACAATAATTAACAAAAATGCATAGAAAATTAAAATATAAAGCAGACAAGCAGTGTTTACTGTCAGCCATCGGATTAAGTGAATAGATGATCATTTTTCCTCATAGATGCTAGGTCTGCATAGCTTCTGATAAAATTGTTAGCATTTGCCAATACGCAGTTACAGTAATTGATTTTAGTTTGATGGTAAATACGAGTAATTGTAGCTGCTGCTACCTTGTCTCCAGCAGTGAAGGGGTTAGCACATATAGATTGGTTGTCAGACTACCACTGCTGGAGCATTTCATTGCATGATCCCAAAGATTGCGTCTTTGAATGAGTTCTCCAAAGAATACTAGAAATTAGACTTGAATAAATAACATACAAATAAGTTTGTAAATGGGTTTTTTTTTTCACTTTATTTAGCAATCTAAACATAGCAGTGCTGTAAACTTGGCAGCTACTGTAGCATGCTATTTGGAGTCTCTTCTCTGTCATATTTGTATAAATATTACAAAGATTATCACAATGTAAATGGGCTCAAATCAAATTGTAAAAGTCTCTTACCATGTAATTATCAAATCTCATCAAGCCAAATTGTTTATTTCTGTAAGCAGTTCTTTGTATAAAATCGGCTACGGACATATCCAACATTTCTTCATTATTATTTCTTTAGTCAAAATATTTGTTGTAAAATATATTCAGCTTCTACATATAAAATTAACACGTTTTTCAAAATCAGTGCATTATTTCAGTTAAAAAAACTCATAGGGTTATCAATGCAACACACTATATATAATGCCTGGTTGCATTATGAAGTAGCCAGGTGGGGCAGTGTAATGTTTTCTGATATTATATGATATATATGTAAAGAACAAATTGATTGCATAATTTAACATAAATGTATTTAATGATATTGGCCCCAAGTTATCAAAGTCTGGCGGACCTGATCCGACAGTGCGGATCAGGTCCGCCAGACTTCGCTGAATACGGTGAGCAATACGCTCGCCGTATTCAGCATTGCACCAGCAGCTCACAAGAGCTGCTGGTGCAACGCCGCCCCCTGCAGACTCGCGGCAAATCGGCCGCCAGCAGGGAGGTGTCAATCAACCCGATCGTACTCGATCAGGTTGATTTCCGGCGATGTCTGTCCGTCTGCTCAGAGCAGGCGGACAGGTTATGGAGCAGCGGTCTTTGTGAAAGGCACTTCCTCCTAATGTTTATTGGCTGATAGATACTTCTTGCTAATGCTTATTTTGCTTCCTGTGAGATAATGAGGCTTACCAGGAAGTACACCAACTTATACATCTGTATTTCAAATTGTAATTTAAACAGCATCTACCTATTTCTTCAAGGAAAAACACCATATTTAAATCCTGCTCTTTAGCATGAATGACAAACAACATTTGAGTACAGTGTAATACAAAAAATGAGTACACTACCCTTTTAAATATTTATATAGTAGGAGTATGTATACATAAATAAATACATAGACCTATTAACTCAATAACTTTAAAAATATTTTACAATGTGATCTATATCTTCTAACCATCCCGGATAATGTCACAGGTTGGGAGGTCCCACCCGCAGTTTTACCAGTCAGGTTAAAAGTCCAGATATGTCAGCCCTGCCCACAGTATAATCACAACTCCAGCCAATCCCGTGCATGACACACACATATGCCCCCCCCCCACCTGCCATAACTAATCCCCACAAGCCCCCCTCCCCCCCTGTCCCAGAAAGGTATGGTGTTCTAATTTGCATATATAACAGAGATTATATAATACATTTGCCCTGAATTTGTGTACATACATAGCACCATAATATATGTTTTTTTAAAAATTGGTAAAATGACTTAATGTCTCTCAAATTCTGCCTTAATACATTACAACACTTATGCTGTACATGAAAAGGGTTTCTGATTTTTTTTCTGATATAAAAAACATTTTCTTAAGAATTTAATGTTGGGTATCTGCTTCTCAGTAAGTATCTTTGTCCTTGCAGGTGTCAGGATGAAGCTGTGTGCCGCTCTGAGATGGACAGTCAAGCTGCTGGTTTTCTACCTTGTGTTGGGAACGGCTGTGCTGTTAAACCCAGAAGATCCTAATGTCTGTAGCCACTGGGAAAGGTAAATGATGAAGCTTTATATGAGTCAGCAATCCAGAACAAAAACAAAAAATACATTTATGTGAAAAGCAATAAATAGTTCTTCACCAACCAACAGGTCTGTGCCTAGGGCAGCAAAATATATGGCATGATGCCTTCACATTCTTATTTTTACAAAATGTTTTATCTGTTTATTTTATTATGATCCTCTATTGGCTCTCTGGTTATGATAAATATAGGAATTAAGTGTTGGGGGTTTCAAGGCCAGCAGATTTCCCAGTGACTATAGCAGTCATATGCTAAATACACCTGTGGCTGAGCAACAAGAAGAGAAATATCTTGCTATCTATTAGCCTGTGTTTGCCACATATAGTATAATTGGTTGCACTAAAAAGCACGGTGTGATCAGCAAGTAAATAATTAAAAGAAGCATAATGCTTTAGAATGACTTTGTGTATTTTGAAGTTTACAATGTTTACAGTTTGATCCTGCAGTTCTCTCGTCTTGAAAGCGCTCGTTTGAACATAAAATCGCCTGAATTCATCCCACTTTCCTATAAATAAATATGAGAATGGTCTATTGATCCTGCAGTGAGATCCGTGGCCTATTTAAAAAAAAAAAAAAAAACAATAATGAAGCTAATACCTTACTGAAAAAAAGAACTTTGCAGAACCCATAAAGATATTTACCTGCTACCCCATCACATCCGCTAGTTTCAAGTAATTCTCTATTGCACTCAATTAAACAGCGTCTATTCCGCAACCATTCAACTCTGATGGAACACGTTCTAGTGTTAAGGATGCCGGCACCATAAAAATGTTTTCAAAACATTATAGAGCAAGCGAAATTGAAAAAGAAATCCCTACTTAAAACAGTCCAAGGTAACAAACGCAAAAATGAAAAGTTAAAAAATAGTTAGAGACACAATGCTTCACATGGGCAATAAAGTCTTTATGAATTCAGCATGTTGGGCCTAAGTGTAGGGGAAAAATCTTAGCCACACCCCTAGAATACCATGGAACAGGCAGCCATTCCTCAGTTTTGCATAACCAACACAGTTATAATAATAAACATTTTACCTCTGTAATTACCTTGTATCTAAGCCTCTACTGCCCCCTTATTTCAGTTCTTTTGACAGACTTGCATTTTAGCCAATCAGTGCTCACTCCTTGGTAAATTCATGTGCGTGAGCTCAATGTTATCTATATGAAACACATGAACTAACGCCCTCTAGTGGTCACAAACCATTCAGATTAGAGGCGGCCTTCAAGGTCTAAGAAATTAGCATATGAACCTCCTAGGTTTAGCTTTCAACTAAGAATATCAAGAGAACAAAGCCAAATTGGTGATAAAAGTAAATTGGAAAGTTGTTTAAAATGACATGCCCTATTTAAACCATGAAAGATTTTTTGGACTTCTGTCCCTTTAAGTTTTCTTTGAAACAGTGCAGCCCGAGCAAAGCACTGTTTGAAAAACAGCGCTGCTCATTAATTGATGATTGGCTCAGGGATTTTTTCAACCTCACCACCTAACCATTCCCAGTCTGCAAAGCTGGGACTCCAGAATTTAAGATGTTCTTGTGAGCAATTCACCGTTTTATTACTACATTTTCCCCTTATAATTTCATTTCAAAATGACCTGCAGAAAAATGTTCACAAAAAATAAATAAATCTCACCATAGAAAATAAAAAAAGGTACTGCCTCTGGGCTTATATTGCCTGATTTACATTTACTATGTCTTTGCAAATTGTGTTTTGTTTTTCAGTGGAGTCTGGAGTGTAGTAGGTCACCTGACCTGTAACATGTGACACAGTGACTACCTAGGTCAGTGCAGGACTTTTGACCTTTAATTTGCAACGGTAAAGGAGACTGGTTTAATATACTTGTTTTTGTGGGGAGTTTCCGCAGATAGGAAAATGATACAAAGTTTTATAAGAAAATTACAGTTATAAATATTTTAAAGCATTTCTTTTATCTTCAGGCCTTTTGTAATGCATATATAAAATGATTTTAATGTCCACTTAAGATTACCACAAACATTGTTGCAAACACTGCTGCTATAGAGTGCTAGAGACACGTTCTTAAGCCTACCTTGGTATGCTTTTCTTTAAAGGATAATAAGAGAACAAAGCTAATTTGATAATAGAAGTAAATTGGGAAGTTGTTTAAAAGTGCTTGATCCATCTGAACCATGAAAGTTAATTTTTGACTATACTGTCTCTTTAAAGGACCACTCAATGCTGTAGAATTTCAAATAAACAGTAGATTTTTTTTCTGACAAATGTATTTTTTCTCCCATTTTCCAGCTCCCTGTATCATGTGACAGACATCAACTAATCACAGACTAGTATACGTATACCCTGTAAGCTTGTGCACATGCTCAGTAGGATTTTGTTCCCCAGAAAATGTGAATATAAAAAGACTGTGCAAAATTTGGTAATGGAAGTAAATTGGAAAATGTCTTAAAACTGCATGCTCTTTCTGAATTATAAAAGTTTATTTTGAATTGAGTGTCCCTTTAAAATTAAAGGGATAGAAAGGTAGAAATTTCTCTTGTATCCAGTCCACGGGTTCATCCATTACTTGTGGGATATTCTCCTTCCCAACAGGAAGTTGCAAGAGGACACCCACAGCTGAGCTGACTATATAGCTCCTCCCCTAACCCCCACCCCCAGTCATTCTCTTGCAACTCTCGACAAGATAGGAAGTATCAAGAGATATATGGTGACTTAGTGTAGTTTTACCTTCAATCAAGAGTTTGTTATTTTTAAACGGTACCGGCGTTGTACTGTTTTACTCTCAGGCAGAAATTAGAAGAAGAAGTCTGCCTGGAGGTTGATGATCTTAGCGGTTTGTAACTAAGGTCCATTGCTGTTCTCACACATAACTGAAGAGTATGGGAAAACTTCAGTTGGGGGAACGGTCTGCAGATTACCTGCTTTGAGGTATGTTCAGTATATTTATTTCTAGTGAGATGAATAAGTTCTAGAAAATGTTGAGAGAGCCTTGTGTATTTGAGGTAAGCTAGATGCAGTGATTTAACAACGACTGGGATCATGCTTACAAAACAGGGTAATACTCATGTTAATACTCATATTACTTAGTGACAAAACGTTTACATGTTTCATAAATAGAACGTTTTTTCTCTGAGGGAGATAAGTCTTTATTTGGGGCCTAGTTTTCCACATGGCTAGTCAGATACTCCTATGAGTATTTTCTTAAGGCCCCTCTGACATCCAGTACATGGTGGGAGGGACCTATTTTCGCGCTCTAGATGCGCAGTTTCCTTCAGACTGAGACATCCAGCTTCCCTAGAGGAGTCCTCTGGCATCTGAGGACCATTATAAAGGGTTTATTTCTTCCCTAAATCGTATTTGAGGGCAGGTAGGAGACTCAGCAGAGCTGTGGCAAGGTGCTCAACTGTCTTTTACCGGTGGTTGACGTTTTTTAAATCCGGTTTGGGGGCTAAGGGGTTAATCATCCATTTGCAAGTGGGTGCAATGTTGCTTTAGTCCCTTACACATACTGTAAAAATTTCGAAGACTTTACTATATTTTTACACTGTTTTGCAGTTTAAGTGCTAGTTTTTTTCTCTTAAAGACACAGTAACGTTTTTGTTTAATTGCTGTTTCACCTTTACTAAAGTGTTTTCCAAGCTTGCTTGTCTCATTACTAGTCTGTTAAACATGTCTGACATAGAGGAAACTCCTTGTTCAATATGTTTGGAAGCCATTGTGGAACCCCCTCTTAGAATGTGTACTGAAATTTCTATAAACTATAAAGACCATATTATGGCGCTTGAAGATTTATATCCAGAGGATTCTCTGACTGAAAAAAGGGAGATTATGCCATCTAGCTCTCCCCATGTGTCAGAACCTATAACTCCCGCTCAAGTGATGCCAAGTACATCTAGCGCGTCTAATTCTTTTACCTTACAAGACATGGCGGCAGTTATGAATGCTACCCTCTCAGAGGTATTGTCCAAACTGCAAGGTTTACAAGGAAAGCGAGACAGCTCTGGGGCTAGAACAAATACAGAGCTTTCTGACGCTTTAATACCTGTGTCCGATATACCCTCACAATACTCAGAAGCCGAGGCAGGAGAGCTTCTATCTGTGGGTGACATTTCAGATTCAGGGAAGGCGTTGCTTGAGTCTGATTCTGAAATGACAGCGTTTAAATTTAAGCTTGAACACCTCCGCTTATTGCTTGTGGAGGTTTTAGCGAGTCTGGATGACTGTGAATTGTGTAAGATGGACAAATACTTTGCAGTGCCTGTTAACACTGATGTTTTTCCAGTCCCTAAGAGGTTTTCGGAAATTATTACTAAGGAATGGGATAGACCAGGTGTGCCGTTCTCTCCCCCTCCTGCTTTTAAAAAGATGTTTCCCATAGATGCCGCCATACGGGACTCGTGGCAGACGGTTCCTAAGGTGGAGGGAGCAGTCTCTACACTAGCTAAGCGTACAACTATCCCCGTCAAGGACAGTTGTGCTTTCCTAGATCCTATGGATAAAAAATTGGAGGGTCTCCTTAAGAAAATTTTTATACATCAAGGTTTTATTCTCCAGCCTCTTGCATGCATTGCCCCAGTTACTGCTGCAGCGGCTTTCTGGTTCGAGTCTCTTGAGGAGGCTCTACAGGTGGAGACCCTGTTAGATGATATTTTAGACAGGATTAAAGCTCTTAAGTTAGCTAATTCCTTTATATCTGACACCGTTTTTCATTTAACCAAGCTAACGGCTAAGAATTCAGGTTTTGCCATTCTGGCGCGTAGGGCGCTATGGCTTAAGTCCTGGTCAGCAGACGTTACTTCAAAGTCTAAGCTTCTTAACGTCCCCTTCAAGGGACAGACCCTATTCGGGCCTGGTCTGAAGGAGATCATTTCTGATATTACTGGAGGAAAAGGTCACGCCCTTCCTCAGGATAGGTCCAATAAGTTAAGGACCAAACAGAATAATTTTCGTTCCTTTCGAAGCTTCAAGAGTGGCGCAGCTTCAGCTTCCTCTAATGCAAAACAAGAGGGAAATTTCGCCCAGTCCAAACCAGTCTGGAGGCCTAACCAGGCTTGGAACAAGGGGAAGCAGGCCAAAAAACCTGCTGCTGCCTCTAAGACAGCATGAAGGAGTAGCCCCCGATCCGGGACTGGATCTAGTAGGGGGCAGACTTTCTCTCTTCGCTCAGGCTTGGGCAAGAGACGTCCAGGATCCCTGGGCACTAGAGATTGTTTCCCAGGGATATCTTCTGGAATTCAAAGGTTCATCTCCAAAGGGGAGATTTCATCTCTCACAATTATCTGCAAACCAGATAATGAGAGAGGCATTCTTACGTTGCGTTCAGGACCTTCTGGTTATGGGAGTGATCCACCCAGTTCCAAGGGAGGAACAGGGGCAGGGTTTCTATTCAAACCTGTTTATAGTTCCCAAAAAAGAGGGAACGTTCAGACCAATCTTGGATCTCAAGATCCTAAACAAATTTCTCAGGGTCCCATCTTTCAAGATGGAGACAATCCGAACCATCCTCCCTATGATCCAGGAGGGTCAATATATGACTACCGTGGACTTAAAGGATGCTTATCTCCACATTCCGATTCACAGAGATCATCAGTTCCTCAGGTTCGCCTTCCTAGACAGGCATTACCAGTTTGTGGCTCTTCCCTTCGGGTTAGCCACGGCACCAAGAATCTTTACGAAGGTTCTAGGGTCTGTACTGGCGGTTTGGCTCCTTACCTAGACGACATCCTGATCCAGGCGTCGACTTTTCAAATCGCCAAGTCCCATACGGACATTGTTCTGGCATTTCTGAGGTCTCACGGGTGGAAGGTGAACAGAGAAAAGAGTTCACTCTCCCCTCTCACAAGAGTTTCCTTCCTTGGAACTCTGATAGATTCAGTGGAAATGGAAATTTTCTTGCCTTGCTCTTCATTCCACTTCTCGGCCGTCAGTGGCTCAGTGTATGGAAATGATCGGCTTGATGGTAGCAGCAATGGACATAGTTCCGTTTGCCCGCCTACATCTCAGACCACTGCAACTTTGCATGCTCAATCAGTGGGATGGAGACTACACAGATTTGTCTCCTCTGTTAAATCTGGATCAAGAGACCAGGGATTCTCTTCTCTGGTTGTTATCTCGGGTCCATCTGTCCAGGGGAATGAGTTTCCGCAGGCCAGAGTGGACTATAGTGACGACAGATGCCAGCCTTCTGGGGCGCAGTCTGGAATTCCCTGTAGTCTCATGGTTTGTGAACTCAGGAGGAGGCCCTCCTTCCGATAAACATTCTGGAGCTAAGAGCGATATTCAATGCTCTTCAGGCTTGGCCTCAACTTGCTGCGGTCAGATTCATCCGATTTCAGTCGGACAATATCACGACTGTAGCCAATATCAACCATCAGGGGGAACAAGGAGTCCCCTGGCAATGATGGAGGTTTCCAAGATAATTCTTTGGGCAGAGGTTCACTCTTGCCATCTCTCAGCTATCCATATCCCAGGAGTAGAGAACTGGGAGGCGGACTTTCTAAGTCGGCAGACTTTTCATCCGGGGGAGTGGGAGCTCCATCCGGAGGTATTTGCCCAGCTGATTCAACTATGGGGCAAACCAGAACTGGATCTGATGGCATCTCGTCAGAACGCCAAGCTTCCTCGTTACGGGTCCATGTCAAGGGATCCCCAGGCAACCCTGATAGATGCTCTAGCAGTGCCCTGGTCCTTCAGCCTGGATTATGTGTTTCCACCATTTCCTCTCCTCCCTCGTCTGATTGCCAAGATCAAGCAGGAGAGAGCTTCGGTGATTTTGATAGCACCTGCGTGTCCACACAGGACTTGGTTTGCATATCTGGTGGACATGTCATCCTTTCCACCATGGACTCTGCCGCTGAGGAAGGACCTTCTACTCCAAGGTCCATTCAAACATCCAAATCTAATTTCTCTGCGTCTGACTGCTTGGAGATTGAACGCTTGATTTTATCAAAACGTGGTTTCTCCGAGTCAGTCATTGATACCTTGATTCAGGCTCGAAAGCCTGTCACCAGGAAAATGTAACATAAGATATGGTGTAAATATCTTCATTGGTGTGAATCCAAGGGTTACTCATGGAGTAAGGTCAGGATTCCTAGGATATTATCTTTTCTCCAAGAAGGTTTGGAAAAGGGATTATCGGCTAGTTCCTTAAAGGGACAGATTTCTGCTCTGTCTATTCTTTTGCACAAGCGTCTGGCTGATGTTCCAGACGTTCATGCGTTTTGTCAGGCTTTGGTTAGAATCAGGCCTGTGTTTAAACCTGTTGATCCGCAATGGAGTTTAAATTTAGTTCTTAAAGTTCTTCAAGGGGTTCCGTTTGAAACTCTGCATTCCATTGATATCAAGCTCTTATCTTGGAAAGTTCTGTTTTTGGTAGCTATCTCTTGGGCTCGAAGAGTTTCAGAGTTATCTGCCTTACAGTGTGATTCCCCTTATCTGATCTTCCATGTAGATAAGGTAGGTTTGCGTATCAAACCTGGGTTTCTTCCTAAGGTGGTATCTAATAAGAATATCAATCAGGAAATTGTTGTTCCGTCTCTGTGTCCTAATCCTTCTTCAAAGAAGGAACGTCTGTTACACAATCTTAATGTGGTTCGTGCTTTAAAGTTTTATTTGCAAGCTACTAAGCATCTGCATTGTTTGTTGTCTATTCTGGAAGTTGTCTATTCTGGAAAGAGGAGAGGCCAAAAGGCTTCGGCAACTTCTCTTTCTTTTTGGCTGAGAAGCATAATCCGTTTAGCTTATGAGACTGCTGGCCAGCAGCCTCCTGAAAGAATTACAGCCCATTCTACTTGAGCAGTAGCTTCCACATGGGCTTTTAAACATGAGACCTCTGAACAGATTTGTAAGGCGGCGACTTGGTCTTCGCTTCATACTTTTTCTAAATTCTACAAATTTGATACTTTTGCTTCCTCGGAGGCTATTTTTGGGAGAAAGGTCTTACAGGCAGTGGTGCCTTCCGTTTAAGTTCCTGCCTTGTCCCTCCCTTCATCCGTGTCCTAAAGCTTTGGTATTGGTATCCCACAAGTAATGGATGAACCCGTGGACTGGATACACCTTACAAGAGAAAACAAAATTTATGCTTACCTGATAAATTTCTTTCTCTTGTGGTGTATCCAGTCCACGGCCCGCCCTGTCACTTTAAGGCAGGTGTTTTTAGTTTTAAAACTACAGTCACCACTGCACCCTATAGTTTCTCCTATTTCTTACTTGTCTTCGGTCAAATGACTGGAGGTGGGGGTTAGGGGAAGAGCTTTATAGACAGCTCTGCTGTGGATGTCCTCTTGCAACTTCCTATTGGGAAGGAGAATATCCCACAAGTAATGGAAGAACCCCTGGACTGGATACACCACAAGAGAGACATTTATCAGGTAAGCATAAATTTTGTTTTAAATGTGCATGGGTGCATTTCAATTTGAAATATAAGAATTTGCATTATATTTCCATTAGCAAAAATGTGTTTAGTAAAAGTTATTACTGTTTAAGCAGCATACCCACATTTGCTGTGTGGGCCCGTGCACCAATATTCAAACACCACACCATCTTAGAGAGCTGTCGGTTGTGTGTATTATGTCTGTGAAGAGTTAATTTGTGTCATGCAAGCTACTGCTGACGACTCTGAGGTGGTGTGTGGTGTCTGAATACTGGTGCATGGACCTTGACAGCATATGTGCGTATGCTACTTTAAAACCAGTAATAACCTTTATTAGAAGTATTTTTGCTAATAGAAGTATGTTGGAAAAATGCTTCTATCCAAAACTAAAATGTAACCATGCACATATCAATGTTGTCCATCCTATCCCTTTAATTCTAAGAGGGCTGCAAAGCATATTTAGTTGTGTGTAATGAAAAAAAAAAAGAAAAGGTAATCACTACTACAAAAAAATAGTATAATATATACAGTATATATAAAAACTGTCAACATTCTGTGCTGACAACTTTAATCAGGCAATATCTATTGCAAATTATAGCTTAGTTCTGCAACAAAATAGATTAGTTTAATGCTAGTTTGTGGTGCACTTACTTAGAGGAAAGATGAGTAGTCAGTTTGTGAATAATTAAGTTATTCATACAATTCAACATTGCTAATGGATTTTAAAAAAAGAAAAACGAGAAGATTAGTATAAATAGTACATACAATGTATTTATTGTGTGATTTACAAATGTGTGTTTTTACCTAGTATAGTGCAATAGTGTTTACTCATAAATGGACATAAGACCTTAAATAGAAATTTGATTTTTATTTCAAACGCAATGGTTTCATAAAGTTGGCAATGGTTTCATAAAGTCCGTGTTTTCCCCAGGACCTTTTTGGCGGGTGCACCACCCGGCTGATTTTGTTGACCACACGGTTGGAATTTTGGCCAATATTAAGCATACGACATTTGATAATATTAAAGATTTTAAATTTTTGTTGCACAAATAGTCATTGGGTACATTTATGTTGAATTGTGCAATTGGTTTATGCTTTGGATGGCAGACGGTGATACATTGTTTGAAGGTGTTGCACTACCCCACCTGGCTGCTTCATAATGCTACCCGGCTGGAAACATTTTCTGTGAAGATCACTGCTGTTACAGAAAACCAAAACAAAACACTTTTTCCATCTAAAGGGGAGGAGAGTCCACGGCTTCATTCATTACTATTGGGAATTAAGAACCTGCCCACCAGGAGGAGGCAAAGACACCCCAGCCAAAGGCTTAAATACCTCCCCCACTTCCCTCACCCCAAAGTGATTCTTTGCATTTCGTCACAGGAGGATGGCAGAGGAGTGCCGGAGTTTCGGAGTGGTCTCTTATGGATGGTAGTATTCTTCGCACTGGGACTGGAGTTTTAAGTAGTTCTGTCAGCCTCTCAGTGAGAGCCTGGGTGAAAGTTAGAGTCTGGAGATGCAGGGAGAGTCTTTCTGTGAAACCATCCCGACTCATATTAACAGCTCCATAAGCAATCAGCGTTGACAAGTTTTGCTGCCTGCTTCTACACTCAAGTCCATGTCAGGAGCGAGGCTGCTAACCTGTCACACTTGAAGGGCCGTGTTTCTGTTTCACGGCGTTGATTCTGGTAAGATTGTTTCATTTTTTCTTAATAATGATAACATAGAAGACAGGGTCACAGTGGGGCGCCTTTTTATCTTTACAGATTCAAGCGTTAATATTCCTGGAAGGGGGATTATTGAACAGGGTGGGTTTATACATGATATTTTCTCCAACATTGGTGTGTCCGGTCCACGGCGTCATCCTTACTTGTGGGATATTCTCTTCCCCAACAGGAAATGGCAAAGAGTCCCAGCAAAGCTGGTCACATGATCCCTCCTAGGCTCCGCCCACCCCAGTCATTCTCTTTGCCGTTGCACAGGCAACATCTCCACGGAGATGGTTAAGAGTTTTTTGGTGTTTAAATGTAGTTTTTATTCTTCTATCAAGTGTTTGTTATTTTAAAATAGTGCTGGTATGTACTATTTACTCTGAAACAAAAAAGATGAAGATTTCTGTTTGTAAGAGGAAGATGATTTTAGCAGAAGTTACTAAAATCAATTGCTGTTTCCACACAGGACTGTTGAGATGAAGTAACTTCAGTTGGGGGAAACAGCAGATTTTTCTGCTTAAGGTATGACTGGCCATATTTCTAAAAAGACCATGTAATGCTGGAAGGCTGTCATTTCCCCTCATGGGGACCGGTAAGCCATTTTCTTAGTTAAATAAAAGAATAAAGGGCTTCAAAAGGGTTTAAAAAACTGGTAGACATTTTTCTGGGCTAAAACGATTGCTTTACTAGGCATTTTATGCAGATTCTAACTATTAATGGTTATTATAATCTTGGGGATTGTTTAGAAAAGCGGCAGGCACTGTGTTGGACACCTTTTTCAGATGGGGGCCTTTTCTAGTTATAGACAGAGCCTCATTTTCGCGCCACTAATGCGCAGTTGTTTTTGGAGAGCAAGGCATGCAGATGCATGTGTGAGGAGCTAAGAATCACTGAAAAAGCTTATAGAAGGCATCATTTGGTATCGTATTCCCCTCTGGGCTTGGTTGGGTCTCAGCAAAGCATATAGCTGGGACTGTATAGGGGTTAAATGTAAAAACGGCTCCGGTTCCGTTAATTTAAGGGTTAAGGCTCTGAAATTTGGTGTGCAATACTTTTAATGCTTTAAGACACTGTGGTGAAATTTTGGTGAATTTTGAACAATTCCTTCATACTTTTTCACATATTCAGTAATAAAGTGTTTTCAGTTTGAAATTTAAAGTGACAGTAACGGTTTTATTTTAAAACGTTTTTTGTGCTTTGTTGACAAGTTTAAGCCTGTTTAACATGTCTGTACCATCAGATAAGCTATGTTCTATATGTATGAAAGCCAAGGTGTCTCCCCATTTAAATTTATGTGATAATTGTGCCATAGTGTCCAAACAAAGTAAGGACAGTAATGCCACAGATAATGATATTGCCCAAGATGATTCCTCAAATGAGGGGAGTAAACATGATACTACATCATCCCCTTCTGTGTCTACACCAGTTTTGCCCACACAGGAGGCCCCTAGTACATCTAGTGCGCCAATTCTTATTACCATGCAACAATTAACGGCTGTAATGGATAACTCTATAGCAAATATTTTATCCAAAATGCCTACTTATCAGAGAAAGCGCGATTGCTCTGTTTTAAACACTGAAGAGCAAGAGGACGCTGATGATAATTGTTCTGTCATACCCTCACACCAATCTGAAGGGGCCATGAGGGAGGTTTTGTCTGAGGGAGAAATTTCAGATTCAGGAAAGATTTCTCATCAAGCTGAACCTGATGTTGTGACATTTAAATTTAAATTAGAACATCTCCGCGCACTGCTTAAGGAGGTATTATCTACTCTGGATGATTGTGACAATTTTTTCATTCCAGAGAAGTTATGTAAGATGGACAAGTTCCTAGAGGTTCCGGTGCCCCCCGACGCTTTTCCTATACCCAAGCGGGTGGCGGACATAGTAAATAAGGAGTGGGAAAGGCCCGGCATACCTTTTGTTCCCCCCCCTATATTTAAGAAATTATTTCCTATAGTCGACCCCAGAAAGGACTTATGGCAGACAGTCCCCAAGGTCAAGGGGGCGGTTTCTACTCTAAACAAACGCACTACTATTCCTATCGAAGATAGTTGTGCTTTCAAAGATCCTATGGATAAAAAATTAGAGGGTTTGCTTAAAAAGATTTTTGTTCAGCAAGGTTACCTTCTACAACCAATTTCATGCATTGTTCCTGTCACTACGGCAGCGTGTTTCTGGTTCGAGGAACTAGAAAAGTCGCTCAATAAAGAATCTTCGTATGAGGAGGTTATGGACAGAGTTCAAGCACTTAAATTGGCTAACTCTTTTATTTTAGATGCCGCTTTGCAATTAGCTAGATTAGCGGCGAAAAATTCAGGGTTTGCTATCGTGGCGCGCAGAGCGCTTTGGCTAAAGTCTTGGTCAGCGGATGTGTCTTCCAAGACAAAATTGCTTAACATTCCTTTCAAGGGTAAAACATTATTTGGACCTGATTTGAAAGAGATTATTTCAGATATCACTGGGGGAAAGGGCCACGCCCTCCCACAGGATAGGTCTTTTAAGGCTAAAAATAAGCCTAATTTTCGTTCCTTTCGCAGAAACGGACCAGCCTCTAATTCTACATCCTCTAAGCAAGAGGGTAATACTTCACAACCCAAACCAGCCTGGAGACCAATGCAAGGCTGGAACAAGGGTAAGCAGGCCAAGAAGCCTACCACTGCTACCAAAACAGCATGAAGGGATGGCCCCCGATCCGGGACCGGATCTGGTGGGGGGCAGACTTTCTCTCTTTGCTCAGGCTTGGGCAAGAGATGTTCAGGATCCTTGGGCGCTAGAAATAGTTTCTCAAGGTTATCTCCTGGAATTCAAGGAACTACCCCCAAGGGGAAGGTTCCACAGGTCTCAATTATCTTCAAACCAAATAAAAAGACAGGCATTCTTACATTGTGTAGAAGACCTGTTAAAAATGGGAGTGATTCATCCAGTTCCAATAAGAGAACAAGGGATGGGTTTTTATTCCAACCTGTTCATAGTTCCCAAAAAAGAGGGAACATTCAGACCAATTTTGGATCTCAAGATCCTAAACAAATTTCTCAAGGTTCCATCGTTCAAAATGGAAACTATTCGAACGATCCTACCTACTATCCAGGAAAATCAATTTATGACTACCGTGGATTTAAAGGATGCGTACCTACATATTCCTATCCACAAGGAACATCATCAGTTCCTAAGGTTCGCTTTTCTGGACAAGCATTACCAGTTTGTGGCACTTCCATTCGGATTAGCCACTGCTCCAAGGATTTTCACAAAGGTACTAGGGTCCCTTCTAGCGGTTCTAAGACCAAGGGGCATTGCAGTAGTACCTTACTTGGACGACATCCTGATTCAAGCGTCGTCTCTGTCAAAAGCAAAGGCTCATACGGACATCGTCCTAGCCTTTCTCAGATCTCACGGATGGAAGGTGAACAAAGAAAAAAGTTCTCTGTCCCCGTCAACAAGAGTTCCCTTCTTGGGAACAATAATAGATTCCTTAGAAATGAGGATTTTTCTGACAGAGGTCAGAAAATCAAAACTTCTAAGCTCTTGTCAAGTACTTCATTCTGTTCCTCGTCCTTCCATAGCGCAGTGCATGGAAGTAATAGGATTGATGGTTGCAACAATGGACATAGTTCCTTTTGCACGAATTCATCTAAGACCATTACAACTGTGCATGCTCAGACAGTGGAATGGGGATTATACAGACTTGTCTCCGATGATTCAAGTAGATCAAAAGACCAGAGATTCACTCCGTTGGTGGCTGACCCTGGACAATCTGTCACAGGGAATGAGCTTCCGCAGACCAGAGTGGGTCATTGTCACGATCGACGCCAGCCTAGTGGGCTGGGGCGCGGTCTGGGAATCCCTGAAAGCTCAGGGTCTATGGTCTCGGGAAGAGTCTCTTCTCCCGATAAACATTCTGGAACTGAGAGCGATATTCAATGCTCTCAGAGCTTGGCCTCAACTAGCAAAGGCCAAATTCATAAGGTTTCAGTCAGACAACATGACGACCGTTGCATATATCAATCATCAGGGGGGAACAAGGACTTCCCTGGCGATGAAAGAAGTGACCAAGATAATTCAATGGGCGGAGGATCACTCCTGCCACTTGTCTGCGATCCACATCCCAGGAGTGGAAAATTGGGAAGCGGATTTTCTGAGTCGTCAGACATTCCATCCGGGGGAGTGGGAACTCCATCCGGAAATCTTTGCCCAAATAACTCAATTATGGGGCATTCCAGACATGGATCTGATGGCGTCTCGTCAGAACTTCAAGGTTCCTTGCTACGGGTCCAGATCCAGGGATCCCAAGGCGACCCTAGTAGATGCACTAGTAGCACCTTGGACCTTCAACCTAGCTTATATATTCCCACCGTTTCCTCTCATCCCCAGGCTGGTAGCCAGGATCAATCAGGAGAGGGCCTCGGTGATCATGATAGCTCCTGCGTGGCCACGCAGGACTTGGTATGCAGACCTGGTGAATATGTCATCGGCTCCACCATGGAAGCTACCTTTGAGACAGGACCTTCTTGTTCAGGGTCCATTCGAACATCCGAATCTGGTTTCCCTCCAACTGACGGCTTGGAGATTGAACGCTTGATTTTATCAAAGCGTGGGTTTTCAGATTCGGTAATAGATACTCTGATTCAGGCTAGAAAGCCTGTAACTAGAAAAATTTACCATAAAATATGGAAAAAATATATCTGTTGGTGTGAATCTAAAGGATTCCCATGGAACAAGATAAAAATTCCTAAGATTCTATCCTTTCTACAAGAAGGTTTGGAGAAAGGATTATCTGCAAGTTCTCTGAAGGGACAGATCTCTGCTTTATCTGTTTTACTTCACAAAAGACTGGCAGCTGTGCCAGATGTTCAAGCATTTGTTCAGGCTCTGGTTAGGATCAAGCCTGTTTACAGACCTTTGACTCCTCCCTGGAGTCTAAATCTAGTTCTTTCAGTTCTTCAAGGGGTTCCGTTTGAACCCTTACATTCCGTAGATATTAAGTTATTATCTTGGAAAGTTTTGTTTTTGGTTGCAATTTCTTCTGCTAGAAGAGTTTCAGAGTTATTTGCTCTGCAGTGTTCTCAGCCCTATCTGGTGTTCCATGCAGATAAGGTGGTTTTGCGTACTAAGCCTGGTTTTCTTGCGAAAGTTGTTTCCAACAAAAATATTAACCAGGAGATAGTTGTACCTTCTTTGTGTCTGAATCCAGTTTTAAAGAAGGAACGTTTGTTACACAATTTGGACGTAGTCCGTGCTCTAAAATTCTATTTAGAGGCTACTAAAGATTTCAGACAAACATCTTCCTTGTTTGTTGTTTTTTTCTGGTAAAAGGAGAGGTCAAAAAGCGACTTCTACCTCTCTTTCCTTTTGGCTTAAAAGCATTATCCGATTGGCTTATGAGACTGCCGGACGGCAGCCTCCTGAAAGAATCACAGCTCACTCCACTAGGGCTGTGGCTTCCACATGGGCCTTCAAGATCGAGGCTTCTGTTGACCAGATATGTAAGGCAGCGACTTGGTCTTCACTGCACACTTTTGCCAAATTTTACAAATTTGATACTTTTGCTTCTTCGGAGGCTATTTTTGGGAGAAAGGTTTTGCAAGCCGTGGTGCCTTCCATTTAGGTGACCTGATTTTCTCCCTCCCTTCATCCGTGTCCTAAAGCTTTGGTATTGGTTCCCACAAGTAAGGATGACGCCGTGGACCGGACACACCAATGTTGGAGAAAACAGAATTTATGCTTACCTGATAAATTACTTTCTCCAACGGTGTGTCCGGTCCACGGCCCGCCCTGGTTTTTTAATCAGGTCTGAATTATTTTCTCTAACTACAGTCGCCACGGTATCATATGGTTTCTCCTATATATATTTCCTCCTGTCCGTCGGTCGAATGACTGGGGTGGGCGGAGCCTAGGAGGGATCATGTGACCAGCTTTGCTGGGACTCTTTGCCATTTCCTGTTGGGGAAGAGAATATCCCACAAGTAAGGATGACGCCGTGGACCGGACACACCGTTGGAGAAAGTAATTTATCAGGTAAGCATAAATTCTGTTTTTTATTGTGTCATTGCTGCGTTATGTGCAAGATGAGGCTCTGGCAATGTGTGGCGGGAATCTTGCCCGGCCATTTTTGGCGCATTTTTCCCTAGTGCAGGGGCATTCCATGTGACTGGGTGTGTCTATCTATCCTTCTCTGTTGATCTGTGGCGCAGGAGACGTAGCGATTTCTGTAGTCCGGGTCCTAGGAGGTGGTGAGTGCCCCGGCCATTGGTGGTATAATGGTGCCTTTTTGTAAATTAAGTTAGTCTACCCAAAAGCGCAATCAATGGAGGACTCGGACGTGTTAGAGGGCTCTCCCACCTTAACAAAGTTTCATTCCTATGTTTATTGTGAGGAGGTTCTGGTAGATCAGCCTGCTTAACTATGTTCCACATGCCTTGATAAAGTTACAACATCTAAATGTGAACGGATGTCTAGTACAACTGAGCCGTCCATCTCTGAGGGTTCTTCGTCCTGGGAGGTGCGTTCCCTACATTCATCTCCGATTGCACATGCAGCTCCCCGGAGTCCAACCGTTACTCCTTCGGGAGAGATTTGTTGGCCGTCAGACTTTGCGGACTAACTGGAATCAGCATTTTCGAAAGTGATCCATTCCTTACCACGTTCTGCTAAGCGCAAGCATAGGGTTTATAATAGTGGCCCGGCCCAGGGTTTGTCCACGTCGATGTAAGATCCAGAGGCTCTATATGATGATGATGCCCACTCCGACTCTTCGGAGGAGGCCCCTCCTGGGTCGGAGTCTGTGTCATCTAAAGTTTAAACCTCCGACGGCAGAGGAGCCTGGTTATAGGTTTAGAATGGAGAATTTGTGCTTTTTGCTATGGCAGGTGCTTGCTACTCTGGAGGTTTCGGAACCTAAGATACCGGAGGAACCTGCGAATCCTAAGCTTGACAAGGTATACGAGGACAGGGTAGTACCTCAGTCTTTCCCGGTTCCCGTTAAGATGGCAAATATTATTAGGGATGAATGGGAGCGATTAGGTTTGTCCTTTTCCCCTTCTTCTTCTTTAATAAACTGTTTCCCGTTCCAGGCTCTCAGCTTGAGCTGTAGGGGAACACCCCTAAGGTGAATTGGGCTATCTCTACGCTTGCGAAGCGGACGATTATTCCCCTCTAGGATAGTTTGTTGTTTAAAGAGCCAATGGATAAAAAGCTGGAAAACATGTTGAGAAAGAAGTTTCAGCACACAGGGTTTGTTTTTCAAAGCGACTGCCTATGCATTCCATAGACATTAAGATTCTGTCCTGGAAGGTTCTCTTCCTCTTGGCTATTGCATCGGCATGCAGAGTATCTGAGCTAGCTGCCTTGCAATGTGTTCCTCCTTATCTGGTGTTTTATGTGGATAAGGCTGTACTTCACACTGGGTTGGGGTTTCTCCCCAAGGTGGTGTCTAACCGTAACATCAATCAGGAAATTGTTTTTCCTTCTTTGTGTCCTAACCATTCTTCTTCAATGGAGAGGTTACTTCATAACCTGGATGTGGTTCGTGCCTTGAAGTTTTATCTTCAGGGTACAAAGAATTTCAGACAGTCTACATCTCTTTTTGTGGTGTATTCTGGGAAGCGCAAGGGACAAAGGGCCTCTGCTACTTCTTTATCTTTTTTGGTTGAGGAGCTTGATTCGCTTGGCTTATGAGACAGCGGGACATAAGCCTCCTCAGAGGATCAGGGCTCATTCAACTAGAGCTGTGGCTTCGTCTTGGGCCTTCAAGAATGAGGCCTCTATGGAGCAAATTTGTAAGGTTGCTACTTTTACAAAGTTTTACAAATTTGAGGTTTTTGCTTCTGCGGAAGCTGTTTTTGGGAGAAAGGTTTTGCAGGCTGTGGTGCCCTCAGATTAGGGTCCGCCTTTTACCCTCCCGGTTTCATTCAGTGCCCTCTAGAGTTTGGGTATATGTTCCCAATAGTAATGAATGAAGCCGTGGACTCTCCTCCCCTTTAGATGGAAAACAAAAATTATGCTTACCTGATAATTTTATTTCCATCGAGGGGAGGAGAGTCCACGGCTCCCGCCCGTATCTCTGTTGGGCGAACCTAAATTTAATCATCTTCTGGCACCTTTTATACCCGATATTTCTCCTACTGTTCCTGGTTCCCTCGGCAGAATGACTGGGGGATGAGGGAAGTGGAGGAGGTATTTAAGCATTTGGTGGCCATGTTCTTGATTCCCAATAGTAATGAATGAAGCCGTGGACTCTCCTCCCCTTGATGGAAATTAAATTATCAGGTAAGCATAATTTTTGTTTTTGTTTATTATAGTCACTCATCACTGCTTTCTACAAGGCCCTGGATATGGTTAAAGGGATATTGTACTCTTAAGCATTTGGTGGCCATGTTCTTGATTCCCAATAGTAATGAATGAAGCTGTGGACTCTCCTCCCCTTGATGGAAATGAAATTTTCAGGTAAGCATAATTTTTGTTTTTGTTTATTATAGTAACTCATCACTGCTTTCTACATGGCCCTGGATATGGTTAAAGGGATATTGTACACTTCTTGTTTTCCATCTTAATATGGGAAGAGTCCACAGCTGCATTCCTTACTTTTGGGAGACAAAGACACCCAGCCAAAGGCTTAAATATCGCTCCCACTTCCTCATATCCCCAGTCATTCTTTGCCTTTCGTTTAAGGAGGTTGGCAGAGAAGTGTTAGAAGATTTCAGAGTAGTCTCTTATGGAGGGTAGTACTCTTTGAGATGGGACTGGAGTTTTAAGTAGTCCTGTCAGCCTCTCAGTGAGAGCATGGATGAAAGTTAGAGTCCGGAGATGCAGGGAGAGTCTTTTTCTGCGAAACCATCGCAACTCATATTAACAGCTCCATAGGCAATCAGCGTTGACAAGTTTTGCTGCCTGCTTTCTTCACTCAAATCCATGTCAGAAGCAATGGTACTATCTGTCACACTTGAAGGGCCGTGTTCCTGTTCCACAGCGTGGATTCTGGTAAGATCGTTTCATATTTTATACATGTATGATAACGCATGAAGACAGGGTCACAGTGTGACTCCTTTTATCTGTATAGAATCAAGGGTTAATATCGCTTTATATTGAACAGGGGGAATAATAATCTTATATGTTTATTTGATTTTATGCAGCTTTATGTGTGAGACGTTATGGGCTCATAGGTTGTTATGGAATATACAGGTTTCACTTTCACTTGAGAGCTATGCAGCTTACAAGCTTGGCGAGCTTTCTCTCATAGCAGGGACAGTCCAGCTTTGTGCTCTATGTGAGTCATTCCCTCTTTCCTGACCGGGTGTCTATCAGAGAGGAGTCATAAATCTCTGTACTGTCTTGGTCATAGGGGGTGAGTGCCCCAGCCATTGGGGTATAAGGGTGCCGTTTTTTGAATAAAATAAGATGTTTTATTTCTCTAGTTCTCCAGTTATTGCACTAGCGATGGAGGATTCTGTTGCTTTAGAGGGCACTCCCTCTATTCCTAAAGAGTAATTCCTGTTTATATGGTGAGGAGGCCCTAGTCCCCCCTCTCAATTATGTTCCATATGCCTTGATAATGTGATAATATCAAACATGTTTCATACCACGGAGCCGTCCACCTCTGAGGAGTTGTCGTCCAGGGAGGTGCGTACCCTACATTGTTATCAGAGTATGAACTTTCTGGGTCGGAGTCTGCTGCCTCTAAACCTCCAGCTGCGGAGGAACCAGACTTTATTTTTAGGAATTTGAGCTTTCTTTTAAAGGAAGTTTTTGGTGAATTCATAGGTTCCAGAGGTCATATTGCCTGATGAACCTTTAATTCCTAAATTGAATAGAGTTTGAAGACAGGGTGGTGCCTTCCCTGTTCCTGTTAGATGGCAACCATTATTAGGAATGAAGGGGATAGGATTGGATTCCTTTTTTCCCCTCTTCTCCCTTTAACAAATTGTTCCTGGTCCTGTTCTCTCAAAGGAGTTGTGAGGTTCCGTCCCTAAATGGGATGGCGTTATCTTCACCTTTGCTAAAACGTACTACTATCCCACTTGAGGATAGTTCTTTATTTGAAGAGTCCATGGATAAGAGCTAGAAACTCTGTTAAGAAAGATGTTTCAACATACAGTATATTTGTTTAGCCTGGTGGCGGCTGTTGCAACGGTTGCTGGGGAAACTACCTTCTGGTGTGACTCCTTATAGGATTTGATCGAGGTGGTGGGTCCCCTCAATGTTCCTAAGGAAAGATTTACGGCCTTGAGGGTTGCTAATTCTTTTATCTGTGACAGATTATTCGCTATGCTATGGCTTCAGCTTTTTCTGTTCAGCGAATTGGACTTCTAAGTCTAGATTTCTTCCTCCCTTTGAAGGGAATGATTTTGTTTGGTCCAGGCCTGGACTCAATTATCTCCACGGTCACAGGGGGCAAGGGTGCCCTCCTACCGCAAGAGTATATGAACTAATATAAGGGACGATTGTCTTTTCTTTCGTTCTAATAAAGCCCATGTCAGCTATCCTCCGGTAAGCCAGAGCAAATTAAAAGCTCTTGGAAACCGTCTCAGTCCTGGATAAATTCAAGCAGAGCAAGAAGTCCGCCGAGTCTAAGTCGGCATGAATGGGTGGTCCCCTGTCCTCATCTAGGTCATGTAGGGGGCAGTATGTCGCTCTTTTCAGTCGCATGGTGCAGGGACGTGCAGGATCCATGGGTCCTGGAGGTCGTAGCTCATAGTTTTTAGATATGTATTAAGTCTCAGCCACCCAAGGGCAGATTTATTCTCTCTTCCTGACACAGAAGGAGGGAAGCCTTTCTTGGGCGTGTACGGGATTTGTCCTCTTACAAGTTATTGTCCCAGTACCTATCGCAGTTAGAGGTTTGGGATACTATTCAAACCTTTTCGTGGTCCCTAAAAAGGGGGAACTTTCTGTCCGATTCTGGACCTAAAGTGCTTAAGCAAGTTTTAGATGTCACCTCGTTCAAGATGGAAACAATAAGGGCCATTCTTCCCCTCGTTTGAGAGGGGCAGTTCATGACCATGATAGATCTGAAGGATGCTCCCTTCACGTGTCAATCCTCTTGGACCACTTCCAGTTCCTAAGTTTGCATTCCTGGACCAGCACTTCCAGTTTATTGCCCTTCTGTTTGGTCTAGCTACGGCTTCAAGAATTTTTTCGAAGAGTAGACCATTCGGAATCTCTCCTCTGTCTTTTTCGTTCCCATGGATGGAAGATTATCTAGAGAGAGTTCTCTTGTGTCAAGTACCAGGGTCGAATAACGGGTACTATAACAGTCTCCATAGACATGAGAATATTTCTATCAGACCAGAGACGTTGCAAGCTAGCTTCAACACTTCTTGCCCCCCCCCCCCAGATCTCCTTAAGTCCATCTGTGGCTCGGTGTATGGGGGTGCTTGGTCCCATGGTGTCCAGCATGGACATCATTTCCCTTGCCAGGTTTCACCTCAGAATTTTGCAACTCTGCATGCTGAAGGAGTGAAACGATGATCATTCGGAAATCTCTCAACAGATTTCTCTGGACAACCGATCGAGAGAATCGCTCTTGGTGGTTCTATCCGGATCACTTGTCCTGAGGGACATCCGTCTTAAGACCATCCTGGGTGATTGTGGCTACGGTTGCGTGTCTGTCAGGATGGGGAGCTGTTTGGGGTGCCAGGAAGGCACAGGGCCTATGGTCTCAGAAGGTAAAGCTCCCTCCTGACCTCATTTGTATCTTCGGGGCAATATACAATGCTCTGAAGGCTTGGCCTCTGTTGGGTTCGTCCCAGTTATTTAGTTTCCAATCAGAAAATATATCCTTGGTGGCTTACATCAACCATCAGGGGGGAACGAGAAGCGCTCTAGTTATGAGGGAAGTATTTCAGATTCTTGTGTGGGGGAGAACCACATTTGTTCACTGTCAGCGATCCGCATTCTGGGTGTGGACAACTGGGAAGCGGATTTCCTCATCAGACAATCCTTTCATCCGGGGGAATAGTCTCTCCATTCCAAGTGTTTGCAGAGATTTGCTAGAGGAAGATCTTATAACGTCTCAATACCAAGCTACCCAGATATGGGAAGAGGTACAGGGATCCACAGGTGGAGCTAACAGATGCAATAGCGGTGCCTTGGAGGTTCAATCTAATTTATTCTTTCTGGCCGTTACCACTACTTTCTAGGGTAGGGTCTCGAGTCAAGACGGCATCAGTGATACTGATTGCTCCATTTTGGCCTCAAAGGATATGGTTCATGGATATAGTGGGGATGTCATCATCTCCTCGGTGGAAGTTACCTTGTCGCAGGGATCTGCTGACCAAGGTTTCTTCTGTTAAGTGTGATCAGTCCACGGGTCATCATTACTTCTGGGATATTACTCCTCCCCAACAGGAAGTGCAAGAGGATTCACCCAGCAGAGCTGCATATAGCTCCTCCCCTCTACGTCACTCCCAGTCATTCTCTTGCACCCAACGACTAGATAGGATGTGTGAGAGGACTATGGTGATTATACTTAGTTTTATATCTTCAATCAAAAGTTTGTTATTTTAAAATAGCACCGGAGTGTGTTATTACCTCTCTGGCAGAGTTTGAAGAAGAATCTACCAGAGTTTTGCTATGATTTTAGCCGGAGTAGTTAAGATCATATTGCTGTTCTCGGCCATCTGAGGAGTGAGGTAAACTTCAGATCAGGGGACAGCGGGCAGATGAATCTGCATAGAGGTATGTAGCAGTTTTTATTTTCTGACAATGGAATTGATGAGAAAATCCTGCCATACCGATATAATGTCATGTATGTATACTTTACACTTCAGTATTCTGGGGAATGGTACTTCACTAGAATTACACTGTAAGAAATACATAAAGCTGTTTAATAACTAGAGATTATGTTTAACGTTTTTGCTGGAATGTAAAATCGTTTTCATTTGCTGAGGTACTGTGTGAATAAATGTTTGGGCACTATTTTTCCACTTGGCAGTTGCTTACTCTGTTTTTCTGACAGTTTCTGTTCTCCCTCACTGCTGTGTGTGAGGGGGAGGGGCCGTTTTTTGGCGCTTTTTCTATGCATCAAATATTTCAGTCAGCAACTCATTGTATTCCCTGCATGATCCGGTTCATCTCTACAGAGCTCAGGGGTCTTCAAAACTTATTTCTCCAACATAGGTGTGTCCGGTCCACGGCGTCATCCTTACTTGTGGGATATTCTCTTCCCCAACAGGAAATGGCAAAGAGCCCAGCAAAGCTGGTCACATGATCCCTCCTAGGCTCCGCCTACCCCAGTCATTCTCTTTGCCGTTGTACAGGCAACATCTCCACGGAGATGGCTTAGAGTTTTTTAGTGTTTAACTGTAGTTTTTATTATTCAATCAAGAGTTTGTTATTTTAAAATAGTGCTGGTATGTACTATTTACTCTGAAACAGAAAAGAGATGAAGATTTCTGTTTGTATGAGGAAAATGATTTTAGCAACCGTTACTAAAATCCATGGCTGTTCCACACAGGACTGTTGAGAGGAATTAACTTCAGTTGGGGGAACAGTGAGCAGTCTTTTGCTGCTTGAGGTATGACACATTCTAACAAGACGATGTAATGCTGGAAGCTGTCATTTTCCCTATGGGATCCGGTAAGCCATTTTTATTCACACAGTAAATAAGGGCTTCACAAGGGCTTATTAAGACTGTAGACATTTTCTGGGCTAAATCGATCATATTTACACATATTTAGCCTTGAGGAATCATTTAATCTGGGTATTTTTTGTAAAATAATATCGGCAGGCACTGTTTTAGACACTTTATTCTATTGGGGCTTTCCCTAATCATAGTCAGAGCCTCATTTTCGCGCCGGTATGGCGCACTTGTTTTTGAGAACAGCATGACATGCAGCTGCATGTGTGTGGAGCTCTGATACATAGAAAAGTCTTTCTGAAGGCATTATTTGGTATCGTATTCCCCTTTGGGCTTGGTTGGGTCTCAGCAAAGCAGATTCCAGGGACTGTAAAGGGGTTAAATATAAAAACGGCTCCGGTTCCGTTATTTTAAGGGTTAAAGCTTCCAAATTTGGTGTGCAATACTTTTAAGGTTTTAAGACACTGTGGTGAAATTTTGGTGAATTTTGAACAATTCCTTCATACTTTTTCGCAATTGCAGTAATAAAGTGTGTTCAGTTTAAAATTTAAAGTGACAGTAACGGTTTTATTTTAAAACGTTTTTTGTGCTTTGTTATCAAGTTTATGCCTGTTTTACATGTCTGAACTACCAGATAGATTGTGTTCTGACTGTGGGGAAGCCAAGGTTCCTTCTCATTTAAATAGATGTGATTTATGTCATAATAAATTTAGTAAAAATGATGCCCAAGATGATTCCTCAAGTGAGGGGAGTAAGCATGGTACTGCATCATCCCCTCCTTCGTCTACACCAGTTTTGCCCATACAGGAGGCCCCTAGTACATCTAGCGCGCCAATACTCCTTACTATGCAACAATTAACGGCTGTAATGGATAATTCTATCAAAAACATTTTAGCCAATATGCCCACTTATCAGCGAAAGCGCGACTGCTCTGTTTTAGAAAATACTGAAGAGCATGAGGCCGCTGATGATATTGTTTCTGAAGGGCCCCTACACAGTCTGAGGGGGCCAGGGAGGTTTTGTCTGAGGGAGAAATTTCAGATTCAGGAAAAATTTCTCAACAAGCTGAACCTGATGTGATTACTTTTAAATTTAAGTTGGAACATCTCCGCGCTCTGCTTAAGGAGGTGTTATCCAATTTGGATGATTGTGATTATCTGGTCATTCCAGAAACACTATGTAAAATGGACAAGTTCCTAGAGGCCCCGGGGCCCCCCGAAGCTTTTCCTATACTCAAGCGGGTGGCGTTCACTGTTAATAAAGAATGGGACAGGCCCGGTGTACCTTTCGTACCTCCCCCCATATTTAAAAAATTGTTTCCTATAGTCGACCCCAGAAAGGACTTATGGCAGACAGTCCCCAAGGTCGAGGGGGCGGTTTCTACTCTAAACAAGCGCACCACTATACCCATAGAAGATAGTTGTGCTTTCCAAGATCCTATGGATAAAAAATTAGAAGGTTTGCTAAAAAAGATGTTTGTTCAGCAAGGTTACCTTCTACAACCAATTGCATGCATTGTCCCTGTCACTACAGCCGCGTGTTTCTGGTGCGATGAGCTAGAAAAGGCGATTATTAGTAATTCTTCTTCTTATGAGGAGATTATGGACAGAATTCGTGCTCTTAAATTTGCTAATTCTTTCACCCTAGACGCCACCTTGCAATTGGCTAGGTTAGCGGCGAAAAATTCTGGGTTTGCTATTGTGGCGCGCAGAGCGCTTTGGTTAAAATCTTGGTCAGCGGATGCGTCTTCCAAGAACAAATTGTTTGACATTCCTTTCAAGGGGAAAACACTGTTTGGCCCTGACTTGAAAGAGTTTATCTCTGATATCACTGGGGGCAAGGGCCACGCCCTTCCTCAGAATAGGTCTTTCAAGGCCAAAAATAAACCTAATTTTCGTCCCTTTCGCAGAAACGGACCAGCCCCAAGTGCTACGTCCTCTAAGCAGGAGGGTAATACTTCTCAAACCAATCCAGCCTGGGGACCAAGGCAAGGCTGGAACAAAGGAAAGCAGGCCAAGAAACCTGCCACTGCTCCCAAGACAGCATGAGATGCGGGCCCCCGATCCGGGACCGGATTTGGTGGGGGGCAGACTCTCTCTTCACTCAGGCTTGGGCAAGAGATGTTCTGGATCCTTGGGCGCTAGAAATAGTCTTCCAAGGTTATCTTCTGGAAGTGATTCATCCTGTTCCATTAAAAGAACGAGGGATGGGGTTCTACTCCAATCTGTTCGTAGTTCCCAAAAAAGAGGGAACGTTCAGACCAATCTTAGATCTCAAGATCCTAAACAAGTTTCTCAAGGTTCCATCGTCCAAAATGGAAACCATTCGAACAATCCTTCCATCCAGAAAGGTCAATTCTTGACCACGGTGGATTTAAAGGATGCGTATCTACATATTCCTGTCCACAAGGAACATCATCGGTTCCTAAGGTTCGCATTCCTGGACAAGCATTACCAGTTCGTGGCGCTTCCTTTCGGATTAGCCACTGTTCCAAGGATTTTCACAAAGGTACTAGGGTCCCTTCTGGCGGTGCTAAGACCAAGGGGCATTGCTGTAGTACCTTACTTGGACGACATTCTGATTCAAGCGTCGTCCCTTCCTCAAGCAAAGGCTCACACGGACATAGTCCTGGCCTTTCTCAGATCTCACGGATGGTAAGTGAACGTGGAAAAGAGTTCTCTATCTCCGTCGACAAGAGTTCCCTTCTTGGGAACAATAATAGACTCCTTAGAAATGAGGATTTTTCTGACAGAGACCAGAAAAACAAAACTTCTAAACTCTTGTCGGATACTTCCTTCCGTTCCTCTTCCTTCCATAGCACAGTGCATGGAAGTGATAGGTTTGATGGTAGCGGCAATGGACTTAGTTCCTTTTGCGCGCATTCATCTAAGACCATTTCAATTGTGTATGCTCAGTCAGTGGAATGGGGACTATACTGACTTGTCTCCGAAGATACAAGTAAATCAGAGGACCAGAGACTCACTCCGTTGGTGGCTGTCCCTGGACAACCTGTCGCTAGGGGTGACCTCCCGCAGACCAGAGTGGGTCATTGTCACGACCGACGCCAGTCTGATGGGCTGGGGCGCGGTCTGGGGATCCCTGAAAGCTCAGGGTCTTTGGTCTCGGGAAGAATCTCTTCTACCGATAAATATTCTGGAACTGAGAGCGATATTCAATGCTCTCAAGGCTTGGCCTCAGCTAGCGAGGGCCAAGTTCATACGGTTTCAATCAGACAACATGACGACTGTTGCGTACATCAACCATCAGGGGGGAACAAGGAGTTCCCTGGCGATGGAAGAAGTGACCAAAATCATTCAATGGGCGGAGACTCGCTCCTGCCACCTGTCTGCAATCCACATCCCAGGAGTGGAAACTTGGGAAGCGGATTTTCTGATTCGTCAGACATTGCATCCGGGGGTGTGGGAACTCCATCCGGAAATCTTTGCCCAAATCACTCAACTGTGGGGCATTCCAGACATGGATCTGATGGCCTCTCGTCAGAACTTCAAGGTTCCTTGCTACGGGTCCAGATCCAGGGATCCCAAGGCGACTCTAGTAGATGCACTAGTAGCACCTTGGACCTTCAACCTAGCTTATGTATTCCCGCCGTTTCCTCTCATCCCCAGGCTGGTAGCCAGGATCAATCAGGAGAGGGCGTAGGTGATCTTGATAGCTCCTGCGTAACCACGCAGGACTTGGTAGGCAGATCTGGTGAATATGTCATCGGCTTCACCATGGAAGCTACCTTTGAGACGAGACCTTCTTGTTCAAGGTCCGTTCGAACATCCGAATCTGGTCCTACTCCAGCTGACTGCTTGGAGATTGAACGCTTGATCTTATCAAAGCGAGGGTTCTCAGATTCTGTTATTGATACTCTTGTTCAGGCCAGAAAGCCTGTAACTAGAAAAATTTACCACAAAATATGGAAAAAATATATCTGTTGGTGTGAATCTAAAGGATTCCCTTGGGACAAGGTAAAGATTCCTAGGATTCTATCCTTTCTTCAAGAAGGATTGGAGAAAGGATTATCTGCAAGTTCCTTGAAGGGACAGATTTCTGCCTTGTCTGTGTTACTTCACAAAGAGCTGGCAGCTGTGCCAGATGTTCAAGCCTTTGTTCAGGCTCTGGTTAGAATCAAGCCTGTTTACAAACCTTTGACTCCTCCTTGGAGTCTCAACTTAGTTCTTTCAGTTCTTCAGGGGGTTCCGTTTGAACCCTTACATTCCGTTGATATTAAGTTATCATCTTGGAAAGTTTTGTTTTTGGCTGCAATTTCTTCCGCTAGAAGAGTTTCAGAATTATCTGCTCTGCAGTGTTCTCCTCCTTATCTGGTGTTCCATGCAGATAAGGTGGTTTTACGTACTAAACCTGGTTTTCTTCCAAAAGTTGTTTCTAACAAAAACATTAACCAGGAGATAGTCGTGCCTTCTTTGGGTCCGAAACCAGTTTCGAAGAAGGAACGTTTGTTGCACAATTTGGATGTTGTTCGCGCTCTAAAATTCTATTTAGATGCTACAAAGGATTTTAGACAAACATCTTCCTTGTTTGTTGTTTATTCTGGTAACAGGAGAGGTCAAAAAGCAACTTCTACCTCTCTCTCTTTTTGGATTAAAAGCATCATCAGATTGGCTTACGAGACTGCCGGACGGTAGCCTCCTGAAAGAATCACAGCTCATTCCACTAGGGCTGTGGCTTCCACATGGGCCTTCAAGAACGAGGCTTCTGTTGATCAGATATGTAGGGCAGCGACTTGGTCTTCACTGCACACTTTTACCAAATTTTACAAGTTTGATACTTTTGCTTCTTCTGAGGCTATTTTTTGGGAGAAAGGTTTTGCAAGCCGTGGTGCCTTCCATTTAGGTGACCTGATTTGCTCCCTCCCTTCATCCGTGTCCTAAAGCTTTGGTATTGGTTCCCACAAGTAAGGATGACGCCGTGGACCGGACACACCTATGTTGGAGAAAACAGAATTTATGTTTACCTGATAAATTACTTTCTCCAACGGTGTGTCCGGTCCACGGCCCGCCCTGGTTTTTTAATCAGGTCTGATGATTTATTTTCTTTAACTACAGTCACCACGGTATCATATGGTTTCTCCTATGCAAATATTCCTCCTTAACGTCGGTCGAATGACTGGGGTAGGCGGAGCCTAGGAGGGATCATGTGACCAGCTTTGCTGGGCTCTTTGCCATTTCCTGTTGGGGAAGAGAATATCCCACAAGTAAGGATGACGCCGTGGACCGGACACACCGTTGGAGAAAGTAATTTATCAGGTAAACATAAATTCTGTTTTTGAGAGAGGTAATTTCTCTCAGCAGAGCTGTGAGAATTATAGTTTGACTGAGATAAAAAACGTTTATTCTGTAATTTGTTTCCTGCTTTCAGAATTTGTTATCTTTGCTAATGGGATTAAACCTTTGCTAAAGTTGTGTTGTTTACAAGGATTGAGGCTATAACTGTTTCAATTTATTCATTTTCAACTGTCATAGATCTTCTGTGCTTCTTAAAGGCACAGTACATTTTAATATTATTCTAATTGAATTGTATTTCCAAGTTGCAAGTTTATTTGCTAGTGTGTTAAACATGTCTGATTCAGAGGATGATACCTGTGTCATTTGTTGCAATGCCAAAGTGGAGCCCAATAGAAATTTATGTACTAACTGTATTGATGCTACTTTAAATAAAAGTCAATCTGTACAAATTGAACAAATTTCACCAAACAACGAGGGGAGAGTTATGCCGACTAACTCGCCTCACGTGTCAGTACCTACATCTCCCGCTCAGAGGGAGGTGCGTGATATTGTAGCGCCGAGTACATCTGGGCGGCCATTACAAATCACATTACAGGATATGGCTACTGTTATGACTGAGGTTTTGGCTAAATTACCAGAACTAAGAGGTAAGCGTTATCACTCTGGGGTGAGAACAGAGTGCGCTGATAATATTAGGGCCATGTCAGACACTGCGTCACAGGTGGCAGAACATGAGGACGGAGAACTTCATTCTGTGGGTGACGGTTCTGATCCAAACAGACTGGATTCAGATATTTCAAATTTTAAATTTAAACTGGAAAACCTCCGTGTATTACTAGGGGAGGTGTTAGCGGCTCTGAATGATTGTAACACAGTTGCAATACCAGAGAAAATGTGTAGGTTGGATAAATATTTTGCGGTACCGACGAGTACTGAGGTTTTTCCTATACCTAAGAGACTTACTGAAATTGTTACTAAGGAGTGGGATAGACCCGGTGTGCCATTCTCACCCCCTCCGATATTTAGAAAAATGTTTCCAATAGACGCCACCACAAGGGACTTATGGCAAACGGTCCCTAAGGTGGAGGGAGCAGTTTCTACCTTAGCTAAGCGTACCACTATCCCGGTGGAGGATAGCTGTGCTTTTTCAGATCCAATGGATAAAAAGTTAGAGGGTTACCTTAAGAAAATGTTTGTTCAACAAGGTTTTATATTGCAACCCCTTGCATGCATTGCGCCGATCACGGCTGCAGCGGCATTCTGGATTGAGTCTCTGGAAGAGAACATTGGTTCAGCTACTCTGGACGACATTACGGACAGGCTTAGAGTCCTTAAACTAGCTAATTCATTCATTTCGGAGGCCATAGTACATCTTACTAAACTTACGGCGAAGAATTCAGGATTCGCCATTCAGGCACGCAGGGCGCTGTGGCTAAAATCCTGGTCAGCTGATGTTACTTCTAAGTCTAAATTGCTTAATATACCTTTCAAAGGGCAGACCTTATTCGGGCCCGGGTTGAAAGAGATTATCGCTGACATTACAGGAGGTAAAGGCCATGCCCTGCCTCAGGACAAAGCCAAAGCCAAGACTAGACAGTCTAATTTTCGTTCCTTTCGTAATTTCAAAGCAGGAGCAGCATCAACTTCCTCTGCACCAAAACAGGAAGGAGCTGTTGCTCGCTACAGACAAGGCTGGAAACCTAACCAGTCCTGGAACAAGGGCAAGCAGACTTGGAAACCTGCTGCTGCCCCTAAAACAGCATGAATTGAGGGCCCCCGATCCGGAATCGGATCTAGTGGGGGGCAGACTTTCTCTCTTCGCCCAGGCTTGGGCAAGAGATGTTCAGGATCCCTGGACGCTAGAGATAATATCTCAGGGATACCTTCTGGACTTCAAATACTCTCCTCCAAGAGAGAGATTTCATCTGTCAAGATTGTCAACAATCCAGACAAAGAAAGAGGCGTTTCTACGCTGCGTACAAGAGCTCTTGTTAATGGGAGTAATCCATCCAGTTCCACGATCGGAACAGGGACAGGGGTTTTACTCAAATCTGTTTGTGGTTCCCAAAAAAGAGGGAACTTTCAGACCAATCCTGGACTTAAAGATCCTAAACAAATTCCTAAGAGTTCCATCGTTCAAGATGGAGACTATTCGGACAATTTTACCTATGATCCAAGAGGGTCAATACATGACCACTGTAGATTTAAAAGATGCTTACCTTCACATACCGATTCACAAAGATCATTATCGGTACCTAAGGTTTGCCTTCCTAGACAGGCATTACCAGTTTGTGGCTCTTCCATTCGGATTGGCTACAGCTCCAAGAATCTTCACAAAGGTTCTGGGTGCTCTTCTGGCGGTACTAAGACCGCGGGGAATCTCGGTAGCTCCATACCTAGACGACATTCTGATACAAGCTTCAAGCTTTCAAACTGCCAAGTCTCATACAGAGTTAGTGCTGGCATTTCTAAGGTCACATGGATGGAAGGTGAACGAAAAGAAAAGTTCACTCGTTCCACTCACAAGAGTTCCCTTCCTGGGGACTCTTATAGATTCTGTAGAAATGAAGATTTACCTGACAGAGGACAGGCTAACAAGACTTCAAAGTGCTTGCCGCACCCTTCATTCCATTCAACACCCGTCAGTGGCTCAATGCATGGAGGTAATCGGCTTAATGGTAGCGGCAATGGACATAGTACCCTTTGCACGCTTACACCTCAGACCACTGCAACTGTGCATGCTAAGTCAGTGGAATGGGGATTACTCAGACTTATCCCCTTCTCTGAATCTGGATCAAGAGACCAGAAATTCTCTTCTATGGTGGCTTTCTCGGCCACATCTGTCCAGGGGGATGCCATTCAGCAGACCAGACTGGACAATTGTAACAACAGACGCCAGCCTTCTAGGTTGGGGTGCCGTCTGGAATTCTCTGAAGGCTCAGGGACAATGGAGTCAGGAGGAGAGTCTCCCGCCAATAAACATTCTGGAATTGAGAGCAGTTCTCAATGCCCTCCTGGCTTGGCCCCAGTTGACAACTCGGGGGTTCATCAGGTTTCAGTCGGACAACATCACGACTGTAGCTTACATCAACCATCAGGGAGGGACAAGAAGCTCCCTAGCTATGATGGAAGTATCAAAGATAATTTGCTGGGCAGAGTCTCACTCTTGCCACCTGTCAGCAATCCACATCCCGGGAGTGGAGAACTGGGAGGCGGATTTCTTAAGTCGTCAGACTTTTCATCCGGGGGAGTGGGAACTTCATCCGGAGGTCTTTGCCCAACTACTTCGACGTTGGGGCAAACCAGAGATAGATCTCATGGCGTCTCGACAGAACGCCAAGCTTCCTCGTTACGGGTCCAGATCCAGGGATCCAGGAGCAGTCCTGATAGATGCTCTGACAGCACCTTGGGACTTCTGGATGGCTTACGTGTTTCCACCCTTCCCGTTGCTTCCTCGATTGATTGCCAGAATCAAACAAGAGAGAGCATCAGTGATTCTAATAGCACCTGCGTGGCCACGCAGGACTTGGTATGCAGACCTGGTGGACATGTCATCCTGTCCACCTTGGTCTCTACCTCTGAAACAGGACCTTCTGATACAGGGTCCCTTCAAACATCAAAATCTAACTTCTCTGAAGCTGACTGCTTGGAAATTGAACGCTTGATTTTATCAAGACGTGGATTTTCTGAGTCAGTTATTGATACCTTAATACAGGCTAGGAAACCTGTTACCAGAAAGATTTACCATAAGATATGGCGTAAATACCTATATTGGTGTGAATCCAAAGGTTACTCTTGGAGTAAGGTTAGGATTCCTAGGATATTGTCTTTTCTACAAGAAGGTTTAGAAAAGGGTTTATCTGCTAGTTCATTAAAGGGACAGATCTCAGCTCTGTCCATTCTGTTACACAAACGTCTGTCAGAAGTTCCTGACGTCCAGGCTTTTTGTCAGGCTTTGGCCAGAATTAAGCCTGTGTTTAAAACTGTTGCTCCACCATGGAGTTTAAACCTTGTTCTTAATGTTTTACAGGGCGTTCCGTTTGAACCCCTTCATTCCATTGATATAAAGTTGTTATCTTGGAAAGTTCTATTTTTAATGGCTATTTCCTCGGCTCGAAGAGTCTCTGAATTATCAGCCTTACATTGTGATTCTCCTTATTTGATTTTTCATTCGGATAAGGTAGTCCTGCGTACTAAACCTGGGTTCTTACCTAAGGTAGTTACTAACAGGAATATCAATCAAGAGATTGTTGTTCCTTCTTTATGCCCAAATCCTTCTTCAAAGAAGGAACGTCTACTGCACAACCTGGATGTAGTCCGTGCTCTAAAATTTTACTTACAGGCAACTAAGGAATTTCGACAAACGTCTTCTCTGTTTGTCATTTACTCTGGGCAGAGGAGAGGTCAAAAAGCTTCCGCTACCTCTCTTTCTTTTTGGCTTCGTAGCATAATTCGTTTAGCTTATGAGACTGCTGGACAGCAGCCTCCTGAAAGAATTACAGCTCATTCTACTAGAGCTGTGGCTTCCACTTGGGCCTTCAAGAATGAGGCCTCTGTTGAACAGATTTGCAAGGCTGCAACTTGGTCTTCGCTTCATACTTTTTCCAAATTTTACAAATTTGACACTTTTGCTTCATCGGAGGCTATTTTTGGGAGAAAGGTTCTTCAGGCAGTGGTTCCTTCTGTATAAAGAGCCTGCCTATCCCTCCCGTCATCCGTGTACTTTTGCTTTGGTATTGGTATCCCAGAAGTAATGATGACCCGTGGACTGATCACACTTAACAGAAGAAAACATAATTTATGCTTACCTGATAAATTCCTTTCTTCTGTAGTGTGATCAGTCCACGGCCCGCCCTGTTTTTAAGGCAGGTAAATATTTTTTAATTTATACTCCAGTCACCACTTCACCCTTGGCTTTTCCTTTCTCGTTGGTCCTTGGTCGAATGACTGGGAGTGACGTAGAGGGGAGGAGCTATATGCAGCTCTGCTGGGTGAATCCTCTTGCACTTCCTGTTGGGGAGGAGTAATATCCCAGAAGTAATGATGACCCGTGGACTGATCACACTACAGAAGAAAGGAATTTATCAGGTAAGCATAAATTATGTTTTCTTTGTTCATCATTGTCTAGATTCTCTGAGGCTGACTGCGTGGATATTGAACGCTTAGTCCTAGCCAAGAGAGGGGTTTCTGAGAGAGTTATTTTTATTCTCATCAAGCTCATAAGCTGGTTGCTCGTCGCATCTATCATAAGGATTGGAGGACCTAGTTATTCTGTTCTCCAGGATAAACTGGAGAAGGGCCTTTCTGCAAGTCCCCTGATGGGAGAGTTTTCGGCCCTGTCTGTGTTGCTGCACAAGAGGTTCGTTGAGCTTTCAGATGTGCAGCCATTTGTTAAAGCTCTACTGGGATCAGACCTGTGTTTAGATCTAGGCTTCTCCTTGGAGTTTAAATCTTGTTCTCAAAGCGTTGCATCGGGCTCTGTTGTAGCCTATGCATGAAGTAGACACAAAATTGTGGTCTGGGAAGGTTCATTTTCTACTGGCTATTGCTTATGCATGCAGAGTATCTGTGATTGCTGCTTTGCAATGTGTTCCTCCTTATCTGGCTTTCCATGCCTATAAGACTGTTTTACGAACCAAGTTAGGTTTCTTCCTAAGGTTGTGTCAATTCGCAACATCAATCAAGAGATTGTGGTTCCTTTTTATGTCCTAATCCTCCTTCATCGAAGGAATGTTTACAATGTATTTTTGGATGTGGTTTGTGCCTTGAAGTTCTATCTTCGGGCCACAAAGGAATTTAGACAAACCTCTTTTTCTGTTTGTTCTCTCTCCGGGAAGCGTAGGGGTCAGAGGGCCTCTTGGACTTCCTTAACTTTTTGATTGAGGAGTGTTATACGTTTCGCAAAGAGACTGCGGGACATAAGCCTCCTCTGTGGATTACGGCTCATTCTATGAGAGCAGCGGTTTCCTTTTGGGCCTTCTTTGATGAGGCCTCTATGGATCTGCTTTGTAAGACGGATACCTGGTTCTCCTTACATACTTTTTCAAAATTTTACAAGTTTTATGTTTTATGTTTTTGCTTATGCTGAAGCAGCCTTCGGGAGAAAGGTTTTGCAGGCTGTGGTGCCCTCAGATTTGGTTCGCCTCTCTTTTTCCCTCCCGTTACCATTCCATGTACTCTAGAGCTTGGGTATATGTTTCCCAAAAGTAAGGAATGCAGCTGTGAACTCTTCCCATATTAAGATGGAAAACATAAATTATGCTTACCTGAAGCATACAAATGGAAATTAAATTATGAGGTAAGCATAATTTATGTTTTTGTGTAAAACAAAAAATAAAAATTGTCCCACCCTCCCTAGAAAGGTCAAAAAAGCAAAAACTTTTGGCCTCTCTAGGGAGTGTGAGGCAAACACAAATTTTACACAAAAGCAAGAGGTGTTTGTGTCCTTTTAAGGATCATACAAAGCAGCTGATTAGTGTGTGTGCACTGTAGTACATGCTCTGAGCATAACCTGCAATATACATAGCACTGGGTTTGTTTTTCTCAGTATCCCTTTCTTACTATTGGTAGACTATAAGTGGAGCGGTAATTACCCCTTTGTCTTGCACTCTAACTCCACTGGACTCCACTCCACTGGACTCCACTGGCGACAGTCTTCCATCTTATTATCTTCGGATCTTCCGTCCCCAACGTCCTCTTCATGCAGTCACCTGCCGCACCTCGTGATCTTGTTCATGCTCTTCTCTCTAACCATAGCACTCCACTGGTCCTATGTGTTTAATCCCCACAATGAGGTTAAATGCATAGCAAATGTCCCATATGGGTTCCACAACAGCAAACAGTTGGTGACTAATGACCACATGTGTATGCTGTGTCAGTGTCCTGTTAGGAGCTTTAAAGGGACAGTCTACACCAGAATTTTTATTGTTTAAAAAGATAGATAACCCCTTCATTACCCATTCCCTAGTTTTGCACAGCAAACAGTTATATAAATACACTTTCTTTTTAAAGACACGATGAGTCCACGCATTTCATCCTTACTTGTGGGATTACGCCTCCTGGTCAGCAGGAGGAGGCAAAGAGCACCACAGCAGAGCTGTTATATCGCTCTTCCCTTCCCTCCTACCTTAGTCATTCTCTTTGCCTACGTTAGTGATAGGAAGAGGTAAAGTGAGGTGTTAGATTAGATTCTTCTATCAAGAGTTTATTATTTTTAAAGTAGTGCCAGAGTGTGCTGTTTTGTTCTAGGGTGTAGCCATAGTCCATATCAGTCTCTACAGTAGAGCTTTTGGTGGCTTTAGAGCAATGGGAACTTGTGGGACATAATTCTCACTGCACCTCCCATGATTTACTTGCTGCCCTTATTCTTTAGTCTGAGAGATGCATTGACTCAGCATTTTTGATATCCTCAGGTCGATGTGAGGGAGAGGACCTCTCAAGCCTGAGAGCTGCCTTACTGCCAGGCAGAAGTCAAGGTAAGTGCTACCTTTAATTTCTGGGGGAAAGGACTCAGAATTTTTCAATCAAAAATAGCACACTTTTCTTCATAAAGGGCCTTTTTTGAGAGAATAAGTTCTTTATTTGGGGGCATATTACCTTTATTTAATATAAGAAAGGCCTCTGAGCAGTGTATTGGACCAGGGCACTGTGGCTGGAGGAAGTTAAATGTTTCACTGAAATGTGGGGCAATCGTATTTTATTTGTATTAAAGATGGCTCCGGTGGTTTCACAGTACTTGATGTTTGGTTGTTAGGTCACTCCCATGATGGGCGGTCCTTCCGGTTTTGGCGCCATTCCGTTGCGCAAGTCAGGGATAGTGTGCTCTGTGTATTGACCGGTCTGTGCTAGAGTTGCATGCGGAGAATTCATGCATCTCTAGTGTAGACACAGTGTTTTTTTCTGCTAATCAGTTGCCTCATTTGTTAGTCATAACGGCAGAGTGAAGAAAAGACTCAATAAGACCATTGTGGACCTTGACGATCTTTGGTCAGATAGGAACACTTCAGCAGAGTGCTGAAGTGCTGAGGATATTTGAGTTTAAGAAAACTGTCATTTTCTGCAAGAATAAAATAACCTTTTAAAATTTAAAGAGACAGTAACGTTTTTTTATAAGTGTTTTGCACAAATAAATTTGATAATTTTTTTTTTTTTATAAGTGTTTTACACAAATAAATTTGATAATTGTTATTGCGTATAAACATGGACAAGGAGACTTGCAAGATGTCACCTGTGTTTTATATTTTGACGCTAATGTGGAACCACCAATCCTTTTCTGTCCTTCATGTGTTCAAAGGACTTTAAGTTTTAGGGATAAGATATTTTCTGAGCCAATCTCCTCTAAGGCAGATGTTGTCCAGGAGTACAATGTTGAAGGTCAATTTATGCTGCAGCTTTCTCCACAAACGTCCCAAATTTTACTGCCCTCACAAGCAGTGCCCTGCGCTACCACTATAGTCCCTTTGGGGATTTCATTACAAGACATTGCTTATCTTATGTCTTCAACTATTTCTGATGCCCTGTCTGCTCTTCAAATGTTGCAGGGCAAACGCAAGTTTATTTCCTTTGACGGACTCGGAGGTTGTAACCTTTAGGTTTAAGCTAAAACTCCTCCACCTGTTGCTTAGGGAGGATTTTTTAGTTACCTTAGACGACTGTGACTCCACATTCGTGGTGGCCCCTTTATAGTCTAGTAAACTGGACAAATATTTAGAAACTCCTTCTTACTCGACGTATTTCCTGTTCCAAAGCGAGCTTCGGAGATCGTTACTAAAGAATGGGAGAGACCAGGTATTCCCTTTTCTCTCTCACTTATCTTTAAGAAGATGTTTCCCATAGCTGATGCTTTCAAGGAGGCTTGGCAGACTATTCCTAAAGTGGAAGGGCCTGTTTCCACCTTAGCCAAGAGAACTACTATTCCCATAGAGGACAGTTGTTCTTTTCAAGATCCTATGACTAAGAAGTTGGAGGGTCTACGTAAAAAGATTTTGTTCACCAGGGTCTGCGATTGCAGCCTGCTGCGTGCTTTCCTACCGTCTAAGCTTCTAGCGATTCCTTACAAGGGGAAGACCTTGTTTTGGCCATAGCTTGACGGAAATTATTTCTGATATATCGGGAGACAAGGGTCATCTACTTCTTCAGGTTAAGAGAAACAAGCAAAAGGAACTGCAAAATAATTTTGTTCCTTTCAAAATTTTCAAGCAATTCTTCCTCTTCCTCCTTTACGCAGGAGAATGAGGCCAAACAGTCCAAGAAGCCTGCTGCTGATTCCACGACTGCATGAAGTGCATGCCCCCGATTCGGGTCCATGATTATCTGCAGACCAGATAAAGACAGAGGTAAAAGACCTCTCTATCATGGGAGTGATTGTTCCCGTCCCAGTACAGGAACAAGGTCAGGGTTTTTTGTTCCATCCTGTTTGTGGTCCCCAAAAGGGAGGGAACCTTCGGACCAATTTTAAGATCTCAAGGGTCTAAACAAATTTCTCAGAGTTCCGTCTTTCAAGATGGAAACTATACGTTCCATTCTCCCATTGATCCAAGAGGGTCAATTTATGACGACAGTGGATCTAAAGGATGCATATCTTCATGTTCCTATCCACAGAGATCATCACAAGTTCCTGAGGTTTGCCTTTCTGGACAAACACTTTCAGTTTGTGGCTCTTCCCTTCGGTCTGGCCACGGTACCCAGAATTTTCACAAAGGTTCTGGGGTCTCTGCTGGCAGTTCTAAGACCACGGGGCATTGGGTTGGCGCCTAATCTTGACGATATTCTAATCCAGGCGTCATCTTGTCAGCAAACAAGGTCCCATACCGACATTGTGCTATCCTTCCTGAGAACTCACGGGTGGAAGGTAAATCTGGAAAAGAGTTCTTTAATCATGAAGACAAGGGTGCCCTTCTTTGGAACTCTAATCGATTCTATATCCATGAGAATTTTTCTGACAGAGGTCAGAAAATCAAAGATTCTGGATACATGTCGAGCCCTTCAGTCCACTCCTCAGCCTTCAGTGGCTCAGTGCATGGAGGTAATCACATTGATGGTGGCGGCAATGGACATCATACCGTTGCTCGGTTTCACCTCAGGCCTCTGCAGTTAAGCATGCTCAGGCAGTGGAATGGAGATTATACGGATTTGTATCCTCGAATAACCCTAGAACAGGAGACGAGGGACTCTCTTCAATGGCGGTTGTCTCTGGATCATCTATCTCAGGGGACGTGCTTTTGCAGACCTTCATGGGTGATTGTGACATCGGACACTAGCCTTTAAGGATGGGGAGCAGTCTGGGTCTCTTTTAAGGCTCAGGGAGTATGGACTCAGGCAGAGTGTCTCCTTCCCATCAACATTCTAGAGCTGAGGGCGATCTTCAATGCTCTTCGGGCCTGGCCTCAGTTGGCCTCAGTTGGCCTCGGCCCAATTCATCAGATTCCAGTCAGACAACATAACGACAGTGGCTTACATCAATCATCAAGGAGGAACAAGGAGTTCCTTAGCGATGACCGAAGTAGCCAAGATAATCCAGTGGGCGGAGACCCATTCTTACCATCTGTCAGCGATCCACATCCCTGGGGTGGTCAACTGGGAGGCGGATTTTCTGAGCAGGCAGACCTTTCATCCGGGAGAGTGGGAACTCCATCCGGAAATATTCTCCATCCTGATTCTCAAATGCGGTCGGCCGGAGTTGGATCTCATGGCATCTCGTCAGAATTCAAGATCTTGAGATACGGGTCCAGGTCCAGGGACCCCCAGGCTGAGCTGATAGATGCTCTGGCAGTTCCTTGGTCCTTCAGTCTAGCATATCTATCCCCCTATTTACTCTTCTTCCCCGGGTCATTGCTCGAATCAAACAGGAGAAGGCATTAGTGATCCTCATCGCTCCTGCGTGGCCTTGCAGGATTTGGTATGCCGATCTGGTGGATATGTCATCCCTGTCACCTTGGAAATTTCCATTGAGGAAGGACCTTCTCATTCAGGGACCCTTCCTTCCACCGAATCTAGTTTCTCTGAAGCTGACTGCTTGGAGATTGAACGCTTAATTCTATCCAAGCGGGGTTTCTCTGATTCGGTCATAGATACCTTACTTCAGGCGCGTAAACCTGTAGCTAGGAAGATTTTCCATAAGATATGGCGTATATATCTTTATTGGTGTGAATCCAAGGGCTGCTCACGGAGTAGAGATAGGATTCCCAGGATTTTGTCTTTTCTCCAAGAAGGATTGGAGAAGGGTTTATCAGCGAGTTCCCTAAAGGGTCAGATCTCTGCCTTATCTATTTTGTTACACAAGCGTCTGGCGGATGTCCCAGATGTTCAATCCTTTTGTCAGGCTTTGATTAGAATCAGGCCTGTGTTTAAACCAATTGCTCCTCCATGGAGTTTGAATTTAGTTCTTAAAGTTCTTCAAGGGGTTCCGTTTGAGCCTATGCATTCTATAGATATTAGGTTGTTATCCTGGAAAGTTTTATTTCTTGTTGCCATCTCTTCTGCTCGAAGAGTGTCTGAGCTTTCGGCATTACAATGTAATTCACCTTACTTTATTTTTCATTCGGATAAGGTGCTTTTACGTACTAAACTTGGTTTTCTTCCTAAGGTTGTTTCAGACAAGAATATTAATCAGGAGATTGTTGTTCCTTCCTTGTGCCCTGATCCTTCTTCTCAGAAAGAATGTCTTCTGCACAATTTGGACGTAGTCCGTGCTTTAAAATTTTACTTACAAGCGACTAAGGACTTTCGTCAATCGTCTTCTCTGTTTGTCATTTTTTCTGGAAAACGTAAGGGTCAGAAAGCTATGGCTACCTCTCTTTCCTTTTGGCTGAAGAGTATCATCTGTTTTGCATATGAGGCTGCTGGACAGCAGCCTCGTGAAAGAGTTACGGCTCATTCCACCAGGGCTGTTGCTTCCTCATGGGCATTCAAAAATGATTCTTCTGTTGAACAGATTTGCAAGGCTGCAACTTGGTCCTCTCTTCACACTTTTTCTAATTTTACAAATTTGATACCTTTGCTTCGGCTGAGGCTGTTTTTGGGAGAAAGGTTCTTCAAGCAGTGGTGCCTTCCGTTTGGGTTCCCTGTCTTGTCCCTCCCTTATCATCCGTGTACTCTAGCTTTGGTATTGTATCCCACAAGTAAGGATGAAATCCGTGGACTCATCGTGTCTTTAAAAAGAAAAGAAAATGTATGCTTACCTGATAAATTTGTTTCTTTTTAGACACGATGAGTCCACGGCCCGCCCTGTTCTATGAGACAGGTTATTGATTTTGTAAACTTCAGACACCTCTGCACCTTGGCTTTTCCTTTCTCTTCATAACTTCGGTCGAATGACTGGAGTAGGAGGGAAGGGAGGAGCTATATAACAGCTCTGATGTCATGCTCTTTGCCTCCTCCTGCTGACCAGGAGGCGTAATCCCACAAGTAAGGATGAAATCCGTGGACTCATCGTGTCTAAAAAGAAACAAATTTATCAGGTAAGCATACATTTTCTTTTTTACCTCTCTGATTACCTTGTATCTAAGCCTCTGTCAAAAGAACTGAAATAAGGGGGCAGTTTGCAGACATCCAATTTAGCCAATCAGAGCTGGCTCACCTGAACTCCATGTGCGTGAGCAGTGTTATCTATATGACACACATGAACTAACACCCTCTAGTGGTGAAAAACTGTCAAAATACCCTGAGAGAAGAGGCGGCCTTCAAGGGCTTATAAATTAGCATATGAACCTCCTAGGTTTAGCTTTCAACTAAGAATACCAAGAGAACAAAGCAAAATTGGTGATAAACGTAAATTGGAAAATTGTTTAAAATTACATTCTCTATCTGAATCATGAAAGTTTATTTTGGACTTGACTATCCCTTAAATGTAATGCAGCTTTTGTGCTGCCAATAAAAGCCAATGGTTAAAGGGACATTGCAGCGAAAACTGGAATCCACATAGATGCATTTCGGTTTTGAATAGAAGCATTTTTGTAATATACATGTATTAGCAAAAATGCTGGTGCACGGAGAATATCTAGTTATGCTTCTGATGTACGTGCAGAGAAAAATGTTAACACTAAAACATTGATAACTTTTACTAGAAGCATCTTTGCTAATACATGTATATTGCAAATATTTTTCTGTTGAAAGATATAATTCATCTATGTGTATTTAAAGTTTGACCGGAATGTCCCTTTAATATTTATTACCTGAGTTTAAGTATCGCTACAGTAATTCACATTACAGCTTCAGTAATTCACATTGGGTAGCACAGATACTGAAAGCCATATTACCGTGCTAGTCTCACTCATCGCTCTCTGTGATGGTGTGTGCCAAAATGATTCCTATCAAGAAACACAGAATCCTAATGCCGCTCTAGCGCATTTCTTCTACACAGGTATTGAAGTATTCAGTTTATTAATTTGCAATGCAATTTTTATATTAGCTCACTTGTACATATTAGATTTAGCAGACATACATATACACTAGTTTTACGTAAACCCCTGACCTAACAAGCCCCCTTGTCCTATGCCTTATTGCTACACCCCTTCCCCTATACCTCAGTCCTTTTTCTTTTAAATGCGTTGCTCCTTGTTTTTTAATACTTAAAGGGAAATTCATCTCTATTTTCCATCTAAAGGGGAGGAGAATTCTTTACTATTGGGAATTAAGAACCTGGCCACCAGGAGGAGGCAATGACACCCCAGCCTAAGGCTTAAATACCTCCCCCACTTCCCTCATCCCCCATTCATTCTTTGCCTTTCGTCACAGGATGGCAGAGGAGTGCCGGAGTTTTGGAGTAGTCTCTTATGGAGGCTAGTACTCTTCACAGTGGGACTGGAGTTTTAAGTAGTCCTGTCAGCCTCTCAGTGAGAGCCCGGTCGAAAGTTAGAGTCCGGAGATCATCGTTGACGAGTTTTGCTGCCTGCCTTTTTCACTCAAGTTCATGTCAGGAGCGAGGCTACTAACCTGTCACACTTGAAAGGCCATGTTCCTGTTCCATGGCATAGATTCTGGTAAGATTGTTTAATTTTTTTCTTAATAATGATAACATAGAAGACAGGGTCACAGTGTGGCGCCTTTTTATCTTTACAGAATCAAGGGTTAATATTCCTGGAAGGGAGATGATTGAACAGTTTTTTTTTTATTATTGATATTGTTTATTGTGTTATTGCTGCGTTATGTGCGAGATGAGGCTCTGGCAATGTGTGAAACTTTCATGTTACTTGCGGAAATTTTATGTGGCCATATTTTGGCGTGGTTTTCCCTAGTGCAGGGGCAGTCCTGCCAGGCATTCCATGTGACGGTGTGGCTATCTATCCTTTCCATTGATCTGTGGCGCAGGAGACATAGCGGTTTCTGTAGTCCAGGTCCTAGGAGGTGCTGTGTGCCCCGGCCATTGGTGGTATAAAGGTGCATTTTTAATAAATAAAGTTAGTCTAACCAAGCACGAAAGCGATGGAGGACTCGCGTTGGAAGGCTCTCCTTCCTTAATAAAGTCTCATTCCTGTGTTTATTGTAAAGAGATTCTGGTTGATCAACTTGCTCAACTATGTTCCACATGCCTTGATAAAGCTACAACTCCTAAATGTAAACTCCTTCGGGAGAGATTTGTTGGCCGTCAGACTTTGCGGACCAACTGAAATCGGCGGTTTCGAAAGTGATCCATGCCTTACCACGTTCTGCTAAGCGCAAGCGTAGGGTTTATCATAGCGGCCCACTCCGACTCTTCGGAAGAGGCCCCTTCTGGGTCGGAGTCCATGTTATAGGTTTAGGATGGAGAATTTGCACTTTCTGCTACGGCAGGTGCTTGCTACTCTAGAGGTTCCGAAACCTAAGATACCGAAGGAACCTACGATTCCTAAGCTTGACAAGGTATAAGAGGACAGGCTAGTACCTCCGTCTTTCCCGGGTTCCTGTTAAGATGGCTAATATTATTCAGAACGATTGGGAGCAATTAGGTTCTTCCTTTTCCCCTTCTTCCTTTAAAAAACTGTTCTCCGTTCTGGACTCTCAGCTTGAGCTGTGGGGGACCATCCCTATGGTGGATGGGGCTATCTCTACGCTCCCAAAGTGGACGACTATTCCCCTCGAGGACAGTTCGTTGTTTAAAGAGCCCATGGAAAAAAAACTGTAAAACATGTTGAGAAAGATATTTCAGCACACAGGGTTTGTTTTCCAGCCAGCAGCGGCCGTTGTGGCGGTTGCTGGAGCTGCAACATATTGGTGTAAATACCTTTGTGAAATGGTCGAGGGGGAGACATCCATCAACGACAATTCTTTCATCTGTGATGCCAATATGCAATTATTCGCCTGAATGCTAAGGTGTTTTTCTGTTTTAACGAGCAGCGCTCTGTGGCTAAAATCTTGGTCGGCGGACATGACCTCTAAGGCGAGGCTGTTGTCCTTGCCTTTTCAAGGAAAGAGCCTGTTTGGTCTAGGATTGGATTTGATTATATCCACGGTTACAGGAGGCAAGGGAGCTTTCCTACCGCAGGATAAGAAGACTAAGCCTAAAGGATCTACTCTTCGTCCCTTTCGTGCAGACAAGGCCCAGCGCCAGCAACCCGCCGCCAAAGCGGACCAGTCCAAGGGATTTTGGAAGCCGGCTCAATCTTGGAACAAGTCTAAGCAGAGCAAGAAGCCAGCCGAGACAAAATCGGCATGAAGGGGAGGCCCCCGACCAGTCTCCGGATCACGTAGGGGGCAGATTATTTCTATTCTCAGACACATGGTTGCAGGATGTTCAGGACCCTTGGGTTCTAAAGGTGGTCTCCCAGGGTTGCAGGATAGGGTTCAGTTCCCATCCGCCTGAGGGCAGATTCCTTCTGTCAAACCTGTCTTCAAGACCAGAGTTAGAGAGAGGCCATTCTAGAGTGTGTGAGAGATCTCGTTTCTCTCTGAGTTATCGTACCAGTACCCTAGCAGAAAGGGGTCTAGGGTACTATTCCAACCTTTTTGTGGTACCAAAGAAGGAGGGCACGTTCCGCCCGATTCTGGACCTAAGGTGTTTAAACAAGTTTCTGAGTGTTCCATCGTTCAAAATGGAAACGTTCAGATCTATTCTGCCCCTAGTTCAAAAGGGACAGTTCAGGACGTTTATAGACTTGAAGGAAGTTTACCTTCATGTGCCAATCAACAGTGACCACTTTAGGTTCGTAAGATTTGCATTTCTGGACCAACACTTCCAGTTTGTGGCCCTTCCTTTTGGTCTGGCAACGGTCCAGAGAGTCTTCACGAAGGTTCTGGGGGCGCTGCTTGCAGTGGCCAGATCCAGGGGCTTTGCTGTGGCCCCTTACCTGGATGACATCCTGGTTCAGGCGCCATTGCTGAACCTCTCAGAGGATCATTCGAGGGCTCTTCTTCTCCATTCTCACGGTTGGAAGATCAACTCAGGAAAGAGTTCCCTGGTTCCCAGCAACAGGGTGGAGTTCCTGGGCACAATAATAGACTCTATGTCCATTAAGATATTTCTCACAGATCAGCGCAGGAAGCTTGCGTCCACCTGTCTGGCCCTTCAGTCCTCCTCAAGCCCATCGGTGGCTCAATGTATGGAGGTGATAGGTCTCATGGTGTCGAGCATAGATGTCATCCCATTTGCCAGGTTCCACCTCAGACCTCTTCAATTGTGCATGTTGAGACTGTGGAACGGCGATCATTCAGAGCTATCACAGCTGATATCCCTGGATGCTCGGACTCGGAATTCCCTCTCTTGGTGGATTCGTCCAGAGCAGCTGTCCATGGGGACATCCTTCTTGAGACCGTCCTGGGAGATTGTGACCATGTACGCCAGTCTGTCAGGATGGGGAGCTGTTTGGGGTGCCAGTATGGCACAAGGAAAGTGGCCCAGGGAGGAGTCTCTCCTTCCGATCAACAGCCTGGAACTACAAGCAATCTACAATGCTCTAAAGGCTTGACCTTCTCTGGGGTTGGTCAGTTTAATTAGATTCCAGACCGACAACATTACCTCGTGGCTTACATCAACCATCAGGGGGGTACGAGGAGCTCCCTTGCAATGAGGGAGGTGTCTCGGATTACAGAGTGGGCGGAGTCCCACGACTGCTCGGTCTCAGCGATTCACATTCTGGGTGTGGATAACTGGGAAGCGGACTTTCTCAGCATCCGGGGGAATGATCTCTTCACCCCGAAGTGTTTGCGGAAATTTTTCACAGATGGGGAACGCCGGAGATAGATCTCATGGCGTACAGACTCAATTGCAAACTACCTCAATGCGGGTCGAGGTCCAGGGATCCCCAGGTAGAGCTGATAGATGACTTAGTGGTTCCTTGGGGATTCAGCCTAGCTTACATTTTTCCTCCATTACCACTTCTACCTCGCATAATGGAACGTGTCAAACAGGAGTGGGCCTCGGCCATTCTGATTGCTCCTTCGTGGCCGTGGAGTACGTGGTTTGCGGATCTGGTGGGGATGTCATCCTCTCCGCCCTGGAGGTTACCCTGTCGCAGGAATCTGGATTCTCTGAGGCTGACTGCATGGAGATTGAATGCCTAGAGAAATTGTGATTGATACTCTAATTCAGGCAAGGAAGCCAGTCACTTGTCGTATCTACCATAAGGTGTGGAGGACTTACTTGTCCTGGTGTGAGAAGCATGGATATCCTTGGCATGAGGCAAAGGTATCCAGGATTCTGTCCTTTCTCCAAGAGGGTTTGAAGAAGGGTCTTGCCGCTAGTTCCTTAAAGGGAAAGATCTCGGCATTATCACTCTTGTTGCATAGGAGGCTCGCTGAGCTCCCTGACATTCAATCTTTTGTTCAGGCTCTGTCTAGAATCAGGCCTGTCTTTAGACAGTCTTCTCCGCCTTCAGGCTACAAGGGATTTCAGACAGTTTACATCTCTTTTTGTGATGTATTCCAGGATGCGTAAGGGGCAAAGGGCCTCTGCTACTTCTTTGTCTTTTTGGTTGAGGAGCTTGATTTGCTTGGCTTGTGAAACAGCGGGACATAAGGCTCCTAAGAGGATCACGGCTCATTCAACTAGAGCTGTGGCTTCGTCTTGGGCCTTCAAGAATGAGGCCTCTATGGAGCAAATTTGTAAGGCGGCTACCTGGTCCTCCTTACACACTTTTATAAAGTTTTACAAATTTGACGTTTTTGCTTCTGCGGAAGCTGTTTTTGGGAGAAAGGTTTTGCAGGCTGTGGTGCCCTCAGATTAGGATCCGCCTTTTATCCTCCCGTTTTCATTCAGTGTCCTCTAGAGCTTGGGTATATGTTCCCAATATTAAGTAATGAAGCCATGGACTCTCCTCCCCTTTAGATGGAAAACATAAATTATGTTTACCTGATCATTTCCATCGAGGGGAGGAGAGTCCACGTCTCCCGCCCGTATCTCCGTTGGGCGGCCCTAAATTTATTCATCTTCTGGCACTTTTTTTACCCTGATATTCCTCCTACTGTTCCTGGTTCCCTCTGCAGAATGACTGGGGGATGAGGGAAGTGGGGGAGGTATTTAAGTCTTTGGCTGGGGTGTCTTTACCTCCTCCTGGTGGTCAGGTTCTTAATTCCCAATAGTAAGGAATGAAGCCGTGGACTCTTTTCCCCTCAATGGAAATGAAATTATCAGGTAAGCATAATTTAGTTTTTTTCTTTCATGATTTAGAAAGAGCGTGCAATTTCTCCAACATAGGTGTGTCCGGTCCACGGCGTCATCCTTACTTGTGGGATATTCTCTTCCCCAACAGGAAATGGCAAAGAGCCCAGCAAAGCTGGTCACATGATCCCTCCTAGGCTCCGCCTACCCCAGTCATTCTCTTTGCCGTTGTACAGGCAACATCTCCACGGAGATGGCTTAGAGTTTTTTAGTGTTTAACTGTAGTTTTTATTATTCAATCAAGAGTTTGTTATTTTGAAATAGTGCTGGTATGTACTATTTACTCAGAAACAGAAAAGAGATGAAGATTTCTGTTTGTATGAGGAAAATGATTTTAGCAACCGTCACTAAAATCCATGGCTGTTCCACACAGGACTGTTGAGAGCAATTAACTTCAGTTGGGGGAACAGTGAGCAGTCTCTTGCTGCTTGAGGTATGACACATTCTAACAAGACGATGTAATGCTGGAAGCTGTCATTTTCCCTATGGGATCCGGTAAGCCATGTTTATTAAGATCGTAAATAAGGGCTTCACAAGGGCTTATTAAGACTGTAGACTTTTTCTGGGCTAAATCGATTCATTATTAACACATATTTAGCCTTGAGGAATCATTTATTCTGGGTATTTTGATATAATAATATCGGCAGGCACTGTTTTAGACACCTTATTCTTTAGGGGCTTTCCCAAATCATAGGCAGAGCCTCATTTTCGCGCCGGTGTTGCGCACTTGTTTTTGAGAGGCATGACATGCAGTCGCATGTGAGAGGAGCTCTGATACTTAGAAAAGACTTTCTGAAGGCGTCATTTGGTATCGTATTCCCCTTTGGGCTTGGTTGGGTCTCAGCAAAGCAGATACCAGGGACTGTAAAGGGGTTAAAGTTAAAAACGGCTCCGGTTCCGTTATTTTAAGGGTTAAAGCTTCCAAATTTGGTGTGCAATATTTTTAAGGCTTTAAGACACTGTGGTGAAAATTTGGTGAATTTTGAACAATTCCTTCATGTTTTTTCGCAATTGCAGTAATAAAGTGTGTTCAGTTTAAAATTTAAAGTGACAGTAACGGTTTTATTTTAAAACGTTTTTTGTACTTTGTTATCAAGTTTATGCCTGTTTAACATGTCTGAACTACCAGATAGACTGTGTTCTGAATGTGGGGAAGCCAGAATTCCCATTCATTTAAATAAATGTGATTTATGTGACAATGACAATGATGCCCAAGATGATTCCTCAAGTGAGGGGAGTAAGCATGGTACTGCATCATTCCCTCCTTCGTCTACACGAGTCTTGCCCACTCAGGAGGCCCCTAGTACATCTAGCGCGCCAATACTCCTTACTATGCAACAATTAACGGCTGTAATGGATAATTCTGTCAAAAACATTTTAGCCAAAATGAACACTTATCAGCGTAAGCGCGACTGCTCTGTTTTAGATACTGAAGAGCATGACGACGCTGATAATAATGGTTCTGAAGGGCCCCTAACCCAGTCTGATGGGGCCAGGGAGGTTTTGTCTGAGGGAGAAATTACTGATTCAGGGAACATTTCTCAACAAGCTGAACCTGATGTGATTACGTTTAAATTTAAGTTGGAACATCTCCGCATTCTGCTTAAGGAGGTATTATCCACTCTGGATGATTGTGACAAGTTGGTCATCCCAGAGAAACTATGTAAAATGGACAAGTTCCTAGAGGTCCCGGGGCTCCCAGAAGCTTTTCCTATACCCAAGCGGGTGGCGGACATTGTTAATAAAGAATGGGAAAGGCCCGGTATTCCTTTCGTCCCTCCCCCCATATTTAAAAAATTGTTTCCTATGGTCGACCCCAGAAAGGACTTATGGCAGACAGTCCCCAAGGTCGAGGGAGCGGTTTCCACTTTAAACAAACGCACCACTATACCCATAGAGGATAGTTGTGCTTTCAAAGATCCTATGGATAAAAAATTAGAAGGTTTACTTAAAAAGATGTTTGTTCAGCAGGGTTACCTTCTACAACCAATTTCATGCATTGTCCCTGTAGCTACAGCCGCATGTTTCTGGTTCGATGAGCTGATAAAGGCGGTCGATAGTGATTCTCCTCCTTATGAGGAGATTATGGACAGAATCAATGCTCTCAAATTGGCTAATTCTTTCACCCTTGACGCCACTTTGCAATTGGCTAGGTTAGCGGCTAAGAATTCTGGGTTTGCTATTGTGGCGCGCAGAGCGCTTTGGTTGAAATCTTGGTCAGCTGATGCGTCTTCCAAGAACAAGCTACTTAACATTCCTTTCAAGGGGAAAACGCTGTTTGGCCCTGACTTGAAAGAGATTATCTCTGATATCACTGGGGGTAAGGGCCACGCCCTTCCTCAGGATCGGCCTTTCAAGGCAAAAAATAAACCTAATTTTCGTCCCTTTCCTAGAAATGGACCAGCCCAAAGTGCTACGTCCTCTAAGCAAGAGGGTAATACTTCTCAAGCCAAGCCAGCTTGGAGACCAATGCAAGGCTGGAACAAGGGAAAGCAGGCCAAGAAACCTGCCACTGCTACCAAGACAGCATGAAATGTTGGCCCCCGATCCGGGACCGGATCTGGTGGGGGGCAGACTCTCTCTCTTCGCTCAGGCTTGGGCAAGAGATGTTCTGGATCCTTGGGCGCTAGAAATAGTCTCCCAAGGTTATCTTCTGGAATTCAAGGGGCTTCCCCCAAGGGGGAGGTTCCACAGGTCTCAGTTGTCTTCAGACCACATAAAAAGACAGGCATTCTTACATTGTGTAGAAGACCTGTTAAAAATGGGAGTGATTCATCCTGTTCCATTAAGAGAACAAGGGATGGGGTTCTACTCCAATCTGTTCATAGTTCCCAAAAAAGAGGGAACGTTCAGACCAATCTTAGATCTCAAGATCTTAAACAAGTTTCTCAAGGTTCCATCGTTCAAGATGGAAACCATTCGAACTATTCTTCCTTCCATCCAGGAAGGTCAATTCAGGACCACAGTGGATTTAAAGGATGCGTATCTACATATTCCTATCCACAAGGAACATCATCGGTTCCTAAGGTTCGCATTCCTGGACAAGCATTACCAGTTCGTGGCGCTTCCTTTCGGATTAGCCACTGCTCCAAGGATTTTCACAAAGGTACTAGGGTCCCTTCTAGCTGTGCTAAGACCAAGGGGCATTGCTGTAGTACCTTACTTGGACGACATTCTGATTCAAGCGTCGTCCCTTCCTCAAGCAAAGGCTCACACGGACATTGTCCTGGCCTTTCTCAGATCTCACGGATGGAAAGTGAACGTGGAAAAGAGTTCTCTATCTCCGTCAACAAGGGTTCCCTTCTTGGGAACAATAATAGACTCCTTAGAAATGAGGATTTTTCTGACAGAGGCCAGAAAAACAAAACTTCTAGACTCTTGTCGGATACTTCATTCCGTTCCTCTTCCTTCCATAGCGCAGTGCATGGAAGTGATCGGTTTGATGGTAGCGGCAATGGACATAGTTCCTTTTGCGCGCATTCATCTAAGACCATTACAACTGTGCATGCTCAGTCAGTGGAATGGGGACTATACAGACTTGTCTCCGAAGATACAAGTAAATCAGAGGACCAGAGACTCACTCCGTTGGTGGCTGTCCCTGGACAACCTGTCACAAGGGATGACATTCCGCAGACCGGAGTGGGTCATCGTCACGACCGACGCCAGTCTGATGGGCTGGGGCGTGGTCTAGGGATCCCTGAAAGCTCAGGGTCTTTGGTCTCGGGAAGAATCTCTTCTACCGATAAATATTCTGGAACTGAGAGAGATATTCAATGCTCTCAAGGCTTGGCCTCAGCTAGCGAGGGCCAAGTTCATACGGTTTCAATCAGACAACATGACAACTGTGGCGTACATCAACCATCAGGGGGGAACAAGGAGTTCCCTAGCGATGGAAGAAGTGACCAAAATCATTCTATGGGCGGAGTCTCACTCCTGCCACCTGTCTGCTATCCACATCCCAGGAGTGGAAAATTGGGAAGCGGATTTTCTGAGTCGTCAGACATTGCATCCGGGGGAGTGGGAACTCCATCCGGAAATCTTTGCCCAAGTCACTCAGCTGTGGGGCATTCCAGACATGGATCTGATGGCCTCTCGTCAGAACTTCAAAGTTCCTTGCTACGGGTCCAGATCCAGGGATCCCAAGGCGGCTCTAGTGGATGCACTAGTAGCACCTTGGACCTTCAAACTAGCTTATGTGTTCCCGCCGTTTCCTCTCATCCCCAGGCTGGTAGCCAGGATCAATCAGGAGAGGGCGTCGGTGATCTTGATAGCTCCTGCGTGGCCACGCAGGACTTGGTATGCAGATCTGGTGAATATGTCATCGGCTCCACCTTGGAAGCTACCTTTGAGACGAGACCTTCTTGTTCAGGGTCCGTTCGAACATCCGAATCTGGTTTCACTCCAGCTGACTGCTTGGAGATTGAACGCTTGATCTTATCGAAGCGAGGGTTCTCAGATTCTGTTATCGATACTCTTGATCAGGCCAGAAAGCCTGTAACTAGAAAGATTTACCACAAAATTTGGAAAAAATATATCTGTTGGTGTGAATCTAAAGGATTCCCTTGGGACAAGGTTAAGATTCCTAAGATTCTATCCTTCCTTCAAGAAGGATTGGAAAAAGGATTATCTGCTAGTTCCCTGAAGGGACAGATTTCTGCCTTGTCTGTGTTACTTCACAAAAAGCTGGCAGCTGTGCCAGATGTTCAAGCCTTTGTTCAGGCTCTGGTTAGAATTAAGCCTGTTTACAAACCTTTGACTCCTCCTTGGAGTCTCAACTTAGTTCTTTCAGTTCTTCAGGGGGTTCCGTTTGAACCCTTACATTCCGTTGATATTAAGTTATTATCTTGGAAAGTTTTGTTTTTAGTTGCAATTTCTTCTGCTAGAAGAGTTTCAGAATTATCTGCTCTGCAGTGTTCTCCTCCTTATCTGGTGTTCCATGCAGATAAGGTGGTTTTACGTACTAAACCTGGTTTTCTTCCAAAAGTTGTTTCTAACAAAAACATTAACCAGGAGATTATCGTACCTTCTCTGTGTCCGAAACCAGTTTCAAAGAAGGAACGTTTGTTGCACAATTTGGATGTTGTTCGCGCTCTAAAATTCTATTTAGATGCTACAAAGGATTTTAGACAAACATCTTCCTTGTTTGTTGTTTATTCCGGTAAAAGGAGAGGTCAAAAAGCAACTTCTACCTCTCTCTCTTTTTGGATTAAAAGCATCATCAGATTGGCTTACGAGACTGCCGGACGGCAGCCTCCTGAAAGAATCACAGCTCACTCCACTAGGGCTGTGGCTTCCACATGGGCCTTCAAGAACGAGGCTTCTGTTGATCAGATATGTAGGGCAGCGACTTGGTCTTCACTGCACACTTTTACCAAATTTTACAAGTTTGATACTTTTGCTTCTTCTGAGGCTATTTTTGGGAGAAAGGTTTTGCAAGCCGTGGTGCCTTCCATTTAGGTGACCTGATTTGCTCCCTCCCTTCATCCGTGTCCTAAAGCTTTGGTATTGGTTCCCACAAGTAAGGATGACGCCGTGGACCGGACACACCTATGTTGGAGAAAACAGAATTTATGTTTACCTGATAAATTACTTTCTCCAACGGTGTGTCCGGTCCACGGCCCGCCCTGGTTTTTTTAATCAGGTCTGATAATTTATTTTCTTTAACTACAGTCACCACGGTACCATATGGTTTCTCCTATGCAAATATTCCTCCTTAACGTCGGTCGAATGACTGGGGTAGGCGGAGCCTAGGAGGGATCATGTGACCAGCTTTGCTGGGCTCTTTGCCATTTCCTGTTGGGGAAGAGAATATCCCACAAGTAAGGATGACGCCGTGGACCGGACACACCGTTGGAGAAAGTAATTTATCAGGTAAACATAAATTCTGTTTTTAAGCAACTTTCCCATTTACTACTATTATCTAATTTTCTTGATATCCTTTGTTGAAAAGCATATGTAAATAGGCCAAGCAGCTGTTGATTGGTGGCTGCAGATAGAGGCCTTGTTCGATTTACTTGCTATTTTTTCAACAAAAGATATCTGAAGAATTAAATAAATTTAATAATAGAAGTAAATTGGAAAGTTGTTTAAAATTGTATTCTCTATATGAATCATAAAAGAGAAATTTTGGTTTTCATGTCCCTTTAAATTAACCTTATTTGCCTTATTTCTGTAGCATTTGTAGGTGTATAAGAAAGGGCTAAAACAAGCACTGTTTGCGTCAGGTTATGAAAACTATTAAAGGGACATTGTGCACTAGATTTTTCTTTGCATAAATGTTTTGTGAATTATCTATTTATATAACCCATGTGGGAATGTTTTTGTAACAATGTATAGGTTTACTTATTTTTTTATAACATTGTGCTGATTTTCAGACTCCTAACCAAGCCCCTCCTGTTTGTGTAATGGGTCTTTTCATATGCAGGAGAGGGTCTGCTCTTCCTGCTTTCTTAGCCCCGTTCAGTGGGTGTCCCAGCCTAACCTCATCAGTATTGCTAAACTGGGTGCTTCTAAGTAAGTTTTTAAAAGGTTTTATACTGGATTTGTATATCAGTATCTGTTCATATTTTACATTACTTTATATATATATTTTATATTACTTTATAGTAGTGTTTATTACATGCAGTTATATGAAAATTGGTGTATACTGTCCCTTTAAAAGAAAAATCAACATTTCTACACAGCAACCAATATTTTGTAATAGAAATTAAATTAGCATGTTACTACCCCTTTGAATTTTTCCAATTTAAAGGGATAGCCTACTCCAGAAATGTTATTGTTTAAAAATATAGATAATCCATTTATTACCCAATTCCCCAGTTTTGCATAACCAATACGGTAATATTAATATACATTTTACCTCTGTGATTGCTTTGTATCTAAGCCTCGGCAGACTGTCCCCTTATTTCAGTTCTTTTGACAGACTTGCATTTTAGCGAATCAGTGCTGACTCCTAGGTAACTCCACATGCGTGAGCACTTTATCTATATGGCACATATGAACTAACGCCATCTAGCTGTGGAAAAACTGTAAAAATGCCCTGAGATAAGAGGCGGCCTTTAAGGCTTAGAAATTAGCATATGAGCCTACCTAGGTTGAGCTTTCAACAAAGAATATCAAAAGAACAAAGCAAATTTGATTATAAAAGTAAATTGGAAAGTTGTTTAAAATTACATGCTCTATATGAATCATAAAGTTTAATTTTGACTAGACTATCCCTTTAAGCAACAACTTGTAATACCAAATTGAGCATAAAGTAGCATCCTATATGTAAACAGTAGCATTCAGCCTAGTCCGGGCCATAAAAACAAACACCTAGATTACGAGTTTGGCGTTAGCCTTAAAAAGCAGCGTTGAGAGGTCCCAACGCTGCTTTTTAACGCCCGCCGGTATTAAGAGTCTGACAGGTACAGGTGTACCGCTCACTTTTCTTCCGCGACTCGAGGCTGTCGCAAATCCCCTTACGTCAATTGCGTATCCTATCTTTTTAATGGGATTTGCCTAACGCTGGTATTACAAATCTTGGAAGAAGTGAGCGGTATACCCTCTCTTGTCCAGACTCCTAACGCATTTAAAAGTCAGTAGTTAAGAGTTTTATGGGCTAACGCCGGAACATAAAGCTCTTAACTAAAGTGCTAACAAGTACACTAACACCCATAAACTACCTATTAACCACTAAACCGAGGCCCCCTCACATCGCAAACACTAAAATTAATATTTTTAACCCCTAATCTGCTGACCGGACATCGCCGCCACCTACATTATACCTATGAACCCCTAATCTGCTGCCCCTAACATCACCGACACCTACATTATATTTATTAACCCCTAATCTGCCACCCCCAACGTCGCCGCCACCTACCTACAATTATTAACCCCTAATCTGCCGACCAGACATCGCCGCCACTTTAATAAATGTATTAACCTCTAAACCTAAGTCTAACCGTAAGTCTAACCCCCCCTAACTTAAATATAATTTAAATTTAACAAAATTAATTTAACATAATTAAATAAATTATTCCTATTTAAAACTAAATACGTACCGATAAAATAAACCCTAAGCTAGCTACAATATAACTAATAGTTACATTGTAGCTATCTTATGATTTATTTTTATTTTACAGACAACTTTGTATTCATTTTAACTAGGTACAATAGTTATTAAATAGTTATTAACTATTTAATAACTACCTAGCTAAAATAAGTACAAAATTACCTGTAAAATAAATCCTAACCTAAGTTACAATTACACCTAACACTACACTATCATTAAACTAATTACCTAAACTACCTAAATTAATTACAATTAAATTAAATAAACTAAATTACGAAAAAAACAAACACTAAATTACAGAAAATAAAAAAAGAATTACAAGAATTTTAAACTAATTACACCTAATCTAATCCCCCTAATAAAATAAAAAAGCCCACCAAAATAATAAAATTTCCCTACCCTATACTAAATTACAAATAGCCCTTAAAAGGGCCTTTTGCGGGGCATTGCCCCAAAGTAATCAGCTCTTTCACCTGTAAAAAAAATATATAATACCCCCCAACATTACAACCCACCACCCACACACCCCTACTCTAAAACCCACCCAATCCCCCCTTAAAAAAACCTAACACTAACCCCCTGAAGATCACCCTACCTTGAGCCGTCTTCACCCAGCCGGGCACAAGTGGTCCTCCATACGGCAGAAGTCTTCATCCGATCGGGGCAGAAGAGGTCCTCCAGACGGCAGAAGGCTTCATCCAGGCGGCATCTTCTATCTTCATCCTTCCGGAGCGGGTCCATCTTCAATCCAGCCGACGCCGAGCATCCTCTTCAAACGAAGTCCTAACGAAGAATGAAGGTTCCTTTAAATGACGTCATCCAAGATGGCGTCCCTTGAATTACCGATTGGCTGATAGAATCCTATCAGCCAATCGGAATTAAGGTAGGAAAAATCCTATTGGCTGATGTTATCAGCCAACCGGATTGATGTGCAATCTGATTGGCTGATCCAATCAGCCAATAGGATTGACCTTGCATTCTATTGGCTGTTCCAATCAGCCAATAGAATGGGAGGTCAATCCTATATGTTAGGGTGTAAATTTTCTTTCCCCATAGGAAACAATGGGGCTGCGTTAGGAGCTGAACACTGCTTTTTTGCAGGTGTTAGGTTTTTTTCAGCCAGCTCAGCCCCATTGTTTCCTATGGGGAAATCGTGCACGAGCACGTTTTGCCAGCTTACCGCTACCGTAAGCAACGCTGGTATTGAGGTGAGATGTGGAGCTAAATTCTGCTCTACGCTCACCTTTTTGCGGCTAACGCCAGGTTTAAAAAAACCTGTAATACCAGCGTTGTCTTAAGGTAGCGTTAGAAAAAAAAGGATCGTTAGCCCCACAAGCCTTACCGACAAAAACTCGTAATCTAGCCGCAAGAGTTTCTAATATTAAAAATGATTTCCTTTAACAAATGATCCCATTTTATATTCACAATAGAAAGTCCCTTTAAATAATGGAATAGAAAATGCAAATTTCAACTTCTTTTCTTTTTTCTTTTTTTTATTAATATGGAAAAAGCATTTAATAATGTACGTAATTAATTTTCTTTCATTGATATGCATAGAGCAGTTTTGCAGATAATGTTCCGTTGATAATCGGCCAATTAATTTTAGAATTCTTTCCTCCAATTCTCCAGTTTGAGTGCCACTCATTCTCTGTTTGTGGTTGCTGTGAAAACTATTTCATCCTCCCAGCTGGAGGGGTTACAGCCGTACATTTGAGGAAGACTGAGCAGTGGCAACATTACAAGTGCCATAAATCCATGCACAATAGCAAAATGAGATAGCGATATTCATTTCACACTCTCTCAATCTAACTGTCATGTTTCTATGGAACAATGTGAGTTGTTTGTTACTAAATCCTCATAATCAGTTTTATCTCACAAATTACTTTTCTTTGTTAGCCTTTTGGGGATTTTGAAGCCAATGGGGTCAACTTATTATGTAAGTCAAAAGACAACCTATACAGAGCTACAGTAATAGCAATTTGATAACTAAAATGTTTTCCACTACTTTATTTAACTTTATACAGCGTGACAATATTTGCAGATTTACTCTTAAGTTTATTTTGCACTTTTATTTTTATAAAAGCTGCAGCAGCTGCAACCAAATACCACAGAATTACAGCAGATATTATTATTATTATCAGTTATTTGTAGAGCGCCAACAGATTCCGCAGCGCTAAATTGCTGCGCAGTGCTAGATAGACACATGTGCAGCTACTGGCAATTGCATTAACCTCTATTGGCGTTGGATGACTAACTGATATTTTCTCAACTAGTATAATTCTCAACTATTTATGACATAGGTGATTTGATTAATTTTTTTTTTAAGCATGGTTATAAAGAAGTAACTTGTGTGTCACACTATACAAATTAAAGGGAAAGTCTAATCAAAATGAATCTTTCATGATTCGGATAGGGAATGTGATTTTAAACAACTTTCCAATTTATTTCTTATCATCAAATTTGCTTTCTTCTCTTGGTATTCTTTGTTTAAAGCTAAATCTAGGTAGGCTCATATGCTAATTTCTAAGACATTGAAGGCCACCTCTTATCTCAGTGCATTTTGACAGTTTTTAAAAGTTAAACAGTGCTACTTTATGTGTGTCATAAAGGTAACATTGTGCTTCCTCCTGTGGAGTTATTTATGAGTCAGCACTGGCTGGCTATAATGCAAGTCTGTCCATAGAACTGAAATTAGGGGACAATCTGTAGAGGATTAGATATAAGGTAATCACAGAGGTAAAAAGTGTATTAATATAACAGTGTTGCTTATGTAAAACTGGGGAATGTGTAATAAAGGGATTATCTATCTTTTTAAACAATACAAATTTTGGTGTAAACTATCGCTATAAGCATGACAATTATCTCTAGTTTTCATACTACTTGAATAGATTTCTTTAGACATAAGTATATATGTATACATAAATAGAAATATATATATATATATATATATATATATATATGCATTGGAGCCCTTTGCAGTCAAGTAGATGAAAACATGTAAAAGCATATTTATGCAATATTCATATTTAAAAAAGTGTTTAACTTTGTATTTACTGTAAATATTTCATATCCCAATGTTCTTGACATAGGGGAATATGTTATATGTATTTTTAAATAGATAGTTTTATATATATATATATATATATATATATATCACACTCCTGAAAGTGAATCCACCCTCCTGGGTCATCAGCCTGGGTGCAAAAATGAAATGAATATGGTAACAAGCAAATGCACTCTCAGTTCTTCTTTGTGGTAGGTCAACAACAAAATGTATTGACATTTCGGGGTTTATTGACGTTTCTGATGAAGGGGTCCATGTGAACCCCGAAACGTCAATACATTTTGTTGCTTGTTACTATAGATATAAATATATATATATATATATATATATATATATATATATATATACCTTTAAAAAACAAAAAACATACAAGCGCCCTGCATATAGTTCTATGAAAAGGATATGGGGCTAAGGGTTATAGCCCAAGAGTTATGTAGATCACTCGTTAGAGTCGCTGCCTCTTCTGGGACACAGCACTGGCTGCTGGAAAGAGCTTGGCTAAACAGAGAAAAGACAAATGGAGAGGCGCAGACTCCTCTAAGTGTAGTAGTTAAAAACAGCAAACAGATTTATTAAAATCACCAATACGCACTTACACTTTACAACCTCAAACATGTGAGGTATGTGGTGTATGTGGTCCTGCAGTAGAGTCCGCACAGAGAACCCCAGACAGGTACCTGGTCACAGTCAATGGAGATGTTCATAAATGTTCCTAGTGCCAAATGACTGATAATCTTTCTGTGTCTCTTTCTCAGCGCTGATACAATTTAAAAACAAACTGCCACACACTGTGCAAGCCACTCCAAAGAATGCCAGCTCACGAATCGGCTGCTGAGTGCGGCGTCGCAACAGTGGGCGTGGCCTTACGCGTTTAGTAGGGTAACTCCCTACTTCAGTCATTTGGCACTAGGAACTTTTGTGAACATCTCCATTGACTGTGACCAGGTACCTGTCTGGGGTTCTCTGTGCGGACTCTACTGCAGGACCACATACACCACTTTGACGTTTGTACATACCTCACATGTTTGATGTTGGAAAGTGTGAGTGCGTATTTGTGATTTTAATAAATCTGTTTGCTGTTTTTAACTACTACACTTAGAGGAGTCTGCGCCTCTCCATTTGTCTTTTCTCTGTTTAGCCATATCTATACCTATATATATTATATTATATATATATATATATATATATATATATATATATATATATATATATATATATATATATATATAGGTATAGATATATATTTTTTTACCAAAAAACAGTATTTCTTCTACAAGATACGACGAGTCCACGGATTCATCCTTTACTTGTGGGATATTATCCTGCTGCTAACAGGAAGTGGCAAAGAGCACCACAGCAGAGCTGTCTATAAAGCTCCTCCCTTGACTCCACCCCCAGTCATTCTCTTTGCCTATTCTAAGTAATAGGAAGGGTAAAGTGAAAGAGGTGATAAAATGATAGTTTTTATTTTCTTCAAGCAAGACATTTTTATTTTAAATGGTACCGGTGAGTGCTATTTTTTTCCCAGGCAGCAGATGGATGAAGATTTCTGCCTGGAGACTGATGATCTTAGCAGTTGTCACTAAGATCCAGAGTAGTTCCCACAGAATGGCTGAGGAGTACTTAAGAAACTTCAGTGTGAGGAACGTTTTTCATGCTTCAAGCATTGAGGTATGTTCAGTCATTTTTTTCTGGAGAGACTGTGATATTTCAGAATTGGCTGACAGTATTCCAATAAGGGAAGTGGTAAGCAGTAATCCTAATGTGAAAGAGAAGGATATTACTGGGACCTGTATGTTGGGCTGAAAAAAATGGTTGACACTGATGACATAATGTTTGTTGGGCAAACGATTTTATGTTTGGAGGACAATTAACGTTTTTTTGTGTGAAGCAAACATTTTTATTTTTGATGGCAATGGAGGGTGCACATGGCTTTCTTTTAGACCTGGGTATATGGAAACCCACATGGCTAGGTTTTAGACCGCTTTGTAGCGTTTTTTTTTTTGCAAGGCAGTGAGACATCGATGTAGATGGGCGGGGCCTAATTTTGCGCCTCAGTTGCGCAGTTGAATTCCCCATGCAAGCTCCAGCTCCGGTGGGCCTCAAAGGAAAGATTTGGCCTAATCAAAGTGTTAGAGTGATTTTACAGACCCGTGAGGGCAGGTAGGCGCCACACCTCCGCTTGTTACTCAGGGAGGTCTTAGCGACTCTGGATGATTGTGACCCTATTGTCATCCCACCAGAGAAATTGTGTAAAATGGATAAATATCTAGAGGTCCCTTCTTACACTATTGTTTTTCCAGTCCCTAGAAGAATTTCGAACATTGTTACTAAGGAATTGGATAGACCAGGCATTCCGTTCTCTCCCCCTCCTACTTTTAAGAAAATGTTTCCCATATCTGACACCATTCGGGATTCGTGACTGATGGTCCCTAAGGTGGAGGGAGCTATTTCTACCGTGGCTTAGCATACAACTATTCCTATTGAGGACAGTTGTGCTTTCAAAGATCCTATGGATAAAAAATTAGAGGTTCTTCTAAAGAAATTGTTTATTCATCAGGGTTTTCTTCTACAACCTATAGCGTGCATTGTTCCAGTAACTACTGCAGCAGCTTTTTGGTTTGAGGCTCTAGAGAAGTCTCTTAAGGTTGAGACCCCATTAGATGATATTTTGGATAGAATTAAGGCTCTCAAGCTAGCTAATTCTTTTATTACAGATGCCGCTTTCCAAATGGCTAAATTAGCGGCAAAGAATGCAGGCTCTGCCATTTTAGCGCGTAGAGCGTTATGGCTTAAGTCTTGGTCTGCTGATGTGTCATCTAAATCCAAGCTTTTAGCTATTCCCTTTAAGGGTAAGACCCTATTCGGGCCTGAACTAAAGGAGATCATTTCTGACATGCCCTTCCTTAAGACAAGATGGTTAAAATGAGGACCAAACAGAATAATTTTCGTTTCTTTCGAAACTTTAAAGGCGGTCCCTCTACTTCCTCAACCGCCACCAAGCAGGAGGGGAACTTTGCACAATCCAAGTCAGTCTGGAGACCTAACCAGACCTGGAATAAAGGTAAACAGGCCAAGAAGCTCGCTGCTGCTACCAAGACAGCATGAAGGGGCAGCCCCCAATCCGGGACCGGATCTAGTAGGGGACAGATTTTCTCTCTTCGCTCAGGCTTGGACAAGAGACGTTCATGTTTCCTGGGCATTAGAAATTGTGACCCAGGGGTATCGTCTAGAATTCAAGGATTCTCTCCCAAGAGGGAGATTTCATCTTTAACGTTTGTCTGTAGACCAGACAAAAAGAGAGTCATTCTTACGCTGTGTAGAAGACCTATATACCATGGGTGTAATCTGCCCAGTTCCAAAATTAGAACAAGGGCAGGGGTTTTACTCCAATTTGTTCGTGGTTCCCAAAAAAGAGGGAACCTTCAGACCGATTTTAGTTCTCAAAAGTCTAAACAATTTTCTCAGAGTCCCATCGTTTAAGATGGAGATCATACGAACAATTTTACCAATAATCCAGGAGGGTCAATATCTGACCACCGTGGATTTGAAGGATGCATATTTTCACATTCCTATCCACAAAGATCATCACCAGTTCCTCAGGTTCGCCTTCCTGGACAAAGATTACCAGTTTGTGGCCCTTCCTTTCGGGTTGGCCACATCTCCCAGAATCTTCACAAAGGTGCTAGGGTCCCTTCTGGCAGTTCTAAGGCCGCGGGGCATAGCAGTGGCACCCTATCTGGACGATATTTTGATTCAGGCATCAACTTACCATCTAGCCAAATCTCACACGGACATCGTGTTGGCTTTTCTAAGAACTCACGGGTGGAAGGTGAACATAAAAAAGAGTTCACTAGTTCCTCTGACAAGAGTTCCATTCCTAGGAATTCTGATAGACTCGGTAGACATGAAAATTTTTCTGACGGAGGTCAGAAAATCAAAGATCTTAACTACTTGTCAAGCACTTTATTCCATTCCTCGGCCATCAGTGGCAAAGTGTATAGAGGTCATTGGGTTAATGGTAGCGGCAATGGACATATTTCCGTTTGCTCGCTTACATCTCAGACCACTGCAGCTGTGCATGCTCAGACAGTGGAATGGGAATTATGCGGATTTATCTCCGCGGATAAATCTGGTTCTAGAGACCAGAGACTCTCTTCGTTCGTGGTTGTCACAGGATCATCTGTCCCAGGGAATGTGCTTCCGCAGGCTAGCATGGGTCATAGTGACGACGGACGCCAGCCTCTTGGGCTGGGTCAGCTGGCTTCGGCCAAATTCATAAGATTCCAGTCGGACAATATCACGACTGTAGCATATATCAATCATCAAGGGGGAACAAAGAGTTCTCTAGCGATGATAGAGGTTTCCAAAATAATTCGATGGGCAGAGACTCACTCTTGCCATCTATCAGCAATATATATCCCAGGAGTGGAGAACTGGGAAGCAGATTTTTTAAGTCGTCAGACTTTTCATCCGGGGGAGTGGGAGCTCCATCCGGAGGTGTTTGTGGCATTGATCCATCAATGGGGCACACCGGAATTGAATCTGATGGCATCTCGTCAGAATGCCAAACTTCCTTGTTACGGGTCCAGATCAAGGGATCCTCAAGCAGTACTGATAGATGCTCTAGCAGTACCTTGATCGTTCAACCTGGCTTATGTTTTTCCTCCTTTTCCTCTCCTACCTCGTCTGATTGCAAGAATCAAACAGGAGAGGGCTTCGGTAATCTTGATAGCGCCTGCGTGGCCACGCAGGACTTGGTATGCAGATCTGGTGGAAATGTCATCTCTGCCACCGTTGAAACTGCCACTGAGACAGGACCTTCTCATTCAGGGTCCGTTCCAACATCCAAATCTAATTTCTCTGCATCTGAGTACCTGGAGATTGAGCGCTTGATTTTATCTAAGCGGGGATTCTTTGAGTCGGTCATTGATACCTTGATTCAGGCTCGAAAGCCTGTCACTAGTAAAATTTACCATAAGATATAGCGTAAATATCTTTTATGGTGCGAATCCAAAGGCTACTCATGGAGTAAGATAAGGATTCCTAGGATTTTGTCCTTTCTCCAAGAAGGATTGGAGAAGGGGTTATCAGCCAGTTCCTTAAAGGGACAGATTTCTGCTCTGTCAATCTTACTACACAAGCGTCTGGCAGATGTCCCAGACGTTCAGTCGTTTTGTCAGGCTTTGGTTAGAATCAAGCCTGTTTTTAAACCTGTTGCTCCGCCATGGAGTTTGAATTTAGTTCTTAATGTTCTTCAAGGGGTTCCGTTTGAACCCATACATTCCATAGATATTAAACTTCTATCTTGGAAAGTTCTGTTTTTAGTTGCTATCTCTTCTGCTCGAAGAGTTTCTGAGCTTTTTGCATTACAATGCGACTCGCCTTATCTTATATTCCATTCTGATAAGGTGGTTTTGCGCACTAAACCTGGATTCCTTCCTAAGGTTGTTTCAAATAAGAATATTAATCAGGAAATTGTTGTTCCTTCTCTATGTCCTAGCCCTTCTTCTAAGAAGGAGCGTCTGTTACATTACTTGGACGTGGTTCGTGCCTTGAAGTTTTACTTGCAAGCCACCAAGGATTTCCGTCAAACATCTTCTCTATTTGTTGTCTATTCTGGAAAGCGTAGGGGTCAAAAAGCTACGGCTAACTCTCTTTCTTTTTGGCTGAAAAGCCTCCTGAAAAAATTACAGCTCATTCTACTAGAGCGGTGGCTTCCTCATGGGCTTTTAAAAGCGATGCTTCTGTTGAACAGATTTGTAAGGCTGCAACTTGGTCTTCCAAATTTTTACAAATTTGATACTTTTGCTTCTTCTGAGGCTATTTTTGGGAGAAAAGTTCTTCAAGCAGTGGTGCTTTCTGTTTAGGTATCTGTCTTGTCCCTCCCGTTCATCCGTGTCCTGTAGCTTTGGTATTGTATCCCACAAGTAAAGGATGAATCTGTGGACTCGTATCTTGTAGAAGAAAAAGAAATTTATTCTTACCTGATAAATTGATTTCTTCTACAATACGACAGTTCCACGGCCCTCCCTGTCAATTTAAGACAGATTATATTTTTTTGTTTAAAACTTCAGTCACCTCTGCACCTTTTAGTTTCTCCTTTTTCTTCCTATACCTTCGGTCGAATGACTGGGGGGTGGAGTCAAGGGAGGAGCTATATAGACAGCTCTGCTGTGGTGCTCTTTGCCACTTCCTGTTAGCAGGAGGATAATATCCCACAAGTAAAGGATGAATCCGTGGACTCGTCGTATCGTAGAAGAAATCAATTTATCCTTTTATGAATAAATAGAAAATATTCTTCTATGTGAAGAACATGGGAATGTGAAATATTCATATTTTCATGGAAAAAATGTGATTGGGTTGGCACGCGAGTAAGGGTGTTAGTTTTTCCCCCCACTTTTCGGCTCCATTGAAGTCTATGGGGGAATATGTTAACGCAATCTCAATATTTGAAGTTCGGCTTTTTGTGCACATTGGGCTAGCATGTGAGCAAAAACTTTTTACTTTCAACTTGTAATTTTCATGCAACCGGATGTGCGCAAAAAGCCGAAGTCTAGCAGGGTTCATTTGCAAGAAGGATCGCAAACTACTGCTTCACTCACTCGTAATCTAGCTCTGTGTGTTATATGTCAAGCAAGGTTGAGGATTTGTGTATTCTTCACTAGCACAGAACACAATTCACTTGGGTGACATGCAGTCTCAGTGAACGTGATGCAAAACACTTACTGTACATGGTTCGGGCCATATTATATAATATAATACGTCTCCCTCTTACCTCACTAATGACACACTGCCGTTTTAAGCAATACAGAAATTCTAATTTTGTTAAAAAAATGTATATAATTAATGTATAGTATTAAATAGTTACTGCATGAATCAGCACAGTGTCAGTGTGGATAATAACCATTAATGCTAGTTATAATATTATTTGACAATAAATATTTTATTTTTATTTAAAGAAAAGTACATTTTCCCCCATTCCATACAATATACCAATTCAGTCTAATCCAACCTGTTCAAACATCTCAAGGGACATACAAACTAAATAATGCAACACCATAATTTTTAAGAGCATTTTATTATTGCTCTTTCGCTTGCATAAAACTTTGTATTAAATCCTTGCAAAGTCAGTTAAAGTCATGTCTAAAGCTGAAGTGCACTGCTGGTCTGTAGCTGAGCATTCCTGCTGAGCCAAGCATGGATAGCATATGAACGAATCAACCAAACAGTGATCATGTTCAGTTTAGGACCGGAAAGGTATTGTTCCTCCACAGCTGACTTTATGTGTTTAACCAGTTTATGGGGTATAAATATGTAGTGATATGCAAACAAAAGCACAATTATAAAATGCCAAAATTATACTGATTTTTTTATGGACTAATCTAAATCTTATCGTTTAATTTTGCAAATACATTGCATTCATATCTAACTCATGATTAGGGTTTGAAAAAGTCATCTGGATGCATAGAATTAGAACTAGAGAAAAGCAAAACTGCAGTGATAAGAAACGGGGGAAGTAGGAAGAAAATAAATACCTGGCTAGAAAAAAAAATCTTAATGATATGTAAATTCTTTGTATATAACTTAGCACTTATAGTAATCTATTAATAACATTTTAATCGTCTGTGGAATATGTATTCAGGTTCAGGACCATGGAGAGAGGTATTCACTAAGCAGTAATCAAAGCAGTAATGAACAACTTCCTAACACATGGGGGCTACAGATCAGTATTTTAAAAGCCTTAAAGGGACAGTCTACAATAGAATTTGTATTGTTTTAAAAGATAGATTATCCCTTTATTACCCATTCCCCAGTTGTGCATAGGCAACACGGTAATATTAATATACTTTTTACCTCTGTGATTACCTTGTTTCTAAGCATCTTCTGACAGCCCCCTGATCACATGACTTATTTATTATCTATTGACTTACATTTAGTACTGTGTTGTGCTAAATTCTAAATAACTCATCCGGAATTAACACAATGTTATCTAAGTGGTCCACGTGAAGTTGTGAAAAGCAAATAATAAAGCATGTGATTAAGAGGCTGTCTATAGAGCCTTTGAAACAGGCAGAGATTTAGAGGTTTAAATTTTATAAAGTATATTAATAAAACAATGTTGGTTGTGTAAAGCTTGGGGAATGGGTAGTAAAGGCTTTGTCTATCTTCTTAAACAATAACAATTTTAGTGTAGACTGTCCCTTTAAAGGGTGTGCAACCCAGCATTGTGAGCATTTAATTTAAAAAAAAAGTTTCCAATTTACTTCTATTATCAAATGTGCCAAATTCCCATGATATGCTTTGTTTAAGAGATATCTAGGTAGGAGTCTGGAGCAGTACATGGCAGGAAATAGTGCTGCCATCTAGTGCTCTTGCAAATGGATACAATTTTTGCAAAACTGCTGCCATAAAGTGGTCCAGACACGTGGACACTCCTGAGCTTACATCCCTGCTTCTGAACAAAAAATAAAAACTAAACAAAGACAATTTGATAATAGAAGGGAATTAGAAAGTTATTTACAATTGCATGCTCTATATGAATCATGAAAAAAAGGGTTTCATGTGCCTTTAATGCAGACATCCCAACCTGAAAGAACTAATTTCAGGGAGGTACCCCCTCCCCCCCAACCGTTCCCCCCTGTCCTGATTCAGAATTCCTCAGTGCTCTGATTATGAAATAGTTGAAAATGTTATCACAAAGAGTATATGGGGGGAAAAAACACCCATCTAAAGACAGGATGAACCTTGCATGTATAAATATCTATATAACCATTTTATATAATATATATATATATATATATATATATATATATATATATATATATATATATATATATATTTTAATATACTGCAATGACAGTCTGGCACAATATACTGCAATGACAGTCTGGCACAATATACAGCATGGGAGTCTGGCACAATATACAGCATGGGAGTCTGGCACACTATACAGCATGGGAGTCTGGCACACTATACAGCATGGGAGTCTGGCACACTATACAGCATGGGAGTCTGGCACACTATACAGCATGGGAGTCTGGCACACTATACAGCATGGGAGTCTGGCACAATATACAGCATGGGAGTCTTTGTGGGTGTCAGGGAACCACTATTTCAATGCGGGAGACTCCCGGCACTTCCGGGAGAGTTGGGATGTCTGTCAATGGATGCATATAAATGAATAACTATTAAACTAACTAACTAATTTCAGGGAGGTACCCCCTCCCCCCCCAACCTTTCCCCCTGTCCTGATTCAGAATTCCTCAGTGCTCTGATTATGAAATAGTTGAAAATGTTATCACAAAGAGTATATGGGGGGAAAAAACACCCATCTAAAGACAGGATGAACCTTGCATGTATAAATATCTATATAACCATTTTATAGCAATATATAGCATGGTAGTCTTCACAATATACAGCATGGCAGTCTGGCACAATATACTGCAATGACAGTCTGGCACAATATACTGCAATGACAGTCTGGCACAATATACAGCATGGGAGTCTGGCACAATATACAGCATGGGAGTCTGGCACACTATACAGCATGGGAGTCTGGCACACTATACAGCATGGGAGTCTGGCACACTATACAGCATGGGAGTCTGGCACACTATACAGCATGGGAGTCTGGCACACTATACAGCATGGGAGTCTGGCACACTATACAGCATGGGAGTCTGGCACACTATACAGCATGGGAGTCTGGCACACTATACATCATGGGAGTCTGGCACAATATACAGCATGGGAGTCTTTGTGGGTGTCAGGGAACCACTATTTCAATGCGGGAGACTCCCGGCACTTCCGGGAGAGTTGGGATGTCTGTCAATGGATGCATATAAATGAATAACTATTAAACACACAAACAATGATATATTTCCTAAATGTGTAATGTGACACAGGGCTAGATTTAGTTTGCAGGGTACCATTTTTCTGCTGTTTTTCTTTCCAGAGGGCTCCTTTGAGTTCTGGATATTTTGTTTTCCCATTCACAGAAGCCCCAACGCACACACACTTTAGTTTTGCTTTTTTATGTGGTCACAAAAACTATGGTACACATTTTTAGTTCTGCCAGTTGGCCATCCCTGGTGTAAAGTACCATTATAGTAAAAAAAAAATACTAGTGATGCTGCAAGTATATGTGTTTAATGGGACAATAAACTGCTGTGCACAACAACATAAGAATAGTATCTACTCTGTATGTTATTGGATTTTATCCTGTGATTGCAGTTCTTTTCAAATCAATTCTCCTGTTTTAAAAGCTTAAAGGTGCTAGATACTGAAACCTCTTTGCACTTGGGGGCTGCCATCTTGGAGCTCAAGTATTCTTACGGCCTGTGACAGAGGCAATGCACACTCACAGATCAGTAATATTGGCCACTTTTTTCAGCTGTATAATGTGATTCAGGTTATTGTGCATGATAAATCATGTGAGCTTTATAGATTTGCATTTTTCAGTTTTACAGTTACACAAAATATATTTAAAAAAGTAGTCAACAATAATATATAGTAATGTAGCCACTGCAAAAATGTACAGCTCCTGCCTTATATTATGCACCTTAACTTGAAACACATTATACAGCAAAAAACATCACTGATCTATGAGTGTGCACAGCTTATGTCACAGACTGTGAGAATACCTGAGCTCCAAGATGGCAGCCCCCAGTTAAAAGAGGCGGAGCTTCAGAATCTGGCACCTTTAAGTTAAGCAAACAGGAGAACAGATTTGAAAAGAGCTGCAGACGACGTAAATAAAGGATGGCCCCATGAGGAGGGGTGTACTCGAAAGCTCTGAGATCCCAGTGTATCTATAAACTCGACAGGCTAACTGGCTCCGCCCTCCATTCCCCCCCCTACTCTATTTTGAGCGGCTCTCGCCCGCTGCGTTCCCCCTCCCCATAAAAATGTAGGGCTAACTCCTCCCTGGCCTTAATCTTACCTGAGCAGATACCCTAATTTACTTTTTATATGGCACAGAGAGGACCATTTCTGTTTATATTTTATTTATGATACCCTATTATAAAACTGAAGTCTTCCTATAGATAGCCCAAATTTTATAATAGCGCTTGAGATATACAGGGAGTGCAGAATTATTACGCAAGTTGTATTTTTGAGGATTAATTTTATTATTGAACAACAACCACGTTCTCAATGAACCCAAAAAACTCATTAATATCAAAGCTGAATATTTTTGGAAGTAGTTTTTAGTTTGTTTTTAGTTTTAGCTATTTTAGGGGGATATCTGTGTGTGCAGGTGACTATTACTGTGCATAATTATTAGGCAACTTAACAAAAAACAAATATATACCCATTTCAATTATTTATTTTTACCAGTGAAACCAATATAACATCTCAACATTCACAAATATACATTTCTGACATTCAAAAACAAAACAAAAACAAATCAGTGACCAATATAGCCACCTTTCTTTGCAAGGACACTCAAAAGCCTGCCATCCATGGATTCTGTCAGTGTTTTGATCTGTTCACCATCAACATTGCGTGCAGCAGCAACCACAGCCTCCCAGACACTGTTCAGAGAGGTGTACTGTTTTCCCTCCTTGTAAATCTCACATTTGATGATGGACCACAGGTTCTCAATGGGGTTCAGATCAGGTGAACAAGGAGGCCATGTCATTAGATTTTCTTCTTTTATACCCTTTCTTGCCAGCCACGCTGTGGAGTACTTGGACGCGTGTGATGGAGCATTGTCCTGCATGAAAATCATGTTTTTCTTGAAGGATGCAGACTTCTTCCTGTACCACTGCTTGAAGAAGGTGTCTTCCAGAAACTGGCAGTAGGACTGGGAGTTGAGCTTGACTCCATCCTCAACCCGAAAAGGCCCCACAAGCTCATCTTTGATGATACCAGCCCAAACCAGTACTCCACCTCCACCTTGCTGGCGTCTGAGTCGGACTGGAGCTCTCTGCCCTTTACCAATCCAGCCACGGGCCCATCCATCTGGCCCATCAAGACTCACTCTCATTTCATCAGTCCATAAAACCTTAGAAAAATCAATCTTGAGATATTTCTTGGCCCAGTCTTGACGTTTCAGCTTGTGTGTCTTGTTCAGTGGTGGTCGTCTTTCAGCCTTTCTTACCTTGGCCATGTCTCTGAGTATTGCACACCTTGTGCTTTTGGGCACTCCAGTGATGTTGCAGCTCTGAAATATGGCCAAACTGGTGGCAAGTGGCATCTTGGCAGCTGCACGCTTGACTTTTCTCAGTTCATGGGCAGTTATTTTGCGCCTTGGTTTTTCCACACGCTTCTTGCGACCCTGTTGACTATTTTGAATGAAACGCTTGATTGTTCGATGATCACGCTTCAGAAGCTTTGCAATTTTAAGAGTGCTGCATCCCTCTGCAAGATATCTCACTATTTTTGACTTTTCTGAGCCTGTCAAGTCCTTCTTTTGACCCATTTTGCCAAAGGAAAGGAAGTTGCCTAATAATTATGCACACCTGATATAGGGTGTTGATGTCATTAGACCACACCCCTTCTCATTACAGAGATGCACATCACCTAATATGCTTAATTGGTAGTAGGCTTTCGAGCCTATACAGCTTGGAGCAAGACAACATGCATAAAGAGGATGATGTGGTCAAAATACTCATTTGCCTAATAATTCTGCACTCCCTGTATGGATACATAATGCTTTTTCTACATGGTTTTCTTTTTATTTTTTTGCCATACATTTCTAATTATTATACAGTGTATACACTTATCTGTAATTGTTTTGGGACATACCCTATATGTTGTATTTGTTTTTTTATTGACTTCAATAAAAATCGTTTTAAAAAAAAAAAAAGAAAAAAAAATGAAAGAAAAGAGCTGCAGAAAAAGGATAGAATGCAATAACTTAATGAGTAGTATCCATTCAAGGGTAGTTTTGCCCAGTAGTTTAACGTCCCTTTAATTCATGGTTAATGTGTTACTTTAGAGCAATCACATAGCTGGGTCATTTGACTACTGCTGCTATATAGTAGCGTCAGTTACTACTCAGGACCAGCAGTTTAATTTTTTTAAATTGATTGATGTTAAATGCTCCTGTGGGTTAGTTATGTCTGACTGTTGTATGCATATTATATGTGACGTTACTAGCTCATATGGAGTATTCTCAGAAGCACAAACACATGGATGTGTATTTTATAATATGGAGCGGCCAGTACTATATATATATGCTGGGTACACTACTGTACTTTACTTGGCAAGTGGTTAGCAAATGGAGGAAAACATTTCAGAATATTTTAAAGTATTGTTCTAATGCAAGGCTTATAAATCATTATCCTCTTAGGGACCAAACATGTAGTATAACCTAAAATAATTACTAAACAGGGGTAATAGGGGCTGTGGCCTTTTCTAACCCTTTTGACCTATGTTTAAAAAAAATAAAAATATTGCATCGTCAGTTGACACAAATGATATGCAATGTAATCTATCTGCATTACAACTGTTCAGCACTATTCAGCACTGCATAACTGAGGTGATCAAGACATTCAAAAGGTATACTGTAATTGGATTTATGTTGCCTAGTGTGCAAAAACAGTGTTTCCGTGCTTGCTATGCAGTCTTAAATATATATTGTTAATTAGGGAGGAATGCACAGCCAAATAAAAAAACAAAAAACAAACCTGTGACAGATCATGTTAAACAAGAGGGATTTAAATATTTAAAAAAGTAGATTTTATCATTTTTGTACCTATGATGTACATATATAATTTTTTTGAGATATATATATATATATATATATATATATATATATATATATATATATATATATATATATATATATATATATATATATATCTTCCATGTGTATTTGCACTCACAGTACAGATGGGCCATCAACCAGGGTGCAAAGTCAGTAGTAATCAGTCTTTTTCAATCAAGGACTACACTCACTGGATGTAGATACAGAATTAATTATTATTATTGTGGTAACGTTTCGGGGGTTCACAGATCCCTTCCTCAGACCAGACAATTGTGCAAGTGAACAAAGTGCAATTTAAATGTGCTAAGCCCCACCCATCAAACAATTACAGAAAATTGCGCCAAAACTGTGTTGTCCTGGCAACACCTTGATTGTCAGGTAATTGATATAACACACACTTTTTTAAAAAATAAGTATGAATACATTTAAAAATATATCTAACAAGTGTATCTTCATCTCAAAATTATATAAATAAAATACATAACAGTAGTGAAATCCGTGTTATAAAGCAGAACGATATAGTGAATCAAATATACCAGTGTATGCATATCACTCAAATGTGTTCATACAAACAATCCAGCATCCTAATATTACCCAGCAGCTCTAATTGATCATTGTTAGTGCCCAAAAGTAATAATAGAAGATGATAGTAAATAAAAAAGGCTCATATGAGGACATAGCTATACCTGTAATGTGGTATGTTGTTAAGAGTATCAGGGTTGTGTATGACCCATGCAAGGTCATCAAAATCGTCAAACTGGCGCTACTGGGGATAAACTTAACAGCATATATGATACACATAAGTATATGTATAGAACTAACTCTGTACCTGAGACAGGTCAATCTGGTGTGCTATGCACCCGTATGTCACTAGGCAACCCCTTGTGTTTGCTCGTTAAACCAGCCGCGGATGTAACAGATCCGATGTCTGTGTGACTCAAAGTAAGTCCACGTGGCTAATTTGCATACTATGCTGACATAGATGGCTAACTGTGTGGTGCGTGCGACTGTCTCTTAAAAGTATCTGGTTAATCTAGTGCATCACTGTATCTATTAAAACGGGTTACTAAGTAGATATCAACATTCATCCACATAGTTACTTAATCCTAAAATCTGTGCACTAATATAATAGCAGCATTTCATAGCAGATTAGACCGGCATAGTAAATATGGGGCTGTCACAAAATCACATCAATGGGGATATTGTGTGAACAATCTACATTCAGTGGTGTACAACCCTGGGGCTATAAAGTAACTAGAAGTCAATTAATTGTTTGGGCTTCCAAGGCTATCTAAGACCATAGGCATATCTATACAGACAAGAAATATATTTATTTGGGCTCAGCAGAGAAGTATCTGGGTACTGACTAACTCCTGGAAAGTCAAAATAACGAGTTATAATCAATAAGACATCAACTATGATATATCAAGGGAATCTGTGTCAGCTATGCCCCTATGTGGTACTCGAGAAGGGTGTAAACAAAAAACATAAAAAAACAGAATTTAAAACGACATATGAAGAATACATTATAGAGGCGACCTCAAGTCTATAACAATAAACACACAGTGTGCATTCCATGTTATGTGTCATACATTATAGACATATTCATAATCAGAACCTTAGCCAGTTATCATTATCATAAGCATTTCAGACCATGTGTCAGAGTATAAAATAACTCATACAGTAGGACCTCAAGTAGCTCATTATCATTAGTCCCTGTTAGCAATCAATATATGCAGTTCCTCAATTTAGTGGTAAAAGTCAATGTTGTATCACAGACATCAGTACAGTGGTTCAACTTTTCAGTGGGGTACTCTACTCCATAGCCTTTGCTGTTGTGGCAAGACCCTCCTTGTGTGGAATCAAACCATCCTCCAGTGTTTAAAGGAAGCAGTGCCAATCATTCAACGTATTCAGGCCTCTTGGATGCAGGGTACCCAGACGGTGTATCCATCGTGCTTCCATTTGGAGAAGTGTTCTGTCACCGTTCCCTCCACATTTTAGGGGTGGAACATGGTCTATCAGGCTAAACCATAAATCCATAACCTTATGTTTGGCATGTTAAAAATGTCTTGCTACAGGTTGGTCAGAAACTCCTTTGTCAATTGCACTCCGAAATTTCAGAACAGTGATTCGCCATTCGCAACCATGCGTTGTTGCTCGTCTTACCAACGTAATTTTGTCCACAGCAGCAGCTGAGTAAATAGATCACGTGACTTGTGGTACATGTGATAAAGTGCTTTATGGAGTATTTCTGAGTTGTGTGAGGCTTCCGGAAGATCTTACAGGGGATCATACCATTGCAGGTGATACAACCCGTACATCTATAACAGCCTGTCTTTTTGGTCTTGAGCCATTGTTGTTTCTTGTAACAATGCTGTGGGAAAGTAAACATCAGTCTGTTTCTCAGAATCGTTCCACGCTTGTAGCCCATAACTGGGGGGTCCATCTGACCAAACGGGAGTGTTGTATCTGATCCAAGGTTCTCCCATCTGTTTCTGATGTTGTCAGCTAGTGTCTTCTTGCCTTTATTATAGGTGGTAATGAAAACCATCCTGGCCTTCTTTTTATCCTTGAGTTGGTATCTTGTCATCCATTTTGAGTTGTAATCTCCTGTCTGACCTTATTAATGAGGCTAATTTTGTAGCCTCGTTGCAGAAATTTGTTGGTCATCATGTCCAGCTGAAGTTCCTGGTTTGCTATTTCGGTGTTGTTCCTCATCACCCTAATCATTTGGGATTTTATTATCGCCTTATGTGTATGCAGAGGATGGTTACTTGAGACCTCCAGTAAAGAATTTCTGTCGGTTGTCTTGGTATATAGGGCTGTGAAGAGTTTACCCTGTTTCTTATAAATCCTTAAGTCCAGAAAAGCAATATGATCCTTATCATATTTAAGTACAAATTGGATTGGTGACTCTTGATTGTTGAGTTGTACCACCCAATCAGTAAGTGATTCTTCAGGTCCATGCCATACGAAGAAGACATCATTAATGTACCTTTTGTAGGATTTAACGGATCCATGGTTATGTACATCCATTATGTCACACTCATAATGCTCCATAAAAAGATTAGCATAGGACAGGGCCATATTTGACCCCATAGCTGTTCCCATGAGCTGTTGGTAAAAAGTGTTCTCAAATCGGAAGTAGTTCAGTTTTAGGCATTTTTCCAAGATATCCAAAATAAAAGTGATGGGTGGGCCTATATAAGGGAATTTGGCTAATGCTAACTCAACAGCTGCCAAACCACAAGAGTGTGGGATAACAGTATATAAGCTCCTTACGTCCATTGTCACTAGTAGATCATCGTCCTTGATCCCTTCCACAGATTTTAACATTGTGATAAGGTCTCCTAAATCTCTAATGTATGAGTTCATCCATTTAACCACAGGTTGTAGGAGGGCATCTATATATTGTGCCAATGGTTTCAGGAGCTACTTGAGGTCCTACTGTATGAGTTATTTTATACTCTGACACATGGTCTGAAATGCTTATGATAATGATAACTGGCTAAGGTTCTGATTATGAATATGCCTATAATGTATGACACATGACATGGAATGCACACTATGTGTTTATTGTTATAGACTTGAGGTCGCCTCTATGTTTTCTTCATATGTCATTTTATATTCTGTTTTTTTATGTTTTTTGTTTTGTTTGTTTACACCCTTCTCGAGTACCACATAGGGGCATAGCCGACACAGATTCCGTTGATATATCTTAGTTGATGTCTTATTGATTATAACTCGTTATTTTGACTTTCCAGGAGTTAGTCAGTACCCAGATACTTCTCTGCTGAGCCCAAATAAATATATTTCTCGGCTGTATAGATATGCCTATTGACTTAGAGAGCCTTGGAAGCCCAAACAATTAATTAACTTCTAGTTACTTTATAGCCCCGAGGTTGTACACCACTGAATGTAGATTATTCACACAATATCCCTATTGATGTGATTTTGTGACAGCCCCATATTTACTATGCCGGTCTAATCTGCTATGAAATGCTTTAAGAGACAGCCGCTCGCACCACACAGTTAGCCGTCCACGTCAGCATAGTATGCAAATTAGCCATGTGGACATACTTGGAGTCACGCAGACGTGCCTGGTTTAACGAGCAAATACAAGGGGTTGCCTAGTGACATACGGGTGCATAGCACACCAGATTCACCTGTCTCAGGTACGGAGTTAGTTCTATACATATACTTATGTGTATCATATATGCTGTTAAGTTTATCCCCAGTAGCGCCTAACATAATATGGATGCATATATGGATGCATATTTAAAGGCCAGTTATTTCTCGGACCGTGCATGGGTCGTACACACCCCTGATACTCTTAACAACATACTACATTTCAGGTACAGCTATGTCCTCATATGAGCCTTTTTTATTTACTATTATCTTCTAGTATTACTTTTGGGCACTAACAATGATCAATTAGAGCTGGGTAATATTAGGATGCTGGCTTGTTTGTATGAACACATTTGAGTGATATGCATACACTAACATAGTAACATAGTAGATGAGGTTGAAAAAAGACCAAAGTCCATCGAGTTCAACCTATACAAATCTAAAATATATACAAAAAGCACTGGTATATTTGATTCACTATATCGTTCATCTTTATAACATGAATTTCACTACTGTTATGTATTTTATTTATATAATTTTGAGATGAGGATACACTTGTTAGATATATGTTTAAATATAGTCATACTTTTTTTAAAGTGTGTGTTATATCAATTACCTGACAATCAAGGTGTTTCCAGGACAACACAGTTTTAATGCAATTTTCTGTAATTGTTTAATGGGTGGGGCTTAGCACATTTAAATTGCACTTTGTTCACTTGCACAATTGTCTGGTCTGAAGAAGGGGTCTGAAATGTTACCACAAAAAATAATTAATTCTGTATCTAAATCCAGTGAGTGCAGTCCTTGATTGAAAAAGACTGTGATTACTACTGACTTTGCACCCTGGTTGATGGCCCAACTGAATTGTGAGTGCAGATACACATGGAAGATATAAATTGTTTACTCTATCTGGCACCCAACGAGTACTAACTGCATCAGCCCTCATACCATCTGTGGGCTCCAACATTTGTGGAGCCTTTTCTCTTTGTTACATCGCATCTGGCTCTGTTTGGGATAACACACTGGGTGTTTCTCTTCACGCACATATCACTGAAGTGTGCCAGCACCTATAGGACGGACTAGTGCATGTACTAGAGGACAACGTTATATTTTGACAATGGCAGATGCACTATTGAATCTGTACTACCAGATGATGAGGTTACTACCAAAACCTTTGCATTTACTACCGAGGATGCCTTAAGTATATTAGTGGATTCAGAAGTAACAGAGACTGAAAAAACTGAAACTGCACAGACAATTTCCAAAACCTTGATGAGACTCAATAAAAGGGAGACTGACCTGGAACTACACACTGTTTACCTCTCCAAATATTACAAAAAGAACAAGATACCGAGAGGCTTCAGGATCAGGAACAAAAAACATCTGTCTACCATGGTGTCAGATCTTGAACAAATGTTCTATGGACTTGATTCTACTGGTGATTGAAGAATGTACAAATATTCTTAACACAGTAAAGGATGAACTAAAGGAATTCAACAGTAATAAGATGCAGATATTGAGGGAGGATTCGAGTGAAGCTTGGTTGGATAAGATCACTAAACAAGTAAATGATTACAAGAAGGAACTGATGGCCTTTAAGAACCAAAAAATCATTACGGTGGATAATGATTACAAGGATAAAAGAATCAACTCTTGGCTCTATGGCAACAACACACAAAGAGAACCACAGAGACCAAGACGACAACGGATCGATCAAGATTCCTTAACACAGTGGATAGCAGTTCAGGCTCAGATACAGAGGGTGGATACACGAACAACAGCATCAGGACCTAGGACCCACAACATCTAATGCCCATTTTTTAGGGGTTACCACCAGGTCCGCCAACCCACAAGGCCGAGGCCGCACCCGAGGAGGGGGAACTACTGCGGGCGGAAGACCATCTCTACCACCCAGATAAAAAACCCTGACATTGTTATCAACATCAGCAGCAGGACATTGGATGAAGGGGAAATCAGCCTATTGCACAAAGGCCTTACATTCATCTCAGCCTTCAAAAATAATTATTTTGAGACATTTTTGGACATACATAGATTCCAGAGGAATCTCAAGCTTAAGGAACACTTTGGAGACATGACAACCGGGGCAGAGATTAAAAGGTTCAAACCAAAAAGTAAATTTGAACCAGACACTTGTGGCACGAGTTTCAAAACTCAAGGCTCATCTCATATGACTGAAAAAGTCAGTGTAGAAAAACACAGACCAAATCTTAACAAATCTGACAGGCTGGCACTAAAAGCACTAGCCACAGATTCTGATGTAGTAATACGACCCACTGACAAGGGTGGGGCCATTGTTATCATGAACTATGCCCAATACTGCAATGAGATCCCGCGACAGCTGAGTGACAGCTTGACCTACAAAAAACTGACCTGGGACTCCACAAAGGATTTCTAAAAGGAGATGTGACATTGACAGAAGCATTCCAGTATAATTGAATTGACCATGATGAATACAAATTCCTCATTACAACTCACCCTATCCACCCGATCTTATATATTTTGCCAAAAATACACAAAAGACCAACTGAACCCCCTGACAGGCCAATTGTATCGACCAGAGGCTCTCTACTGCAACCACTGGCACAATATATAGATGCCCTCCTACAACCTGTGGTCAAATGGATGAACTCATACATTAGAGATTTAGGAGACCTTATCACTATGTTAAAATCTGTGGAAGGGATCAATGACGATGATCTACTAGTGACAATGGACGTGAGAAGCCTATATACTGTTATTCCAAACTCTGGTGGTTTGGCGGCTGTTGAGTTAGCATTAGCCCAATTCCCTTATATAGGCCCACCCATTACTTTTATTTTGGATATCTTGGAGAAATGCCTAAAACTGAACTACTTCCGATTTGAGAACACTTTTTACCAAAAGCTCATGGGGACAGCTATGGGGTCAAATCTGGACCCGTCCTATGCTAATCTTTTTATGGAGCATTATGAGCGTAACATAATGGATGTATATAACCATGGATCCGTTAAATGCTACAAAAGGTACATTGCAAGATGTATTCTTCATATGGCATGAACCTGAAGAATCACTTACTGATTGGGTGGTACAACTCAACAATCAAGAGATCCACCAATCAAATTTCAACTTAAATATGATAAGGATCATATTGATTTTCTGGACTTAAGGATTTATAAGAAACAGGATAAACTCTTCACAACCCTATATACCTTTACTGGAGGTCTCAATTAACCATCCTCCGCATACCCAAAGGGCGATAATAAAATCCAAATGATTAGGGTGATGAGGAACAACACCGAATTAGCAAACCAGGAACTTCAGCTGGACATGATGACCAACAAATTTCTGCAACAAGGTTACAAAATTAGTCTCATTTATGAGGTCAGACAGGAGATTACAACTCAAAATGGAGGACAAGATAACAACTCAAGGATAAAAGGAAGGCCAGGATGGTTTTCACTACCACCCATAATAAAGAAAATAAAGAAGACACTAGCTGATAACATCAGAAACAGATGGGAAATCCTTGGATTATTATTTTTATTATTATCATTTATTTGTATAGCGCCGCCAAATTCCGTAACGCTGGGTACAATGATAGGGGTATACAATGACAAAATTTTTGCTAAAAATATAAAAACTTAAAACTAAACAAATCTGGTACAGGAGGAAGAGGGCCCTGCTCCGTAGAGCTCACAGTCTACAGGTTTAGGGTGCAGAGACATAAGGTTGGGGTAGCTTGTTACATCAGTTGTAGTTGCAGTAGTGAGTCAGACAGTTCATGTATTAGTTAGGTTCAGATGAGGGATAGAGGAGATATGGTTCGCTTCTCTGAATAGGTGGGTTTTCAATGAGCGTCTGAAGCTATACAAGGTTGGAGACAGTCTTATGGAGCGGGGTAGAGAGTTCCAGAGGACAGGAGCAGCATGTGCGAAGTCTTGGAGGCGGGAGTGGGACGTAGAGATAACAGGAGTGGAGACACGTAGGTCAGAGGTTGATCGAAAACGACAGGATTGGGAATATTTCACGATAAGAGAGGAAATATAGTTGGGAGTTAGACTGTTTAGTGCTTTGTAAGTTAGGGTTAATATTTCTCTTGCAAGGTGTATCCAGTCCACGGATTCATCCTTTACTTGTGGGATATTCTCATTCCCTAAAGGAAGTGGCAAAGAGAGCACACAGCAAAGCTGTCCATATAGCTCCCCCTCTAGCTCCACCCCCCAGTCATTCTCTTTGCCGGCTCTAAGCACTAGGGTCTCTCTACGGGAGGGTAAAGTGAATGTGGTGTTAGAAGAGCAGTGGCTTCCACATGGGCTTTCAAAAATGAGGCTTCTGTTGAACAGATTTGTAAGGCAGCGACTACTGCATACTTTTGCCAAATTTTACAAATTCTATACTTTTGCTTCTTCGGAGGCTATTTTTGGGAGAAAGGTTTTGCAAGCAGTGGTGCCTTCCGTTTAAGGTACCTGTCTTGTTCCCTCCCTTCATCCGTGTCCTAAAGCTTTTGTATTGGTATCCCACAAGTAAAGGATGAATCCGTGGACTGGATACACCTTGCAAGAGAAAACAGAATTTATGCTTACCTGATAAATTACTTTCTCTTGCGGTGTATCCAGTCCACAGCCCGCCTTGGCATTTATGTCAGGTAAAAAATTTTTTTGTTTAAACTACAGTCACCACTGCACCCTATGGTTTCTCCTTTTTCTTCCTAACCTTTGGTCGAATGACTGGGGGGTGGAGCTAGAGGGGGAGCTATATGGACAGCTTTGCTGTGTGCTCTCTTTGCCACTTCCTGTAGGGAATGAGAATATCCCACAAGTAAAGGATGAATCCGTGGACTGGATTCACCGCAAGAGAAAGTAATTTATCAGGTAAGCATAAATTCTGTTTTTAAACTGTATTCTGGAGTGTATGGGGAGCCTGTGTAGAGACTGACAGAGTGGAGTCGCTGATGTAGATTGCGACTTAGGTGAATGAGTCTAGCTGAAGCATTCATAATAGATTGGAGGGAGGAGAGGCAGTGTTTTGGAAAGCCATTTAGGAGTAGTTTGCAGTAATCAATGCGTGACAAAATGAGTGAATGAATAAGTATTTTTGTTGTTTTTTGAGTAAAGAAGGGACAAATTCTGGAAATGTTGCGTAGGTGTGAACAGCAAGATTTGGTAAGCGCTTGTATATGTGGGTTGAATGTGAGTTTTGAGTCTAGTGTGACCCCAAGACAGCGAACCTGGGGTGAGGTGTTGAGAATAGAGTCTCCAACTGTCAGAGAAATTTCAGGTGTTGGATGTCTGGAAGAGGGGGGAATAAGAAGCAGCTCAGTTTTGGACAGATTGAGTTGGAGGTAGTTTGAAGACATCCAAGAGTAAATTGCAGAGAGGCAGTTGGAAATCTGGTTGAGTAAAGACGGAGAGATATCAGGAGTGGAAAGATAGATTTGGGTATCATCAGCATATAAGTGGTACTGGAATCCAAAGGAGGCTATAAGTTTTCCAAGGGAGGATGTATAGAGATAGAAAAGCAAGGGACCCAAGACAGAGCCTTGCGGTACTCCAAATGAGAGAGGCATAGGATCGCAAGATATGTTGTTAAAGGAAACTGAAAACGAGCGGTTTGAGAGATATCAGACAAACCAGGAGAGGGATGTGTCTCAGATGCCAAATGAATGTAGTATTTTTAGGAGGAGAGGATGGTCGACTGTGTCAAAAGCAGCTGATAGGTCAAGAAGAATTAGTAAGAAGTAGTGGCCTTTTGCTTTAGCTAATAACAGGTAATTTGTTACTTTAGCAAGAGCAGTTTCTGTTGAGTATTTAGGGCGGAAACCAGATTGTAGTGGATCAAGTAAAGGGTTAGTTGTGAGAAATTGAGTTAGCCGATTGTAGACCAGTCGTTCCAATAATTTTGAAGCAAAGGGAAGTAAGGAGACCGGTCAATAGTTAGATGGGGTGGAGGGGTCAAGCGAGGCTTTTTTAGGATTGGTATGATTGACGCATGCTTGAATGTATCTGGAAATGTGCCAGCGGTGAGAGATTGGTTAAATAGATGAGTTAGGGTAGGGGTTAGTGAAGCAGAGAGAGAGGGAAGAAGTTGTGAAGGAATATGGTCAAGTGGGCAGGTTGTGAGATGAGCCAAGGATAGGAATACAGAGACATCTTCCTCTGTTACAGTGGGAAAGTAGCATAGAGTTTTGTTAATAGAAGGGGTGGGTAGGATTGCTGGGTTTGAAGGGTGTGAGGTGCAGATCTCTTTCCTAATGGTGTCAATTTTATTTTTGAAGTGATCAGCAATAATCAGATACAACACTCCCGTTTGGTCAGATGCCCCCCCCCCCCAGTTATGGGCTACAAGCGTGGAAGAAGTTTGAGAGACAGACTGATGTTCACTGACCCACAGCATTGTTACAAGAAACAACAATGGCTCAAGACCAAAAAGACAGGCTGTTATAGATGTACGTGTTGTACCACCTGCAATGGTATGATCCCCTGTAAGATCTTCCGGAACCCTCACACAACTCAGAAATACTCCATAAAGCACTTTATCACATGTACCACAAGTCACGTGATCTATTTACTCAGCTGCTGCTGTGGACAATATTACGTTGGTAAGACGAGCGACAACGCATGGTTGCGGATGGCGAATCACCGTTCTGCAATTCGGAGTGCAATTGACAAAGGAGTTTCTGACCAACCTGTAGCAAGACATTTTTTTACATGCCAAACATAAGGTTACGGATTTACGGTTTATCCTGATTGACCATGTTCCCCCCTAAAACAGGGAGGGGACCGTGACCGAACACTTTTCCAAATGTAAGCACGATGGATATACCGTCTGGGTACCCTACATCCAAGAGGCCTGAATATGTCGAATGATTGGCACCGCTTCCTTTAAACACTGGAGGATGGTTTGATTCCACACAAGGAGGGTCTTGCCACAACAGCAAAGGCTATGGAGTAGAGTACCCCACTGAAAAGTTGAACCACTGTACTGATGTCTGTGATACAACATTGACTTTTACCACTAAATTGATGAACTATTCACTGGGATTCTAACCATTTATACCCTGTAACAACTACTGATTAAGGTGTTGATCCCAGACCTTGATTGCTACTTGTAACAGGGGACCAATGATAATGAGCTACTTGAGGTCCTACTGTATGAGTTTTTTTATACTCTGACACATGGTCTAAAATGCTTATGATAATGATAACTGGCTAAGGTTCTGATTATGAATATGTCTATAATGTATGACACATGATATGGAATGCACACTGTGTGTTTATTATAGACTTGAGGTCGCCTCTATGATGTATTCTTCATATGTCATTTTATATTCTGTTATTTTATGTTTTTTTTGTTTTTTTTGTTTACACCCTTTTCGAGTAATAGCTGACACAGATTCCCTTGATATATCATAGTTGATGTCTTATTGATTATAACTCGTTATTTTGACTTCCCAGGAGTTAGTCAGTACTCATATTCTTCTCTGCTGAGCCGAAATAAATATATTTCTCAGCTGTATAGATATGCCTATGGTCTTAGAGAGCCTTGGAAGCCAAAACATTTAATTGACTTCTAGTTACTTTATTGCCCCGGGGTTGTACACCACTGAATGTAGATTGTTCACACAATATCCCCATTGATGTGATTTTGTGACAGCCCCATATTTACTATGCCGGTCTAATATGCTATGAAATACTGCTATTATATTAGTGCTTAGATTTTAGGTTTAAGTAGCTATGTGGATGAATGTTGATACAGTATCTACTTAGTGACCCGTTTTAATAGATACAGTGATGCACTAGATTAACCAGATACTTTTAAGAGACAACCGCGCGCAACACACATTTAGCTGTCAGCATAGTATGCAAATTAGCCATGTGGACTTACTTGGAGTCACGCAGATGTCGGATCTGTTACATCCGCGCCTGGTTTAACAAGCAAACACAAAGCAAACGCAAAGTTGCCTAGTGACATACGGGTGCATAGCACACCAGATTGTCTCAGGTACAGAGTAGTTCTATACATATACTTATGTGTATCATATATGCTGTTAAGTTTATCCCCAGTAGCGCCTAACATAATATGGATGCATATTTAAAGGCCAGTTTGACTATTTCTCGGACCATGCATGTGTCGTACACAACCCTGATACTGTTAACAACATACCACATTACAGGTACAGCTATGTCCTCATATGAGCCTTTTTTATTTACTATCATCTTCTATTATTACTTTTGGACACTAACAATGATCAATAAGAGCTGGGTAATATTAGGATGCTGGCTTGTTTGTATGATCACATTTGAGTGAATATCAATTACCTGACAATCAAGGTGTTGCCAGGACAACACAGTTTTGGCGTAATTTTCTGTAATTGTTGATGGGTGGGGCTTAGCACATTTAAATTGCACTTTGTTCACTTGCACAATTGTCTAGTTTGAGGAAGGGATCTGTGAACCCCGAAACGTTACCACAATAAATAATGAATTATGTATCTAAATCCAGTGAGTGCAGTCCTTGATTGAAAAAGACTCTCTTTCTCCCTTTCTCTCTCTCTCTCTCTCTCTCTCTCTCTCTCTCTCTCTCTCTCTCTCTCTCTCTCTCTCTCTCTCTCTCTCTCTCTCTCTCTCTCTCTCTGTGTATATATATATATATATATATATCATGTGAAAAAAGTAATACCACTGAGTAAAAACTGCTAAGCAACATATTCCCGAGATACAAATTTTTTTTCTTGCAAAGAGGACCACAGCAAAGCTGTTAAGTATGGCCTCTCTTCCCACCAACCCCAGTCATTCTCTTTGCCTCCAGTGCAAGAAGTAGGTGAAGTTTAGGTGTCTGTTAGAGATTCTTCTATCAAGAGTTTATTATTTTAAAAGCCTGAGCAGGTTGGCTCTGATCTTTCCTGAAAAGTTGTGTCTAGCTGTACTCCAAGTTAATCTCTTCAGTAGGGCTGTGGTGGCTTTCAAGCAGTTAGGAACTTGTGGGGTGAGCCTCACTCAGTTTTCCTAACATATTGCTGCCCGCATGTAAAAAGCCAGAGTTTCTGTGAGGAGCGGCTTCTTCTCATGCCTGGTGAGCTATCGTCCTGCCGGACAGTCAAGGGTGCAGGTAAATGCCTTTTTAATACTTATGAAAGTGTGGCACTCCAGCAGTTAATTATAATGCACCTTATGCGGCACTTACACATTCCTGAAGTTCAGGAATCATATGGGCAGGATGCAGGGCACTGCGGGACTGGTTAGAGATTTTCATCTTTAGGGTGTGTTTATGGATACCTAAGATCATTGGTGGCTCAGTATGTTTTGGTGTTGGTTTAATTGTTTTAATTGTGAACAGGCTGTCTTCCATATCCAGTTCTATTTCTCATTTTTTTGCCAGTAAGTATGGCCGACGGGACCGTCTCTGACGTCACAGCAGAGGTGGATCCTTCTTCTTCGGCAAGGCTTGCTAGCGAGCGCTTTTCTAAACGGATGTGGCCATAGTAGCTTTCTGTGCCTCGTTGTTATCGGATCTGCTCCCTTCACACCATCAGTCTTGCAAGCGTTGCAGACAGGGGCAGGTAGGCGCCTCAGCTTAGCGCTGAGGTGTGGAGGTTGCCTTGGGTTTTAAAGTCCTGTCAAAGTAATTACTTATAAAAAGATCTATTTTGAAATCGATTTGTGAATCTTGCAAATAATTGCCTAAGTCGTTTGTTGTCCTTGCAAGTTTCTCTTAAAGAGACAGTATATTAACTGTACTAAAAATAAAAAATATATATATTTTTTTTGGTTTGTAAATTTTCCTGGCAATATGGACCAAGAGTCGTTGCCTTCCATAGAGTGCAAACGTTGCTTGAATTCCCAGGTTAAACCTCCTTTGCCTTTTTGTTCTTGCATTGAAAGAACTTTAATGTGTAATGATAGACTTTTTGGTTCTGAGTCATCGTTCTCTAAGGTTGAAGCTGTTTAGGGAATGCCACAGCCTTCTCCTCAAGTGTCCCAGACTTTATCGGTGTCACATGCAGTGCCCTGCGATTCCTCACACTCTCTGCCCAGGTAACCTCTGTGGTATCTGAGGCGCTAGCTGCCACCCCCGTGCTTCAGGGGAGGCGTCAGAGGAAATTTAGAGAATTAGATAGTAAGGTTTCTGATCCAGTACAAGCTAACCAAGTTGCTCTTTCACATATGTCGGAAGAGGAGAATACTTCATTCGGTAGCCTCTGAGGGTGAAATCTCGGATTCGGATAGTATAATTCCTTCTTCTGATGCTGAAGTGGTTTCCTTCAGATTCAAGCTTGAACACCTTCGTGTTTTGTTAAAGGAGATTTTGGCTACTTTGGACGATTTCGATACTCCTGTCGTTGTCGAGCCTAAGAAATCTAGCAAGTTAAATAGATATTTTGATATACCCTCTCCTGGAGAGGTGGTTCCAGTGCCAGACCGTGCTACAGAAATTTTTGCCCGGGAATGGGAGAGACCGGGAATTTCTTTTCTCTTGCAAGGTGTATCCAGTCCACGGATTCATCCTTACTTGTGGAATATTCTCATTCCCTACAGGAAGTGGCAAAGAGAGCACACAGCAGAACTGTCCATATAGCTCCCCCTCTAGCTACACCCCCCAGTCATTCTCTATGCCGGCTCTAGCAGTAGGGCCTCTCCACGGGAGGGTAAAGTGAATGTGGTGTTAGATTTGTAGTTTTATATCTTCAATCAAGAGTTTGTTATTTTTAAATGGTACCGGTTTCTACTATTTACTCTCTGGCAGAAAAGTGATGAAGATTTCTGCTGAGAGGAAAACGATTTTAGCATGTTGTAGCTAAAATCCACTGCTGTTCCCACACAGGACTGAGGAGTACCAGAAAACTTCAGTTGGGGGGAACAGTTTGCAGGCTTAACTGCATTAAGGTATGTTTCAGTCATCTTTTTCTAGTCAAGACATGATAATGCTAGAAGACTGACAGGAATCCCCATGTGGGAAGGGTAAGCCATGTTCTGAGACTCAGTATAGAATTTATTTAACAGGGCTCAATAGGCTAGTTGACACTGTTGCAGGGCAATCGATTATTTTATTTCACAAAATACTCATTGTAGACACTTTTAAACACTTTTGGGGTGTTTTTTTACAGTTTTTTTTTCCACATGGCATAATTTTAGTCACCTAATTGGGATTTTGAAGGCCTCACAACTCCGGAGTGGGAGGGGCCTAATTTCGCGCCTCAGTTGCGCAGTTAATATTGACAGGCTGTTCATGCTGCTTCACATGGAGGGTCCAGAGACTGCTTAAGGACTTCAAAGAAGCTTGTTTTCCCCAGAACTAATCCCTAAGGGCAGGTAGGGCCACAGCAGGCTGCTGTGGTAGGTGCTGTAGTTTGTTAACTGGTTGTGGGCTTTAGGCTGCTCCGGTTTGGGCATTAAGGGGTTAATCAGGCTAAAACTTGTTGTGCAATCATATCGAAGCATTAGGCACATACTGTGAAAATTTCAAAAGATTTGGCAAATTTTTCACTGTTTTGTAAAATTGTGTGCGCTTTTTATTCCTTAAAGGCACAGTACCGTTTATTTAAAATTGTGATTTTTATTGGATTAAAGTGTTTTCCAAGCCTGCTTGTGTATAATACTAATCTGTTAAACATGTCTGACACTAAGGAAAAGCCTTGCTCTATGTGTTCAGAAGCCATGGTGGAACCCCCTCTCAAAATGTGTCCCAAGTGCACTAATGTGTCTATACACTTTAAAGATCATATTGTGTCACTTAAAAATATAGCCCTAGATGATTCTCTGACGGAAGGTAATGAGGATAGTCCACCTTCCTCTCCCCATGTGTCATCACCAGTTACGCCCGCTCAAACGATACCTAGTACCTCTAGTGCATTGGCACCTATTACATTGCAACAACTTGCGACAGTCATGGATAATTCCCTTCCGGCCTTTCTATCCAAACTGCCAGTCTTCCCTAAAAAGCGCAATAGCTCTGTTTTAAGAACAGATGAGGAGCAGTCGGAAGCTTTGGGAGGTTTATCTGATGTACCCTCACAACACTCTGAAGTAGGATGGAGGGATGTGATGTCTGAGGGAGAAATTTCTGACTCAGGAAAGGTTTCTCAGCGGGCAGAATCAGATTCACTAGCATTTAAATTTAAGTTGGAACACCCCCGCGTATTGCTTAGGGAGGTTTTATCCACTCTGGATGATTGTGACCCTATGGTGGTCCCAGAGAAATTGTGTAAGATGGACAAATATCTAGAGGTCCCTGTATACACTGATGCGTTTCCGATCCCTAAGAGGGTGGCGGATATTGTTGCTAGGGAGTGGGAGAGACCAGGTGTCCCTTTTGTCCCCCCCCCCCCCCCCCTATCTTTAAGAAAATGTTCCCCATAACTGATCCCAGGCGGGACGCGTGGCAGACGGTCCCTAAGGTAGAGGGGGCAGTTTCGACACTAGCCAAGCGCACAACCATTCCAATCGAAGACAGTTGTGCTTTTAAAGATCCTATGGATAAAAAGTTAGAAGGTTTACTAAAGAAAATATTTGTTCAACAAGGTTTCCTTCTCCAACCTATTGCCTGCATTATTCCTGTAACTACTGCAGCGGCTTTTTGGTTTGAGGCGCTGGATAGAATTAATGCTCTAAAACTGGCTAATTCCTTTATCACAGATGCCGCTTTGCAATTAGCTAAATTAGCAGCAAAAAATTCTGGTTTCGCCATTATGGCGCGCAGAGCGCTTTGGCTCAAGTCATGGTCGGCCGACGTGTCGTCCAAATCAAAATAGCTAAATATCCCTTTCAAGGGAAAGACCCTTTTCGGGCCCGAGTTTAAAGAGATTATTTCGGATATCACCGGGGGAAAGGGCCATGCTCTCCCGCAAGATAGGCCTTTTAAGGCTAAAAACAAGGCTAATTTTCGTCCCTTTCGCAACTTCAGGAGCGGTCCTGCTTCAACCTCTGCAGCCGCAAAGCAAGAGGGTAACGCTCCACAGCCCAAGGCAATCTGGAAGCCTTTGCAGGGCTGGAACAAGGGTAAACAGGCCAAGAAGCCTGCAGCTGCTACTAAGACAGCATGAAGGGGTAGCCCCCGATCCGGGACCGGATCTGGTAGGGGGCAGACTCTCTCTCTTCGCTCAGGCTTGGGCAAGAGATGTTCACGATCCCTGGACATTAGAGATTGTTACTCAGGGATATCTTCTAGAATTCAATGATTCCCCTCCAAGGGGAAGGTTCCACATTTCTCGTCTGTCTACAGACCAGACAAAGAAAGAGGCGTTCTTACGCTGTGTAGAAGATCTACTCAAGATGGGAGTGATATATCCAGTTCCAATTACAGAACAAGGACTGGGCTTTTACTCAAACCTGTTCGTGGTTCCCAAAAAGGAAGGAACTTTCAGGCCAATCCTGGATCTAAAAATTCTAAACATCTTTCAAAATGGAAACCATTCGGACAATCTTACCGATGATCCAGGAAGGTCAATATATGACTACCGTGGATCTAAAGGATGCGTACCTGCATATTCCTATCCACAAAGATCATCATCAGTTCCTAAGGTTCGCTTTTCAGTACAAGCATTACCAGTTCGTGGCCCTTCCTTTCGGTTTGGCCACTGCTCCCAGAATTTTCACAAAGGTGCTAGGGTCCCTTCTGGCGGTACTAAGACCGCGGGGCATTGCAGTAGCACCTTATCTGGACGACATCTTAATACAGGCGTCGTCTTTTCCCAGAGCCAAGGCTCACACGGAAATTGTTCTGGCCTTTCTAAGGTCTCACGGGTGGAAGGTGAACATCGAAAAAAGTTCTCTGTCCCTGCTCACAAGGTTTCCCTTCCTGGGAACACTAATGGTAGAAATGAAAATATTTCTGACGGAGGTCAGAAACTTAAAGCTTTTAACTACTTGCCGAGTTCTTCATTCCATTCCTCGGCCATCTGTAGCTCAGTGCATGGAGGTAATCGGATTAATGGTAGCGGCAATGGACGTAGTCCCTTTTGCTCGAATACATCTCAGACCACTGCAACTCTGCATTCTCAAACAGTGGAATGGAGATTATGCAGATTTGTCTCCTCAAATACAACTGGACCAGGAAACCAGAGATTGCCTTCTCTGGTGGTTGTCTCAGGATCACCTGTCTCAGGGACTATGCTTCCGCAGACCGGAGTGGATCATTGTTACGACCGACGCCAGTCTGTTAGGCTGGGGTGCGGTCATGGACTCCCTGAAAGCTCAAGGCTTATGGTCTCGGGAAGAGTCTCTTCTTCCGATAAACATTTTGGAACAGAGAGCGATATTCAACACGCTTCAGGCATGGCCTCAACTAGCGGCAGCCAAATTCATCAGATTTCAGTCGGACAACATTACGACTGTAGCGTACATCAATCATCAGGGGGGGATCAAAGAGTTCCCTAGCGATGAAGGAAGTAACCAAAATAATCAGGTGGGCGGAGGATCACTCCTGCCATCTATCAGCAATTCACATCCCAGGAGTAGACAACTGGGAGGCGGATTTTCTAAGTCGTCAGACTTTTCACCCGGGGGAGTGGGAACTCCACCCGGAGGTTTTTGCTCAGGTGACCCAGCTATGGGGCATTCCAGAGTTGGATCTGATGGCGTCCCGTCAGAACACCAAACTTCCTCTCTACTGATCCAGGTCCAGGGACCCCAAGGCGGCATTGATAGATTCTCTAGTAGCGCCTTTGTCCTTAAATCTGGCTTATGTCTTTCCACCGTTTCCTCTTCTCCCTCGTCTGGTAGCCAGAATCAAACAGGAGAAGGCTTCGGTAATTCTGATAGCGCCTGCGTGGCCACGCAGGACTTGGTATTCAGACCTAGTGGACATGTCATTTGTTCCACCATGGACACTGCCAACGAGGCAGGATCTTCTAATACAGGGTCCATTCAAGCATCCAAATCTAGTTTCTCTGCCGCTGACTGCTTGGAGATTGAACGCTTAATTCTATCTAAGCGTGGTTTCTCTGAATCAGTTATAGATACTCTGATCCAGGCTAGAAAGCCTGTCACCAGGAAAATTTACCATAAGATATGGCGGAAATATCTTTGTTGGTGTGAATCCAGGGGTTACTCGTGGAGTAAGATTAGGATTCCCAGGATATTGTCCTTTCTCCAAGAAGGATTGGGGAAAGGTTTGTCAGCTAGTTCCTTAAAGGGACAGATTTCTGCTCTGTCTATCCTGTTATACAAGCGTCTGGCAGAGGTGCCAGACGTTCAAGCGTTTGCTCAGGCTTTAGTCAGAATCAAGCCTGTTTATAAACCTGTGGTTCCGCCATGGAGTCTAAATTTAGTTCTTTCAGTTCTTCAAGGGGTTCCGTTTGAACCTTTACATTCCATAGATATTAAGTTATTATCTTGGAAAGTTTTGTTTTTGGTAGCTATATCTTCTGCTCGAAGAGTTTCAGAATTGTCTGCTTTGCAGTGTAATTCACCCTATCTGGTGTTCCATGCAGATAAGGTAGTTTTGCGTACCAAACCTGGTTTTCTTCCTAAAGTTGTTTCTAATAAGAATATTAACCAGGAAATCATTGTTCCCTCTCTGTGTCCTAATCCATCTTCAAAGAATGAACGATTATTACACAATCTTGATGTGGTTCGTGCTTTAAAATTCTATTTGCAAGCAACTAAAGATTTCTGACAAACATCATCCTTGTTTGTTGTCTATTCTGGTAAAAGGAGAGGTCAGAAAGCGACTGCTACCTCTCTTTCCTTCTGGCTGAAAAGCATCATCCGATTGGCTTATGAGACTGCTGGACAGCAGCCTCCTGAACGAATTACCGCTCATTCTACCAGAGCAGTGGCTTTCACATGGGCTTTCAAGAATGAGGCTTCTGTTGAACAGATTTGTAAGGCAGCGACTTGGTCTTCACTGCATACTTTAGCCAAATTTTACAAATTCGATACTTTTGCTTCTTTGGAGGCTATTTTTGGGAGAAAGGTTTTGCAAGCAGTGGTGCCTTCCGTTTAGGTTACCTGTCTTGTTCCCTCCCTTCATCCGTGTCCTAAAGCTTTGGTATTGGTATCCCACAAGTAAGGATGAATCCGTGGACTGGAAACAGAATTAATGCTTACCTGATAAATTACTTTCTCTTGCGGTGTATCCAGTCCATGGCCCGCCCTGGCAATTAAGTCAGGTTAAAAAACTGACTGGTCTAAACTACAGTCACCACTGCACCCTATGGTTTCTCCTTTTCTCCTAACCTTTGGTCGAATGACTGGGGGGTGGAGCTAGAGGGGGAGTTCTGCTATGTGCTGTCTTTGCCACTTCCTGTAGGGAATGAGAATATCCCACAAGTAAGGATGAATCCGTGGACTGGATACACCGCAAGAGAAAGTAATTTATCAGGTAAGCATAAATTCTGTTTTTCTCCATCTCCATTCTTTAGGAAGATGTTCCTGGTGGCTGACTCTATTAAGGAGCCGTTGCAGACGGTGCCCGAGGTGGAAGGGGCAATTTCTACACTGGCCAAGAGAACTACTATTCCTATTGAGGATAGTTGCTCTTTCAAAGACCCTATGGACAAGTAGCTGTAGGCTTTCTTAAAGAAGGTGTATAGTCATCAAGGTCTGCAATGGCAACCAAAGGTGTGTATTGCTACTGTGACAAGTGCGGCAGCTTATTGGTTTGACATTTTGTCTGAGTCCCTCCAAGCAGAGACCCTATTGGAGGAGATACAGGATAGGATAAAGGCTCTAATGTTAGCTAATTCCTTTATTACTGACGCTTCTTTACAGGTCATTAAATTGGGGGCCAAAATATCTGGTTTTGCAATTTTGACGCATAGAGCACTATGGCTGAAATCTTGGACTGCAGATGTTTCTTCTAAATCTAAACTTTTGGTGATTCCTTACAAGGGAAAGACCTTGTTTGGGCCGGGTTTGGCAGAAATTATTTCTAATATCACAGGTGGTAGAGGATCCTTTCTGCCTCAAGATAAGAAGAACAAATCGAAAGGACGTCAGAGTAATTTTCGTACCTTTCATAACTTCAGAGGTAAGGTCTTCCCCCTCCTCTACCAAGCAAGATCAGTCCAAGCCTTCTTGGAAGCCCAGTTAGTCTTGGAACAAGGGGAAGCAATCCACGAAGCCTGCAGCTGAATCTAAGTCAGCATTAAGGATTTTCCACCGATCCGGGATTGAATCAAGTAGGGGGCAGACTCTCTGTTTTCCCAGGCTTGGGAACGAGATGTTCCAGACCCGTGGGCAGTGGGCATAGTATTTTATGGTTACAAGTTAGAATTCAAGACCTTTCCTCCAAGGGGCAAATTCCACCTCTCAAGATTATCTGTAGACCAGGTAAAAAGAGAGGCGTTCTTGAAATGTGTACAGGAGCTTTCCCTCCTGGGAGTGATAGTCCCAGTTCAGGAACAGGGTCTCGGGTTCTATTCTAATGTATTCGTTGTGCCCAAAAAAGAGAGATCTTTCAGACCTATTCTATATCTAAAGTTCCTCATCAAATTTCTTAGAGTGCCATCCTTCAAGATGGAGACTATCCACTCCATTCTGCCTCTAGTTCGACAGGGCCAATTCATGACGACCATAGACCTGAAGGATGTGTACCTACATGTTTCTATTTACATGAATCATCACAAATTTCTGAGATTAGCCTATCTGGACAAACTGTTTCAATTCATAGCGCTTCCATTTGGCCTAGCCACAGCTCCCAGAATTTTCTCAAAGGTCCTGGGAGCTTTGTTGGCAGTAATAAGGTCCAGGGGAATTGCAGTGGCACCTTATCTGGACAATATTCTGGTTCAGGCGCCATCCTTTTATCTAGCAGAATCTCACACAGAGATCCTGTTGTCCTTTCTTCATACCCACGGATGGAAGGTGAATTCGAATGAAAGTTACCTTATTCCGACTACACGGGTGGTCTTCTTAGGAACAATGATAGACTCCCTATCAATGAGGATTTTTCTGACGGAGGTCAGATGAGCCAAGATTCTTTCCTCTTGCCTAGCTCTACAGTTGGCTGTACGGCCATCAGTGGCCCAATGTATGGAAGTAATTGGTCTGATGGTGGCTTCCATGGACATAGTTCCCTTTGCTCAATTCCATTTGAGAGCTCTTCAGTTATGCATGCTCAGTCAATGAAACGGGGACTATGCAGACCTGTTGCAGAGGATAGTTCTGGATCAATCGACAAGAGACTCTGCCGTGGTGGCTGTCTCAAGACTACCTGTCCCAGGGGACATGCTTTCAGAGACCCTCATGGGTGATTGTGACCACGGACGCCAGCCTGAGGGGCTGGGGAGAGGTCTGGGACTCATTGAAGGCGCAGGGGCTCTGGTCTCAGATGGAATCGACACTCTCTCCCCATAAACATTCTGGAGTTGAGAGCGATCTTCAATGCCTTGATGGCTTGGCCTCAGTTAACTCTAGTCTGTTTTGTCAGATTCCAGTCGGGCAACATAACCTCGGTGACCTACATAAACCATGAGGGGGGAACTCGGAGTTCCTTAGCCATGAAGGAGGTGGCGCGAATCATTCAGTGGGCGGAGGCCCACAATTGCTATCTATCTGTTATCCACATCACAGGAGTGGACAATTGGGAAGCGGATTTCCTTGGAATTTCAGGGTGGCATATCTGTTTCCCCTGTTTGCTCTCCTTCCACGAGTTATTGCTTGGATCAAGCAGGAGAGAGCGTTGGTTATTCTAATATCTCCTGCGTGGCCTTGCAGGATCTGGTATACAGACCTAGTTGAGACATTGCCTCTACCACCATGGAGACTCCCTCTGAGGAAGGACCTTCTGCTTCAGGGTCCTTTTCTTCATCCAAATCTCGTCTCTCTAAAGCTGACTGCTTGTAGATTGAACGCTTAATTTTATTCAAGTGCAGAGTCGGTCATTGAGACCATTATTTAGGCTCGTAAGTCTGTCACTAGAAAGATTTACCATAAGATATGGCGTAAATATATTTATTGGTGTGAATCCAAGGGATACTCTTGGAGTAGAATCAGGATTCCAAGAATGTTATCTTTTCTCCAGGAAGGTCTTGAGAAGGGTTTGTCTGTCAGTACTCTGAAAGGTCAGATCTCTGCCCTATCTATTTTGCTGCACAAGCGTCTGGCGGATGTGCCAGCTGTGCAATCTTTTTGTCAGGCCTTGGTCAGAATCAGGCCTGTGTTTAAATCTGTTGCTCCACCTTCTTTATAAATTAATATATGTAGTCCTCAAAAGAGGCAACCACCTAGTTTCCGGTTCCGGTTGAGTTCCGAAAGTGATGCGATGTCCGGCGGAAGCCTTGCTTTTTTCAATACGGGTGGTGACATTAGAAATCATATAGATATGTAAGGATCACGAATATGAGATGCGCACTTATAAGAGGATAGATTTGACACACTAGATGGTTGCCTCTTTTGAGGATTACATATATTTATATTGGAGCGTCCTTTATTCCTTGTGACAATAGTGGCCAGAGTGCCAGTATTATAAACCGGATATGATGCAACATCCGGTATACACTATATTTTTATAGGTTTGTAGATGCCATTTTGAATGTGAATTTTATATATTTCTCTTGTTAAGTGTATCCAGTCCACGGATCATCCATTACTTGTGGGATATTCTCCTTCCCAACAGGAAGTTGCAAGAGGATCACCCACAGCAGAGCTGCTATATAGCTCCTCCCCTCACTGCCATACCCAGTCATTCTCTTGCAACTCTCAACAAAGATGGAGGTCGTGAGAGGAGTGTGGTGTTTTATACTTAGTTTATTTCTACAATCAAAGGCTTGTTATTTTTAAATGGTACCGGAGTGTACTGTTTATCTCAGGCAGTATTTAGAAGAAGAATCTGCCTGCGTTTTTTATGATCTTAGCAGAAGTAACTAAGATCCATGGCTGTTCTCACATATTCTGAGGAGTGAGGTGACTTCAGAGGGGGAATGACGTGCAGGTTTTCCTGCAATAAGGTATGTGCAGTTATATTTTTCTAGGGATGGAATTTGCTAGAAAATGCTGCTGATACCGGATTAATGTAAGTAAAGCCTTAAATGCAGTGATAGCTACTGGTATCAGGCTTATTAATAGAGATACATACTCTTATAAAAATGTAATATAAAACGTTTGCTGGCATGTTTAATTGTTTTTATATGTGTTTGGTGACAAAACTTATTGGGGCCTAGTTTTTCCACATGGCTGGCTTGAATTTTGCCTAGAAACAGTTTCCTAAGGCTCTCCACTGTTGTAATATGAGTGGGAGGGGCCTATTTTAGCGCTTTTTTGCGCAGCAAAAATTACAGACACAGACATCCAGCTTCTTCCTGCATGATCCAGGACATCTCTGGAGGGCCCAAAAGGCTTCAAAGTCGTATTTGAGGGAGGTAAAAAGCCACAGTAGAGCTGTGGCAGTTGTTGTAACTGTTTGAAAAAACGTTTTTGTCATTTATTATTCCGTTTTTGGTATTAAGGGGTTAATCATCCATTTGCAAGTGGGTGCAATGCTCTGCTAACTTGTTACATACACTGTAAAACATTCGTTAGTGTAACTGCCTTTTTTCACTGTTTTTTCAAATTTGGACAAAATTTGTGTTTCTTAAAGGCGCAGTAACGTTTTTTATATTGCTTGTAAACTTGTTTAAAGTGTTTTCCAAGCTTGCTAGTCTCATTGCTAGTCTGTTTAAACATGTCTGACACAGAGGAAACTACTTGTTCATTATGTTTGAAAGCCATGGTGGAGCCCCATAGGAGAATGTGTACTAAATGTATTGATTTAACCTTAAACAGTAAAGATCAGTCTTTATCTATAAAAGAATTGTCACCAGAGGGTTCTGTCGAGGGGGAAGTTATGCCGACTAACTCCCCCCACGTGTCAGACCTTTCGCCTCCCGCTCAGGGGACGCACGCTAGTGTGGCGCCAATTGCATCAACGCCCATAGCGATTACCTTGCAGGACATGGCTGCAGTCATGAATAATACCCTGTCAGAGGTATTATCCAGATTGCCTGAATTAAGAGGCAAGCGCAATAGCTCTGGGGTTAGAAGAGATACAGAGCGCGCAAATGCTGTAAGCGCCATGTCTGATACTGCGTCACAATATGCAGAACATGAGGACGGAGAGCTTCAGTCTGTGGGTGACGTCTCTGAATCGGGGAGACCTGATTCAGAGATTTCTAATTTTAAATTTAAGCTTGAGAACCTCCGTGTATTGCTTGGGGAGGTATTAGCTGCTCTGAATGACTGTAACACAGTTGCAGTACCAGAGAAATTATGTAGGCTGGATAAATACTATGCGGTGCCGGTGTGTACTGATGTTTTTCCTATACCTAAAAGGCTTACAGAAATTATTAGCAAGGAGTGGGATAGACCGGGTGTGCCCTTTTCCCCACCTCCTATATTTAGAAAAATGTTTCCAATAGACGCCACTACACGGGACTTATGGCAGACGGTCCCTAAGGTGGAGGGAGCAGTTTCTACTTTAGCAAAGCGTACCACTATCCCGGTTGAGGACAGTTGTGCTTTTTCAGATCCAATGGATAAAAAATTGGAGGGTTACCTTAAGAAAATGTTTATTCAACAAGGTTTTATTTTACAGCCCCTTGCATGCATTGCGCCTGTCACTGCTGCGGCGGCATTCTGGTTTGAGGCCCTGGAAGAGGCCATCCATACAGCTCCATTGACTGAAATTATTGACAAGCTTAGAACACTTAAGCTAGCTAACTCATTTGTTTCTGATGCCATTGTTCATTTGACTAAACTAACGGCTAAGAATTCCGGATTCGCCATCCAGGCGCGTAGGGCGCTATGGCTTAAATCCTGGTCAGCTGACGTGACTTCAAAGTCTAAGTTACTCAACATTCCTTTCAAGGGGCAGACCTTATTCGGGCCTGGCTTGAAGGAAATTATTGCTGACATTACTGGAGGTAAGGGTCATACCCTTCCTCAGGACAGGGCCAAATCAAAGGCCAAACAGTCTAATTTTCGTGCCTTTCAAAATTTCAAGGCAGGAGCAGCATCAACTTCCTCCGCTTCAAAACAAGAGGGAACTGTTGCTCATTCCAGACAGGCCTGGAAACCTAACCAGTCCTGGAACAAGGGCAAGCAGGCCAGAAAGCCTGCTGCTGCCCCCAAGACAGCATGAAGGAACGGCCCCCTATCCGGAGACGGATCTAGTAGGGGGCAGAATTTCTCTCTTCGCCCAGGCGTGGGCAAGAGATGTTCAGGATCCCTGGGCGTTGGAGATCATACCGATATCTTCTGGACTTCAAAGCTTCTCCTCCACAAGGGAGATTTCATCTTTCAAGGTTACCAGCAAACCAGATAAAGAAAGAGGCATTCCTAAGCTGTGTGCAAGACCTCCTAGTAATGGGAGTGATCCATCCAGTTCCGCGGACGGAACAAGGACAGGGTTTTTATTCAAATCTGTTTGTGGTTCCCAAGAAAGAGGGAACCTTCAGACCAATTTTGGATCTAAAGATCTTAAACAAATTCCTCAGAGTTCCATCATTCAAAATGGAAACTATTCGGACCATCCTACCCATAATCCAAGAGGGTCAGTACATGACCACAGTGGACTTAAAGGATGCCTACCTTCACATACCGATTCACAAAGATCATCATCGGTTCCTAAGGTTTGCCTTTCTAGACAGGCATTACCAATTTGTAGCTCTTCCCTTCGGGTTGGCTACAGCCCCGAGAATTTTCACAAAGGTTCTGGGTTCACTTCTGGCGGTTCTAAGACCGCGAGGCATAGCGGTGGCTCCTTATCTAGACAACATCCTGATACAGGCGTCAAGCTTTCAAATTGCCAAGTCTCATACAGAGATAGTTCTGGCATTTCTGAGGTTGCATGGGTGGAAAGTGAACGAGGAAAAGAGTTCTCTATCCCCACTCACAAGAGTCTCCTTCCTAGGGACTCTTATAGATTCTGTAGAGATGAAAATTTACCTGACGGAGGCCAGGTTATCAAAACTTCTAAAGGCTTGCCGTGTCCTTCATTCCATTCCACTCCCGTCAGTGGCTCAGTGCATGGAAGTAATTGGCTTAATGGTAGCGGCAATGGACATAGTGCCATTTGCGCGCGTGCATCTCAGACCGCTGCAATTATGCATGCTAAGTTAGTGGAATGGGGATTACTCAGATTTGTCCACTCTAATAAATCTGGATCAAGAGACCAGAGATTCTCTTCTCTGGTGGCTATCTCGGGTCCATCTGTACAAGGGTATGTCCTTTCGCAGGCCAGATTGGACGATTGTAACAACAGATGCCAGCCTTCTAGGTTGGGGTGCAGTCTGGAACTCCCTGAAGGCTCAGGGATCGTGGACTCAGGAGGAGAAACTCCTCCCAATAAATATTCTGGAGTTAAGAGCAATATTCAATGCTCTTCTGGCTTGGCCTCAGTTAGCAACACTGAGGTTCATCAGATTTCAGTCGAACAACATCACGACTGTTGCTTACATCAACCATCAAGGGGGAACCAGGAGTTCCCTAGCGATGTTAGAAGTCTCAAAGATAATTCGCTGGGCAGAGACTCACTCGTGCCACCTGTCAGCGATCCATATCCCAGGCGTAGAGAACTGGGAGGCGGATTTTCTAAGTCGTCAGACTTTTCATCCGGGGGAGTGGGAACTCCATCCGGAGGTGTTTGCTCAAGTGATTCATCGTTGGGGCAAACCAGAGTTGGATCTCATGGGGTCTCGCCAGAACGCCAAGCTTCCTTGTTACGGATCCAGGTCCAGGGACCCAGAAGCGACGCTGATAGATGCTCTAGCAGCGCCTTGGTTCTTCAACCTGGCTTATGTGTTTCCACCGTTTC